>NW_027507758.1:211465824-212665824 GCF_037356315.1 Lithobates pipiens
TATTTGTGGTATACACATGCCACGTGAGAGAAATAACCTATTACAATGACAATTTTGTGGAAAAAAATTTAATAAAATAAAAAATCTTCATTTTGCAAAGAATTGTGGGAAAAAATGACAACATCAAAAAGCTCACCATTCCTCTTACTAAATACCTTGGAATGTCTACTTTCAAAAAAGGGGTCATTTGGGGGGTATTTGTACTTTCCTGGCTTGTTCGGGTCGCAAGAAATTAGATAGGCCACCAGTACATCAGATGTGATCAATTTTGTATGATTCGCACCACAGCTTGTGGACTCTTTAACTTTCACAAAGACCAAATAATATCCACTAATTTGGTTTATTTTTACCGAAGATTTGTAGCAGTATAAATTGTGGCCAAAATTTATGAAGAAAAATTAATAATTTGACATTTTTTATCACAGAAACAAAGAAAAATTAGTGTTTTTTCCAAATTTTTCGGTCTTTTTTCATTTTTAGCGCAAAAAAACAACAACCCAGAGGTGATCAAATACCACCAAAAGATCTATTTGTGGGAAAAAAGGACAAAAATTTAATTTGGGTACAGTGTTGCATGACTGAGTAATTGTCATTCAAAGTGTGAGAGCACTAAAAGCTGAAAATTGGTCTGGGCAGGAGGGGTGTTTAAGTGCCCAGTAGGCAAGTGGCTATATATAAAATATTTATTTTGTAAACAATGGCTTGAGGAGCCAGTCTGTAGGATGAGGCCATATTTTTTTTAAAGATATTTTTATTGAATTTTATACAGCAACATACAAAAGAAAAACTTTGGTTGTTCATAGCATTGCATTTTACAGAGATACACTTGGGTGTTTAATAAACAATTCAATCCACATGGCTCTTGTACTGATCCCACGGAGCCACCAGCGCGTATGCCCACGGATCTCTTGTCCTGGACACGAATCTCGACACCAGGTCTGCTGGGGGAGGATGTGATGTGGGAAGGCTGGGGGAGGAGCCCGAGGCGGTGTCTGTGAGGACGGAAGGGGAGGCAGGAGATCCATGGCGGCAAGTCCGATGCAGATGCTGGTGAAGTGGGATAGAACACCGTGTTAGAGGACCGCACATGGTGACCCCCGCAGATGCCTATTCCCCACGATATTGGATCAGGAGACAAAGGAGGAGCGACTGATAGATCGGGGGGGACAGCAGTAAAGGATGCAGGAAACTGAACAGGGGTAAGTGAGAGATATCCCTGGTTCAATCAAAAAAAATGGCTGCAAGAGAAAACACCTGATCCTGAGACCCCACAAGTGATTGTTGGTGCTGGCCTCCCCTCTGTCTCCTCCATACGCCCCCCCTCTTATCTCTGCCTTTGTGTGCTCTGTATACTATGCTCTGTATACTACCCTCCAGAGCCCCTAGGTTATCCAGCGCTGTTGCATCGTGAACTGTGTTTGAACTGTGTTTGCTGTGGAAGCTAAAGAGATTTGATGACTAACTGAGGGAGAGATGCAGCAGCTGGGGCTGGCTAAAAATTAAATGACTGGAGACATAAGAGAGGTCTTGATGGAGCAATGATTTTTTTTTAAACCTATGGATCTATGAGAGCTACGGAATTCAAATGTTTGTATGAACTGTATGAACTGTACCAATGAGAGGACCTGTTTAAATATCAATGACTGCCTAATAACCCTAGGAGTGGCTCAATTGATTAAATGCTGGAAGTACTGGAACTACTAAACTGACAGTTGAAACTAGTACTGAGTTTTAAGCTCACTTAAGGACTAAGTATTGATACAGCTTAGTACTGACTGAAAAGGTTATGAACTATGTTACGAACTAAGCTGCAAATTAAGTGATGAACTCTGCGATTTAACTATGCGATAAGCTCGGAGCGATATCTACTGGAGAGTAACTTTCCTTCCTGTGGTGGATAGCAGCTGATTAGATAATTGGGTTAAGCTAATATAGAGCTGCAAAAGTATAAGGACATTCCTTTTTTTCTTCAACCCCCCCCCCCCCCCCCCTGCGGTTTTCTTTTTTTTTTTTCTCTCTTATCCTCCCGCCTCTCTTACGCTATACAGAGAACGGGAAAGAGGGATGAATGGTACATTTTTCATAGGTTCTCTATAGGATTTTCATAGATGCCCCAGCAGAAAAAAAATGCAAAAAAAAAAAAATCCACCAAGTCGCAGAATTTTTAATTCCATCTAAACTAGGGGGCCTGAGAGGGTTAAGTGACTGGAGACATAAGAGAGGTCTTGATGGAGCAATGATTTTGTCTGAAAACTATGAACCCATGAGATCTATGGAATTTAACGGTTTGCATGAACTGTATTAACGAGAGGACCTATTTAAATATCAACGACTGCCTAATAACCCTAGGAGCGGCTCAATTGATTAAACGCTGGAATTACTAAACTGATAGCTGAAACTAGTATGGAGTTTTTAGTTTACTTAAGGACTATGTATTGATACAGCTTAGCACTGATTTGAAAGGTTATGAACTATGTTACGAACTAAGCTGTGAATTAAGTGATGAACTCTGCGATTTAACTATGTGATAAGCTCGGAGCGATATCTACTGGAGAGTAACTTTCCATTCTGTGGTGGATAGCAGCTGATTAGACAATGGGGTCCAGCTGAAATAGAGCTGCAAAAGTATAAGGACATTCCCCTTTTCTTTTTTTTTCCCTATGCGTTTTTTTTTTTTTTTCTCTCTCTACGTGTCCTCCCACCCCTCTTACGCTATATAGAGACCGGAAAAAAGGGACGAAGGGTACGTTTTTTATAGGTTCATTACAGGATCTGTACAGGTGCCCTAGTAAAATAAGTAAAAAAAAAAAAAAATCCACCAAGTCGCAGAATTTTCAATTCTTAAAGCAAAAGTGAAGAGAAGTATTCCATCTAAACTAGGGAGCCCTCCTTTCAAATCAATAAAAGCAAAGATTGGAACCGAGAGGTACTCCCCTCTATACAGGACAACTATTTTGTCAAACAAGATAAATGAACAAGATACATGATGAGGGGAAGATCACATAAAACAACAGAACCTAAAACCCCGAGGGAGAGTTTAAATACTAGTGTAACTGCTAGTTCAATACAAAAATATTTGACAACTAAAGAGGGTAACCAAAAAAATCCAGATGTAGAAAAAAAAACATCCTTGCCAATCAAAAACGCAAAAAAGGAAATGGCTAAGTTAAAAGGAGCCCAAGGAGATAAAACAAGAGAAGAAACACAAACAGAGAGAGAGAGATGGAAACTTACGAGGGGGAAGGGGAAGAACAGCGAAGTATAGCTCAAATGCCCACAAAGATCGAGATGATGGCAATGTTTGAAAGGATGGAAAGTTTAATTAAGAGTGAGATTACAAATGTCCGGATGGATCTGGGCCATTTGCTGCGGAGAGTAGAAGAGGCTGAGGAGAGAACTGTGAAACAAACACAAGAAATCGCAGAATTAAAATCGCAAGTGAAAGCACTGCAAATAAACCAAAAGCCGCGTACACACGGGCGGACTGTATGGCCTACTTAGTCCGTCATACAATCCGACGGACAGTCCGTCATACTTTCGAATGAACGGACTTGACCACACACGGATGCACAAACAGTCCGTCGAAAGCTTGCGCGATGACGTGTACAGCACGTACGACGGGACTAGAAATAGGAAGTCCAATACACAGCAATGCACCCTTCCGCCGTGTAAATCCTTTCTGAGCATGCGCCATTCTTAGTCCGTCGAACTAGCCTACTCACGAGCGGATTGTCCACTGAAACCAAAGTATGACGAACAGAATTTCGAAAAATCCGAAATACTTAGTACGCCAGACTGCACGCTGAAAAAGTCCGCTGAAGCCCACACACGAGCGGACTGTCCGCTGAAATGTGTTTCGACGGACTAAGTAGGCCATACAGTCCGCCCGTGTGTACGCGGCATTAGAAATACCTTTTATAAAATGGAAGCACAGGAAAATCAAAATAGACGCCAAAATCTAAGGATAAGAGCCCTCCCAGAGCAAAACGGAGAGAAACTGGAAGAAAAAATAAGGAAAATATTTAACCCCCTACTAGGACGAGAAGAGGACGAGGAGTTAAAGATCGATAGAGTACATAGAATCAGAAAGCCTCTAGGAATGAAGGAGGAAACCCCATGAGATGTCATTGTTAAATTCCATCTGTATACAGACAAGGAGAAAATATGGAGGAACCCCAGAGAGAGACACCCGTTGCAATACGAGCAAACAACTTTGCAAGTATTTGCGGACTTGTCAAGTGAAACATTATCCAGAAGAAGACAATTAAAACCATTACTAGAACATTTAAGACAAGCTAATATTAAATATAGTTGGGGGTTCCCTGCAGCATTGATAGTACATAGGGACGGAAAGACGGTTAGATTGAAATTTCCGGAAGAAGTACAGGACTTTTTTACAGAGTTACAGATTCCAACCATTAGTATACCTAAGCGATCGGAAAGAGAAGAAAGACTAATTGAAGAGGGAATAGGGCAGAGAGCTTAATGTGGGGGGGGGGGGTAGGGGGAGAGGGGGGAGGGGGGGGCTGGTGTAATTTATCACAAAAGAAACGAGATGGGAGAGGTAAAGTAAATAAAAGTTAATGTGGGTATGGGTGGAAACGGGAAGAGCCTCCCTGGACTATCTGCTCCCTCCTCTCCCCCCCCTATGTCTACTGGGCCTTCATGGCCGGGGGGGAGTGGAGGGACACGGAATGCCGGGCTTGGAGCTTCACCCCAAGGGGTGAGGTACATATTCCAGGATGGGGATATATTCTGGATATAGGTACAAGGACCAAAGAGGGGTCTGGGAGGGTTGGGAGGGTTGGGAGGAGGTTGGGAGGGGGGGTGGGAGGGGTGGGGGGAGAAAGAAGACCCGACAGCAGAGAACCTTGTTAAGTGAGAAAAGAGAAAAAAACAGCCTGACTAAAATCTATGTCTATAGTTAATTGTTTGTCATATAACGTTAGGGGGCTAAATGAATCAGCAAAGCGGTTTAAAATTTTGAAAGAAATAGAACAATATGAAGCGGGTATAGTGTTCTTACAGGAAACCCATCTATCATACGAAAGCAAGATTAAAATATATTCCCCTAGGTTCCCTGTGTGGTTTTATGGAGATTCTTACTCAAGGAACTCAAAAGGGGTAGCTATCGGTATAGGACGGGAGGTATACTATAAAATAGAAGAAAGATTAGTCGACCCGGAGGGTAGATTCCTCTTTCTGAAGGGGAAACTATGGGGAGTAGACTATACCCTCGCTAACATATACTGCCCAAATAGAAGTCCAACGGTTTTTCTGAAAGGAATATTGGAGAAATTATGGGATTTTAAAAGAGGAAGAGTAATTATAGCTGGAGATATGAACTTTTGTATGAATCCGCAAATGGATAGTTCGTCCCGTGTGCAGAGGATTGGGAAGG
This sequence comes from Lithobates pipiens, assembly GCF_037356315.1. Classification (NCBI taxonomy): domain Eukaryota; kingdom Metazoa; phylum Chordata; class Amphibia; order Anura; family Ranidae; genus Lithobates; species Lithobates pipiens. The sequence goes on from NW_027507758.1 coordinate 211,471,226, forward strand.
AGCAGAGGAGAATAATAAAACACAGGCTATATCAGTATCAGCTTATGGATGCGTGGAGAACTATGCACCCAAGGATACGAGACTACTTGTTCTATTCCCCTGTACATGGGACGTACACAAGGATCGACTACTGGTTAGGGGAACATAGGGTTCTGGACGAGGTGATATCCACAGATATAGGAATTAGAACATTGTCTGATCATTCTCCAATATGCCTGAAGATCAAAATCCCAGGATTTCAGAAATCTCCTTTTTCCTGGAAATTGAATAGGGAACTGTTGGACGAGAAGGGAGAGGAAATAATTAGAAAGGAATTGGAGTTTTTTTTTTACCACTAATTTAAATGAAGAGAATATGGAAAATATTATTTGGGAGACACATAAAGCTTATATAAGAGGGATATATATTTCACTAGGTACAAATAGGAAGAGAGAAGGTATTAAAAAGAGTAGGGAGTTGAGGGAGGAAATCCATGGATTAGAGCAAGAACATAAAAAGGCAAATGACAGGGAAAGTGGACAGGTAGTGGACCTATTACATAAACTGGCTATGAAAAGAGAGGAACTCGGGGAATTAATGGAACAGGAAATGAGGACGATATATAATAGGATTACTAAAGAGAGATATTATAGCGACATTAAAAATAGTAAGATCTTAGCAAAGATATTGAGGAAAAAAAGATCGAAGAATTATATAGAGAAAATATTAAATAAAGAGGGAGAGTCGGTCTATAAAACTAAGGAAATAGCAGAAGTTTTTAGAGAATATTATGGGCAGTTATATTCCGTGAGAAAAAAAGAGACAGAAAAACAAGAGATGAAGAGAAGGGGAAAAATCAAAGACTATATATTTCAAGCAAATATTCCTAAAATACCGGGGGAATTGGCGCAGGAATTGGAGAATCCAATCACAGTCCAAGAAGTAATACAGGCAATAAAAGAGACCAAAGGAGGAAAGAGTCCAGGGCCTGATGGCTATATAATAGAATATCTAAAAAAGTTTGGAGACATACTAGCCCCAATTTTATGTGCATATTATAATGGACTAGGTACAAAATATGGACTGAGCGAGGAGGCCTCCACTGCGACAATCTCCACCATATTGAAAGAGGGAAAAGAGAATACAATATGCTCAAACTATAGACCGATCTCACTACTCAATACGGACGTTAAATTGTTCGCAAAAATATTGGCCGCTAGAATAAAGAAGTTAATGCCTAGCTTAGTCCATGCAGATCAGGTGGGATTCATTGAGGGGCGAGAAGGAAAAGATAATGGAGTAAGGTCAATATTACTGCTTCAGAGGATGAAGGAGAGTAGAATCCCCAGTCTACTCCTATCAATAGATGCTGAGAAAGCTTTTGATCGAGTAGACTGGGGAATCATGATGGGTACCCTAAGGGGAATGGGGTTTGGACCCAAAATTTTGAAGTGGATAAAGGCACTATATAACAGCCCCAAGGCAGTGGTAAGAGTTAATGGGGTATTATCAACAGCCTTCAGAATGAACAATGGGACTAGACAGGGGTGTCCGCTGTCCCCCCTATTGTTCGTTCTGGCATTGGAGCCACTCCTGGAGACGATAAGGAGAAACCCAGATATAAAGGGGGTTGAGATAGAGGGGGAAATACATAAGACAGCCGCAGCCTATCTGTTTTATGTATCTAGCCCACGAATCTCCATGCCAAACTTGTTAAAGGCTTTACAGGAATACGGGGAATTATCTAACTTTAAAATTAACCCAAGCAAGTCAGAAATCTTAAATGTAAATATAAATTCGAGAGAAGAACTTGACATTAAGAGAGATATCCCATTTCTATGGCAAAAAGAAATTAAATATTTAGGGATTAAACTGACTGCATCAATAGAAAAAATATACCAAATAAACGATATCCCCCTTCTAGAAGAATTGAGAGAAGAAATAAGGAGAATGAGAACAAAGCCCCTGTCATGGTTAGGAAGAATTAATGCCTTAAAAATGATTATTCAACCTAAAATCCTTTATAAATTTCAGCTATTACCGATATATATCCCCCCTCTATATTTTAAAATGATAAATTCTTTAATTTCTAAATTTATCTGGAACAACAAGAAACCTAGAACCCCACTGAAGACTTTGCAAAAGGGAAAAGATGAGGGGGGTCTGAATGTCCCAGACTTTAGAAAATATTACTAAGCAGCAGTGTTAACACGGGTGGTGGAATGGACAAAATTAGAAAGTAAAAAAAGATGGGGAAAAATAGAACACAGTTTATCAGGCACAAATCTAGGTAGAGAAATCTGGACTCCTTTAAAATATAGATCACTAGGGAAGACAACACCTTTGGTCACAAAAAATGTGTTTAGAGTATGGGAGGGAATACACAAACATAACAAGTGGAAATATAATTCCCCTTTAATTTATTTAAAAGATAATGATTTTTTTGCACCTGGTAAAAGTACAATAGGAGGGAAATGGATAAAACAAGATAATATGCAATTACGACACATAATTAAAGAGGGGAAATTGAAAACACTAGCAATATTACAGAAAGAAAATGATTGGATGGATTTGAATGAGTGGCGATACCTGCAGCTTAGACATTTCGTCTCAAGACTACCACAACCGCTTAGAGATGGAGAAAATTTGACTGCCTTGGAGCGGATATGTGAGGGGAAAACCCCAAGGGCAGGTATTGCCCAGTTTTATAAGGTCTTGAGATGGGAATGTGAAGCGGAGGTACCAACTTTCATTAAAAAATGGGAAGAAGAGATAGGAGCACGGGGTGAAAACCAAAATATAGAAAAAATATTAAAGATGGTGCACAGATCCACGGAAAATAGTAAGATGATAGAAACAAATTATACAATTTTAGTAAGATGGTATAGGACCCCAGATATAATGGCAAAGTACCAGGAGGGACAATCTGGGAAATGTTGGAGGAATTGTGCACAAACGGGAAGTTTGGCCCATATATGGTGGGACTGTCCCAAGATTAAAGAATATTGGAGAGAAATAATAAGATATATAGAAGTAATAGCTAAAATACAGTTACCTGAGAACCCATGGTTATGCCTATTCCATGCAGTAGATACCCCAATTAAGGAGTATAGGAATTCCCTTACAAGCTCATTAATAAACGTGGCAAAAAGTCTGATTCCGAAAAAATGGAAAGAAATAGAAGCACCCAAAGTAAAGGAATGGTTAGGAAAAGTTGAGGAAATGTATAGTATTGAAGGGCTGGGAATGGAGGAAGAAAGAGAAAGAAAGAGATTCCATGTGAAATGGAAATACTGGAAAATCTTTAGACAATCTATGTTTTTTAACGAGGTAATGGGTCGGTAGGGGTGGGGAGAGGGGTGGGAGGGAGATATTTTAGAAGAACTCGAGAAGTAAAGAAAGAAAACCAGGATAATGTGAAAAATTGAAGGGCATGAATGTATTTTGGTCCTATGGTTTTCTTTTAATACTTGATTATGTTTTGTACGCAACTTAAATGAAAAATTTAAATAAAGAATAAAAAAAAAAAAAAAAAAGATATTTTTATTGAATTTTATACAGCAACATACAAAAGAAAAACTTTGGTTGTTCATAGCATTGCATTTTACAGAGATACACTTGGGTGTTTAACCACTTGAGATCCGCGCTATAGTCAATTGACGGCTACAGCGCGGATCTCCTTTTCCGGGACTACGTCTATTGACGTAGTCCCGTGCACGAGCAGCCTGCGCGCCCCCTGAGGGGCGCGCAGCGCGCTCTGTGATCGGCGAGTCTACGAGACTCGCCTGATCACCGATCCGTGCAAGGGGTCGATCCCGACCCCTTATCACGTGATCAGCTGTCAGCCAATGACAGCTGATCATGTGATATAACGGAGCCCGTAATCGGCTATTATTCCTCCTCGCGCTGTCAGCGCGAGGAGAAAAAAAAAAAGCCGATCACCGGCGGCCGTGATCGGGACATCAGTCCCGATCATGGCCAGCACTGCTAGTGCCCACCTGCAACCCTGTCAGTGCCCACCTGCCCCCTGCCAGTGCAACAATAAAAAAAGTAAGTGCCCCCCATCAGTGCCACCCAGCAGTGCCCATAGTGCCACCCAGCAGTGCCCACAATCTGCCTTAACAAAGATGCTGCACCCGTCCCACATATCCGTGCCCATCAGTGTCATCTACCAGTGCCCAGCAGTGCCACCCATCAGTGCCCAGCAGTGCCACCTATCAGAGCCACCTATCAGTGCCACCTATCAGTGCCCATCAGTCCCATCTATCAGTGGTACCTATCAGTGCTCATCCGTGCCACCCATCCGTGCCACCCATCCGTGCCATCTTATGTGCCCATCTTTGCCCATCAGTGCCGCCTTATCTGTGCCCATCGGTGCTGCCTTATCTGTGCCTATTTGTGCTGCCTTAACTATGCCTATCAGTGCCCACCAGTGCAGCCTATCAGTGCCCACCAATGCAGCCCATCAGTGCCCACCAATGCAGCCTATCAGTGCTGCCTCATCAGCGCACTTCAATGAAGGAGAAAAATGACCCGTTTGCAAGATTTTATAACAAACTTTTAAACATGATTTATTTATTTTTTATTTTTTTGCGTCTTTTTTTGTTTGTTTAGCAAAAAATAAAACTCGGAGCTGTAATTAAATACCACCAAAAGAAAGCTCTATTTGTGGGAAAAAAATGATAAAAATTTCATTTGGGTACAGTGTTGTATGACCGCGCAATTGTCATTCAAAGTGCATCAGCGCTGAAAGCTGAAAATTGCTCTGGGACTGAGGGGAGTTTAAGTGCCCAGTAAGCAAGTGGTTAATAAACAATTCAATCCACATGGCTCTTGTGATTGAGTACAAAGTTACAGGGAATGGTTAACACACACTTCTCCAGTCACGAGGCAGCCAGGAGGGGGGGGGGGGGGTTGGCATGGAAATGTGCACTGCACTTTTATAAACGGGTATACCGCAGAGTATTTACCCTTTGGTAAGGGTAGGAGGGCTTATCAGCCATCTGTCCCATATTTTGTGAAATGTTTTGGTTCTTTTCTGAACCTGAAATGTGAGTTTGTATAGATACAAACAGTCATTGATCTGTTTCAACCAGAAGGATTTTAGAGGTACCAGTGATCCTTTCCAGGACAGTAGAATTGCTTTCTTCGCATAGAAATAGAGGATGGGTTGAAATGTGGAGGTCCCCAAAAATGCCTAGGAGGCAGTTCTTGGGGTGGAGAACATTTGGGAGGCCTATTGCCGATGAGATGAAGGACCCTATCTCTGTCCAGAAGTCTTGGACTATTGGACAGGTCCAGAAACAGTGTAAAAAGTCTGCTGCTTGGCCACATCTTCTAAAGCAGTCTGCTGTAGGAGCCAATCCCATTTAATGTAGCCTAGCAGGGGTTAGCTGGGATAGGTGAAAAATTTGATTATGTATGATACGATCTTTGAAGGATATTACTGAGGTCTTGTATGTGTCACTGACTTCTGACCAGTCATCATCTGTAAGCGTAATGTCTATAGAGGCCCATTTCTTCTGGATCATTCGAAATCTAGGGTTGCAGTCATTCATAAGGGCAGCATAGTGTGTGGTGATAAGTTTAGTAGGGTCAGGGTGTCATAGTGTTTTCTCTAACTGAGCTATGATGACAGGGTTTTCTAAAGAGCCAAATTGGGCACAAATAGCATGTTGGAGTTGGTAATAGAAGAACAGCATGGCAGGTCAAAATCAACTGGCATCTGTTGAAAGGACTTAAATCCCTATGTGTCATACAGATGACACAGGTATTTAACTCCCTTGGAGTACCAACGCTGCGGGTCAGGTACAGAGCACAGTTCTTTCATGTTTGGATTGAACCACAGAGACCTGACCATGATTCTCATGTATAAACTGGGGAATATTGGTAATTTGTCTTGAATTTGTTGTGTCTGTGGAGGGGCGTGCCGATGCCCCATTGTTGCTGATTTAAAGACACAGATTAACATGACTATTATGTTTTGGAATTATACACATTAGTGATTTATAACTTTGGCACTAATGGTTTTAGCACACAGCACTTTATATACCGTACCTTCAATATCGCTATCTTTATTAATTTTATTCGATTCTGTGCACTTTAATAGGAAGTTGTTTGTAGCGCACTATTGTGGAATATAATTGATTTTGGGGTGTCAGAACACTGAGAATGGTTGCAGCTTAATCATTTAAGTTTTTTTCTATTTTTACACTATTATTTATTATCACATCAGCGCTTAGGTACACACCTTCTTAATATTTTAACCCTAGAGGACTTACCATTCCACAAGAACGCCACGCAGATGGTTTTAGGGACTTTACAGGGTGAGTTGGCTAGAACATAAAACGGCTTAGGTAGATCTTTTTAAGGGTATTAGCTATTCCCATTAAGTCCAGCCACTGTTTAGTCTGTATTTTCAGCTGGATCAGTAGGGGACACAGGTTGTTTTCAATATATGAGGACAAGGGTAAGTGCACTATATCTACCAGGTACCTAAAAGAGTAGTCTGGAGTCAGGGTGAATCTGCAAAGTTGCATCAGGGTCCAAAGGGAAAAGATTAGATTTGTCCCAGTTTACCCAGAACCCAGAACAGTCGCCAAAATTGTCTATTTCTGATAGCAGCATCTTTAGTGAGTCTTCGGTGTCAGCCAAGTACACCAGGGTGTCATCTGCATACAACTAGATTCGTTCCTCTATTTTAGCAATAGGAAAGTCCTTAATCAGCTGGGAGCCACGAATGTGCACAGCTACTGATTTCATAGCCAGGGCAAATAGGAGGGGTGACAACGGACACCCCTGCCTGCACTAGTAATAGGGAAAGTATCTGTAGTGGAGAGGTGTAGAGGAGTTTTATTCAAGCAATAATGCGGGGGCTGAAACCATACTGCTGTAGTACTTGGAAAAGATAAGGCCATTCCACACTATCAAAGGCGTTACATGTGTCCAGGGACACAATGGCCCGGGTGGGTGTATAGTCATGGGGATATTGAAGATTGTGGAACAGTCTACTGATATTCATTCTTGTAGATCTGCCAGGTGTAAAGTCTCCTTGATTGACCAGTTTCGCAACTACGATGTTCAGACGGTTCACCAGGACTTTGGCAAGAATTTTAACATCCACTTTAATAAGAGAAATTGGGTGGTATGAGTCACATTTAAGAGGATCCTTGCGTGGCTTCAGTAATAGGATAATCAAGGCCTCTCTCATAGACATGGGCATATTAAGTCCACAATCCAAGGTCCCCATTCATATACTAGGGCCAATTTTGGACAGAATCCAATTAACCTACCAGCATGTCTTTGGAGTGTGGCAGGAAACTGGAGTACCCAGAGGAAACCCACGCAGGTACAGGGAGAATATGCAAACTCCAGGCAGGTAGTGTCATGGTTGGGATTCAAACCAGCGACCCTTTTTACTGCTAGGTGAGAGTGCTAACCACTACACCACTGTGCCACCCCAAAAGTGTTGAAAGTGTTGAAACTGGGAGTACCATTCAGCAGGGAAGCAGTCTAAGCCCTGTGTCTTATGTGCCGGTAGCTGCGAAATGGCCATTGCGATTTCCTCAACAGAGGGAGCTGCCTCTAAATCTTCACAGCTTTCAGACAAAAGGGAGGGGAGAGATAGCTGGGTCAGGTAGTCATTAAGTTGGGAGTCAGTGTATTCTGCCCTGGATGTATACAGGTCCTTGTAAAATTCCAAAAATGTCTCCATGATATCCCTAGGGGTGTCACTAATCTGTCCCTATGCAGTCAAAATCTGCGGGATTGAAATAGAGGAGGGTTCAGGCCTGGAAGAATAAGGAGATCCACCACCAGGGGGGCATGATCCGACACACCCCTAGGTAAATAGGACATGTCTTGGAGAATATCTTGTGTACCAAATGCCAGATCTATGCGAGACATGGTGTGGAAAGAATCCAAATGGCAAGAATATTGACAAATATCCAGGTGTTTCCATCACCATATCTCAGTAAGTCCATGAACTTGGGACATAGAGGATGAAGGGTCTGCCCCGGTCTGACCATGGTAAGTCAAATAGTACATAATGGATATTCTGGGGGTAGACAGAGACATAACATTGCACTCCATGCCTCCCAGGATCTGTAAGAGCATAGTCATATAATACCAATTGGTAAGGCACTATTCAGGGTACAGGAAGCACAAATACAAACTAAAGTTCAAGGGAAAAAAATGACAAAAACAACCAAATAAAGGTAAAAGGAGAAACCTTTAACCACCCATCCTGCTCGGCCATCCCAAACAGAGAGCCTTGGATCCCTAACCTGAAACAAAGCTCAACCGGAGTCAGAACTGTCCTTTGGCCACGCCACCAATTGGTATGGGGGTAGTGTAGAATCCGGCATGGCTCTTACAATTGAAAAAAGGAACCATAGTGGGTCCAGGTGCAGGATGAGGGTCTGCAGTAAATGTGAATACTTACGCAAGTCAGTAGGCTTAACAAGCAGGATTAAGCGTAGGCAGAAATCCATTCGGAGCTGGTCAGGTACAACAGGATAGGAGTCCCCTATTCTGCAAAAGGGGAGAGTAGTAGGTAACCACCAAGAGCAGTTTAGGCAGCATAGAAAGAGATGCAAGTAGGTAGGGTACCTGGGTATCCACGAAAAGACATAGGAACCACGGTGAGATAGGAGTGAGGTTCCAAGGTGCCTTGACCCTTATCAGACATCCCGCGTCTGGGCAGGATTCCATAACGCTCGTTGAGCCACACCATGGCTTCCTTGGGGTTTGTGTAGAAGTGAGCTTTGCCATCATGGATAACAGGCACTTTAGCAGGGAACAGCATGGCGTACGGCAGGCCTACAGTACGCAGTCAAGCTTTCACAGCTGCAAAGGAGACGTTGGCGTTGAACATCAGCGGAAAAGTCAGGCTACACTGAAATGGTATTACCATTGTATTTGAGAGGCCCTTTCTCCCTTGCTAGGAGCAGAATGGCAACTTTATCTTTAAAGTTAAGAAACTGTGCAATTAAGAAAGCTGGGGGGCCCTGGCAGGAGGTGGACGTGGCGGGGCACGTTGTGCACATTCATTAGCATAGGAGAAAGCGGGGGTGGCCATACCAAAAAATCTCCCTCAGCCAGGAATTTAGAAATTTCTCAGGGTGCGAGCCCTCTGCTAGTTTAGAAAACCCCATGAAGTGGAGATTATTCCTGCGTGAGCGATTCTCCAGGTCATCATGTTTGGTGCGGATAGCCGCCATTTCACTTGTAGTATCCCTCATAGTTAGACAGGGGGTGAACAACATCTTCCAGTAAACATATGCGTTCCTCAGTGACCCCTGTTCTATCACGCAAATTATGGACATCTTGTTTCAGCAATGAAAAGTTAATGCTGATAGATGCAATCTGAGTGGAGAGAGAGAGGCTTTGCAATCCTGTATAGCCAGCATGATGTTGGCCACTGTGAGTTCATCAGGGGGATATTCTGGGGCTTGGGGGCCTTGCACTGCCTTGTGGGGAGTCCTGAGGCAGCAGGAAGTGTGGCTGTGTGGTAAACTAAGTAGGGATCGAGTCACTCACCTGACCAGCAGAGCTCCTGAGGGAAGATGGCTGCAGTCTGTCATGCAGCTCTGCCTGTGTAGAAGTGCCATCTTGCCATTTAAAATGAGCGAGTTGTTCCACTGGAGATAGCAGTCTGGGGGGCCCATATTTCACCATGCTGGCCAGCTTGAAATGTGCCTACAGCCGTGGTGGTGATTTTGATGCCTCTTGGATGAAAATCGGACCCAGGATCACTTCAGGTTGTCAGCGGAGAGCCAGAGCAATGTAACTTTTCAGCCGCTCACTCTGCCATCAAGCCATGAGACCACAATTTAGTGCACTCAGAACAAGAATAGAGATTTTTTGGATAGATTCTGGTGTCTTTTTGGCAGACTTTGGATGGAAATAAAGTTTTGCACCACAGCGAGCAAGCCTTATGTATGGTATCCAAATTATAGTACACTCATGCCAACATTTACATTTTTTTTTCTTTTTTAGATAGTCTAGTGTCTTTCACAGACTTTGGATAGAAGTAACGGGGCAGAAAAATTGGGCTTTGGATGTTGGTGGTGCCTTCACACCGTAAACCTATAAAGGGACTCTTGATGAAAGCAAGAATTGGCCTTGTTGTAAAAACTGAAATTTGATGCCCTGGTCAAACAGTTGAAGAAAAATTGGTCTTTCAGTGTTGGTGGTGCCTTCACTGTATAAGCTTCTAGAGGTACTCTGTCTTGAGGAAAGCAAGAATTGGCCTTGCTGTAAAATATTAAAATTTGATGCACCTGTCAAACAGGTGTGGAAAAAAATGCTCTTTGGGTGTTATTTGTGCCCATGAAACCTATACCAAAAAATTACTTCAACATAAAATAAACACCCACAAAGCTAGGCAGCCTAGACAGTCTTGCAGAGATTCGAGATCCCAATAACACTTAATCAGCAATATTGGCAACAGGGGATTGATAGCTGCTGCTAATCCAGGACTGATTCATTTTGATAAATGTCAGCCAGTCAAAGGAGTCTGTGGACAGATGCATTCTATTATCTATTAATATAAAAGAAAAAACTGCTCTAAAAATACAAATCTTAATAAAGCAGCAACTCTCCTGCGAGTTATGCACAGTAATTAAATATGGTGATAAATAGAGCTGCTCTACTCTCAAACATACATTGTGATAAATTATACTCATAAAAAATATAATTGAAAAATTGTCCCAAAAACTTAATCGCTTCTCAGTGAGTTAATAATAACAATATAAACAGAGAACAAAGTCCAAATAAATAGGTGTCCTTCCAAAAGGATGTTAGCTTCCACCACTACAGATAAAAGTGCAACCTCCACCTCAAAAAAAGCTTGCTTACCAGCTGATGGGCACCTCCTATTATGGAAGGCCACAATCGCTTGTGGCTAATACCCAGCCAGGGCCTTTATCTGATGAAGGGGATATCCCAATGGCAACTCTCACCAAGTATGTATTCCATAAACCAAGCCATGGCTGTATTTGTGTTGGTGATTAGGTCCAGAACCCTCCACAGAGCTTGTATTGACAAGTTCCTCCCTCAGAGTGATGTGCTCATAGATCCGCCAAAAGAGATAAACTCCCCATAGTGTAAAACCTCAAACTTTAATATAAAACTAAAAACATTGCACTTGCATCATGGTGGTTAAAAAAGCATGTATAGAACAAGCCGGCCGTAGCAAAAACACCTGTCCTTCTGGGATCACATGTAGCATGGTGACATGAGCACGTTGCTCCTACTTACACGTTTCATCACAAGCTGATGTCATCCTGGGGCACGGGCGGCGTGCTGATTCACTGCTAAATACACTCTATGGATACCACGCCTCAGTTTGAGCCTCGGGCAATTTCGCCATTCATCACCATCTTTAAAAAGGGAATCCTATCCCACGTACTCCTGCAAGTCAAAAAAACCTCCCTTTTGTCAATTAACCACCAAAACAGGGTCAGATTATAAGAATTGTACCTTAAAAAGTGGCTGATAATAATACTAAAGGATATCAATCATAGAATTGGTATATTATTCTGTGCCATATCCAGATAAACAGGCTTATCGATACCACAGTCACCTGTAACATCCCCAACCCTTACCAGACAGACTATATAATATACCTTTCTAAAAATAACATACTCTATATAGGCTGCATTTCATGGCTTACTACAGCCATATGAAAGGGATAATGAGCTCACAAATTTGACCCCATCTACTGATCGCCATTCCATACTAAACTGGAAATGCCACAACCGTCTCAATGGGGTCCCCATTCACCACGATTCGCAGAGACATCTAGCGGTCATAATAAAATAACAACTAAAAGTTCAAATAAAAAAAAAAAAAAAAAAAAATCTCATAACCAATTGCCGACGGCCGCACACACGTCGGCAGAATGGCACAGCCAAGAAAATGGGCGTACTTGTATGTCCTTTTGAATTTGCCGCATATCAGGTGCGCGCACCCGCCACGTGATCGTGCTCATGGGTCCTGCGAACGTGATTACGATGAGGAGAGGCATAATGGGAAGATGTAAACGAGATGGAGATGTAAACAAGTAAACAAGGCATTTTCTGTTCTGCCTAGCAACATGACAGTGATCTACTGCTCCCTCTCATCGGGAGCAGTGATCTGTCATGTTGCAGTGAGCCCATGTATCTCTGATCACTGTATAAATGACAATGGTCCTAAAATAGTGTCAAAAGTGTCTGATGTGTCCGCCATAATGTCGCAGTCCCGATAAAAAAAAAGCAGATTGCCACCATTACTAGTAAAAACATAAATAATAATAAAAATGCATATAATACATATCGGCCTAAACTGTGGAAGACATTTTGTTTTTGTTTTTTATATATGTTTTTGGGGGATTTTTATTATAGCACAAAGGAAACAATATTGCATTTTTTTCAAAATTATCGCTCTTTTTTTGTTTATAGCGCAAAAAATAAAAACTGCAGAGGTGATCAAATACCACCAAAAGAATGCTCTATTTGTGGGAAAAAGGGACATCAATTTTGTTTGGTTATAACGTCGCAAGACTGCGCAATTGTCCACTAAAGCGCAACAGTACAGAATCGCAAAAAATGCTCTGGTCAGGAAGGGGGTAAATCCTCCTGGGCTGATGTGGTTACATTTAGAAAATAGAGCAGGTCAATTTAAATCCTCCACTTCCACCCAGAAGCCAGATTTGACATTGCAATCTCCAGGGGACATCTACTGCAAAAATCAAAGGTTTCTAGTGGAAATGCCCCAACAATCTCCAAGGGGTCACCGTTCTACATATATTACATCTAGTGGTCATACTAAAATAACAACTAAAAATACCACACAAGATTTAATTATATGGAACAAACCATTCTATATCCAATACTCCCAGCAGGAAACCAGAAGTGTCACTAGATACTCTAAGGTAATTAACTGCAATAGTTGCAGCTACCTCTAATGGTCGTAATAGGTTTGTAACTGGAAATGTGTAAGTTGAATCTAAATCCAAACTGCCAAATTTATTTGACTATTACCCAATACTCAAATCAAGTTTACAAACCACGAAGATTGTACATACTGATACACCACATTACTCAACATTATACGCTTAAGAATTGTCGATAAAGGCATTGACATGTACATCAACTGTTAACCCAAAAGAAACATAAGAATTAACCCTGTAGATCCAAGACATCTCAAATTTAGAAATATCCCTCACTAAGGAACTTCCCCTTGTACCTATCTATCCCTAGGAAAATAGTATTTTTTGGATTTTTATTATGCACTGCTAAATAGTGCTTTGATACAGAGGGATTTTTAAAACCCTTATTCATTTGCTCATTGAGACGGGCCTGATGGGGGTGTTTTGTCCTACCCACATACTGTAGCTCACAGAGGCACTGCAGTCAGTAGACTGTAGTATTCCCAAAGTGGAACATGTGAAAAAAGGTTCAATCTCAAACCTGAGCAAGGTAATAGTCGAGAAAAAAAATTTGTCCTCCTATTCCTACACCCATTAATTGAGCACATTTGACATTTTCTACATTAATAACACCCAGTGAGGTTCTGAAAAAAACAAAGTCACTCCAATGTGCGATTGAGGACGTTGGGAGCTATCCTATCCCTAAGGGAGGGAGCACCTCTCAAAATCACCTGAGGTTTGTTTGGCAAAATGGTATTCAGAACTCGGTCGTTACCAATGTTTTTTGTATGAGGTTTTTAATATTTTGGTCTTGTGAAGAAAAGGTAGTAATAAATGGAACAGTGGGAGGAGTATCATTCCTCTCACCTAAGGGTCTCTCCCTAAGTAAATCTGCTCTATCCATCTGAACAACTTGACCCATGGTGGCCTGAAGGGACTCAAAAAAATTAGCTCTTTTCAACAAATCATTTAGTTAGAACACCTGCCTGTATCAGGAACTCATTGGGCTCAGTGCAATTGCGATTATGCCTCATATGCTGGCTCTTAGGGACTGACCTAAGCCAAGAGCCATAATGGCAACTATCCACTGGAATGTCAAACATCCTTTGACTGAACCAAGGGATCGAAAGACTGGTAGAACAAAGAGAGAAACTACAGGGACAGAGGCAGATACAATCAAAAAAGGAAAAGGGTGTAGAACTGGTATTTACAATTCGAGCCTCAAGGTCTTGACCGATTCTAAAAAAAAATGGTTTTGGTATAAGGGACTGAAATTTGCTCATCCTAGGAGGCTGAACAAGTTCCAGACCTACATAGATGTACACAAATATGTGTGCAAACTCAATATCAAACGCTACTTAATTACTAATCCCATTAAAGAGAACAGGCGAATTTCTGCAGAGTTTCAATGCTTGGGTCTCTCTAAAGTTTCTTTATTCAAACACCCTGGAGTTCTGGCCTCTTCGCTCAAAGTTTTTGGGAATGTTGTCCTGAGAGATCTTGACTGGCTGAAAATCCAGAATGTTAAGATGGATAAGGACTTGGAGATGAGTTTAGACTCTTTATGTAAGTGTAGCACTGACCCCTGAAGGAGTGGCTGGTTTAACTGGGCTTACCGTTACCTTCTTGACCTTGTGTACGTCTAGGGGTTTCCTGAGGTAGATGGCCCAAAGAACTGTAGAAACTGACACTGGATCCACTTTTGGGATATTTATTTGATAACAAGTAGACAAAATAGTCTCTCAATGTAGGGTAAAGGGTTGGGTAGGAAATTCAAGTACTCTTGGAACTGCAAAAGATAGGAAGTCTCTCACTATAGAAATCCAGAGAATTAGCGCTCACAAGTGGATTCTCACAGCTACTGGATAGACCTCCTTTCACTAGGCCTAGCAGCCGATAGAGTTTTTAAATAAAGAAAAGTCTCTGCCACAGACTTGGATGTAGAACACTTGTGAATAAAGTCTCTGCCACAGACTTGGATGTAACTGAGGGACGTAGATAAATTTGGGGAGCTATCATACAGTACCAGTATCTCGCAGCCAGTCTGGCGATACTGTATGAGTGTAGATTCACTTGTTGTCTTTCAACTGAGCCTCCAGGCTCCTTCTGAGAAGCCAACCTCATGCGTGGCCTTCTCCTGAAGAGTCCTCCCCTGGTTGCTTCTCCAGTTGCTTGGCCTCTCCACAGATGAAACGGCACCAGACCACCTTTGAATCCTCCTCCCAGTTACTTTGCCTCGGGCTAGCCAGCCCCGGGACTTGAAATTAGATGGATTCGGATTCCAAGCCATGAGGGCCGTGGGGGCTGGTCAGAAGGACCAGGACCAAGCAGACAGAAAGATCTTCTGGACTGGAACCCAGAAGCACGTGATCTCAGTACCTTAAGTATCCTCTCCCAGAATGCACAGCAAGATGACACTCCCACTGGGCTGGTTCCGAGAAAGAATGGCACTCAATACACCCAGCTAAACTGCGTTTTCACACTTACCAGTGGTGACAGCGACACCTGTGGCCAAGCAGAACCCAGTGCAATCCAGCTAGACTGGTACTGAAACCATAATTTGGTATAATTGACCATAAAACCCAACTGTGGCTTTAGGAATTTTAAATAGAAAAAAAACACACAGCGCGTGCTCTTCACGAGCCGGCGCTACATAAGAATAAAGAATTGATCATTCGACCAGCTGACAAAGGGGAGGGGGAGATTGTAGTTTTGGATAGATGTGACTATATGATGGAGATGTATAGGATCGTGGGAATCTGTATACCTATGCCCCCTTGACATCTGATGAGGCACTTTATTTTTGGTAACCAAAGCAAACGGTACCCCTATTATTTACTCTTTACTAGAGATTCATAAGAGTTTAACCTGCCCCCGAGCCATCCAATTGTCTCCGGTATTGACTCTGTGACATCCCGTGTGGGCAGGTATATTGATTTCTATTTACAGCCTTTGGTGAAAAAGATGCCTTCTTACATTAAAGATACCAGACATGTCGTTAACTTGTTGTCTGGTTATAGTCCTAAAGAAGGGATGTGGCTGGTGACGGCAAACATACTTCTTTGTATATACTTATTCCCCATGATTTGGGCCTAGATGCAATGAGCGGTTATTTTTGGAACAGGACTTGGGCCTACCAAGTGAGCTCCTTGAATTTGCAGCTACGCACAATTACTTTTGGTGTTCAGAACCATAGGGTTATATAGCCCCCTATGGGAGTAGGACACTTGGCAGAAAAAAGACTTGGCTACGCCTATGGGCAGTCCTAGGTTAATATACGCGCCCTCTCTGCTATATGCTTTCAGTTTTTTTCTGCCTAGTCAGGGGTAGGAACCTAGTTCCCTGCTGGGATCTCTGGTCCTGGCAATTTTTCTGTTTTTTTTCTTTTTAAACTATTTATTTCTCTTGGAATTTTTTCTGTGAGAGATTTACATAGTTAAATAGTAGGCGAGGTTGAAAAAAGACACAAGTCTATCAAGTCCAACCTAAGTGTGTGAATATATTTCAGTATTACATTGTATATCCCTGTATGTTGCAGATGATCAGGTGCTTATCTAATAGTTTCTTGAAACTATCGATGCTCCCCGCTGAGACCATCGCCTGTGGAAGGGAATTCCACATCCATGCCGCTCTTACAGTAAAGGACCCTACGTAGTTTAAGGTTAAACCTATTTTCTTCTACTTTTAATGAGTGGGCACACTCCCTTCTGCGAAAAAGTTTTATCCCTGTTGTGGGGTCACCAGTATGGTATTTGTATATTAAAATCATATCCCTTCTCAAGCGTCTCTTCTCCAGAGAGAATAAGTTCAGTGCTTGCAACCTTTCCTAATAAATAATATCCTCCAGACCCTTTATTAGCTTTGCTGCCCCTCTTTGTACTCGCTCCATTTCCAGTACATCCTTCCTGTTACGTACCTGCCGGATGAGCCTGACATGCAGTGGGAAAGCTGTCTCATACAACCCCGGCTCAAGGGCCACCGGTGTTGCAATAGTGGCCGCAAGAGCCTGACGGTGTATGGGTGCCTGGTTCGTCTTTGGTCTTGTCAGTTCAGATGGTGCAGCAGGAAACAAGAAGCAGGCTGGTAAGTTGGGGAGACACTGAATATGTAGTCAGACAAGCCAGGTTTGGTAACAGATGATCAGATGTAGATATAGATGACAAGCAGAGAATGGTCAGGATACAGGCAAAGTTTGGCAACAGGATATCAAGCAGTGTAGAGCTGAGCTTGGTTACAAGGCAGGCCAGGGTCAGGATAACAGAGATCAATCGTAGTCAAACAAGCCGGGTCAAACACAGGAAACAGATCAGATCACAGGAACAGGTATGAGCTGCAGATCAGACAGCAAAGACACAGTGCTGCTGAGGTGTTTAAATAAGGCAGCCCATTGCCAATCACTGAAATTAGTCTGCACTATTTTAACCCATAGGTGGCAGATCCATGACACTTCCTGAGGACTGGTGCTCAGAACTGGACAGCATACTCTGGGTGCGGCCAGACCTTGTAGAGCGGGAGAATTATCGTTTTATCTCTGAAATTAAACCCCTTTTTAAGGCATGCCAATATTCTGTTTGCTTTGTTATGCCGCGTACACACGGTCGAACTGTATGACGTACTTAGTCCGTTGAAACACATTTCAACGGACAATCCGCTCGTGTGTGGGCTTCAGCGGACTTTTTCAGCGTGCAGTCCGGAGTACTAAGAATTTCGGTTTGCACAAAAATCTTTCCGTCGTACTTTGGTTTCAGAGGACAATACGGTCGTCAGTATGCTAGTCCGACGGACTAAGAATGGCGCATGCCCAGAAAGGATTTACAGGGCGGAAGCGCTCTGTCTTGTAAAACTAGTGTTCGTATTGAAGCTAGCATATTCGTCATGCTGCTAATTTTGTGTTTTTTTAATATAGCACATTCTTTTCTTCTTCATAATGCAAGAAAAGTGAAGTTGCTTTGCTGCTTATATTCACACAGAGTTATCACAAATGTCTTTATTCATCCTCATCCTATGATTAATATTCCAATTCGAGAATAAATAAAAATAAAAGCGCGAATCGTCTCTAACCAAACTTCCACTAACGCAAAGTCAGCAGAAGGAGCCCAAAGGGTGCTTTGCTGTGTCTTGGACTTCCTATTTCTAGTCCCGTCGTACGTGCTGTACGTCATCGCGCAAGCTTTCGTCGGACTGTTTGTGTATCCGTGTGTGGTCAAGTCCGTTCAGTGGAAAGTACGCCGGATTGTCCGTCGGATTGTATGACAGACTAAGTACGTCATACAGTTCAATCGTGTGTACGCGGCATTAGTAGTAGCTTGGCATTGCATGCCATTGCTGAGCCTATCATCTACTAGGACCCCCAGGTCCTTTTCTATCCTAGATTCCCCAAGAGGTTCTCCTCCCAGTGTATAGATTGCATTCATATTTTTGCCACCCAAATGCATTTTATATTTTTCTACATTAAACCTAATTTTCCATGTATTTGCCCACCCCACTAATTTTTTCAGATCTTTTTGCAAGGTTTCCACATCCTGCGGAGATATTATTGCCCTGCTTAACTTAGAATTGTCCACAAATACAGAGATTGAACTGTTTACCCCATCTACCAGATCATTTATGAACAAATTCAACAGGATTGGTCCCAGCATGGAACCCTGGGGGACCCCACTACCCACCCCTGACCATTCCGAGTACTCCCCATTTATCACCACCCTCTGAACTCGCCTTTGTAGCCAGTTTTCAATCCATGTACTCACCCTATGGTCTATGCCAATGGACCTTATTTTGTACAGTAAACGTTTATGGGGAACTGTGTCAAATGCTTTTGAAAAATCCAGATACACGACTATGAGCCTTCCTTTATCTAGATGGCAACTCACCTCCTCATAAAAAGGTTAATAGATTGGTTTGGCAAGAACAAGTCTTCATGATTCCATGCTGATTACTGCTAATGAGACCGTTCTCATTGCTAAAATATTGTATATAGCCCATTATCATCCCCTCCAAGAGTTTACATACTATTGATGTTAGGCTAACTGGTCTGTAATTCCCAGGGATTTATTTTGGGCCCTTTTTAAATATTGGTGCTACACTGGCTTTTCTCTAATCAGCTGGTACCATTGCAGTCAGTAGACTGTCGGTAAAAATTAGGAACAATGGTCTGGCAATTACTTGACTGAGTTCTCTAAGTACCCTTGGGTACAAGCCATCCGGTCCTGGAGATTTATTAATGTTAAGTTTCCCAAGTCAAATTTTAATTCTGTCCTCTGTTAACCATGGAGGTGATTCCTATGATGTGTCATGAGAATAAACACTGCCGTTTTGGTTACTGAAACCCCCCCCCCCCCCGATTCCCTCGTGAAGACTGAGGAGAAGAATAAATTCAAAACCTTCGCCATCTCCCCATCCATTGTAACCAGATGTCCTTCCTCATTCTTTATGGGGCCAATATGGTCTGTCCTCACTTTTTTACTGTTTACATACACTTAAAGAATTTCTTGGGATTTGTGTTGCTCTCCTCCACTATGCATCTTTCATGTTCTATCTTAGCCATCCTTATTGCACCCTTACATTTGTTGTTGCATTCTTTATAAAGTCTGAATGCTGATGATGATCCCTCAACCTTGTATTTTTTTAAGGCCTTCTCCTTTGCTTTTATATGCATTTTTACATTGCAGTTAAGCCATCCAGGACTTTTGTTCACTCTTTTAAATGTATTACCCAATGGGATACATTGGCTAATGCCCTTATTTTATATGCTCTTAAAGCAAACCCATCTTTCCTCTGTGTTCTTTGTTCCTAAGATGTTATCCCAATTTATGCCTTCTAGCAAGGTTTGTAGTTTAGGGAAGTTGGCTCTTTTGAATTTCAGTGTCTTTGTATTTCCCTTATGTTTCCTATGTGTGTGCTTTATACTGAAGCCAATTGACCTGTGATTGCTGTTACCTAAATTGCCCCGTATTTCCACATCCGTGATCAGGTCTGTATTGTTGGTAATCAGTAGATCCAGTAAAGCTTTATTTCTCTCCAGAGTTGTCACTATGGGGGGGTACATCTGGGTACCTGCTGGATGGTTAGGTGGGTGACCAGGCATCCACTGATCTGTGCCTCCCGTGGTGGCTCTCCACTAATTTAGGCCACAGCTTTGCAGTCTACCAACCAGATGTGTGTGGGGCGGCCCTAGACCAGGCGGCGGAGGCCACCGCTTTCCGTTGTGGGCATCCGCCCTCCTTCCTCAGCTCTGCCTGGTCCGGTCCCCCCATGGGGCCTGTGCACTTGCGGCAGGCAGACGAAAATTTAGGCTGCGGCTTTTGCGGCCTACTGACCGGGTGATGTGGGGTGGGCGGTGGAGGCTGCTGCTTTCTGTTGTGGGCATCTGTCCTCCTTCCTCGGCCCTCCTTGGTCCAGTACCCCCCCCCCCCGTGTACCTGTGCACTCGCGGCAGGCAGCCAAAAACTTAGGTCGTGGCCTACTAGGCCACGGTCTATTAGTCCAAGTGGCCACACTGGACGTCTTCTCCCAGAGGGATGGTGCTTTGGGGGCTCTGAGGGCGACCCCCCTACCATCCACAGCCTTGCCAGCTAGTCTAACACAGAGTTTGGAATTTCTTCCATGCAAAACTGCATTCAAACTGCCTTTCTCATAGAGAGCATTATCCTGTCAGAATATGGTAAATTTACATATGGGAAAAAAAGCTTTTGAGCTGTCTTTCTAAAGTGGGCATGGCCAGGTGACTCCCCCTGGTCACCTATTCATAAGCTAGCTAAGTAATTGAAACCATTTTGTACAAAGTATGTTTTTAATATTGTTTATTGAGAAACTTTTTGTTTATGAAAATAGGACCTGTGTGTGCAGTGAAGCCAGCACACATGTTGGAGTAGACAGCACTTAGTAGTTTATTAAGCAAAATCGTTATTGTTAAATATTTAGGAATGTGCCGGGGTCATGTATGAAAGGATTTCTGTCATGAAAAACATGAGGTTGGTTCAATATTTTTGAGACGCTTGCTATTTGTGAATTAAAGTGGTTGTAAAAGCAGAAGGTTATTTATTTTAATGCATTCTATGCGTTAAGATAAAAAACCTTCTGGAAGCAGCAGCAGCCCCCCTCAGCACCCCCTAATACTTACCTTAGCCGCATCTCAATCCAGCGAGGTTGCACGAGAGACTCGGCTGTTCGGAACTCTCCCTCCTGATTGGCTGAGACACCATTGGCCATTGGCTCCTGCTGCTGTCGATCAAAGTCAGTGAGCCAATGAGGAGAGACAGGGCCGAACTGTGGCTCCATGTCTGAATGGACACACAGAGCAGCAGCTTGGTTTTGGGTGCCCCCATAGCTAGCTGTTGGGACACTCAGCAGGAGAGAGGCCAAGAGCACCAGCAGAGGATCTGGGCTGCTCTGGGCAAAACCACTGCACAGAGCAGGTAACTATAACATGTTTGTTATTTTTAAACAAAAAAAAAAACAAGATCTCAGTATCACTTTAACAAGCTCAGGTTTGATGCATAAAATCTACAGTATGTGCATGACAGCTGAATTTAGGAAAATGGTAAAGCTAAAATACAAGACATTTTATCTAAAAATAATAAAAATGAATACAATTCATAAATACATATATAAATATTTCAATATCTGCAGGTATAATAAGACATTGATTTTGTTAAAGTGTTTCTAAACCCAGTAATATGAAAATAGTTCCTCTGCCCCCTCAGTGCAAGCCATCAGTGAACCTGGCAGGGCAGCCATCAGTGTACCTGTCAGCAAATCCATCGGTGCAGCCAATCAGTTCACCCATCGGCACATCCATCAGTGTAGCTGTCAGTGCATTCATCAGTGTACCCATTAGCGCATCCATCTGTGCAGCTTATCAGTGTACCCATCAGTGCAGCAAATCAGTGTACCCATCAGCACATCCATCAGTGCAGCCCATTAGTGTACCTGTCAGCGCATCTATCAAAGAAGCCTATCAGTGTACCTGTCAGCGCATCCATCAGTGCAGCATATCAGTGTACCTGTCAGTGCATCCATAAGCACACCTGTCATCTTTGCAGCCTATCAGTGTCCCCTTCACAGAGCTGCCATTTACAGCTGCCCATCAGCAGTTTACCCGTTGAAAGAATATAGTAAAGAGCCCCCCCTAAATATATTATTTCTTTGAGTTATTACTCCTTTAAATATATTATTGCTCTGAAGTTAGAAGTAGGAGAGATGTTTCTATCAAAAAAAGGAAGTCTTGTTTTAGTTTTGTGTTGACCACACAACTAGCACTGAGAGGCCCCTCCACCCTAAATGAGAACCAGGATAGTACACGGCAGGTGCTGGCAGGGGCCAGCACAGAGGTGGGTGGAGACAAGGAGGTGCAGGCAGTAGCAGAGAGTAGATGGGTGACAGTCAGGAAGGGTAGAGGGGCAAGTGCCAGGGAGGCCGATCCAGGGCTGGAGCATCCCAATAAGTACACTCCATTGAGTGACATTGGTGATCCCAGTCAGGGACCAGCACTGCTGGAGCTGAGGGATTCTCCTAGCTGCCAGGAGAAGAACTCCTCCAGTGAGAGTGGAGGGGGGAGCGAAGGGAAAGGAAAGACAGATTCTGGTGGTAGGGGACTCAATTCTTAGGAGGACAGAGAGGCCAATCTGTAACAACAACCTGAAGTGCCGAACTGTATGTTGTCTGCCGGGCGCTCGGGTTCGGCACATCACGGATCTGGTGGACAGATTACTGGGAGGGGCTGGGGAAGACCCAGCTGTCATGGTGCACGTTGGCACCAATGACAAAGTCAGAGGCAGATGGAGTGTCCTAAAGAATGATTTTAGGGACTTGGGAGCTAAGTTGAGGAAAAGGACCTCCAAGGTAGTATTCTCAAGAATACTACCAGTACATCGAGCCACACCAGAAAGGAAGAGGGAGATTAGGGAAGTAAACAAGTGGCTCAAAAGCTGGTGTAGTAAGGAGGGGTTTGGGTTCCTGGAGGACTGGGACGACTTCTCAGTCGACAACCGGTACTATAGAAGGGACGGACTGCACCTAAATGAGGAGGGTGCAGATCAGCTGGGATTGAGGATGGCCAAAAAGTTAGAGGGTTTTTTAAACTAGGTGATGGGGGGGTGGGTTCAGAGATAGAGATAGTCAGCGTGGAGCATATTCCAGAGGGTAATATTAGGGGCATTAGTGGTGGGGTAACCGAAGCACATAAACCCAAGGTAAATATAGTAGCAAGTCCTAGTTGTAATCTTGGAACACCCAAGAGGATAGTGTGTGACCGGTCAAAATATATTAATACATTAAAATGTTTGTTCGCCAATGCCAGAAGTCTGCCAAGCAAAATAGGCGAGTTGGAAGCTCTGGTGCATCAGGAGAGCTATGATGTAATCGGTATTGCTGAAACTTGGCTTCATTCCTCACATGACTGGGCTATTAATATTCCTGGCCATGCACTCTTTCGGAAAGACAGAGTAAAAAGGAAAGGTCTGTATGTGAGAAATAATCTCAAAGCGAGTGAGAAAGAGGACCTGAACAACTGTGCACCTTTGCTTAGGATAACCTCCGCCCGTTAACCATGCGAATGAAAGGCGCTTAGCATCAAAGAATATGCTTTCTACCTGGGAACTGTGGAATTTAAGCAGCTGTTCTAAAAGGTATTAAATCAATAAAACCACTAGAAAATATTAAACAAAAATCTGCGAGGTGAATGGATCAATCAATTCACCCGTAGAAAAAACAGCGCATAATACTTCATAAAAAAAGAAAAAATTATATGTGATTTGTGCTAATACGAACTATGGAAAAAACATTTATATCTTCCCAAATGCAGTCATACACACTAAGTATTGTCCATGAACACTGTCCATATATCCAAATTAGGCTGAGTGATTGGGATAGTTTCAGCAAAAAAGTTAAAACGAGATATCTATTTCAGTCCATCAACAGACAATAGAATTAAAGATCAAAACTGAAACAAAGTGTCCTGGTACAAATCACAGGGAGTGTACGCTGCAATCCTTCCTTAACATGATTATACTTCCACTAGTATGATGCAGTAATCCCGAATTTACTGGGGTGCAGTCTCAAGGATGAGGTGACCCCCCTTAGTAATATTCTTACCAGATATGCCTGGTTACATAGGCTCTCAGAAATTACTCCTCATCGGTTCGATCTCATCAGCTTCATAAGCGCCAGGTAATACACGATCGGATGTGCTTGGTTACACGGGATCTCAGATGTTACTCATCGGCTGGATCTCATCCACTGCATAAGTGTCGGGTGATTCAAGATCTCCGAAAGAAGCAATTACGGGAAAACAAACATAGCGTGATACTGTCTTATAAAAACACGATTTATTTAAGTAAAAAATGTTGCACTCACACAAAATTAATTCTTTAAGGCATTGATTCATTCAGCGTGCATAGTTCTTAACCACAGTCTCGGGGGAAGTAATAGCATCAGCCGCTAATGGCCGTCACCACTTAGTAGCTCACGGTTAAAGCTGTGCGTCTCTTCCTCCCTCCTGTCAGTTCCTCTATGCTGCAAACATGTGCTACCACCCTGACGCGTTTCGTCGTATTGACATCATCTGAGGGTGACCCTCAGATGATGTCAATACGACGAAACGCGTCAGGGTGGTAGCACATGTTTGCAGCATAGAGGAACTGACAGGAGGGAGGAAGAGACGCACAGCTTTAACCGTGAGCTACTAAGTGGTGACGGCCATTAGCGGCTGATGCTATTACTTCCCCCGAGACTGTGGTTAAGAACTATGCACGCTGAATGAATCAATGCCTTAAAGAATTAATTTTGTGTGAGTGCAACATTTTTTACTTAAATAAATCGTGTTTTTATAAGACAGTATCACGCTATGTTTGTTTTCCCGTAATTGCTTCTTTCGGAGATCTTGAATCACCCGACACTTATGCAGTGGATGAGATCCAGCCGATGAGTAACATCTGAGATCCCGTGTAACCAAGCACATCCGATCGTGTATTACCTGGCGCTTATGAAGCTGATGAGATCGAACCGATGAGGAGTAATTTCTGAGAGCCTATGTAACCAGGCATATCTGGTAAGAATATTACTAAGGGGGGTCACCTCATCCTTGAGAGTGCACCCCAGTAAATTCGGGATTACTGCATCATACTAGTGGAAGTATAATCATGTTAAGGAAGGATTGCAGCGTACACTCCCTGTGATTTGTACCAGGACACTTTGTTTCAGTTTTGATCTTTAATTCTATTGTCTGTTGATGGACTGAAATAGATATCTCGTTTTAACTTTTTTGCTGAAACTATCCCAATCACTCAGCCTAATTTGGATATATGGACAGTGTTCATGGACAATACTTAGTGTGTATGACTGCATTTGGGAAGATATAAATGTTTTTTCCATAGTTCGTATTAGCACAAATCACATATAATTTTTTCTTTTTTTATGAAGTATTATGCGCTGTTTTTTCTACGGGTGAATTGATTGATCCATTCACCTCGCAGAGAAAGAGGACCTGGTGGGCGGAGAGTGTGATGAGTCTGAGGCATTATGGGTAGAACTGCATACAGATGCGCGTAGTTCAAAGTTAATCATTGGAGTTTGTTATAGACCACCCAATGTTAATGAGGAGGTGGAGACTCAGCTCCTTGCACAGATAGAAAGGGCTGCAAGGGCTGGGACAGTGATAATAATGGGGGATTTTAACTACCCAGAAATTGACTGGGGTAATGGCACTGCTGGGACAGTTAAAGGGCAAAAATTTGTAAACCTATTACAGGACAATTTTATGGTACAGTTTATTGAGGCCCCAACTAGGAATGATGCTCTGTTGGACCTGGTAATCTCAAACCATGCAGAACGTATTACTAATGTTCAGATAAAGGAACATCTGGGTAGCAGTGACCATAACATGATTTCATTTGATGTAAGCTGTAAGCAAAAATCACATACGGGAAAGATAAAAACACTTAATTTCAAGAGAGCAAATTTTCCAAGGATGAGGGCTGCTTTCCAGGACTTAGACTGGGAGAGAATATTGGCACCAATGGGCACAGAACAGAAATGGGAATTCTTCAAAAAGCTTGTTTGTGATCTCACGGCAAAGTATATTCCCATGGGCAATAAGTTTAAAAGGTTAAAAATAAAGCCGATGTGGCTCACGGCCAAAGTTAAAAAAGCTATAAACTATAAAAAAAAGAGCTTTAAAAAAATATAAAAATGAAGGAACACTAGTGTCATTTAAATGTTACAAGGAATTTAACAGAATATGTAAAAAGGAAATCAAGGATGCAAAAATTCAAAATGAAAGACAGATTGCAAAAGACAGTAGGACAAACCCCAAAAAATTCTTCAAATATATTAATAGTAAAAAGGTTAAGTCTGAGCATGTAGGCCCTTTGCAAAATAATCTGGAGTGGGTGACTGGGGACAAAGAGAAGGCTAACTTATTAAATACTTTCTTCAGCTCTGTGTATACAAAGGAGCATGGGGGAGCTCATGTCCACAATGGGGGTGGTACTGACGCAGCCCCTAATCCACAATGGCTCTTAAGTGATATGGTCCAGAAATATTTGGACAGAATAAAGGTGGAGAAAGCACCTGGACCTGATGGCATCCACGCACGGATCCTAAAAGAATTGAGTTCTGTAATTTCAAAGCCATTGTATCTAATTTTTAGGGACTCATTAATGACAGGAATAGTACCACTGGATTGGCGCAGGGCCAATGTGGTGCCTATATTTAAAAAGGGAACAAAGTGTTTACCAAGTAATTATAGACCTGTTAGTTTAACTTCTATAGTTGGGAAGATACTGGAGGGATTAATAAAAGACCACATAGATGAGTTCTTGCAGGAAAAAAATATTTTGAGCAACAGACAGCATGGATTCATGAAAGACAGGAGTTGTCAGACAAACCTGATTTCTTTTTATGAGGTGGTAAGTAAAACCTTGGACAGAGGGGTGGCGCTGGACGTGATATATTTGGATTTTGCAAAAGCGTTCGATACTGTTCCGCACACACGGCTCATGTGTAAGGTAAAGTCTACAGGTTTGGAAACATCAGTTTGTAGATGGATAGAAAACTGGCTAAAAGACAGAATTCAGAGAGTAGTGGTTAATCATTCTTACTCTGAATGATCTAAGGTTATGAGTGGTGTACCCCAAGGTTCAGTGCTGGGACCCTTACTTTTTAATATCTTTATAAATGATATTGGGTCTGGGATCAAGAGTAACATTTCCGTCTTTGCAGATGACACCAAGCTATGCGGTGCAATAACGTCCTTACAGGATGTCACCAATTTACAAGCAGACCTCAATGCTCTGTCTAATTGGGCGACTATGTGGCAGATGAGGTTTAATGTTGAGAAATGTAAGGTTATGCACTTGGGGGCTAAGAATATGCATGCATCATACACGCTAGGGGGAGTACAACTGGGGGAATCCATAGTGGAGAAGGATCTGGGGGTTTTGGTAGATCATAAGCTCAATAATAGCATGCAATACCAAGCTGCGGTTTCCAAAGCGAGCAAAGTCCTTTCCTGTATTAAGAGAGGTATGTACTCCAGAGAGAGAGATATCATTTTGCCCCTGTTCAAATGATTAGTAAGACCTCATCTGGAATATGCCGTTCAGTTTTGGGCACCAGTTCTCCAAAAGGATATCGGGGAACTGGAGAAAGTGCAGAGAAGGCAACCAAACTGATAAGAGGCATGGAGCAACTCAGCTATGAGGAAAGATTAGAGGAACTGAATTTATTCACTCTTGATAAGAGGAGATTAAGGGGGGATTTGATCAACATGTACAAATATATAAGGGGTCCATATAGGGAACTTGGTGTCGAGTTATTCACTTTAAAGTCAACAAAGAGGACAAGGGGTGTGATGTGATAGCCTGTGCATTGTTATGCACAATGTTGTGTGAACATTGGCAGGTGAGAAATGCTATGAATAACTGTTTGTATATGGGGAGGTATGTAGCCTGGCTTGGATTCACAATAACCCATGGGTGGGCTATATCTTGAAATACAGTGGTGTGAAAAAGTGTTTGCCCCCTTCCTCATTTCCTGTTCCTTTGCATGTTTGTCACACTTAAGTGTTTCGGAACATCAAACCAATTTAAACAATAGTCAAGGACAACACAAGTAAACACAAAATGCAATTTGTAAATGAAGGTGTTTATTATTAAAGGTGAAAAAAAATCAAAACCATCATGGCCCTGTATGAAAAAGTGATTGCCCCCCTTGTTAAAACATACTATAACTGTCGTTGTCCACACCTGAGTTCAATTTCTCTAGCCACACCCAGGCCTGATTATTGCCACACCTGTTCACAATCAAGGCATCACTTAAATAGGAGCTGCTTGACACAGTAAGGTCCACCAGAAGATCCTTAAAAGCTACACATCATGCCGAGGCCCAAAGAAATTCAGGAACAATTGAGAAAGAAAGTAATTGAGATCTATCAGTCTGGAAAGGGTTATAAAGCCATTTCCAAAGCTTTGGGAATCCAGCGAACCACAGTGAGAGCCATTATCCACAAATGGTGAAGACATGGAACAGTGGTGAACCTTCCCAGGAGTGGCCGGCCGCCCAAAATTACCCCAAGAGCGCAGCGACGACTCATCCAAGAGGTCACAAAAGACCCCACAACAACGTCCAAGGAACTGCAGGCCTCACTTGCCTCAGTTAAGGTCAGCGTTCATGCCTCCACCATCAGGAAAAGACTGGGCAAAAATGGCCTGCATGGCAGAGTTCCAAGGAGAAAACCACTGCTGAGCAAAAAGAACATCAAAGCTCGTCTCAATTTCTCCACAACACATCTTGATGATCCCCAAGACTTTTGGGACAACATTCTGTGGACCGATGAGACAAAAGTGGAACTCTTTGGAAGGTGTGTGTCCAAGTATATCTGGCGTAGAAGGAACACTGCATTTCATAAAAAGAACATTATACCAACAGTAAAATATGGTGGTGGTAGTGTGATGGTCTCTGGCTGTTTTGCTGCTTCAGGACCTGGAAGACTTGCCGTGATAAAAGGAACTATGAATTCTGCTGTCTACTAAGAGATCCTGAAGGAGAATGTCCGACCATCTGTTCGTGTACTCAAGCTGAAACGAACTTGGGTTCTGCAGCAGGACAATGATCCTAAACACACCAGCAAGTCCACCACCGAATGGCTGAAGAAAAACAAAATGAAGACTTTGGAGTGGCCTAGCCAAAGTCCTGACCTGAATCCTATTGAGATGTTGTGGTATGACCTTAAAAAGGCCGTTCATGCTCGAAAACCCTCTAATGTAACTGAATTAGGACAATTCTGCAAAGATGAGTGGGCCAAAATTCCTCCAGGACGCTGTAAAAGCCTCATTGCACGTTATCGCAAACGCTTGGTTGCAGTTGTTGCTGCTAAGGGTGGCCCAACCAGTTATTAGGTTTAGGGGGCAATCGCTTTTTCACACAGGGCCATGATGGTTTGGATTTTTTTTCACCTTTAATAATAAACACCTTCATTTAAAAATTGCATTTTGTGTTTACTTGTGTTGTCCTTGACTATTGTTTAAATTGGTTTGATGTTCCGAAACACTTAAGTGTGACAAACATGCAAAGGAACAGGAAATGAGGAAGGGGGCAAACACTTTTTTACACCACTGTATACTATAAATATACGGCACCCAGACCAATAAATTGAACAGTGTGTAGATCTGATCTCTGTTGGGTCATTATTATATTTACATTGCTCCCGGGCCAGAACTTGGGTGTGGCGGAATAGAGGAATGCTGGCAAATCAGGGACAGTATTGTAGGCTGTAGTAAAGTGATAGCTAGAAATAGAGGTATAGGATAGAGGAGTATCCTATCACCTATCATACGATCGCAATCGCCAGAGCCACTGTGTCCAAAAAATATTAAACTAGTGAGGCGGAATTTCAAATCCTGACAGATGACTGATGAGAGCAGCAAGGAGCTCTTACTGTCCTATTCTGCTTCGGAATATGAACCTGTCTAAAGTAGTTGATTGGTGACGAATCAGAAGAGGAAACCATCCCTCCTAAAACAATAAGATGCTCTGAAGACCAAGCAACCACCAGCAGTGCCATACACCCAATGGTGAACTGGAAAGCACCAACAGTGTTAGACACCAGGATGAAAGGCCCAGTACTAGCCCCAGAATATCACACTAGACCCCCAGAATCAGGGCCCGAACATATCTTTCAGATGCACTAGCAAACCCATTATGGCTACTTTCTAGTTCAGGATCAGATACAATTCTCCCTTTCACCGCACAGCCAGGTGTGCAGGACAACACTCAAACATTTTTCCGAAAAACATTTTTTAATTTTTTTTTCCATGCCAATTTACTTTCATTTATTGTGGACCACACTAACTTTTTTGCCCATCATTAAATCGCAAACAACCCCAATTCATTCTATGCCCATCCGTTTGAATAGATGTCTCGCAGTACAATTTTTAATGGGGCTCACAAAAAATGGAAATTAAGCAATCCATTCCCAGTAAAAGGGCCATGTATGGATTGAAGCTCCACAAGCACTGTGAAAGAGCCAGAGGCTATGTGCATGCCTTCTGCATGTACGAAGGCAAAGACTCCCAGCTTCAGCCCCCTGAGTACCAAACCTACATCAGCACAAGTGGAAAAATTGTCTGGTACCTGACATGTTCAAAAAGGGTATCACATCTACCTGGTGTTTTAGCTATTTTTATATCTCACTTAAATGATTAACGATACAAGAAATAAGTGATTAAACCTTTTTCTATATAAGAATAAAAACGAATGATAACAGTGCGAAAAGATAAACAATTACATTTATTTATACAGAAAAGAAACTTTAGAATAATTAGAACTCAAGTGATGTTACAAGTACAGTGTTGCTTAGGCTGCAAAGATAATTTAGGCCATATGGTTACAATAGACATACACTTTCAATATATTTATCAATATTTCAAGACAAGTAGAGAGAGAGAGAGAGACAGAGAGAGAGAGAGACAAGTATACGTTACACGGACATCCTGACACCCTGATGGTCTGGAACTGAACAGGCCATCAGCTAACTCTCGCCCTATTTTATATGCATTCTCGGCCAATCAGAAGATGGAACGCACCCATTGGCTCTGAGTTTGCATCAACCTCTGATTGGCTGATTCTGAAGTCTAAATGCTGATTGGTTCAAGATAGCTCACACTCTGGCTAATTCTGAAGCTCCCGGAAAGGTCCATGTTTCAGGTCTGAACGTCCGGTGCCATTCCGTCTATTAATTAATGAACCACCTCCTTTGATCCTTCAGCCCAAACAGTTCCGACATTAGCATGTTAATGTCCCCTGGGGAGATAGAGCCTCAATGTCTGCAAAGATGATTGGTATTCACTTAACACCTGGGGACATTCAATGGTTATTACAAAGTGCTGAAACAGATCAAAAGCAAACTGCATAGGCAGGCACCAAGCTCCATGCTGGCCACACAGATCAACCCTCAGACGACAATACATAGACAAAAAATCCATGTACATTCGCTGAATGAAAGAATGTTTGAAATTTTTAACTTGTTTTTTAACCGTCTGTTTTTAAAATCAATGTAATTTCTGAACGAAAACCACACACACCGCCAAAAAAATTCTTTTGACCAAGAAGTTCCCTATTATCTCCAAATCTTCTCATCACTGTAGTTGAAAACAAACATTGATCTGACCCCACCAATGGTCAAAAAAAGAATTTAACGAAAGCTCCCAAAATGACATCCTTCTTGAGGGAAGAATTTTTTATAAAAAAATTTGATCTCTGAGTCTGATATCCACCAGACTCACCCCCCCAACAGTAAACACAGCATTGATCCTCCAACAGTACACACAGCATATCTCTTCTGTCTGCCACTCCCAGAGTGGACCAAGACACTCTCTTCCCTAACCATATAGATGGTTATTTACATTCACCACTGCATAGAGATATCTAAGAACAAACCTCCTCTTTCTTCAAACCCCAAATATTAACCAAATCATACACCATGCTTTCCCCAAGGCTATCAACCGATTAATTGAAAAAAATTGGCCAACCAATCGATTATGAAAACAATCGGCAGTTGCAGCCCCAATTTATACACATAAGATCATTCCGTGCGACCTAGGCTCCGTTTCCACTCATGCAACTTGCCATGCGACTTTGGACACAAAGTCACTTTACAAGTCGCAGCCCATTGATTTCAATAGCACCAGTCCCAATCTTTGCGAATCAAAGCTGCAATGACTATGAAAAGGTACCTGCATCACTCCTATGTGACTCTGGATGTGACTCCAACCCAGAGTGTAAATTTGGATCAAAGTCGCATCCAAAGCCACACCAAAGTTGCACCGCACAGTCGCACTCTAAATCATGTGACTTTGGAGCCGCACAAGTGGAAACACAGCTGGCCTAATCTCAAAGGGTTAACTGAAATTGCTTTTTGGCAGAGGCACATATCCTTTTCCACTGTCTCAAAGATTCCAAATTTCACCATTATTCGCACGTACAATATCATTTTATATATACACATTATTCAAAATCAGTCTCATTAAAGTATTAGTACAGACAAACGGTTATATAAATATAAACAATGTTCAAAGAAGCTTGTTAGTTTAATGGTCCTACAGGGAAGACAGACATACAAACAATGACAATTCTTACCGTTTCTGGAGTTTGTCTTGACCTCCGCATACAAAATCCCAATTCGCTTAAACGTTAAGCTTCCTCACACGAAGGGCACCATTTGTTTTGGCTATTTTTATATCTCACTTAAATGATTAACGATACAAGAAATAAGTGATTAAACCTTTTTCTATATAAGAATAAAAACGAAATAAACTGACATTTATTTATAAAGAAAATAAACTTTAGAATAATGAGAACTCAAGTGATGTTACAAGTACAAGTACAGTGTTGCTTAGGCTGCAAAGATAATTTAGGCCATATGGTTACAACAGACATACACTTTCAATATATTTATCAATATTTCAAGACAAGTGGAGAGAGAGAGAGAGAAAGAGAGAGACAAGTATACGTTACACGGACATCCTGTCGCCCCGATGGTCTGGAACTGAACAGGCCATTGGCTAACTCTCGCCCTAGTTTATATGCATTCTCGGGCAATCAGAAGATGGAATGCACCCATTGGCTCTGAGTTTGCATCAACCTCTGACTGGCTGATTCTGAAGTCTAAATGCCGATTGGTTCAAGATGGCTCCCGGAAAGGTCCATGTTTCGGGTCTGAACGTCCGGTGCCATTCCATCTATTAATGAACCACCTCCTTTCATCCTTCAGCCCAAACAGTTCCAACATTAGCATGTTAATGTCCCCTGGGAGATGGAGCCTCAATGTCTGCAAAGATGATTGGTATTCACTTAACACCTGGGGACATTTAGTGGTTCCCACGAGATAGGAGACATTTCTGTATTAAAACCTCTGCCCACATACACACATAAACCTGAAAATATTAAGTCATACATTCAGAATGGTTTCCTTTAAGCTCCTTGCTATAAATATTATATTTCAAAATCTCCACCACACTGGATAAATACAATACAAGCCTGCCCTTTTTCCACCACTTGTACCTTAAGAAAACCTTGGCCTGCAGTACCACCCAAACAAACAGGAAGGGCTTCCCACAAAGTCTGGTGACCACAAGGCTACAAAAAAGGAACAAGGAAGTGTTGGTCGTGAAATAGAGGGATAAGAGACGTGTACATCCTGTCCAGCATCCACAATGACACCTCAATGGAAATTCATGGACAGCACACTCATCCAAAAGCCTTAGTGTAACCGTGATTATGGTCAACAAGAAAGTCCCTCTTCTGGTATAAAAAAAGTTGAAATTTACCTTTTCTATTTGCCCATTCATAATACATATGTCACCTTTCATAAGTCAATGGAAAGACTCAACACCTTCCTTAAATTTATAGAAGACATCGTCACTGCCCTGATCTACCAAGCAAGGATCTCCACCAGAATGCATTCGCTCTGATTGTGTGGGCAAACTTTGAGCAACATTTTGCAGAGAACATTCCACCAACAGAAACAGGAAGAAGACGGGAAAAAAAAATGGCAGGTATGCAGCAGAGGGGACATTGGGAGAGACACCAGTTTTCATTGCCCCTAATTGTCCCTCCCAAACGGGCCTATGCATCTGAGACCTCTTCTGAAGTTATCACATGTCACTAAAGTATTAGTTATTTTTCTTTTTAACAGCCTGGCCTTTTCATGTTTCTTATATCTGTGCTGATCATTTGCCTGCTGCCTCAATTGACCATGCCTCTGCCTACCACCTTAGTTGACCCTGGCCTGTTTACCGACAATGTCTCTGTCTGCCGTCTGGCTTGTTTATCACCTACGTTTCTGCCTTCCACCTGCACTGACCTCAGCCTGTTAATCGACCATGTTTTTTTACTGGCCGCTTAAACTGTTTTTTTTTTGCCCTGCTACCGGAATCAAGCTAACAGAGGGATCGCATATATGTGAGTGGTTTCAGAGTAGAGAAAAACAGTTTTTGGTTTTCTCCAAGTTTTATAATTCCCAGATTAGGGTCAGGAGTCCGAAGGCTTTGAAAAGATAGGGTGGGAAGACCATATCACTGCCTGTAATGACCCAGGACCTTTTATGGACCATGTTCCTACCTGTTGCCTGGACCAATACTTTGGCTGTGCTGACCATATCTCTGCCTGCTGCCTGTACTGACCCAGGATGTTTATCAACCATATTCCTGCTTGGATTATTTCTTTGACTGTTGCTTACCTGCTTCCTGGACCAATGCTGTCCTCTGTGGACAACTACTCTACTAAAACCACAGGTAATATTTTGTTTACTCTTTATTAAGCTAGGCTGTGAAAAAGTCTTACAGATGTAGTATTGCCATACTCAGGAGGAGCAGAAAAATTTGTTTTGGGGTGTGTCCATGCTGGGTGTTAGAAATATCTTATAAACTTTGTGGACACAAGTCCATCCAGTTCAACCACAAAACAAAAAAAAATAAAAAAAATAATAATATCATACAATCCCATATACCCAATTCTATACCCACAGTTGATCCAGAGGAAGGCAAAAAAAAACCAGCAGAGCATGATCCAATTTGCTAAAGCGGGGGAAAAAATTCCTTCCTGATCCCCCGAGAAGCAATCGGATTTTCCCCGGATCAACTGTACCTATAAATGTTAGTACCCAGTTATATTATGTACACTTTGGAAATAATCCAGGCCCTTCTTAAAGCAATCCACTGAGCTGGCCAGAGCCACCTCTGCAGGGAGTCTATTCCACATTTTCACAGCTCTTACTGTGAAGAAACCTTTCCTTATTTGGAGATGAAATCTCTTTTCCTCTAGACGTAAAGAGTGCCCCCTTGTCCTCTTTGTTGACTGTAAAGTGAATAACTCAACACCAAGTTCACTATATGGACCCCTTATATATTTGTACATGTTGATCATATCCCCCCTTAATCTCCTCTTATCAAGAGTGAATAAATTCAGTTCCTCTAATCTTTCCTCGTAGCTGAGTTCCTCCATGCCTCTTATCAGTTTGGTTGCACTTCTCTGCACTCTCCAGTTCCCCTATATTCTTTTTAAGAACTGGTGCGCAAAACTGAACTGCATATTCCAGATGAGGTCTTGCTAATGATTTGAACAGGGGCAAAATGATATCTCTCTCTCTGGAGTCCATACCTCTCTTAATACAGGAAAGGACTTTGCTCGCTTTGGAAACCGCAGCTTGGCATTGCATGCTATTATTGAGCTTATGATCTACCAAAACCCCCAGATCCTTCTCCACTATGGATTCCCCCAGTTGTACTCCCCCTAGCATGTATGATGCATGCATATTCTTAGCCCCCAAGTGCATAAATTTACATTTATCAACATTAAACCTCATCTGCCACATAGTCGCCCAATTAGACAGAGGATTGAGGTTGGCTTGTAAATTGGAGACACCCTGTAAGGACGTTATTCCACTGCATAGCTTGGTGTCATCTGCAAAGACAGAAATGTTACTTTTGATCCCAAACCCAATATCATTTATAAAGATATTAAAAAGTAAGGGTCCCAGCACTGAACCTTGGGGTACACCACTGATAACCTTAGACCATTCAGAGTAAAAATCATTAACCACTACTCTCTGAATCCTGTCTTTTAGCTAGTTTTCTATCCATTTACAAACTGATATTTCCAAACCTGTAGACTTTACCTTACACATGAGCCGTGTATGCGGAACTGTATCGAGCGCTTTTGCAAAATCCAAGTATACCACATCCACCGCCACCCCTCTGTCCAAGGTTTTACTTGCCACCTCATAAAAAGAAATCAGGGTGGTCTTACAACTTCTGTCTTTCATGAATCCATGCTGTCTGTTGCTCAAAATATTTTTTTCCTGCAAGAACTCGTCTATGTGGTCTTTTATTAATCCCTCCAGTATCTTCCCAAATATAGAAGTTAAACTAACAGGTTTATAGTTCCTTGGTAAAGACTTTGTTCCCTTTTTAACCACTTGCTTACTGGGCACTTAAACCCCCCTCAGTCCCAGACCAATTTTCAGCTTTCAGCGCTGATGCACTTTGAATGACAATTGCGCGGGCATACAACACTGTACCCAAATGAAATTTTTATCATTTTTTTCCCACAAATAGAGCTTTCTTTTGGTGGTATTTAGTTACAGCTTGGAGTTTTATTTTTTGCTAAACAAACAAAAAAAGATGCAAAAAAATAAAAAAATAAAAATCATGTTTTAATAGTTTGTTATAAAATTTTGCAAACGGGTCATTTTTCTCCTTCATTGAAGTGCGCTGATTAGGCGGCACTGATGGGCAGCATTGGTGGGCACTGATGGGCTGCATTGGTGGGCACTGATGGGCTGCATTGGTGGGCACTGATGGGCTGCACTGGTGGGCACTGATAGGCATAGTTAAGGCGGCACTAATAGGCACAGATAAGGCGGCACCGATGGGCACAGATAAGGCGGCACTGATGGGCAAAGATGGGCACAGATAAGATGGC
This sequence comes from Lithobates pipiens, assembly GCF_037356315.1. NCBI lineage: Eukaryota > Metazoa > Chordata > Amphibia > Anura > Ranidae > Lithobates > Lithobates pipiens. Next base: position 211,508,097 of record NW_027507758.1, read on the forward strand.
ATGGATGGGTGGCACGGATGGGTGGCACGGATGGGCACTGATAGGTACCACTGATAGATGGGACTGATGGGCACTGATAGGTGGCACTGATAGGTGGCTCTGATAGGTGGCACTGCTGGGCACTGATGGGCGGCACTGCTGGGCACTGATGGGCGGCACTGCTGGGCACTGATGGGCGGCACTGGGTCGCAGCACCTTTGAGGCAGATTGTGGGCACTGTGGGTGGCACTGTTGGTGGCACTGCTGGATGGCATTGTGGGTGGCATTGTGGGTGGCACTGTAGGTGGCACTGTGGGCACTGATGGGGGGCACTTACTTTTATTCAGGATGGCACGGCGGTGGGCAGGTGGGCACTGGCAGGGGGCAGGTGGTCAGCTGTATTGCTGGCCGTGATCGGGACTGATGTCCCGATCACGGCCGCCGGTGATCGGCTTTCTTTTTCTCTCCTCGCGCTGTCAGCGCGAGGAGGAATAATAGCCGATTACCGGCTCCGTTCTATCACATGATCAGCTGTCATTGGCTGACAGCTGATCACGTGATAAGGGGTCAGGATCGACCCCTTGCACGGATCGGTGATCAGGCGAGTCTCACGGACTCGCCGATCACAGAGCGCGCCGCGCGCGCCCCTCAGGGGGCGCGCAGGCCGCTCGTATCCGGGACGACGTCAATAGACGTAGTCCCGGAAATGTAGGTCCGCGCTGATGCCGTCATTTGGCAATAGCGCGGATCTGTAGTGGTTAAATATAGGCACCACATTGGCCACTGCGCCAATCCAGTGGTACTATTCCTGTCATTAATAAGTCCCTAAAAATTAGATACAATGGCTTTGAAGTTACAGAACTCAATTATTTTAGGATCCGTGGGTGGATGCCATCAGGTCCAGGTGCTTTATCCACCTTTATTCTGTCCAAATATTTCTGGACCATATCACTTTTGAGCCATTGTGGATTTGGGGCTGCGTCACTACCACCCCCATTATGGACATGAGCTTCCCCATGCTCGTTTTTATACACAGAGCTGAAGAAAGTATTTAATAACTTAGCCTTCTCTTTGTCCCCAGTCACCCACTCCAGATTATTTTGTAAAGGGCCTACCTGCTCAGACTTGACCTTTTTACTATTAATATATTTGAAGACTTTTTTGGGGTTTGTCCTACTATCTTTTGCAATCTGTCTTTCATTTTGAATTTTTGCATTCTTCATTTCCTTTTTACATATTCTGTTATATTCTTTGTAACATTTAAATGACACTAGCGTTCCTTCATTTTTATATTTTATAAAAGCTCTTTTTTATAGTTTATAGCTTTTTTAACTTTGGCCGTGAGCCATATCGGTTTTAGACTTTTAAACTTATTGCCCATGGGAATATAATTTGTCATGAGATCGCAAACAGTCTTTTTGAAGAATTCCCATTTCTGTTCTGTGTCCATTGATGCCAATATTCTCTCCCAGTCTAGGTCCTGGAGAGCAGCCCTCATCCTGGGAAAATTTGCTCTCTTGAATCTAAGTGTTTTTATCTTTCCCGTATGTGATTTTTGCTTACAGCTAACATCAAATGAAATCATGTTATGGTCACTGCTACCCAGGTGTTCCTTTATCTGAACATTAGTAATACGTTCTGCATGGTTTGAGATTACCAGGTCCAACAGAGCATCATTCCTAGTTGGGGCCTCAATAAACTGGACCATAAAATTTTCCTGTAATAGATTTATACATTTTTGCCCTTTAACTGTCCCAGCAGTGCCATTACCCCAGTCAATTTCTGGGTAGTTAAAATCCCCCATTATTATCACTGTCCCAGCCCTTGCAGCCCTTTCCATCTGTGCAAGGAGCTGAGTCTCCACCTCCTCATTAACATTGGGTGGTCTATAAAAAACTACAATGATTAACTTTGAACTATGCACATCTGTATGCAGTTCCACCCATAATGCTTCAGACTCATCACACTCTCCGTCCACCAGGTCCTCTTTCTCACTCGCTTTGAGAACACTTCTCACATACAGACAGACACCTCTCCACCTCTCCACCTTTCCTTTATACTCTGTCTTTCCGAAAGAGTGCATAGCCAGGAATAATAGCCCAGTCATGTGAAGAATGAAGCCAAGTTTCAGCAATACCAATTACATTATAGCTCTCCTGATGCACCAGAGCTTCCAATTCACCTCTTTTGCTTGGCAGACTTCTGGCATTGGTGAACAAACATTTTAATGCATTAATATATTTTGACATACTATCCTCTTGGGTGTTCCAAGATAACAACTAGGACTTGCTACTATATTTACCTTGGGTTTATGTACTTTGGTTACCCTACCACTAATGCCCCTAATATTACCCTCTGGAATATGCTCCACGCTGACTATATCTATCTCTGGACCCTCCCCCCCCCCATTGCCTAGTTTAAAAACCCCTCTAACTTTTTGGCCATCCTTAATCCCAGCTGATCTGTACCCTCCTCATTTAGGTGCAGTCTGTCCCTTCTATAGTACCAGATATCGACTGAGAAGTCGTCCCAGTCCTGCAGGAATCCAAACCCCTCCTTACTACACCAGCTCTTGAGCCACTTGTTTTATTCCCTAATCTCTCTTCCTTTCTGGTGTGGCTCGATGTACCGGTAGCATTCCTGACAATACTACCTTGGAGGTTCTTTTCCTCAATTTAGCTCCCAAGTCCCTAAAATCATTTTTTAGGACACTCCATCTGCCTCTGACTTTGTCATTGGTGCCAACGTGCACCGTGACAGCTGGGTCTTCCCCAGCCCCTCCCAGTAATCTGTCCACCAGATCCGTGATGTGCCGAATCCGAGCGCCCGGCAGACAACATACAGTTCGGCACTTCAGGTTGTTGTTACAGATTGGCCTCTTTGTCTTCCTAAGAATTGAGTCCCCTACCACCAGAATCTGTCTTTTCTTTCCCTTCGCTCCCCCCTCACTCTCACTGGAGGAGTTCTTACCCTGGCAGCTAGGAGAATCCCTCAGCTCCAGCAGTGCTGGTCCCTGACTGGGATCACCAATGTCACTCAGTGGAGCTTACTTATTGGGATGCTTCAATCCTGGATCGGCCTCCCTGGCACTTGCCCCTCTACCCTTCCTGACTGTCACCCATCTACTCTCTGCTAGTGCCTGCACCTCTTTGTCTCCACCCACCTCTGTACTGGCCCCCGCCGGCACATGCCGTGTACATTCCTGGCTCTCATTTAGGGTGGAGGGTCCTCTCAGTGCTGAGAGTTGCTTCCCCAGATTCAGAACCTGGGCTTCCAGGGAAACAATGTGCTTACATTTTGCACAGTAGTATTCGCCCTCGATCAGATGATCAAGGAACGCATACATGCGGCAAGATGTACACCGAGTCGCCTCTCCACACCCGCCAGTCATCGTACCTATCAATTTAATGAGGATTAGAGATTATACCCAGTCCAAATTACCTAACAACTAGCTTCCTGACACTAATACTCAACAAGACAGTACACAGGTACTCACAGACCAGCGTGCACCCACAATACACAAGTACTAACGATACACACACACACACTACTCAGACAACACTCAGGTACTCACACTACACAGCTACTATGACCCCTGTTATAACCTCCTATTTTAAACTCTGGTTTTTAACTCACCTGTCACGTACCTAGTGGTGAGCCCGGAATGCAGAAGGAGACCTCTCTTGCGTCCCGACTCACGGCCCCTGATGATGGTGACAGGAGGCACGGGAGTCAGAGGTAGCACGAGTGCCTGGCAGGATCAACAGCCGGTGGATGGATCTGGCTGACTTCAGGAACTGTAGTTGGACAAGCAGGCCCCAGTGACAGCAGACAGTAGACAGCAGGAGACCAACAGGAACAGGTGGATCACTCAGGGGCAGGCACACAGAAGAGTCAGGCAAGCCGGGTCAAACCAGACAGTCAGTACAGGAACAGATGCAGCGGGCAGAGGCAGGAACGTGGAACAAGCCGGGTCGGGCAGAAGGCAGGGAAGGTCGCAGGTCAGGCCGGGTCGATACACAAACAGATCAGATTCAGGTAATAGTCTCAGGAACGCTGTAGATCAAGCAGCAAGATCAGAAGGGAGAACTGAGTTTAAATAGCCCGCCTGGCGCCGGTAACCCAATTTCTTTGAAGGGCAAGCGAGTCGGAGATTAACTGTAGACAGCCAAACCTGGTCTCCAGGTTTTAGAATCAGTTCCCCCCGTCTGTTTTTATCAAAAGTAAAAAAAAATCTCTTTGTTTAGCGCTTGTGCTCTGGTCATGGTTTCCTGCAACAGTTTATTGTTGATACTGAAAAAATCCACAGTCTTGAGAACGGCTGGCACAGAACATTCAGGAACAGAGTTAGGTAGAAATGATGGGTGGAAACCATAATTGGCAAAAAACGGGGTCTGCTTGATGGTAGAATGGATGGAATTATTATAAGCGAACTCGGCCAGTGGCAACAGAGAGAACCAGTCGTCCTGAGAAAAGGAGGAAAAGCAGAGTAGATACTGCTCAAGAGTCTGGTTAGTTCTCTCTGTCTGCCCATTTGTCTGAGGGTGGTATGCAGAAGAAAAAGATAGCTCGATGCCAAGGGAACTGCATAGTGCTCTCCAGAAATGAGAGGTAAACTGCACCCCCCTATCTGATATGATCTTGGCTGGAACTCCATGAAGTCTGATGACTTCCCTGATAAAAACTTGTGCAGTTTCCGGTGCTGATGGTGTTCCTTTCAGGGGGATGAAGTGTGCCATCTTGGACAGCCGATCCACTACCACAAAGATGGCCGTATGGCCTTCTGAAGGGGGAAGTTCAACAATAAAGTCCATGGAGATTAACTTCCAGGGTCTCTCTGGAGCAGGTAGAGGTTTGAGCAGGCCCCAAGCCCTGGCCTTATTACCCTTGCTGCGATTACAGATGGTACAAGACTCCACATATCTTTTGCAGTCCTTTGCAACTTGCGGCCACCAGAACGTGCGTTGCACGAGGTCAGACGTCTTTGAGACACCGAAGTGGCCGGCTAGTACATGGTCATGGCAGAGCCCGAGTATGGTGGCCCGAAGGTTTTCTGGAATGAAGATTTTGTCCTCAAGCCAGAACACACCGTCTTTCGCAAGCAGCCTTGCTCCTGCAGGAGGGGGGTCTTCACTGGAAGCTTGCTTAATCCGGCTTAACAGATCTTCCTGGAGAAGGAGAAAGTTTTCTGCCGACAGAATAGTATCCGGAGAGGTAGGTACTTTGGGATCATTGAACATGCGGGACAATGCGTCCGGTTTGGTATTTTTTGAACCCGGTCTGTAGGTGACATGGAAGGCAAACCTGGAAAAGAACAGCGCCCACCTGGCTTGACGCGGCTTCAACCTTCTAGCAGATTTCAGGTACTCCAGGTTTTTGTGATCCGTATAGATCAGGATCGGGTGAGCTGCTCCTTCCAGAAGGTACCACCACTCCTCCAAAGCCGCCTTTATTGCTAATAGTTCCCTGTCTCCCACATCATAATTTCTTTCAGGAGCAGAAAGCTTGCGTGAAAAGAAGCCAACAGGGAACAGAAGAGACTTGGGGCCTTGTCGTTGTGAGAGTACTGCCCCAACGGCGACTTCAGATGCATCAACCTCCAGAACAAACGGGAGAGCCGGGTCAGGGTGTTTCAGTACGGAAGCGGAGGTAAAAAGTCTCTTAAGGGTGTCAAAAGCAGTTTGAGCTTCGGGAGTCCAATGAAATCGAACTCCCTGTTTGGTCAGCTGGGTAATAGGTGAGATGATGGCTGAGAATCCTTTAATACATTTCCGATAAAAGTTCGAAAAGCCCACAAACCGCTGAACACCCTTTTTATCCACAGGAGCAGGCCACTCAAGGATAGCGGAAATTTTTTGAGGGTCCGTTTTAATGCCCTCAACAGAAATGATTAGTCCCAGAAAATGTATACTCTGTTGTTCAAATTCACACTTCTCTGGTTTTGCATAAAGGCCATGCTGACGGAGTCGCTCTAACACACACTTGACATGTTGACGATGGCTACTGATGGAGGCAGAAAAGATCAAAATGTCATCCAGATAGATGATGACGAATAGGTCCAGGAAGTCTCTGAAGATGTCATTTATAAAATGCTGGAAGGTGGCGGGGGCGCTGCAGAGCCCAAACGGCATAACTAGATATTCGAAATGTCCGAATCGGGTGTGAAAAGCGGTCTTCCATTCATCACCCTCTCTTATGCGGACCAGATTATAGGCCCCCCGTACGTAGGTCTAATTTAGTAAAAATGACTGCTGCCCCCAGTCTCTGGAAAAGTTCTGGCACCAAAGGAAGAGGGTATCGGTTTTTAATGGTCACCTTGTTTAGTTCCCGATAATCGACACATGGCCGAAGGGTATGGTCCTTTTTTTCCACAAAGAAAATGCCAGCTCCTGCAGGGGATGTGGAAGAGTGGATGAATCCTTTCTTAAGATTTTCGTCAATATAGTCCTTGAGTGCAGCCAGTTCCAGTTCAGTTAAAGGAAAAATTCTTCCAAATGGTACTTCGGCCCCAGGGAGGAGCTCGATAGGACAGTCATAGACCCGGTGAGGGGGAAGAGTCTCTGCACCTTTCTTGCTGAAGACATCCATGAAGTCATGGTATGCCTCTGGAACTAATTGGCGAGCTTCCGTATCCAGGCACATCAGAGCTGTGGGCTGGTTGGGAGTCTTTGGTAGACAATATTGGAAGCAATAGGGTGAAGGAAAGGTAACATCTCTGGTAGTCCAGTCAATGCAAGGGTTGTGGGCCTGGAGCCAGGGTATTCCCAGGATAACAGGAAACAAGGGTGAGGTGATGATGTCAAGACATAAAAGTTCATGGTGAAGATTGGATATGCTGGCAGAGATGGGGATGGTTTCCTGGGTGACAGGACCAGACCGGATGGCGGATCCATCGGCAAGATGTATCAGTAGTCCTTGGGTCTTGGAGCGTAGTGGTATGTGGTGTTTTGCTGCAAAAACAGAGTCCATGAAGCAGCTGCATGCTCCCGAGTCAACGATAGCGGGAACCTGGATGTTCTTTCCGGGGAGCTGCAACAAAACGGAAAGAGCAAGATGAGGGGAAGCATTGGTGATTGCAAGGACTTGATCAGCAGAAGGAGGAAGCCACTTACGGATCTTGGTTGGGCAGGACCTCACGTAGTGCCCAGGCTCTGGACGGACCAGCGGCTCTTTCTGACCTGCGTTCACGTAGGCGCCTGTCAATCTGTACGGATAGATTGATTAATTCATCTAGAGTCTGAGGAACCCCTACACGGGCGAGTTCATCTTTCAGGGGATCAGACAGACCCAACCGGAACTGGTAGCGGAGAGCAGCATCGTTCCAATTGGTGTCTGCAGTCCAACGCCTGAATTCTGCAACGTAGTCCTCTGCGACCCTGCTGTAATGCATGGAGAGCGGCTTCGGCTGTTGCTGAGAGCTGAGGGTCCTCCTAGATTCAGGCCATCGCATCAAAAAAGAAGGTCAAGTTGGAAAGTTCGTCAGCCTTTTGTTCAAGAAGGCGATGTGCCCATGTCTGGGGTTCGTTCTGGAGCAAGGAGATCACAAAGCCCACTTTGGTGGCTTCCAAAGAAAAAGTCCGTGGCTGAAGAGCAAAGTATAACTCGCAGGAGTTGCGAAAGGCCCTGAATTTGCTGCGTTCACCAGAAAATCTTTCAGGCGTGGGCACTCGAGGTTCAGGGGGTAACATCACCACTGCTGGTGGAGCAGGCATGCTGGCAGAGGCGGATGGTGACCCCTGGATAGTAGCTGGCGGGGAGAGGGCTTGAACACGTTCCTCCAAACGGGAATAGCTTTCTTGAAGGCCTTTAACTGCCTGGGTCAAACCCGCCAGATGCAAACACAGTTCATCCAAAGGAGAGGCTCCCTGCGCGGGCTCGGTCATGGCTGCTTGATACTGTCACGTACCTAGTGGTGAGCCCGGAATGCAGAAGGAGACCTCTCTTGCGTCCCGACTCACGGCCCCTGATGATGGTGACAGGAGGCACGGGAGTCAGAGGTAGCACGAGTGCCTGGCAGGATCAACAGCCGGTGGATGGATCTGGCTGACTTCAGGAACTGTAGCTGGACAAGCAGGCCCCAGTGACAGCAGACAGGAACCAGTAGACAGCAGGAGACCAACAGGAACAGGTGGATCACTCAGGGGCAGGCACACAGAAGAGTCAGGCAAGCCGGGTCAAACCAGACAGTCAGTACAGGAACAGATGCAGCGGGCAGAGGCAGGAACGTGGAACAAGCCGGGTCGGTAACGGATGAGCACGGATGGACCAGAGGATGAGACAGGTGCAGAGTCGTAGACAAGCCGGAGGTCAGAGGCAGGCAGAAGGCAGGGAAGGTCGCAGGTCAGGCCGGGTCGATACACAAACAGATCAGATTCAGGTAATAGTTTCAGGAACGCTGTAGATCAAGCAGCAAGATAAGAAGGGAGAACTGAGTTTAAATAGCCCGCCTGGCGCCGGTAACCGTGCGCGCACGCGAGCAACCGCGCGCAACCGCAAACGCGCGCAACCGGGCGACCGCGAACACGCGCACCAGGCACCCGCAGGCGCACACAGACAGGTGACGGACCACTGTCCCCAGCCAGCCTTTCCTGACATCACCACTTTGACCAGTTCCACTTAGAGTTTCCACAGACTCAAGATGAGCAGGCTCACGAGTTCTACACAAAGTTATATAGACCTCAAGCACCTGTGCCCAATTAACCACTCCCCTTAATTAGTAGGCTGAAGGAAGTAAAGAAAAAAAACTATTTAAAAAGTGTCAGAAAAGGGTATTAAAAATCTACAAGGAAAATCCCCAAAAGAACCTAAAAATGCAACCCAGCAGTCACCAGCAGTCAAAAAGCAATACTTATTCACACTCCACTCAAGGCTCCACTGTTCAGCTTACAACCAGCAGTTTGGCCAATTGTTTACCAAAGAAATGTAGCAGTATAAATGTTGCCCTAAATTTATGAACAAAACTACTTATGTGCAAAAATGTTTACTAGAAACTAGGAAATACGCCTTTAAATAAAAAAAAAAATTGTTTTTTCTCTTATATTGCAAAAAAAAAAAAAACCCAGTGATGATTAAATGGCACCAAAAGAAAGCTCTCTCTGTTTTAAAAAAAAAAGATAAAAAGTTTGTTTGGGTACAGCATTGCATGACTAAGTGTCATTAAAAGTGTGAGAGAGCTGAAACTGAAATTGGCCTGGGCAGGAAGGGGGTAAAAGTGCCCTGTATTAAAGTGGTTAATTGGCTTTTTAGAAAGAGGTCACCATTAAAAAGAAATCACCTTACTATCCAATACCAAATCAAATGTGCCTTGAAAATTTGAAACAATAGAAGATCGAAAACATTTTATTGTCCATATACTATTGAGCAAGTTATTTAGTGTCTAGGCTAGGACAGAACAATTTTATGAGATAAATCTTTTAGGGTTTATAAGACAAAGTGCAATTACTTCTACCAGTCATTCAGCATTGCCTACTTATTATACTATTCCAGGCTACCATCACTCTGCCAACTTTACTCTGTATGAAAAGTACTGAGGAATGTTGCATCTAACACCTTTTTATTATTTTAGTTAATACCAGTGATAGTGAAGATCTATCTGGTGGTGAAAGCCTTGCAAAGGTTCAATCCTCAAAAGCATTTCTTGAAGTAGCATCAAGGAAAACATCATCTGGAATATCTCCTCCAGGAAAATGTGTGGAAAACAAAGACAGAGAAACATCTCAAAAGGAATACAGTGATCATTTACCTAAAGTATACAAATGGAGTTTTCAGTTATGTGAGTTTTTTTCCTTAATTTTCTGTTTACTTTTATTTGGTTTATGTCAAGTCGTTTGAGATGTTTTGAGTTCTTGGCTAAGCATTGTAGCATTTACTGTTTTCACAGGCAGATAACCTAAACTCATTTGAAAATAACTGGTAAAGATTTTTCAGAAGTGCACAGTGGTAATGGGAGCAGAAGTGCTCATTGGTGCATAAAGTCTATACTAGCAAAAGTATACCCATTCGTTGAACATGATAAGTACAGTGAGCATGACAGTGCACGGTTGGTGCAGTAACATCATATATAAAAATCCCTATCAGTGCAATGGTGGCAAGTGCAGAAGGGTGCAATTGCAAAGTGGCAGTGGGTGCAAAGGGGCAGTGTCACAACTGCAATGTCAGGAGTCCCTCCTAAGCAGATAATGATCAGGTTTCCACTGCAATGGGTTTGTAGGCATATTACTGGGATTTTGGTATTTAAGACTTTTGGCCAGAAACGTATGATTAATATAAATGATAAGAAACCTATAATTCAATGCATAGCCTTTACCTCTGGCCAGCTGAGTCATAAGAGACAAAAATTTTAAGTAATGGATAACCCACCCCCCTTTTCTCTAAAAGTTTTGGCTCACAGCAGCCATATTGTCAGTGTGTGATTGGAGTTTAGGTAAAGACTGGCAAGTTTGTGTAGGGAGAAATACTTTTTTTCTCCTCATGGAAATACCTGGATTCCTGTGCCTGTTAGCGCTACAAATGGCCAGAGTTGAGTAACAAGATTGCCTCCCCCCCTTCCCCTATTGACTTTGTTGAGTTTCATCGCAAAGTTTGCACACTTTGAACTACTAGCAATAATCGCGAACCAAACCCAGCAGATTCACTTATCCCTATAGCTGAGCCTTCAACCTTCAATCTATCATTCCCCCACCTGTCACTCTCCCTATGACCTCCACAGGCCACAGAGCTGGGCTATTCTAATGCACGGCGTCCCTATGATAATCTTGCATTATGCTCTGTCACTATAGGCTGACAGGAGATGTGATAGCAGAGTCACTCACTACTCCTGTCAGCGAGGAGAAGCGCAGCAGTGTCGCCCAGGCTTGAAAAATGCAGCCAGGCAGGGAAAGGCAGCCACTATTTTTGTAGTGTGTCTTTGGAAATGTTTGATCATTCTTCCAGAAGTGCATTTGTGAGGTCAGGCACTGATATTGGACAAGAAGGTCTGGCTCACAGTCTCTGCTCTAATTCATCCCAAAGGTATTCTATCGAGTTGAAGTTAGGACTCTGTGCAGGCCAGTCAAGTTCCTCCACCCCAAACTTAATCATCCATGCTGAGCCTTCAACCTTCAATCTATCATTCCCCCACCTGTCACTCTCCCTATGACCTCCACAGGCCACAGAGCCGGGCTATCCTAATGCACGGCGTCCCTATGATAATCTTGCATTATGCTCTGTCACTATAGGCTGACAGGAGATGTGATAGCAGAGTCACTCACTACTCCTGTCAGCGAGGAGAAGCGCAGCAGTGTCGCCCAGGCTTGAAAAATGCAGCCAGGCAGGGAAAGGCAGCCACTATTTTTGTAGTGTGTCTTTGGAAATGTTTGATCATTCTTCCAGAAGTGCATTTGTGAGGTCAGGCACTGATATTGGACAAGAAGGTCTGGCTCACAGTCTCTGCTCTAATTCATCCCAAAGGTATTCTATCGAGTTGAAGTTAGGACTCTGTGCAGGCCAGTCAAGTTCCTCCACCCCAAACTTAATCATCCATGTCTTTATGGTCCTTGATTTGTGCACTTGTGCGCAGTCATGTTGGAACAGAAAGGGGCCATTCCCAATCTGTTCCCACAAAGTTGGTAGCATGAAATTTTCCAAAATGCCTTGGTACGCTCAAGCCTTAAGAGTTCCCTTCACCTGTAACCAAGGGGCCTAGCTCAACCCCTGAAAAACAACCCCACACCATAATCCCCTCTCCACCAAATGATTGTACTAGTGGATGAAGCAAGGTCCATAAAGATATGAATGATTGAGTTTGGGGTGGAGGAACTTGACTGGCAAAAGTTTGTAGAAAACATCATTTTTAAATGAGCAGTGATTTACTGATGCTTAAAGTGAAAACATAAAAATGAAAAATTCCTGTAATATAGTGCCTGGGGGTCCTCTTAGTGTGCCTGTAAAGTGGCACTCCTTCCTGTGTATAGAACCTGCTGCAGCAATAATAACATACATAAAGCCAAAGAAATTACATTTTATCTGAAAACTTTCTTTATTTTGTTAACAACGGCTTGGGGAGCTAGGCTGTATGATGAGACCACAATTTAGTGCACTTCAAACAAGAGTAGAGATTTTTTTGGATAAACACTGGTGTCTCTCAAAGACTTTGGATAGAAGTAACAGGTGTTGAAAATTGGGCTTTGGGTGCCGGTTGTGCCTTCACACCGTAACCCTATAGGGGTACTCTTGGTAAAAAGCAAGAATTGGCCTTGCTGCCAAAAATGTAAGTTATATGCACCCATAAAACAGGTGCTGAAAAAATTGAGTGTTAATTTTGTCCACACACCAAAAAAGTTCTTCCTGATAAAATCACCCACAAACCTAGGTAGCCTAGACCAGATCCAGATCCAGAAAGCATTTAATCAGTAACATTGGCACCAGGAGCTTTATAGCTTCTGCTAATCCAGGACAGATTTATTTTGATATATGCCAGCCAGTCCACAGAGTCCATGGACAGACGCGCTCGCTTATCTGTCACAAAACCTCTGGCAGCAGAGTTCCTGTTCGGAAAGCACGCTGGATGCAGGGCAGCCTAGCAGCTCAATTGCATACTGGGAAAGTTCTGGGCAGTGGCCTCATGACCCAGAAACCCAGTGGATAGCCTACTGGAAAGCGCTCTATTTTTTCCCCTAGATATTCTCCCACCATATGATGCAGATGCTGCCGATGGGATGTGGAAGCTGAAAGTCCTGGGCACGGAGGACTAACTAAATACATTTTTGAAAAGCATCACTGAAGCAGCCCCCTTCTCCATCGCACCTCTCCTGACCAACAGAGGCCTCAAAACTATGTTTTCCACTGCAGGACTGTAACCTACCAGAGTCTGGAAAGGTTTTACATAAACTCCTCTTTAAGGTCTACTCTGAAGATTTCATCTTCTGCTCCCTCTGTAGGGACAGGACGAGTTCCAAAACTTTCCCCTTGCAATGGTGGTCAAGGAGGGTTACCAACCAATAGTGATCCTTCTCTTTGACCCCACGTATTCTCGGGTCCTTTTGTAGGCTTTGAATGAGGGAGCCCTTGCACCGCAAGCTTATGGAGGCATAAGAAGCAGACTCCTCAGGTCACTGAGGATTACAGTATCTAGAACTGCCTCCTTCCAGCCATGTAATCTAGTCCCAAGGGTTCTGGGGATGGAAAAGCATCTGTTAAAGGTTGACATATGTCTTCCCCTGTTTCAATGTGAAAGTGGAAAAATACTGCGCTAAAACCAAAAATGATAAAAAAGTTGTTAACACTCAAACGCCAAAGATTACATACAGCAAAATAGTGTAGCACTAATTCATCCAAAAAAAAACTGTTACTATACTCAGTGACTAGGGATGAGCCGAACACCCCCCCCCCGGTTCGGTTCGCACCAGAACTTTCGAACGCAAATTCGTAAGAACTTTAGAACCCCATTGAAGTCTATGGGACTCGAACGTTCCAAATAAAAAGTGCTAATTTTAATGGCTAATATGCAAGATACTGTCCTAAAAAGGGTTTGGGGACCTGGCTCCTGCCCCAGGGGACATGGGTCAATGCCTAAAATGTTTTTAAAAATGGCAGTTTTGTTTGGAGCACTGATTTTAATGATGACTAAAGTGAAAAAAAAGTGAAAATATCACGGCTGGGGGGTGTCTATAGTAAGCCTGTGAAGTGCCACATGTTTCCCGTGTTTAGAACAGTCCCTGCACAAAATGACATTTAATGGAAAAAAAGTCATTTCAAACTGCTTGCGTTTTTAATGTAATATCTGGTTCCGGCAATATGGATGAAAATCATTGAGAAAAATGGCATGGGTAGCCCCCCTGCCCATTACCAGCCCCTTTGGGTCTTGTACGGATATTAAGGGGAACCTCGTACCCATATTAAAAAAAGGAAAGACGTGGGGCCCCCAGGCCCTATATACTCAGAACGGCAGTATACAGGCAGTTCAAACAAGACAGGGACTGTGTAGATTTGTTGTGTTAAGTAGAATCTGTTTGTAATTTTGAACTGGTACATTTTTAAAGTGTAGCTCAAGTCATAAAATCTATTTTTAAGCTTTTTGCAAAACATAGGGAAGGGTTATCACCCCTGTATAATTTGTTTTGCCGTCTGTCTTTTTTCATCTCACTTCCTGTTGTCTCCTTCCGTTTGCAAGTAGGAGACGTTTGTAAGTTGGATGTTTGAAAGTAGGGGCCTGCCCTATATGCTCTGCAGAAATGGCGGAACAAGGTGTTGGTGTTGCCACAACATTTTAAGCCCTCAAAGTGACTCTTGGTGGGCCCTGGAGCACCCTGCTGTGAACGATTATATCAAGAATTGTAATTACATGCCATTGTTGAACAGTGGTAGAAAAATTGACCTTTGGTGGTTGTGGTGCTGGTGCTGGTGCCACAACACTATAAGTCCTCACAGTTACTCTGGGTAGGCACAGGAACGGGCCCTGCTGTGAAATATTATATCCAGAATTGTAATTACATGCCCCTGTTAAACAGGGGCTGAAAAATTGGGATGCTGGCACTGGTGCTGGTGCTACGACCCTGCAAGCTCTCCCATATACTCTAGTTGTAGTGCAGGAATGAGCCCTGCTGCAAAGCATTGCATCAAAAATTGTAATTAAACGCCCCTGTTAAACAGGGGCTGAAAAATTGGGCCTTAGGCACTGGTGCCACGACACTGCAACCTCTCCCATATACTCTAGTTGTGGTGCAGGAATGAGCCCTGCTGCAAAGCATTGCATCAAAAATTGTAATTAAACGCCCCTGTTAAACAGGGGCTGAAAAATTGGGCTGGTGGCATCACCCAGAACCAAAAATGTTCTTCCAACATATCAGCGGAGGAGGAAGAGGATAGACAATCAACATAACGGGACAGTCACTCAGCATCAGCATAGGCAGTCTTGAGGGGATGTGATATTTCAAAAAAAAAATTATTCGGTTACATCAGCTTCAGGTGCTTGGTAGCTGTGGGTGATCCAAGACTGATTCATCTTCATAAAGGTCAGTCGATCAACTGAGTGGGTGGACAGGCGCACCCTGTGATCGGTAACAAAGCCACCAGCAGCACTGAAGGTGCGTTCCGAAAGAACGCTGGATGCAGGACAGACCAGTAGCTCAATTGCATACTGTGCAAGCTCTGGCCAGTGATCCATCCTCAAGACCCAGTAAGCCAGAGGATTTTCGGTAGGAAAGGTGTCCAAGTATGACCTTGCCCCTAGGTATTCCTGCACCATGTAAATCAGACGCTGGCGATGGTTGCTGGAACCAATCATACCTTGGGGCTGCGGACTAAAAAATTGTCTGAACGCATCGGTCAGACGGCCACCTTCTCCACTGCTCCTTCTGACCGATGCCTCAGCAACACATTGTCCAGGACCAGGAGTTTGTAACCTCCCAGTCTCTGGGAACGCGTTGCACAGACCTTTCTGCAAGGCCTCCCGGAGATGTCTCATCCTCTGCTTCCTCTGTGACGGCAAGATAAGGTCGGCAACCTTACCCTTGTGCCGTGGATCAAGGAGTGGCCAGCCAGTAATGGTCCCTCTCCTTGATCCGAAGAATACGAATCCTTCCACAGGTTTTGCAGGTTCAGGGAGGCCATGCAGCGTAGGTTAGCTGAGACATTCGGTCCGGAGTCCTCTGGGTCACTAAGGACAACATGATCCGCAGCAACCTCCTCCCAGCCACGTACAAGTCCACGGGTTTCTTGGGACTGTAAATCATCCCTACAAGACTGCTGCTGCTGCTGAGTGCCAGCCTCCACCTCCATGCTGACACAATCATCCTCCTCCTCCTCCTCCTCGTCCTCTTCCTGTGTGATGGGTGGGATAGCAGAAACACTGTCTGGATAAAGGGGGCCTTGAGAGGCAAGGAAGTCCTCCTCTTCCTGCCTCTGTTCTGCCTCAAGTGCCCTGTCCATTATTCCACGCAGCGCATGCTCCAACAGGTGGACAAGAGGTACAGTGTCACTGATGCATGCACTGTCACTGCTCACCATCCTTGTGGCCTCCTCAAATGGTGACAGGACAGTGCATGCATCCCTGATCATACCCCACTGGCGTGGTGAGAAAAAACCGAGCTCCCCTGACCCTGTCCTGGTGCCGAAGTTGCACAGGTACTCATTGATGGCCCTCTACTGCGTGTGCAGCCACTGCAGCATGGTCAACGTTGAGTTCCACCTGGTGGGCATATCACATATAAGGCGGTTCTTGGGCAGGTTCAACTCATTTTGGAGCTCAGCCAGCCGAGCACAGGCAAATGCACACAGACTTTCCTGGCCTGCTTCAGGACATCCTGTAAGCCTGGGTACCTGCCCAAGAACCGCTGCACCACCAGGTTAATGACGTGAGCCACACAGGGCACATGGGTCAGTTGTCCCTGTCGGAGGGCAGAGAGGAGGTTGGTGCCATTGTCGCAAACCACCATTCCTGGCTTAAGCTGGCGTGGCGTCAACCACCTCTCGGCCTGCCCCTGCAGAGCTGACAAAATATCTGCCCCAGTGTGGCTCCTGTCCCCCAAACAAACCAGCGCAAGCATGGCATGTCATCGTTTTGCCTGCGTACTTGCGTAGCCCCTGGAACGCCTACGGAGCACCGCGGTTCTAAGGACAGAGCACTGGAAGAGGCCATAGAGGAAGAAGAAGAGGAGGGGTGGAGGAGAGAGGTGTGTCACAACCAATAGTAGCATTTTGAAGGCGTGGTGGCGGAACAACCTCCAACACTACTGCACCTTGTCCTGCATCCTTCCCAGCTGCCAGAAGAGTGACCCAATGGGCCGTGAAAGACAGGTAACGTCCCTGTCCATGTCTGCTGGACCACGAGTCAGCGGTAATATGCACCTTACCGGTGACTGCCCTGTCCATCGAGGCCTTCCACATGCCGGTAGAGAGCCAGAATCGCCTTCCGTGAGAAAAAGTGGCGTTTGGGGACCTGCCACTGAGGAACCGCACATTGTACAAACTCACGGAAGGGGGCCGAGTCTACCAACTGAAAAGGCAGCCGTTGAAGTGCTAGCAATTTAGCCAAGCTAGCATTCAACCGCTGGGCATGTGGATGGATGGGAGTGAACTTCTTTCGACGGTCCAGCAGCTGGGGCAGGGAAATCTGCCTGCTATACTCGGACGTGGGTGTACTGCTAGCAGAGTGCCCGGAAGCACTTGGCTGTGACACACCTAATTCTACACCTTCATTCCTCTCAGAGCAGGTTTCAGAGAGGACTGAAGGTCTAGTGTGGTTGGAGATCCCAGCTGATGAGGAGCAAGGACAGGTCCGCTTTGTTCTTTGGTGTGGGTCTTTGAGGTACGCTTGCCAACGAGCTGCATGGCAGGTCAACATATGTCTGGTCAAGCATGTGGTGCCCAAGCGGCTGATGTTTTGGCTACGCGAGATACGCTTGAGACATATGTTGCAAATAGCAGCGGTGCGATCTGATGCACTCGTCTCAAAAAAGGCCCACACCAAAGAACTTTTAGAATAACGAGCAGAAGCAGCGCCCTGCACAGGCGGAGCTCTGCGGTGTGATTCAGTCGGTGTGCTGCCCCTAAGCTGGCCCCCGGAGGGCATTCTGCCTCGTTGGACATGTGCCTCCTCCTCCTCCTCCTCTCTCCTACCAGGCACCCATGTGGAGTCAGTGCCCTCCTCATCCCCTCCCTCTTCACCTCTTCATCGCTGTAGCAAACCTGTATAGTATGCTGCAGCTTGTGGAACATGACTGCCAGATTGCTGTCCTTCTTGAGCATCTCCTCTCTCTGCGCTCACGCTACTGCCTTCCTCTAGCTGAGTATCATCATCAGAGCCTACAAAACACTGGGCATCCTCCTGGAGCATGTACCCAACACAGTGCTCAAAGAGTTCA
Source organism: Lithobates pipiens (assembly GCF_037356315.1). Taxonomy (NCBI): domain Eukaryota; kingdom Metazoa; phylum Chordata; class Amphibia; order Anura; family Ranidae; genus Lithobates; species Lithobates pipiens. The sequence continues at coordinate 211,525,916 of NW_027507758.1, forward strand.
GAAGACTTCTCAGGAGGACGTGGTGGGTCTAGGGAAGGAGTCACTGATGATGACATTGAGAGGAGGGAAGACGATGCGTTGGCAGCTGCTTTGCTAGTACCCTGAGCCTGGGTGAGAGAGGATGAGGAGGATGAAGAGGGCTTGGTCATCCACTCTACCACGTCTTCGGCATGATGCGGCTCAACATGTCCAGCTGCCGAAAAGAAGGACAAGTGTGTCCCATGCCCAATTGCTGATGATGACGATGCACCGTGTCCACGACCAGCACTGTTGTCTCTAGACACAGAGCCTGCTTGCCCTCGTTTATCGGCTCGCGCCTGTCTGCCTCTCCTTGTTGGCCTTCCAGACATGGTAATGGCCTGAAGGGAGATGGGAAACCAGCAATTGGGTAGTGTATATTGTGCTGGAGGCACACAACACCCACTAACTCCTGCAGATGGCTCAATTAGAGAAGAGCTATATAGGTGGATATAACGGTGTATACTGCGGTCAGGGCACGCAGACAGCATGCACAATCTCCTACAACTGACTGCAAGCTCTATTATAAAAGAGCAATATAGCTAGCTATGTAGGTGGATATAATGGTGTATACTGCGGTCAGGGCACGCAGACAGCACGCACAATCTCCTACAACTGACTGCAAGCTCTATTACAAAAGAGCAATATAGCTAGCTATGTAGGTGGATATAACGGAGTATACTGCGGTCAGGGCGCACAGACAGCACGCACAATCTCCTACAACTGACTGCAAGCTCTATTACAAAAGAGCAATATAGCTAGCTATGTAGGTGGATATAACGGTATATACTGCGGTCAGGGCATGCAGGCAGCACGCACAATCTCCTACAACTGACTGCAAGCTCTATTACAAAAGAGCAATACAGCTAGCTATATAGGTGGATATAACGATGTATACTGCGGTCAGGGCACGCAGACAGCATGCACAATCTCCTGCAAATGACTGCAAGCTCTATTACAAAAGAGCAATATAGCTAGCTATGTAGGTGGATATAATGGTGCATACTGCGGTCAGGGCACACAGACAACAGGCACAAACTCCTGCAGATTGCTAACAGCTCAATTACAGAAGAGCAAGAACGCAAAATTGGCCTGTGGCCAATCATGGCTCTCCTCGCTGCCGGCGCTGTGATTGGCCAAGCATGCGGGGTCACAGTGCATGCTTGGCCAATCATGAGCCAGCAATGCACTGCGATGGCTCAGTGCATTGTGGGCCGTGAGCGCCACACAAATTTGTCGCGAACGGCCCATAACGTTCGGTATTCGCCGAACGGGCGAACAGCCGTTGTTCGAGTCAAACGTATGTTCGACTCGAACACAAAGCTCATCCCTATCAGTGACAATAAAATCAAAAGTGACAACCGTGCAGGTGAAAACTAAAACTTTCAAAGTGAATAAATGTACATGCAGGGCCTTGTAGGATGTCACCCACAAAAAAAATATATAACCAAGAGTCCCACAGATTAAATAGTCCAATCAGGTGACTCAATAGCCAAGATGGTATAATCACACTAGATCTTGAATGGATTTCAAAAAGATGGAAATCATATGGAAAGATGAAACACTCTTACCAGATGTGTTGGATACAAATACCATATGGCAATGTATCATATGAGCTTGTAGCGCTATAACAACTAGCACAAGGGAAAACTGAACCAAGCAGGATCCAGGTAATCAGGACTGAAGCACAGCCATCAAAAAGGCAGCATCTATCCACACTAGTGATCTTGCGATGGAGCAAATACACAGGAATCCGATACGGTGCAGCCAAATAGTTCGATATGAATCCAATACAGCACAGGAAAAATGGAAAAGAACTCTGATGTGCAGGTCAAAAAAGACTAAAAACTTTATTCACATCTTGCATAAAAACAAATGTGACAAATAAATGTGATCACATAAAATATATAAAAAGCAATGTGGGAAGCACAAGATAAGCGTAACCCGATGCATTCCAACACAATAGGTCATCGACTGGGGAATATCTCAGACCCCCCACATTGCCAAAGTATTTATAGACTGAAAGAGTCATGAAAGATACTAAATGGACCCTCCCCCTGCAGGGCATGACCGGAAGTGAAGACAGTATCCTCCAGCTCTCCATCTAGATTAGAGAGTGGGGGTCAAATTAGCCCACACAAAACCTTCCATATGACTCTACATATAATAGATAATCAGTGTATTGAAGAAATAAATATATACAAAATATATGAATAAAATATGTGAATTCATATACACACTATCCAGTCGTGAACCATAGCCAATGAAACAAATTCTTCACCAAAAAATATATGACCTGGTAAAGAGCCAATCCAACAGGTCAGTAAGAATTGCTAATAAAAAAGCTGAAAGATGGCAGCTCATATATACAAGCCCCATATATATTTCAGCACATTAAACAAACATGGCCACCGGACGTAGTCAGCATTGCGTGGGCGTGTCCTAGGCGTGTAATAAGTGCCCTCACTCCACCACATGGAAGTGCGGCACCGCCGTAATGCCACAGGACAGCCCTGCTCGAGCGTGTATGCGTTCCTCCAATCAGAACGCAGGACGTGCAACGCATCATCACGGTGGCAGCGTCCAAGTCCCTGCGTCATTACGTCATCACAGCAGCGACATGCCCACATCCCGCGTCATAGTCACATGACCTCTGAAGACCAATAAAAATGAACAGAAATGCCCACAGAAGAAAAAATGTCAGCAAGGTGTATTTGGCCTCAAATAAAAAACATTCAGGATTGGACAATCAAACAGGATATCCAGTTCCACTAAGTAGCCACAAGATTAATAAAACCCAACAAATTGGGGACACGCAACGGAACCGAAAAAGGAAATAAAATGATAAAAAAAACTCTATATGCATCAAAAAACCTATACATTGTCAATGTACAGGAAAAACTTTGCTATTCAACCCCGGGGAAAATAAAATATTAAAATGAATAATAATAAAGGAAGTGCCACTCACGCAAAATTGATAAAACTATTAATGTCCCATTCGACATTCATACCATGGGGTAAGTAGCACTTCAATTGGTATATCCAGTACGTTTCAAGTCTTGAAACCCCACGTACACAAGAATTCCCAGGCCAATGAGGTACAAATTTATTTATGACCTGGAACTGAGTACCTGTCAGGTCCTTATTATGATGTTCCAAGTAATGGCGAGGGACACTGTGTTTGGTACACCCCTTTCTCATTTTGGATAGATGTTCGTTCACCCTAATTGCAAATGTTCTAATAGTACGCCCCACATACTGTAATTTGCATGGGCACATTATCAGGTATACTATACACCTGGTGGAGCAAGTCATAAAATGGTTCATTTCGTGGCTGCGCAAAGTCACCGCGGAAGTAAACATATTAGTCGAGCGTCTGCCCAGAGTGTTAAATAGGCAGACATTGCACTTCCTGCACGGAAAATACCCCTTGCATTGATGAAAAAAAGAAACAGTTTTGGGGGATCAATGGCATTGGGAGCAATATCACTGCGAACGGAGCAGGCACCTCGAAAAACAACGCCCGCCCGTTCGGGGAGAAACAGTCCCAAAACCCGATCACTACGTAACACTTTCCAGTGTCTAGCTACAATTTTCTTAATCTCTTTGATCTGAGTCGAAAAGGACATAAAAAAACAACCATTTAAATGTATTCTCCCTCAGAGGCTTAGGACGGTCTATTAGTAGAGAACGCCTCTCCACCCTAGACACGGCCTCTATGTCAGCATCCAGTGCTAGAGGTCTATATCCTTTCTCAAGAAATCTTTACCTCAGTATCTGACACTGTTGCTGAAAAACAGTATCATTGGTTAAATTTCTTCTAAGCCGGAGTTATTGCCCACGAGGGACCGATTTCAGCCACTGATCGTGGTGACCGCTACCGACAGGAATGGATACATTCCTGTCGGTAGGCTTAAAACAGGTCCTGAACTTGAGGCCACCCAGAGTGGCCATAATTTCAAGATCCAAGAAATGGATACTGGTATGGCTGGCCTCATAGTTTAAGACTATCCTACGATCATTGTAGTTTAGAGTGGCCATAAATCGATCTAAAAAACTTCTGTCTCCATGCCATAGGAGGGGGACGTCATCTATGTACCTGGCCAATTCAGGTTGCTTAAGGGCATAGACGGCGTCCTCCTCCCATTGAGCCATAAATAAATTGGCCAGACTGGGGGCATATTTAGTCCCCATAGCCACTCCCTTGATTTGGGAATAAAAAACACCCTGAAACCAAAAATAATTGTGCTCTGTAGTGAACGTCAATAACTCCATAATGAAGTTCCTTTGAATCAGGGATAGTGTTGAATTCGGAGACAGAAAAAGCTCAACCGCTCAACCACCTCAATTAAAGCCTTTTTGTACTTCATGGTGGGATCACCAGGGAGGTGCTGCGATCATCCAAGAGTCTCATCATTTCTTTGATGTAGTCCTTTTTATCAAGCACAACTTTACAGCCCCCCTTATCAGCGAGGCGGATGATAAGATTTTTTCTCTCACATAAGGATCGCAATCCCAAAGCAATGGCCGAATCTTGATGCACCCTTTTGACAGGTAGGACCTCAAGATCATTAAGTACTAAATTACGAAAGACATTAATCGAATGTGAGGTGGTATTAGGCGGATTGAATAAAGAAGGGTTTGAAAGACCCGAGTGCACACTTGAACTCGGTCTCTCTATTCTCAAATCTCTTGGGGGTGTCGATAGGAAGTGACGCTGGATGTTTAACTTACGGATATATTTTTGTACATCTATAAAAGTAGTGAACTTATTTAATTTCCAGGGAGGAACACATTTCAAACCTTTATCTAATGTACGTGTCTCCACATCAATTGATGTGGTTTTGCTCAAGTTAAAAATACCTGCACCTAAGTGCATTCTTTTCCTTTTTCCTTTGGAGGCGCCCCCCCCCCCCTGGAGCCTCGTTTCGTTTTGGGCTTACATGGTATTTGGGGGGGCCTGTGAAAACCCAGAGATTGGGAAGATCCCTTAGAATTATAATTATAATTATAAGAATTTCTCCCAGGGTCATCCTCACGGTTCATATATGAGTATGCCTCATAGGGACATCATTGTGAAGAGGGGCAAAACGGTTCTGGGTATGTATTGGCGTACTTTGGGAATAATTTCCTCTATCATAGCCAGACCTGTCATGACAGGTCTGGCTATGATAGAGGAAATTATCTCCAACAGCTAGTACAGTTTATTCCTTCGTATTTGAATTTAAATTTGAAATATCAGGCCGGTTTTATTTTAGCCACTGCGGATGTCTCTGCTCTGTATACAGGTATATCCCATCAGTTAGGTCTTGCAGCGGTTTAACTTTTTCTGTCTCGGAATGCAACACTTTCCCTGATTCAAAGGAACTTCATTATGGAGTTATTCAACGAGTATCGCCTCTGATAAATATACAAATACCAAGTACCATCATCCACAATCTTAAATATCGAGAAATTTGGTATGGGGGTATTGGGGCAGCCGTTCACGCTAGTCTCCTGGAACCATCCCAAACCAAAAAATGCTGCTTGGCCTATACCGGTACTGTTTATTCAAAAAACAAAAAAAGAGAAAAATAATAATTATTCAAATTTACTAATGTTTAATAAATGCATAAAAAAAGAAAAAACAATACACAGAACATCATTATTAAAATCATGGTACACCACCCCAGAGTATTTATCATTTACAGATACTCAAAGAAGAGTTCAGTTCTAGTGGAGTACAGAGGTCTCCTCTACTAGTTTCGCGGAACACCCGCTTCTTCAGGAGGATATCTATATAAATTGTAATAAACAATATACAGACCATTAGCAATCATCCAGATAATATATAGAAAAAATCGAAACATGACTTGAACAATAAATATACATCATCACATAAGGGGAATAAGGAAATCAACTCATCCAAAATTAAAAAAAACAGAGCTTTGAGAGATAACAGGAAAACGGACCCCTATAGTCCCCCTACGGCAGACAAGGGGGATTGGTTAGGTAGCTCTAATGAAAAGAATAAATAAATACTTGGTTAATGGCAATTAAAGAGAAAAAAAAAGGGGAAGGGAAGAGGGAAAAAAAAGGGGAAGGGGGTTGGGGGAAGTGAGTGGGGGGGGGGGAGAAAGGGAGAGGAGAAGAAAAAAAATGAAAGAAAATTATTTTTTTCCCCTTTCTTTCCCTCCTCCTCTTTCTTATATCTATCTTTTTCGCCATTACTCTAACCAAGACTTACCAAACTTTTTATATATATATATATATTTTGCCACTGGGTATATATATATATGTATGTGTATATATATATATATATATATATATATATATATATATATATAAATATATATATATATATATATATATCCGGTGGCAATATACGTAGCTCCAAAGGTTTCAATGAAACTTGGGGTTGTGAATAAATAAATAAATCAACCAATCAATAATGGGCAAAACGCGATCCCATCTATAAATAAACAAATCAATACCAGTAACCAATTATAAAGAAATAAAGATGAATAGATAGGTCTGAGGTTAGGTCTCCTAGGGGACATTTACCTGATAGATGCCGATTATACCCTCCGGTCAAAAGAGCCATCCGTTCTAACCTGCCCAACACAGCGGTCTGATGGCCGCTGTTATATGGGCTCCCCGACGTGCATCACGGCAGGCGCCCACCGGCGGGAAGTCGGCGGCATCTGACGTCATGCAGTCAGTGCCTCCACACTGCGCAAGTGCAGTGTAACATACACTGCAGCGGAAGTGCGCAGGGGAGAATAAGGAAGAGATACCAGTAATCCGGATGTCTCTATTCTACCCCTGCAAGCCATGGGAGAGAACATTCACATCCCAGGCCAGGAGGAGCACATGTCCGCCGAAGGGGGAAATTGTAAAAGGGGTACCGGAAAGAAAAAAAAAAAAAGAAAAAGAAAACGAAAAGTTTTTTTTTGACATTGTTGGGTGAGAAAAAATCCTATATAGATATAGAAAAAAAGATTTTTTAAACATTAAAGATATAATATTATAATGATATAAATAGCATATCAAAATAATTTAGACAATATATATATGTACACATCAGGATTATACAATATCCCAAAAATAAATGACACAAAAAAACAAAAACCCATAATTTTCAAATGTAAAGAAAAGGTTTATAAGAAATTGTCTTATTGAGACCAGGAGGGTGGGCGGCGTTGAGCCGTTCGATCCAGAGGGTTTCCCTCTGTAGGGTCGCTCGGTCCCAATCGCCACCCCTTGGGTTTGGAGGGATCACTTCCAAAACATAAAATTGGATAACAGAGGTGTCAAAACGGTGGTGGAGACCTATATGTCTCCCAATTGTTGTAAGTTTTCTGCTACCCGAGTAATAGAGGTGGTCTCCAATTCGTTGTCTAAATTCCCGAATTGTTTTTCCAATATAGAATTTATTGCATCTACAAATCATTATATATACAATGCCCTTAGTACCACAATCAGAAAAAGTACGTGATAGAAATAATTCACCATTTGGTAGGATACATTTTTTCCCTCCATGACCCAAGGACAAGAGCAATCATTACATTTGTATGTGCCTAAAGCAGTATGAAGTGTCCGGCCACTAAGTGTATAGTGGCTACGTGTTAAATGATCACGTAGTGAACGTGCTCTACGAAACACTAGCTCTGGGGTAGAGCGTACATGTTTAGTTAAAATATGGTGATCAGTGAGGAGATGCCAGTTTTTACTTAGAATACCACAAAGAATTCGATGATGAGCAGAATAAGTTGTAATAAATCTAACAGAATCCTTATCTGTGGTTTTAGGCCATTGATTGCAGTAATGTACTGCGGGGGTGTGACACAACTTTATTGAATGCTCTCTTCAAACAAGTAGGAGAGTATCCTCTCAATAATAGTCGATCCCGCAAGGTGTCCGCTCGTATTTTGAAATCTGTATCTAGACTGTGCAAAAGGAATACTACGTATTAAGGGTTCTGGGTGAGCACTAGTAGCATACAAAAGGGTGTTACCCACAGTGGGTTTGCGGTAAAGGTGTTAGGACCTGGGCTTGAACCTGGGACCTCTGGTGTGTCTGGCGGTGGCTCTGCTTGCTGAGCCACCTGGAATGCTGGACAGCTCCTTGGACAGCTCCTTGGACAGTTCCTTGGACAGTTCCTTTAGTGATCATGTCTTGAATCTTGTTTGCCTTGAACCTTGAACCCTTTGCTCCTCCCATGAACTTCCTATATAAGCCATGTCTCTGCACTTCCTGGTTGCCAGAATATTGTGCCTTTACCAGCCAATATCTTGCTCCTATCTCTCCTGCTGCCGACCGTATCCTTGCTACCTTTCGTTACCGACATTTGGCTTGCTCCTGGACTACGCTTCCGCTGAATCCCAATCTGCAACTATTGGTTACCGACTTTTGGCTTGTTTCTCAACTACGCTCCTGCTTGATCTCTACCTGCTATATCTGCTACCAGACCCCCGGCTTGCTCACCTCCTGGTGGGGCTATCCTGAGGACCGCGACCTGGCACTAACACGCAGCCAAGCCCATCTCCACCTTTGGGAGCTCTGGTGAATACCGGTTAGTGCTTAGACCCCGCACCTCAGGTGAACCCGTGCCATCAGCCAGGGTGACCTGTGTGAATATCTGCTCTGCTGCTATAGCTATTGGTCTCTGAGCCTGACTCCAGATCGTGACAGAATATGCTGGCCAAAAACATGGAGGCCGTTGTAGCAGCTGCCGTGGCTCCTCTCAGGGTTCAAATCGCTGAGTTACAGGCATTTGGTGTTGACTACCAGGAAAAATTTTCTCAGTTACAAATTGAAATGAAAGGTCTACAAGAGGAAATCCTTGATCTACACAAACAATTGCGGGATTTTCATGCCCGAGATACTGCTGCCATAGAAATTAATGCACGAATGCCCCTACCACTCAAGTTTAGCGGAGACCGCCGCCATTATAGAGGATTCCTTAATCAATGTCGTATATACTTTCAGATGCAACCTGCTGCATTCACTTTTGACAGGAAAAAGGTGCTGTTTATTATCAACCTCCTGACTGAGGAAGCCTTAGCCTGGGCCTCCCCTTATGTGGAGAAAGATGATGTCATCCTGGATAATTTTGATTCTTTTGTGACTGCGATGAACCAAGTTTTCGATGATCCTAACCGCTGTGCTACTGCTGAGGCAAAATTGCACAATTTACGTCAGGGAAGACGCTCTGTTGCAGAGTACACAACTGAATTCCGACGTTGGATCTCAGATACCAATTGGAATCCAGCAGCACAGAAGAGTCAGTTCCGTCAAGGACTCTCGGAACAAGTAAAAGATGAGCTTGCCAGAGTAGAAAGTCCTGATGACCTTGAAGCTTTTATTAAATTATGTATTCGAATTGATCAGAGACTTACTGAAAGGAGAAAGGAGAGACTGGGAATCCTAGGCAGTAATGGTGGCATGCGTTTTTCTACTACTCAGTATCCTCCTAAGGTTCCAAGAGTTTTTCCTGATTCTGACACTCCTGAACCTATGCAGGTGGATGCTATTAAAAGATCTATTACTACTCAGGAGAAAGAAAGACGACGTTCAGAAAACTTATGTCTTTATTGTGGAGACTCTGGACATTACGCAGTTAATTGTCCCAATAAATTTAAAAGAACAATTGCAGCAATGGATGTTACAGTATCTGAACAAATAAACTCAATTTCTCAGTCCATCTCTCCTTTGATTCAGGAAGCAAATAAAGTTAATTCTTTATCAACTCATTTTGTCATCCCTATAAAGCTTATTGTTGAAAGCAATGAAATACCTTGCTCTGCTATGCTGGACTCAGGGGCTGGGGAAACTTCATCGACATCGAATTTGCCCAAAGTAATAACATTCAAATAAGAAATAAACTTGCCCCAATTGATATGGAAACTGTGGATGGCTCACCTTTGACTTTAGGCCCTGTTACCCACGAGACAATCCCACTTAAACTCCTAATTGAAACTGACCATCAGGAGACTATCAGCTTTGAGCTGATTACATCACCCAAGTTCCCTATTATCCTGGGCATTCCTTGGTTCTCTATCCATAATCCCTCCATCAACTGGGAGACACGTTCTTTAAGCTTTACATCTGACCATTGCAAGAAACATTGCAAAGAATCTTATCAAATAAGCCCTCCACCAACCCAAGATTTACAAGCAGTTTTGGCAACTATCCAGTCATATGACAAGCTACCTCCACAATATCTTGAGTTTCGGGATGTTTGTGATAAAAAGAACGCAGACCAGCTGCCTCCTCATCGCTCTTATGATTGTCCCATTGAATTGCTTCCAGGGGCAGAAATACCATTTGGTCGCCTTTATTCTTTATCAGAACCTGAACTGAAAGTGCTCAGGGAGTGGATTAATGAGAATCTTGAGAAGGGTTTTATCAGACACTCAACCTCTCCTGCTGGCGCAGCCTTATTCTTCGTGACGAAAAAGGACTCCACCCTGCGTCCGTGTATCGACTACAGAGATTTAAATAAGATCACAATTAAGAATCGCTATCCACTCCCACTGATTCCAGAAATGCTTGAGAGACTCCGCTCTGCCAAGCTCTTTACCAAATTAGATTTACGGGGGGCATACAACCTTGTCCGCATTCGTTCCAGTGATGAATGGAAAACTGCTTTCAGAACCAGATATGGACATTTTGAGTCTTTGGTCATGCCCTTTGGGCTTTGCAATGCTCCTGCAACTTTTCAACATTTTATTAATGATGTCTTTCGAGATTTGCTTGATCAGTTTGTAATAGCATATTTGGATGACATTCTCATTTTCTCTGATACCTTGGAAGAACACCGCAAGCATGTCTGTATTGTTTTCGAGAGATTAAGGCGAAATCAACTTTACATAAAATTAGAGAAATGCGAGTTTGAACAAACTCAGATTCAGTTCTTGGGATACATAATCTCTTCTGAAGGGGTAAGCATGGATCCCGATAAGATCAAAGCTGTGGTGGATTGGCCCGCCCCTAAGAATGTTAAAGAGATACAGCGATTTGTTGGTTTTGCCAACTTTTACAGAAGATTTATAAGGAATTTCTCTAGGGTAATTGCTCCAATCACACAGTTGACAAAGAAAGGGGTGCCCTTTTTGTGGTCTCCTGAGGCACAGGCTGCCTTTAGTAAACTGAAAACTCTCTTCACTTCTGCACCAATCCTGGTACATCCAGATCCAGAACTACCTTTCATCGTAGAAGTTGATGCTTCTAATTCTGCTGTAGGAGCTATCCTTTCTCAGCGAATGGGAGAAAAAATGCAGCTTCATCCTTGTGCTTATTTCTCTCGACTGATGTCTTCAGCCGAGATGAATTATGACATTGGAAACAAGGAGCTGCTGGCAATTAAGGAAGCATTTTCTGAGTGGAGGCATCTGCTGGAAGGAGCTAAGCACCCTGTAACCGTTCTCACCGATCATAAAAATTTAGAATTTATTAGGTCTGCTAAAAGGTTGTCATCTAGACAAGCACGTTGGACCCTTTTCTTTTCCAGGTTTAATTTTGTTATTTCATACCGCCCTGGGTCAAGGAATGGTAAGGCTGATGCCCTATCACGGATGTTGTCTGGGCCTCTCCAGGAAAGCACCTCTGAATGTACAATCCTGCCTCAAAAGAACTTTCTAGGGGCCATGAGTTCAAAGACATTTCTTAATCTTCTCAAGGAGGGGTATGAGAATGACCCACTTCTTAATAATCCTCCTAAGGACATTAACCTCAAGTACAACAATGGTTTTTGGACTCAAGCGCATTGCCTCTATGTACCTGAATCAGTTCGGGTAGAAGCCCTCAGGTTGGTACATGACTCTAAGCTTGCTGGTCATTTTGGGGTTTCTAAAACAGAAGAACTCTTATCACGTTCCTTTTGGTGGCCTGGGTACAAGAAAGATGTTAAGAGTTATGTGGCTTCATGTCTAACCTGTGCTCGCAATAAGACACCTCGATCTTCTCCTCTGGGGTTACTTCTACCACTACCTGTTCCATCAAGACCATGGGGGTCAATTTCTATGGACTTTGTGGTTGACCTTCCTCTTTCAAAAGGGATGACCACCATTCTGGTAGTCGTTGACCGTCTCACTAAGATGGCTCATTTTATTCCAGTTAAAGGGGTACCCTCCGCCGAACATACTGCTGAGGTAATGGTTAGAGAAGTTTTTAAACTTCATGGAATTCCTGATGATGTGGTGTCTGACAGAGGGGTACAGTTTACCTCAAAATTTTGGAGAAGTTTTTGCTCAGCTTTGGGTGTAACAGTTAATCTGTCCTCGGCTTTTCATCCGCAGTCTAATGGTCAGACCGAGAGGACCAATCAAACTCTGGAGCAATACCTTCGATGCTTCGTGAGTTATCTTCAGGATGACTGGGTGGACTACCTTCCTACGGCAGAGTTTGCTTATAATAACTCTAAACATAGTTCCACAGCCCATTTTTCTTAAACACGGGGTATCATCCAGTTTTTATTCCTGATCTCCCCATCTCAACTTCAATTCCTGCTGTTACCAACAGACTAACTTCATTACATGAGATCCAGGAGAAATTGACTGATACATTGAAGGAGGCGCAGGAATATTACAAGAGGGCTGCTGACAGACATCGTAGGTCAATTCCCACTTTTCAAGTAGGTGAGAAAGTTTGGTTATCTACCAAAAATTTAAAAGTTCAAGTTCCATGTGCTAAGTTGGGTCAAAAGTTTATGGGACCTTTTGAGATTTCTGCTCAAATCAACCCGGTCACTTTTCGCCTAAAACTTCCTGACAATATGAAGATTCACCCTGTGTTTCATATATCACTACTCAAACCATTTCATGAAAATACTTTTTCTGGAAGAATTCATCCTCCTCCCCCACCTGTCGAGGTACAGGGTGAAGAAGAATTTGTGGTGGGAAAAATTCTTGACTCCAGGATCTCTAGGAACAAATTGCAATATTTGGTTCAATGGGAAGGATATGGGCCAGAAGAAAATTCTTGGGAGCCTGAGGAGAATGTTCATGCCCCTAGATTAACTAGGGAATTCCACCAGAGGTTTCCTCAGAAACCTGGCCCTAAGACGTCCAGGGGACGTCCTGGGAGGAGGGGAGTACTGTTAGGACCTGGGCTTGAACCTGGGACCTCTGGTGTGTCTGGCGGTGGCTCTGCTTGCTGAGCCACCTGGAATGCTGGACAGCTCCTTGGACAGCTCCTTGGACAGCTCCTTGGACAGCTCCTTGGACAGCTCCTTGGACAGCTCCTTGGACAGCTCCTTGGACAGTTCCTTTAGTGATCATGTCTTGAATCTTGTTTGCCTTGAACCTTGAACCCTTTGCTCCTCCCATGAACTTCCTATATAAGCCATGTCTCTGCACTTCCTGGTTGCCAGAATATTGTGCCTTTACCAGCCAATATCTTGCTCCTATCTCTCCTGCTGCCGACCGTATCCTTGCTACCTTTCGTTACCGACATTTGGCTTGCTCCTGGACTACGCTTCCGCTGAATCCCAATCTGCAACTATTGGTTACCGACTTTTGGCTTGTTTCTCAACTACGCTCCTGCTTGATCTCTACCTGCTATATCTGCTACCAGACCCCCGGCTTGCTCACCTCCTGGTGGGGCTATCCTGAGGACCGCGACCTGGCACTAACACGCAGCCAAGCCCATCTCCACCTTTGGGAGCTCTGGTGAATACCGGTTAGTGCTTAGACCCCGCACCTCAGGTGAACCCGTGCCATCAGCCAGGGTGACCTGTGTGAATATCTGCTCTGCTGCTATAGCTATTGGTCTCTGAGCCTGACTCCAGATCGTGACAAAAGGTCTGTATAGAGGGTACCATCAGGTCGTTTAATAATAAGTAAATCCAGAATAGAAATCCGTTCATAATCAAAATTAAACGTACATTTTTTATTAAGATCATTATTGCCCAATTCCTGTATAAATTGTAGCAATCTTTCCTTCGTCCCTGTCCATACCAGGAATAGATCATCCAAATAACGATACGATAAAGGTGCATCCTCCAAGAAGGGGGCAAGTCTATCACTAGAATAGACCTGTCTCTCCCAACCTCCCAGATATAGGTTTGCATATGCAGGTGCACACGAGGTGCCCATAGCAACGCCTTGGGCTTGTAAATAATATTGATTGTTAAATATAAAAACGTTCTTTTTGAGGATAAATTCCAGGAGGGTCAAAATTAATTTATTAAAAGGCCATGTGGTTGTATCTTGTTCATTTAGAAAGCATCCAGCCATCCGGACGCCCTGCTCGTGGGGGATACTTGAGTAAAGAGCCTCGATATCTATTGCCACGAGGAGGGCGTCCGGAGGGATCTGGATCCCATCCAAGTGTTGTAACAAATCCGTGGTATCTTTAATGTAAGAAGGTAAACTTCGTACATGGGGCATCAAGCAGGCATCAACTAATTTACTGGCATTATCCGTCAATGAACCCATCCCCGAGACAATTGGTCTGCCCGGGGGGGATTGCAAATTTTTATGGGTTTTTGGGAGAGCATAAAAGGTAGGGACTATGGGAAATTTGGGGATCAGGAACTCGAAAGTGTCCTTGTCAATGAGGCCCAATACGAGGGCCTCAGTGCAAAGGACACAGAGTTCCTGATGGAATGACGTAGTAACAGATTGATCAATCGGTTGATACCAGGTAAGGTTATTAAGGATGGTCATGCACATAGTTTGATATTGACTATGTGTCATGATGACGATATTTCCACCTTTGTCCGATTGTTTAATAACACAGTCTGTATGTCTTTGTAAAGATCTAAGTGCTCGAGACTGTCGGTGGTCCAAATTAGGGGTAACTTTGTACCATTGTTGTCATTTAAGGTCCTTAATAGTGGCTTGAAGAAAGGCCCAAATAGTGGGACATGTCATGAGATCAGGGAACCTACGGGAACGTAATCAAAATTTTTTTTAAAGTCAATTCAGGTCTTGTAACAATAGTTGGTTGGGATATATGAAAAGATGTTGTTTGGGAGGGGGAAGGGTGGAGGTCTTCTATGGCGCCCTCATCATAGAGGAGCATAAGGTCCCGTAGTGCCCGAAACTTCGCCATAGTGAAGTGTTTAGTACATTCTGTAAGTTGGCGTTCAAGGTCCAAGTTGGTGCGATCTTTATCAGACATAAACTTAAAGGTAAGGTTTTGTGCAAACAGATATAGATCTTTAATAGTTTCATTGACTTTTAGTCTATCTAGTGGGCAAAAACCCAAGCCTAATTGAAGCACTGACAGCTCATCATCCAAGAAAGAATAAGGAGTTAAATTTACAATGTTGTGGTCGGTGTCGGATTGGGAGTGTGTGGTGGGGCTGGTGTAGGTTTGAGGATATAGGAGTCCAGACTCGCTTGTTGTTTCTTGAGATCTAAAAAAATTAGATCATCATTTACTTTTGTGTATTTATTAGTCATCAGTGAAGAATTTAAAACTGTAGGGATAGTGCCGTGTAGTGTGGAATGACCAACAGCTCCCTCTAAAGGTAGGGAGGTATCTATAGGTGCTTGTGTAGTAGGTGCACGTGTAGTTTTTAGGGGCTTTGGAGGCCTTTTTATCCTTTTTGGGGTTAGCTGGTGGGGTACCCCCACCATAACGTAGTCTTTTATGGGACGAATTTGTTGTTGAGTTAGCCATAGATCTTAAGTTACTCTGCATAGAATAAGATGATGATAGTGAGGAATCCGATTCTGTTTCCATAACTGGGTTCCTTGGGGTGTTACCTCGAGAAGGAGCTTTCCTACCTGGGTTCCTACCCGACCAGTGGTATGCATAGCCCTCATTAAATTTGTCTTTACTGAATTTTATCTGTTTTTTAACAATAATAGTTTTATTTAGTGCTTCCAAGCGTTTTTTTAGCTCCATCCACTTGGAGTCAAATAATGGATTATCTTTTAGATGTAGATAATCAAGGTTTAGTCGTTCAATTTCTTTGTCCAACAAGATCATGCCGGAACTATATTGTTCGATCAAAACCTTCATTAATTCCAGGCTGCAGTTGGTCAGGATAGTTTCCCAGGTCTTTTTAAGCTCCAACGAGGGATCTTTGATAGTCGGGAAAATTTGATTGTGTAAGCCTATAGGGCAAATGCAATCCGTGACATACATTCTAAAGTATTCAATGTGCCAGTGTAAGTGTGACTTGCGTTTCAGCAGACCATATTGCTTGTAAAAATATGTCTTTAAATCATCATCAATTTTATGTTCACTTAAGCAGGTAGTTTTTAAATTTGACATGAAACCCACCCAATCTGTATTTAACGTATCCATAATGAAAAGAAAAAAAAAAATCTAAATAGTCACAGTATTAATGCTATAGTGGCATTTTAGGCATAAAAGCAGAAGACTTTAATAATAATATAATATAATATAATATAAGAGGCACTCAAAAAATCACTGATCGGATTCCCTATTTCCCGTCAGTGAGGTATATGTGGGTGTATTGTCCACCCTATCAAAATTCAAAGAGTTACGAGTATCGCCTCTGATAAATATTCAAATACCAAGTACCATCATCCACAAATCTTAAATATCGAGAAATTTGGTATGGGGGTTTTGGGGCAGCCGTTCACGCTAGCCTCCTGGAACCAACCCAAACCAAAAAAGGCTGTTTGGACTATACCGATACTTTTTATTCAAAAAACAAAAAAAGAGAAAAATAATAATAATAATAAAAATTTACTAATGCTTAATAAATGCATAAAAAAAGAAAAAACAATACACAGAACATCATTATTAAAATCATGGTACACCACCCCAGAGTATTTATCATTTACAGATACTCAAAGAAGAGTTCAGTTCTAGTAGCGTACAGAGGTCTCCTCTCCCTTTCCCCCCTCCCCCCTTCTCTCACTTCCCCTAACCCCCTTCCCCTTTTTTTCCCTCTTCCCTTCCCCTTTTTTTTTCTCTTTAATTGCCATTAACCAAGTATTTATTTATTCTTTTCATTAGAGCTACCTAACCAATCCCCCATGTCTGCCGTAGGGGGACTATAGGGGTCAGTTTTCCTGTTATCTCTCAAAGCTCTGTTTTTTTTAAATTTTGGATGAGTTGATTTCCTTATTCCCCTTATGTGATGATGTATATTTATTGTTCAAGTGATGTTTAGATTTTTTCTATATATTATCTGGCTGATTGCTAATGGTCTGTATATTGTTTATTACAATTTATATAGATATCCTCCTGAAGAAGCGGGTGTTCCGCGAAACTAGTAGAGGAGACCTCTGTACGCCACTAGAACTGAACTCTTCTTTGAGTATCTGTAAATCATAAATACTCTGGGGTGGTGTACCATGATTTTAATAATGATGTTCTGTGTATTGTTTTTTCTTTTTTTATGCATTTATTAAACATTAGTAAATTTTAATAATTATTATTTTTCTCTTTTTTTTGTTTTTTGAATAAAAAGTATCGGTATAATCCAAACAGAATTTTCTGGTTTGGATTGGATCCAGGAGGCTAGCATGAACGGCTGCCCCAATACCCCCATACCAAATTTCTCGATATTATGGAGTTATTGGCGTTCGCTACAGAGCACAATTATTTTTGGTTTCAGTGTGTTTTTTTATTCCCAAATCAAGGGAGTGGCTATGGGGGCTAAATATGCCCCCAGTCTGGCCAATTTATTTATGACTCAATGGGAGGAGGATGTCGTCTATGCGCTTAAGCGGCCCGAATTGGTCCTTTGGGCCAGGTACATAGATGACATCCTCCTCCTGTGGAATGGAGACAGAAGTTCATTAGATCGATTTATGGCCACTCTAAACAACGATCGCGGGATAGTCTTAAACTATGAGACTAGTCATACCAGTATCCATTTCTTGAATCTTGAAATTAAGGCCACTCTGGGTGGCCTCAAGTTCAGGACCTATTTTAAGCCTACTGACAGGAATGGATACATTCCTGTTGGTAGCTGTCACCATGATCAGTGGCTGAAATCGGTCCCTCATGGGTAATTTCTCCGGCTTAGAAGAAATTGCACCATTGATACAATTTTTCAGCAGCAGTGTCAGATACCGAGGCAGAGATTTCTTGAGAAAGGATATAGACCTCTAGCACTGGATGCTGACATAGAGGCCATGTCTAGGGTGGTGAGGAGTTCTCTACTAATCGACCGTCTTAAGCCTCTGAGGAAGAATAAATTTAAGTGGTTGTTTTTTTTTACTTTTCGACTCAGCACAAAGAGATTAAGAAAATTGTAGCTAGACACTGGAAAGTGTTATGTAGTGATCGGGTTTTGGAACCGTCTCTCCCTGAATGGGCGAGCGTTGTTTTTTGAGGTGCTCGCTCCATTTGTGGTGATATTGCTCCCAATGCCATTGATCCCCCCAAAACTGTTTTTTTTCATCAATGCAAGAGGTATTTCCCATGCAGGAAGTACAATGTCTGCCTACATAACACTATGGGCAGATGCACGACTAATATGTTTACTTCCACGGTGACTTTTACACAGCCACGAAATGAAACATTTTATGACTTGCTCCACCAGGTGTATAGTATACCTGATCACGTGCCATGCAAATTACAGTACGTGGGGCGTACTATTAGAACATTTGCAATTAGGGTGAATGAACATCTAGCCAAAATTAGGAAGGGGTGTACCAAACACAGTGTCCCTCACCATTACTTGGAACACCATAATAAGGACCCAACAGGTACTTAGTTCCAGGTCATAGATAAATTTGTACCTCATTGGCGTGGGGATTCTTGTGTACGTGGGGTTTCAAGACTTGAAACTTACTGGATATACCAATTGAAGTGCTACTCACCCCATGGTATGAATGTCAAATGGGACATTAATAGTTTTCTCAATCGGGCGTGAGTGACACTTCCTTTAGTATTATTAATTTTAATATTATTTTTTTCCAGGGTTGAATAGCAAAGTTTTTCTTGTACATTGACAGTGTATAGGTTTTTTGTATCGTTTTTATCATTTTATTTCCTTTTTCAGTTCCGTTGCGTGTCCCCAATTTGTTGGGTTTTTATTAACCTTGGGGCCACTACACGCCAAGACATGCCCGCGCAACGCCGACCACGTCCGGTGGCCATGTTTGTTTAGTATGCTGAAATATATATGGGGCTTGTATATATGAGCCGCAATCTTTCATCTTTTTTATTAGCAATTCTTACTGACCTGTTGGATTGGCTCTATATTTTTTGGTGAAGAATTTGTTTCATTGGCTATGGTTCACAATTGGATAGGGTGTATATGAATTCACATATTTTATTCATATACATTGTATATATTTATTTCTTCTATACACTGATTATCTATTATATATATGTAGAGTCATATGGAAGGTTTTGTGTGGGCTAATTTGACCCCCACTCTCCAAACAGATGGAGAGCTGGAGGGCGGATACTTTCTTCACTTCCGGTCATGCCCTGCAGGGGGAGTGGCCGTTTAGTATCTTTCATGAATCTTTCAGTCTATAAATACTTTGGCAATGTGGGGGGTCTGAGATTTGCCCCAAATTCATATCGAACTATTTGGGTGCACCATATCTGATTCCTGTGGATTTGCCTTTGATAGCTGTCCTGATTACCTGGATCCTGCTTGGTTTGGTTTTCCCTTGCACTAGCGGTTTTAAAAGCTTGTATGATACATTGCCATGTGGTATTTGTATCCAACACATCTGGTAAGAGTGTTTCATCTTTCCATATGGTTTCCATCTTTTTGAGATCCGTTCAAGATCTACTGTGATTATTAGAGATGGCTGAACTGTTCGCCCGGTGGTCGCTTCGAATTTTGTGTGTTTGCGATTCGCCCGATCGGCGGGCTATTGCCGCTGTTCGTCCGGCGGACATATGTGTTTACAGTGTGAAAGAACTTTGACCCATGATGACACATCCATCATGGGGTACAGGACAGCCAATTGAGACATTTCAGCACATGGACAATTGGACATTCCCCCTACCTAATAAATAGACCTGATCTGGCGGCCATTTTACATTCTGTCTTATTTCAGTGTAGGGACAGGACGCTGTGTGGAGCAGGGAGAGACTGTAGTGACACAAATCGCTAGCTATTAGGTCCACAAAAGTCCTTTTAAGGACTGGTATGGTATAGGTGTAGTACAGTATATAGAGTTGAGTGCAGTGCTGTGCTGGTGATTGCAGCAGCCTGTCTTTTGTCAGTGCAGGGAGGGACAGGATTCTGTGTGCAGCAGCGACAGTCAGTTTAATCACTAGCTATTACTATTAGGTCCACAAAGGTCCTTTTAAGCACTGGTATAGGTGTACAGTATATAGGGTTCAGTGCACTGCTGTGTTGGTGATTGCAGCAGCCTGTCTTTTGTCAGTGCAGGGAGGGACAGGACACTGTGTGCAGCAGGGACAGTCAGTTTAATCACTAGCTAGCTATTACTATTAGGTCCACAAAGGTCCTTTAAGGACTGGTATAGGTGTACAGTATATAGGGTTGTACACGTATAATATACTTTCTTCCAAATATAGACAGAATATTATACTTGACTGCTGCCCTATTCTGCAGCAGTCCTTTATCAGTGTAGGGACTGAGGTACAGTCTGCAAATCACTAGCTACTTGGTCCACAAAGGTCCTTGTAAGGACTGGTATAGGTGTACTATTTGGAGGCTTGTGGTGCACTGCTGCAGATTGCTGCCCTATTCTGCAGCAGTCCTTTATCAGTGTAGGAACTGAGGTACAGTCTGCAAATCAGTAGCTACTTGGTCCACAAAGGTCCTTGTAAGGACTGTGCGTGCTGGTGTGGTGTCAGTGCACTTTATCATGGTGCTGGTTTCAGTGCTCTATATCACGGTGCTGGTGTCAGTGCTCTATATCATGGTGCTTGAAGAATATTAATATTGTCTAATATTCTATATCTCAGAGGCGTTTCCGAATCAATAGCATTGATAGTCAAACTGACTTAAAAGAAAGTGTGCGTTTATTTGTCACACAGTTGGCATCATAAATACAATGTAAAAAGTATAATAGTTCAGTTCAGTGTAGGTAAAAATATATAAAATTGAATAGTTGTCAAGCTGTAATGAGCTTTATGAAAGCATGTGTGCTTTAATGGCTGCTGTCTTGCTGTCTTGCTGTCTTGAGTGTCCTTCAAGAAGAAGCAGGAAATGACGTTCTTAGACTTCTGGCAGAATTCAGCTGTCCCAAGCCATCAGTCTCTGTGTGAATATGTCAGTATCATGTGTGGGTGTCTGAGTGTGAGTGCCCGTGTGAGTGTCTGTCAATGAGTGCCCTCCTTCAATCTCGAAACATCTCAGCTTTTATGCTACATGTGAACGTCATAACCTCACAAATTTAGTACCTTGTATGGCACACATTCATATCTGCTAACTTCTGCAATGTAAGTAGATACTCAGAGAGTCATATGGAGCTTGATTAACAAGCTCACATGTAACACTTCATACGTGACATAATGTGTTGTTCATATAATGTCATAACCATACATTTACATAATATGAACACATGTTAACAACTTTACATTAAGTAACTATATACTAATATGTATTAACATGACTGAGACTACTCTAAACTTATTTTAACAAGATATAATCCACAATGTATCATTGCTTTAGCTATGTAGACACATGTCTATTTTTGTCTTCTCATGACATTCTGTACCAAGATACCATATATGTCATGCTCAAACTGGTTACATCAGAAACGTATTACTAACTCAGCTTCAGATGAGAATATGTTTCACTAAACACTTGATCAAGGTCATTCACACATACTATTTACTATGATTAATCATAAAACCAAATATGTTTTGCAAGCTTGCCATAAATATATTATAACACCTATAAGTGCCGAATTATGAATTTGGAATAATATTCTAACAATCCCCCCTGAATTATGATTAATCATATCAAATTGATCTAATACATTCATAACATCATTTATATCACATTCACTCATCCTTGTATCAAATGATCGGACACAATATTCCTCAGAACTGAAGCAGCTAGAAATAACTCTCATTCTAAATGCTATTCTCTTTACTTTTAACTCCTCTAAGATGTATCTATTCAAAATCTTAAAATAATTGTATAGTTTTTTTTTTTTTTTTTTAAGTATAACATAATCATGACTCATATCAATAATTATTATTATTAATAATAATTATTATTATTACTAATAATAAAATAAATAAATGATGGAATAATATATTTCCATATTTTGTGCTCAAATAA
Organism: Lithobates pipiens; assembly: GCF_037356315.1. Taxonomy (NCBI): domain Eukaryota; kingdom Metazoa; phylum Chordata; class Amphibia; order Anura; family Ranidae; genus Lithobates; species Lithobates pipiens. The sequence continues at coordinate 211,548,084 of NW_027507758.1, forward strand.
TATTTTAGCTCTTTGGAAATATACTTTACACTCTAAAACTTGTGATAACTTTCCATAGTTCGATTAATAGTGATATGTTTCCTAAATTATGAACAAAAGATGTTCTACTAACTAGAATATTTGTGCAGTTTTAACCTAAAAATATTCAATATATGAATAAGTAAAGATAAATAAAAATAATAATGATAATCCTAACTTAATATGAACATTACTATCAGAATAATTGGATTATCAAAAAAATATATATGTGGATAAATGTTTCAGTCCTAAATTATTTATCTATAGTAGATAGATAAAGTTTCTTCTGATTAATTTTTTCTTCTTCAAGTTCTGTTAGGTTAGAAAAACCTTGTTGAATAAGATAAATCAGTCATAAATATGAAATATAAATCTTTTATCCAAATATTCTTTCCGAGAGGATCTCTTCTTTAACTTTGAATTTCCTGGTATTCTCTTTGCTCTTCATAGGAGCTTGTTATCCTCCATATTTATTTGATTTTAGATGCCATATCTGTAAAAGAGATGCAGTATCATTAATTAGGCATAAAATATTTACATTCAATTCTTGTAACTTTTTCTTTATTTTTTCAACAAATGTTAAAACATTGTAGGACATAACTTTGTGAATTCATTAAACTATATGTAAAATAATACTATCTTGTATTTCCTTCAAAAGAGAACTTCTATATGACAATGTACTGTCCTTATCCTGTCTAAAATGACCTCAACTATAAAACATATGTCTGTGAAGTTTAGGTATGATAGAATGCAACATTTCTCTTTAGTCATGATACAAATCCATATTTTTTTTTTTTTCCACAAAATTTTTTTATTGAGGTAAAGAAGTCATACAGAGAAATACAAACAATGGAGTAAGTATAGCATCAGAATATACATGGCACAATAAGGCATGAATGCGTAGATAAATAGTTAATAGATCAACAGCTTACTCCAGAATTTAACCAATTTCCAACCGTGGAAAGAGTCACATTAAAGATCTTAGTTACTGATATAGTTGAATCTAGAACCAACCTTAAGGGTGCATTAACTAGAAAGGAGGGAACACTAAGATATTCTGAGCTATCGAATGGGAAAACAGAACAATCAGAAATACATATTATGGGGGAAAGGAAGGGTGGAAAAGATTAAATTTAGAGGATAGGGGTGACACTGAGAAGGGTATAATCTAGTATATGAGAATTATTTAACCCAATTGTGAGGAGTAAGCGTCAGTAAGTTTGAAACGGCGCCAGTCCTGCCATATTTCTGAAAATTTTGTGACTGTGTCATTGGATATGCTAATTAATTCTTCAATGGTTTCGGTGTTATTTAATCTACGGAACCATTCCGCTATGGTTGGTACTGTAGAGGATCGCCAATGACATGGGATGCATTGTTGCGCCGTGTTAATCATAATCATATTGAGTGATTTAAAGTAGCGTGTCCTGGGGATTTTGGTGTAGTGAAGTAGGTAGGAAGCAGGGGAAAAATTATTGGTTTGGGATGTTACAGCAATTATGGTGTCATGGACAGATCTCCAGTAATTCTGAAGGGCGGGACATGACCACCAAATGTGAAGCATGGTCCCTTCCGCCTTGCCACAGCGCCAGCATAAGTTGGAATTATTATCTGAGAATTTGTGAAGCAGGGAAGGGGTTCTATACCATTTGGAGAGAATTTTGTATCCTCCTTCCTGAACCGCTACATTAAGGGATCCTTTGAGAATATAAGTACAAATGGTTTCCCACTCTGAGTCAGAAAGTTTGATAGCTAGATCTTGCTCCCATGAGGAGTAAGGCTTGCTGGAGAACGCTGAATCTCCCATGAAGAGATATGTGTACAGGATGGAGATGAGATGTCTTTGTGGTTCGTGTTGTGTACAAAGACTTTCTAGGGTGTTCAAATCTCTTGTCCAATAGTCTATATTATGTCGTCCAGTCAAGAAGTGATGTAATTGTCTATACGTCCAGTCGGAGATGTGGATAGGGGAAGCCGTGGTATTCAAATCAGCCAATGATCTGAAATTCTTTCTCCTGTCGAAGAATTGCCTAGCAGTAAGATCTGTGTGGGGCCAGGAGTTGGCCAGATAAATGGGACTCTTGCCTGGTGGAAAATCGGGATTGTTTCTCAGTGGGGTAAGAGGACTCAGCCATGGGTGCGGATATATTGTTTTCAATGCCTTGTGAATAACAGACAGTGTGGGCCCAATCAGCGGATGTTTCTTGTGCTGTATCGGTATATGGCGTGGATTTATCCAGGGCAGTGATCGAAGATTTTGTGTAGAGACAAAGTGTTCTAGTGGTACCCAATCTTTTACATTTTGGTGAACATTCCAGTCCACAATCCTGGCAAGATGTGTGGCCCAATAGTATCGACGTAGGTCAGGAAGGGCAATTCCACCTTTGATTTTTGGAAGGGTAAGGCGTGTAAAACTTATTCTTGGCCTTTTATTTTGCCATATAAAAGCGGAACATATTTGACGGAAAGAATGGAAAAAGGACGAGGGAATATTGATCGGTATCGTTTGTAATAAGTAAAGGAAGCGTGGAAGAATAGTCATTTTAAGGAGTGCAGCTCTACCGAACCAGGACACTTGTAGAGCTCTCCAGTTCTTAAGGTCTGATTTGGTTTTTTGCAAAGTTGGGAGAAAGTTTTCCTTAAAGAGGTTGGAGAGGGACGTCGGTATTTTAATTCCCAAATAAGTGATTGAGTGATCAGCCCAATTAAAGGGGAAATTTGCTTTACATTGCGTTACCATCTCTGCGGGGAGAGTTACATTCAGGGCAATGGATTTGGAGTAATTTATTTTAAGATTGGAGATGGATTGGAACATCTCCAAGTCGGAAAGAAGATTGGGGATGGAGATATGCGGGTTGGTTAAGAAAAGAAGAATGTCATCCGCAAAAGCTGCTAATTTATAAATGCGGGTATTGATTGAAACGCCATTAATATCTGGATTCAATTTTAGTTTATTGAGAAGAGGTTCGAGAGTGAGGACAAAAAGTAAAGGTGAGAGGGGACAACCCTGTCTCGTACCATTGTGGAGCCGGAAGGCGTTTGACAGGTGGCCATTGACCCGCACTCTGGCGGTCGGTTGGGAGTACAGAGCCCGAATATATGAGATAAATAAGTCCGGCAATCCTATTGCTTTGAGGGTCGAGTCCATGTAATCCCAGGCCACCCTGTCAAACGCCTTCTCGGCGTCCAGGGAAAGAAAGAATCCTTGTTTTTTGGTTGAGGTCAACCAATGGTGGATGTTAAGCGCTTTAATAGTGTTATCCCTACCTTCCCGTCCTGGGATAAATCCCACTTGATCTAAAGAGATCAAAGACGGGAGAAGCGGCAACAAGCGATTCGCTAGAATTTTAGCATAAATCTTGACATCCACATTAATGAGTGAAATGGGGCGGTAATTCGTGACCAGGGAAGGATCTTTGTCCTCTTTCGGGATTACTGTAATGTGTGCTTCAAGCATATGAGGGGGGGCATGGGAAGTAGAGGCGAAGGATTTATATGCTAGGAGAAAGCGGGGTCTAAGTATGTCTGTAAATGTTTTGTAATATGTCAAAGGAAGACCGTCTGGGCCAGGTGCCTTCCCTACTTTCATCTCTTTGATTGCTTTATCGAATTCTTCTTCGGATAAGGGAGTATTCAGCTTTTGGGCATTTTCCTGAGAAATACGCTTAGGGCCAAATTTGGAGAGAAATTCGTTAATCTTATGCTGTCTCACCTCCAAACTACTGGTCTTAGTGGGCCTAGAGGGAATGTTATAAAGCGTTTGGTAATATTCTTCGAATTTTTGGGCTATATCTTCATTTGAATTGTAAGCTTTACCCTGGTTATCAGTAATATGATGTACAGTTGAGTTGAGTTTCTTACTTTGCACTGCTCTAGCCAGAAGAGAGCCAACTTTATTACCCTTTTCATAAAAGAGTTTATTTCTTAGGACATATTGTCTCCTGATCTTCAGGTTAAGTTCTTCTAATAATTGTTTCCTGATTTGTGTCAGGGATTGATAGGTCTGTATTGCAAGTGTTTGTTTGTGCGTGGCTTCCAACACGCGAATTTGGGACATAAGTGTTGCTATTTTGGCCTGGCGTTCTCTTTTAAGAAGAGAGGATAATTTGATAAATTCCCCTCGGATTACAGCTTTATGAGCTTCCCATTGGAATAGTGTGGAGGTGTCAGGGATTTCATTAAGTCTGAAATAGTCTGTAAGACAAGTTTTTATGTTTGCCACGTTGATTGGGTCTTTGAGCAAGGCAGAATTAAGTCTCCACGTTTTAGATTTGGTTATAGTTTCGGGAAATTCCAGAAGAATGGATATTGGATGATGGTCAGAAAATGTCATAGGTTCTATTGTGGCCTTAGTCAAGAGGGGTAGGTCAGGTTGTGAGATAAAAAAATAATCAATTCGGGAGTATTTTTGATGAGTAGGGGAGAAATATGTATAATCTTTTCCCTGTGGATTCAGCGTTCTCCAGGAATCATGTAGCAGGATGTTTTGGAGTTGCAATTTTATTTGTTTCAAAGCTTTGTATGGCAAGGCTGAGGAACCAGAGGAGGAATCTAAGATAGGATTCAGGGGGACGTTGAAATCCCCCCCGAGAATGAGGATGCCCGATGAGAAGGAAGACAAAAGATCACAGATAGAACGAAAAAAAGTAACTTGTTTTGTGTTGGGAGAGTATATATTAGCAATTGTGATTGGTTTGGAGTGAATGGTCCCTTTAAGAAATAAGTATCTCCCTTCAGTGTCGCTTAGTGAATCTATTAGTTGAAAGGGTGTATTTTTAGAGATAAGGGTCGACACACCTTTTGTTTTGGAGTGGCTATTCGTCGAATGAAAAACCGTGGGAAAATTTTTATCCGACAGCTTAGGAGTTTTGTCTGTCAGAAAATGTGTTTCCTGTGCAAATATTATATTCGCTTTCAAAGTATGGCATTCTCGCAGGAACTGGGATCTCTTTTCCGGTAAGTTAAGACCTTTGACATTAATGGAGACCAGTCTCAGCGAGAGCGCCTTGGAATGTGTCTTGTGTGAAGGGGAGACCATTCTATCTTCAGATGTGCGAGAGACACGATAGAGCACCCTAGAAATATAATGACAGGGGTCGACAAAAAGACTAGCCAAAGGAGTTTATACTACGTTGTGAAAGAAAAACACTAGGAGAAAAAGGGGACAAAGGAATCCGGGGGGTAAAGGGTCAAAAAGAGGGGGGGGAGTGCTAGTCTCGAAGGATCTTACACCCGTAGATTATATAGAAGCGTAGTCGAGACTAGTGAAGAAATCAATTTCTCTGAGGTTTGTAGCGAGAACCAGCTCGCTATGTCCGATGCAACAAATATAATGCAAAGGACTAAACCTAAACAGGTGTGAGATATTCCAAGAACTAATGGAAGTAAAAGTGGTATGGCTGAGCAGAATATCTCTGTGTGAAACGTCGTCTGGGTTATTGAGGAGAGTAAATACAAGATTAAGAAATGCTGACAGCTGAACGGAGGGAAGGGTATGAATGCTTAAAATGGAGGTGTGAAAAATGTAAGCTGCCTAACGACAGTCTAGAATCTTGTCAAAACATTTAGAGGAAACACCCGAAAAAGAGAAAAAAAAAAAAGGAGTGTATATCGGTTAATGGATCTATTCAATATAAAAGACACTTCGTCTGCAGACACGAGTATGAGAGGCAAAACAGGATTGAGGATAAAGGGTGCAGGCCTGAGGCCTAGTAAAGTTTAACTGGAAACTCTAATGGACACAATCATGCATAAAACATTGTCAAGGCGAAGAGGTATTGAGAGATAGAAATAAAAACCCATGAAATGGAGTAAAACATGGAAGAAGGGTTATACAACATCAGAACTAAACCGATAATAAACTTCAATTTCAAAATAAAGTATTGTTGTCAGACTAAACAGGTATCTTGTGGCAATAAAGCAAAACTAGCTCTTTCCCAAATTGAACTAGAATAGTCTCGAGGACAAGTCAAGGATCTATCATTAGCAATACCCCTATGGAGATTGTAATAACAGAGTTGTAGGGGAAATGATAAACCGGACAAAAAAAAAAGGCGTCTGAATTGTGATTGGTGTAATAAGGTATTAATAATACCCGGGATGAGAGCCATCAGACACAGTACGGAACTTAAATTGCATGTTTGTGACCCCCCCCATTAAGAATAAGGGGAGAGCGTGAAAATGACCACATCCTAATGGGAAATAGAGGAGGTGTCGTAACACAAGACTCTTAAAATGGTAGATGCTAACCATGATGTTAGTAATCTAAAATAGGACACAGATGGATTCATTTGTGCTTATTAAGTCACCCCTTACCCCGGGTATCCAGTAAGCATCTGGGTGCTCCTCAAAAAATTAAATAGATCTCTTTGTTTCCTGGCAGTAGAGGACCCAATGTAAAGAGGGGCTTCTGAGCACAACATAAATCATAAAAACAGTAATCATAGTTTCCCTCAGTTTCGGTAACAGTTAAAAACTGGGGGGAGGGGTAATCCACAGGGACCACAGCGCATATTAGTGAAGGGGATGGAATGACAACAAATGGTCCCCCACGAAATTGAGCAGCTCACTGAATACCCAAGACAGGTCTGGGGTAACATACATCGCCTGATTGGTAAGTTATGTGTATTCTCTAGCTAAGGAAAATGCCCATGAGACGTTGCATTGGGTCCATGTGAATTACACCTATGAAAGGAATATCATGCTTTAAGAAAGAAAAATTTTCATCCCAACATAAAGGTTTATAATGAGTACATTAATAAAAATCCCAGAATAGACTACAGAATAACAATCTCTGAACAGCTTGAGATTCACACAAAAAAAAAAAAAAAAAAAAAAAAGAAGAGAAAAAAGGGGAAAAAAGGGGAGCAAGTTTGCTAGTAATAAGTCCCCGAGACTTAATGTGGCCCGAAGAAAAAAAAAAAAAAAAAAAAACCCTCGAGTCAATAAAAAGAAAAAAGAAATACGATGGGAAAGAGGTGTCAGTATATCAACAGAAGAATCCCATTTAGCAACTCCAAGAAAGGGTTAATACCCCTGCATTTCTGATCAACGATCTCGACGAGCTCTTCTCGTGGTCGGCGCTTTCATCGGACTGGAGTTGTGAGTAGGATCGGTGCGGAAGCCGTGAGGTTGATCAGGTGAAGGCGAATGTTGTCTGCGGTTGCGATGTTCTTGAACTTCCATCGGTTCGTATTCTTGCTGGTGACGTCTCCCGGATTGTGGACGAAATTCCGCGTACCAATCCGGTACATCCGTGAAGGGAATCTCTAGGGTGGCACAGAAGCGTCGGAGGTCTTCCGGAACTCTCAACAAAGCCGAACGGCCTTGCGCAGAAGCAGATAATGCGAACGGATACTTCCATCTGTACTGTATGCCCTTGGCGCGCAAAACCTCCAGAAGTGGGCGGAGTTCCTTGCGACGTTGAAGCGTTATGGAGGATAGGTCTTGAAACAAACGAACTTCTGTATCGTTGTACATCAGCGGGTGTTTCACCCGCGCTTGTCTGAGAATATCTTCCTTGAGCTGATAGTCTATCACACAACAGACCACATCCCTGGGGGGGTCCGTCTCCTTGCCTCGTGGACGTAGGGCGCGATGAATGCGCTCCAATCCTATAGGGGTGAGGGGGTCCCGATCCAGGATAGCGTTGAACAGGCCCGTTACCTCAGGTCTCAAACGATCGGCTTCGACCGATTCAGGGAGTCCGCGGAGACGAAGATTATGTCGTCTACCGCGGTTATCAAGGTCCTCCATGTGGCGATTCAGATCTCTAAGTTGCAGGGTATGAGTATCTATAACCTGGCAGGACCGACGAAGTACCGTGGAATGTTGTGCCGTTCTGTGTTCAACATCTTGTACTCTGTTCGCAATCGTTTGAATATCTATGCGGAGCTCCGAAATAGCCGCCGTTAATGTTTGCTTAATATCATCCGCGACCGATCGAAGATCGGTAAGACTGGGGTGGTGTTGCGGTTCGAGCACAATCTCACCAGTAGCTGAGGGAGACCGTGAGGATTGTGAGGTGATTTGAGGTAATGGCGGGCCTCGTGTGGACGCCATATTGCTGGCCTGAGAGCGGACCATCTCAGGGATGTTTTGACTCGTTTCGTGAGACAAATCTCGAGGAGACCGGGATCGGGACGTAGAGGATCTACGGGAGGATGTTCCCATGTCGGTTCGTAGACCGTGGATTCGAGTTTACCTCCGGTATCTGCTGTTTTCCCTCCGTTACAGCAGGAGCTCACAAGTTAGGCTGCCATTCTCCTCAGCGTCCAGGCCACGCCCCTCACAAATCCATATTTGCACAAACAAAAATTTTATATCACCCAGAGACAACAAAGGACTATGCCTTTGTTCTCATTTCGAAAATATTAAAAATATGCGTAACTGTATTCTGTGTTGAAGCTTTTATTCTAGTGTTAAGGCCCGTACACACGGTCGGACTTTTTGACAACAAACATGCAAATTAGCTGTTTTGGAGCAACATCCGACTGTGTGTACGCTCCATCGGACAAACTTTTTCTGTTTTCATCGGACTTTTGTTGGCTCTGCGAACGGACAAACTTTTTGACAACAGAAGTCCGATGGAGCAAAGTCCTACCGTGTGTACGCAAAAGCATCGGACTTTTGTACAAGGTACAAACACGCATGCTCAGAACCATTGCAAACGATCAGACTACAATACAGAAGTTGACCAAAGGTGGCGCTGGAGTCATTGAACGTCCTCTTTTGAAGCGGCGTCAGTACGTTGTGACGTCATTAAGTTCGTGTTTGTTGTCAAAAAGTCCGACCGTGTGTATGCAATACAAACTTGTGGACAACACACTTTGTACAAAAGTCCACGGAAAAGTTTGTACAAGTCCGACCGTGTGTATGGGGCTTTAGAATGTTCTTCAGTAACAAGTACTGATTCTATGTGCTTCTCTGTTCTTATGCTGGAAACCTGAGATGAAGACTTCTCAGATACAGCTGTATAAACATGTGCTGGTGTACATTTCTGAAGATGTCTTCCTTCTACATCTATATGAATGTGTTTGCTTGATAAAGCTCTGAACCATAGAGGATATCTTTTACAACATTCTTTAAAACTATCTTCCTCAAAAATATCTTTTAGTGAGCAGTCAGGTGTCTGTACAATGATTTTGTTTGATTTTACTATGCTCTCTGTAGCTTTAATTGCATAGTAAACACTTAGCAGTTGCTTTACACCTGGCTCAAAAGTCTTTTCCAAAAATGATAAAACTCGGGAGAAATAGGCAATTATTTTCTCCTTACCTTTTAGTAATCGAGACAATGTTACTGAGATGGCATTCTCAGATACATGAGTTTTCAAAACAAAAGATATTTCAGCACAAACCTCTACTGTATTCAATGCAGGAGCATTCTGCAAATCTTTTTTCAACATTTCAAAGGCATTTTTCTCATTTGGACCCCATTGGTCAACTATATTACCTTTATTTCTCAAAAGATTATATAGTGGATTAACTTTTTCTGCGAAACAGTGTACAAACTCTTTGCAAAGATTTATTTTATGCAAAAATTGATGCAATGCCTTATGAGTTGTTGGAGTTGGAATTGCAGTGATATCTCTAACTGTTTCTTGCAACAGTTGTCTCTTTCCTTGACTAATTTGCATGTGAAGGAATTTCACTTGATTTTTCATCAGCTGAACTTTTGCCGTGTTTAACTTTAAACCTTCAGCTTGTAACATCATAAACAACTCAGACAAAAGAGCAATATGTTCATCGATATTCTGAGTACTCAGCAAAATCATATCCACATGCTGACAAATGCAGTCTGGCCTAGAAAATTTTGAAAGTATTTTTGCTATAGTTTCATGAACTATACCATCACCAATACCTAGACCAGGTATTAATCGAGTGAACGTATAAGTCTCTTTTCTGAATGTGAATGCAAGTTTGTACTGACAACTATTCGTTAAAGGAATGGAAAAATGGCTATTAGCGATTTCTAGTATAGAGAACACTTTATCCTCAGCATTCAAATTTAACTTGATATTAGATTTATCAGGAAGAACTGGGTTATTTGTGATGTGTTTATTCAATATCCGCAAGTCAACTGATAAAGAATATGAATTATCAGTATTTTTGATAGACCAAATACAGTTATTTACCACTGATTTAGCTTTCTTTACAATTCCAAGTTGTACAAACTCTTGAATAATGCCAGAAAGAGGACCAATTGATTCTAATGGTAACTCATACTGACTAAGGGGTTCTGGATCTTTTCCCTCAATATTCAATTCTGTATTTTTCAAAGTTCCAATATCATTTTTAAACTTTGACCACAAACTTGGAAAACTTTGTACCACTTCCTTTAAAGCACAATTACCATCAACATCAGGCCACTTTTGTTCTGTAGACATATTGGTAATGGAACCAACATTACTGTATACAGAGGGATCAATAAGCACTGATTTTGGCCTAGATGGATCTTTCCAAATACTTTTATTTGTCAAATCAATCACCCACTTTTGTTCATTGATTACATCAATGGCGAGTATATTCTCTGCTTTGTGACAAACCCAAATGTTAATTTTAGTTTTCACTAATCCAGGTACCTCAAATGTTACATTAGATACCTGTCTAGCAGTGGAGTTACCTGTATTATTAAAACCCACTATATTGCACATAGGAGAATTAGGTTTCACAGGTAGGTTTTCTCTGGTAAGGCTAATCTCAGATCCACTGTCAATGAGACAATTAATATTTTTACCATTCAGCAAACATTGTATATATGGTCTACCATTCTCATCCAATATAATTGGTGCTACATATTGTAATGGCAGAGAAATTGAATCCCGATGTGATTCTATTTTTGGCAATGGCAATAAACCCTTTTGTTCAGTGACAGAATTGTCTGAACTGCTGTTAACAGTCAAATTACTGATCTGTTTGACTTCTGTGGCATAAGGCAATTCAGTCAAAATTTTATCTTGACATGAAAAAACAGGTTGTACAAAAACTGATTTTTCAGTCTCCATATCTTTAGTTTTTATTTGTGAATCTCTCTTAAATTTACAGCAATGTTTTCTCATATGGTCAGATCTATGACAGTAAAGACACGTGATAGGCTCTCCTTGCCTCACTTGCCTGCACCTGTCCTTGTCATTCCTGCTAAGACCTGTCTTTTCTGACATGTCTGCAGCCTGACTATTTTTGTCACATTGAATTATAGCTACCTCGTGTGTGAGATTGCTTTGATTCAATTGTCTCCTAATTTTATCAATGAAACTTACTACATCATTTAAATTTTGACGTTCCTGTGCTATGGCTACTGAAGTTGGGTCAAGGTATTTAAATTTTTTTATGAAAGCTATTTTTAAACCTGGGTCATTGTCATTATCTACTCCAAAAATAATTTCATAAACCTTGCAAAATTTTATTTTACCGTATATACTCGAGTATAGGCCGACCCGAATATAAGCCGAGGCCCCCAATTTACCCCCAAAAAAACTGGCAAACTTATTGACTCGTGTATAAGCCGAGGGTGAGACATGCCTGTCCATCCCTGTGTGTGTGTCCGTCCATCCCTGTGTGTCCGTCCATCCCTGTGTGTCCGTCCATCCCTGTGTGTCCGTCCATCCCTGTGTGTCCGTCCATCCATCCCTGTGTGTGTGTGTGTCCATCCATCCATCCATCCCTGTGTGTGTGTGTGTCCATCCATCCATCCATCCCTGTGTGTGTGTGTCTCCATCCATCCATCCATCCATCCCTGTGTGTGTGTGTCTCCATCCATCCATCCATCCATCCCTGTGTGTGTGTGTCTCCATCCATCCATCCATCCCTGTGTGTGTGTGTATCCATCCATCCATCCATCCCTGTGTGTGTGTGTGTCTCCATCCATCCATCCATCCATCCGTGTGTGTGTGTCTCCATCCGTGTGTGTGTGTGTGTGTGTGTGTGTGTGTGTGTGTGTGTCCAGCCTACCTTTGTCCCGAGCCTTTGTCCCGAGCCCACGTCCCGTGTCGTGCCTTGCCTTCGTCCCGTCCCGTCCCGTCCCGTCCTGTCCCGTGCCGTGCGTTGCCTTGCCTCCGTCCCGTGCCCTCTTCGTCGGCGGCCATTGTAAAATTCAAAAGCCGCGCCTCCTCCTTCGCCTGTGATAGGCGGAACACTGAATTTCCCAGCAGCCTGTGTTCCGCCTATCACGGACGTCGTATCATCCTCGTCCGTAGTACGAGGATGAGCGGATGCCCGTGATAGGCGGAACACAGGCTGCTGGGAAATTCAGTGTTCCGCCTATCACAGGCGAAGGCGGAGCCGGAGGCGCGGCTTTTGAATCAGAATGGCCGCTGTCTGTCTGCTCGACACGCTGATCGAGCGGGCAGACAGCGATGACTCGAGTATAAGCCGAGGGGGGCACTTTCAGCCTCAAAAAAGAGGCTGAAAATCTCGGCTTATACTCGAGTATATACGGTAAACCCAAATGGATCTTCTTCTACAGTAGTCTGTAATAGATCTAACATTTCTATGGTCGGTATTTGCTCACCAGTTGCACATAGCAATAATTGTCGTAGTCTATCTGTCGCGTCATTTTGTTTTTCCTGACCTTCGTCATCAATAACAGTTGAATTAATTCATTTAGCAAAATTAACAGGAACCCACAACTGAAATATGTAATTGCGCTGATCATTTGACAGATTAAAACGATCCACAAACATTTCAAATAAATCCCAATTGGACAATACAGTTGCCTCAATGTCATAAATTGGAAAATCTTTTAAAACTTTCATAAGTTGGTCATGTATTTGCAACTTTAGTTTTGCAGTTCTACATAATAAGTTTTTATGTTTCATTTCTACTTCATTAGTAGCATCAACATTCTCCATATCCGAATTTTCCGGAATATAAGAAGGTAGCTTAGACTTGGATACAGTCTTTTTGTCATCTATAGTTATTACAGCAACCTGTCTACTGTCATTTTGTAACTCTAGCAAATTCATTTTTTTAGATTCTAATTGTGCTTCAAGATTCTCTATGTAATTACAAAAAATCTCACAGTTTGGACAACTAAGAGACTCTTGGGACACATTTTCATGTATTCCTGTGTTCTGTACATTGTTAGTTTCTGTCTGCTTTAGTGTACACACATTTTTAGCAGGTAAAATATTAATAATCATCTTATTAAATATTCTCACTAGGTTCAAAATGTTCGATATTTTTTTACGCTCTTTCATAACAGTAAATTTATTTTTCTCTATCTGCAAATTGGCTTGTAAACATTCATTATACATATATGCCCATAAGTCACTGTCATTTGGGTAAAAAGACACATCTTTAAACTCTAGTTTGCTTTCTCTCGCTATATCATCAATAAATTCCATAACTTTTACTCACCGTATTTAGAAGAATTTCTCGTCTTCAACCGTCTGATACTGGACTGTTGACCACATCTGATGCAACACAAACGCCTCTTGGTTGATAGGTTCTGAACCGTCTTTTATCTCGAGACTTGAATCTTCGCAAGACTGCGATTATATCTCCCCCCTCAGCAAGGATCGAGATTTCCGTAAAAATTGAGAAATGACGGCACTGTCTGGCTCGCCAAATTGAAGAATATTAATATTGTCTAATATTCTATATCTCAGAGGCGTTTCCGAATCAATAGCATTGATAGTCAAACTGACTTAAAAGAAAGTGTGCGTTTATTTGTCACACAGTTGGCATCATAAATACAATGTAAAAAGTATAATAGTTCAGTTCAGTGTAGGTAAAAATATATAAAATTGAATAGTTGTCAAGCTGTAATTTAGCTTTATGAAAGCATGTGTGCTTTAATGGCTGCTGTCTTGCTGTCTTGCTGTCTTGAGTGTCCTTCAAGAAGAAGCAGGAAATGACGTTCTTAGACTTCTGGCAGAATTCAGCTGTCCCAAGCCATCAGTCTCTGTGTGAATATGTCAGTATCATGTGTGGGTGTCTGAGTGTGAGTGCCCGTGTGAGTGTCTGTCAATGAGTGCCCTCCTTCAATCTCGAAACATCTCTGCGTCACAGAGTTATGCACCGAAGCATGTTCCATGCTGGTAGAAGCCAGTGCTTGAGAAGGAGATGGAAACAGCAACCTGAAGAGTTCCACTTTCCCAGCCGTAGCAGGGAAAGGAATACCCTTCCTACGAAGCTCCTCTACCAGCCTAGGCACAGTCCAACTTCTCAATGACGGTGAACTGCCATGCTCTGAACCCCTGCGTGGGTTAGCTGGGATGAACCCGAATTCGTTGCTCTCCGACACTTGAGACATAACGATATCTAAGAAGAAATGAACTGAGAGAAATAAGAACGAAAACAACAGTGCCTTGCTAAACACAATATGTGAGAAATGGTGATGGACCAACAGCACGTGAAACGAGATAAGTGACCAACCATCCCAAGGTGTATGGAATGAGTAAGCCCGAGAAACCTGCAACACAGGCAATTACCAAAAAAACATTCAGGGCTATGATACCAACAGACCGTGGTGGGTAGATATAATGAAATGGGTGATGGTGCAAAGTATGACGTATGCTGTACAGACGAGAAGATTGTGGTCCAATCAATCACTTAAAAACATAACCTCAGCCTGTACGGATCTGTAGACGTGACAGACCCTGAAATGTAACTACCTCTGCCTAGCACCTGTGAAAAACCAAGGAACACACGCACCTTGCATTTGATACAAAGCAGAAAATCCTGACCTTAAATAATAACACAATTACCTGCAATGAACCCACCGGACATAACAAACACATGACAGAAAGCGTGCACCTAATATTGAAATGAACAATGCCATAACAATGAAGAAAAACACAAAAACACCCAGACGGTAACTGACGACCCCCCAAGAAACAGCCCGTAAAATGAACCCATGAAAAAGTGAAAATGACAGCAACATGATAACGTCTGACCAACGTACAAACCGACATACAAACTGACATACAATGACAGATCATACGATCGACCGCATGACAGATAACAAGATCGATCGCATGACTGAACAAATTTACAGACCACAAGCTTTACCGCAGGCAGATTCCCAGACCAACCACAGATTGCCAGATCGCAGATGGATCACACGACCGACCGCAGACGGGTCACAAGATCAATCGCATGCCTGATCACACAATCGCCTACATGAATATAGCAAACAATAACCATATCCTACCGCTTGGCAAAGGGATCAAGATGAACTAACTGTCCCTCAGAAGCAAAAGCTTAGCTAGGACTATAGCAGACAATGCCACCCCCCATTCCTTGTTTTGACCTTGAAAAAAGATGATAATAGCACAAGGAGCTCCTGTGCCCTCTGCGCAGTAATACTGCAATTATAACGACCACATGCAGTGCACTATGCAGTGAACTGCAAGAATATTATACAGTTCTCAGTGCCCAAATAAACGCATATCATAATATGGCACCATGTCTTCCATAGTGACCCTGCACTACTATTCTTGGGAGGGCACACTGTGACGTCACCACGTGTTACGAGAGGAGGACGGGCTCTAGTTTTTTGCCAGCCGGCTTGTTTTTATATGCTGAAATCGTTCGTTTTTATGTAAGTGTATTTCTACTAATTAAAAAAGCATTGAAGTTTTTTTACACTATGGGAGGCTTCTTTTCTTTTTATATTACGAACGTGAAATTGGGTTACTTATGAGAATGTGGAGCAGCTACAGTGGATGGACCGTTCGTTCCTAAGGGATAAAGGATAAAGTGTCTGGTGGAGGCGAGGAGCTGTCGGTGGCTTGGTACTCTAAACGCTCCTTGTGCTTTTACCGTCTGGTAAGCACACTATTTTGTCGGTGGTGGCACACTATAGTGATAAAGAAGTGTGGAATCACTGTGGTGCGATCGTCTTCCTTTTTTGGATAACATAAAGTTTCCATGGACTTTTCTCTATAATTGTATGGTTTTTTGATTTATATTATTTGGCGCAGCTCTTTTGTTTATTTTCTATCTATGTTTATGTGTGTGTATCCCACTGTGGAGCAGCCGCCTTATATCCTGTGAAACATTCATTTGTAATATTTTTTGGACTATTTGTATTTATTTCTAAAGCCGCGTACACACGGGCGGACTGTCTGTCCAACTTAGTCCGCCGAAACACATTTCAGCGGACAGTCCGCTCGTGTGTGGGCTTCAGCGGACTTTTTCAGCGTGCAGTCTGGCGGACTAAGTATTTCGGAATTTCCGTAATATTGTCCGTCCAACTTTGGTTTCAGCGGACAGTCCGCTCGTGAGTAGGCTAGTTGGACGGACTAAGTATGGCGCATGCTCAGAAAGGATTTACACGGCAAAAGGTCGCATTGCTGTGTATTGGACGTCCTATTTCTAGTCCCGTCGTACGTGCTGTACACGTCATCGCGCAAGCTTTCAACGGACTGTTTGTTCATCGTGTGTGGTCAAGTCTGTTCATTCGAAAGTAGGATGGACTGTCCGTCGGATTGTCTGACGGACTAAGTTGGCCATACAGTCCGCCCGTGTGTACGCGGCTTAAGATTAATTTCTTGGATATTTATCTGAGAGATATATATTTTTTCTTGCTTGACATTTTTCTTCTTGCTTGATAAAGTAAGGAAAGAAATTTTCCTTTCTTTTGGGGGTTTCAGCGCAGTTTTATTTTCTTTTGTTATTCTTCTGCCCTATGTGTACCATGTGTTAGCATTGACTGACATGTAAGCCAGTATAGGTCTCCCCTTGTATCTCGGCTGGAGGATGCCCCCCTGGCCATACATATGGCGAAAGGGCCAGCAACATCTCCCCCCCAGCCATGCGTATAGCGACAGGGTCAGCAACATCTCCCCCCCGGCCATACATATGGCGATAGGGCCAGCAACATCTCCCCCCCAGCCATGCGTATGGCGACATGGCCAACAACATCTGCCCCCTGATCGATAAGCCCCCCCGATCGGTAAGCCCCCCGCCACACTACCTGAACCACGGGTCTGGGCTTCAGCTGCCTGAGTCGAACGGAGGCCTCCCCACAGCGATCCAGCAGCCAGATGATTGACCGAGGAAAATGACGTCAGAGTCGCACCAGAAGTGACGAGAGTCAGATGATTCCAACCAGAAGACGAGCTGATGAGGGACCTGTAGGAGGAGGAGGGATATATACCCCCCTCGGACTCCTCCTACAAATTCTCCGGCCAGCCTTCTGACTTGTAGTCAGAGCCTTCACTTGTGACATACGGTAACCCTAACTACCAAGACCTGTGGTGTGCCTCGGTCTCACTGGTCGGTACACGTAAAAGAGGGCAAAAGACACAAGATAGGTAAAGTATGAAGCTTTAATGAAATAAATAACAATTAATCCAATAATGTAACAAACGCCCTACTAACCTCCATTTGAGGTTTGGGAATGTACCTGCTATAGCAGGATGAACTCCAGCGCCCCATGTGCTTAATAATGTAAGACGGGACCCCCTGTTTAGAAGCTGCAGACGCAGCCCCGATCCTGAATGAATGTCCAGAGAAGCGGCCAGCCTTCTGACATATATATAGTCAGTCTCGTGTATATATATATATATATATATATATATATATATATATATATATATATATATATTGTATCCAGTTTAGCTAGATCTGACTGCAGTCCCTTCCTGGCATACTGTTACTAATATATTTTCAGGCAGGCAGGTGATTCAGTGAGCTGCAGTGCATAAAATATATATACAGTCTCCTACATATATATCCACTGCATTCTAGTCTAGCCAAGCCTATATCTGACTGCAGGCCATTGCTGGTGTACATTTTCAAATATACTTTCAGGCAGGCAGGTGATTCAGTGATCTGCAGTGCATTAAATATATATACAGTCTCCTATGTGTATATATATATATATATATATCCACTGCATTCTAGTCTAGCCAAGCCTATATCTGACTGCAGGCCACTACTGGTGTAATTTTTCTAGTAAACTTCAGGTGACATTTTGCTAATAAAATTTTACAGCATGTCTGGAAGGCCACCAAGGAAAGGCAGACACTCACAGGCCACTAAAAGAGGGCAAGCAGGCTCTGTGTCTGTAGCCAACAGGGCTGGTCGTGGATATGGTGCATCCTCAGCACGTGGCTGTGGGGCACGCTTGTCCTTTTTATGGCAGCTGGCCAGGTTGATCCACAACATGCAGAAGAGTTGGTAGAGGGATAACTAAGCCGTCCTCATTCTCCTCATCCTCTGTCACCCAGGCTCAGAGTAGTTTGCCTGCCAATGCAGCTGCCAAATCGGCCTATTCCATCTGCTCAATGTCATCAGTCACTCCTTCCCTAGCCCGACCATCATGCATGGAGGAGTCCCCCAAACTGTTCGACTACAGTGTCGGGTACATGCTGCAGGAGGATGCGCAGCGTTTTGAAGGCTCCAATGATGGTACCCAGGTTGAGGAAGGCAGTAACGTGAGCCCAGAGAGAGGGGGTGCCCAAGAAGGATAAGAAACTGGCAGTCATGTTCCCCCAGCTGCAGCATACTGCCAGGTTTGCTCCAGTGACAAGGAGGGAGGGGATGATGAGGTCACTGACTCTACGTAGGTGCCTGATAGAAGGGAGGAGGAGGAGGCACATCTCCAACGAGGCAGGATGCCCTCCAGGGGCCAGCTTAAGGGCAGCCACCCGACTGCATCACACCACTGAGCCTGCATGTGCAGGGCGCTGCTGGCTCCCCATGTATTTTGAAAAGTTCTTTGGTGTGGGCCTTTTTTGATACGTGTGCAGCAGATCGCACCGTTGCTGTTTGCAACATAGGTCTAAAACGTATCAAGCATGGCCAAAACAGCAGCCGCTTAGGCACCACATGCTTGAACAGACATATGTTGACCTCCCATGCAGTCCATTGGCAACAGTACTTAAAAGACCCACACCAAAGAATTTCCTTTCTCCTCATCAGCTGGGGCCTCCAACCCCACTATACCTTCAGTCCTCTCAGAAACCTGCACTGAGAGGAGTGTAGGTGTAGAATTTGGTGTGCCAAGTACTTGTGGGAAATCTGTTATCGCTACACCAACATCTGATTGTAGCAGGCGAATTTCCCTACCTCAGTTTCTAAACCATGAAAAATTCGGTCCCAGGCATCCAGATGCTCAGTGGCTGAGTGCTAACTTGGCTAAATTGCTAGCACTCCAACTGCTGCCTTTTCAGCTGGTAGACTCTGCCCCCTTTCATGAATTTGTGGAATGTGTAGTACCTCGGTGGCAGGGTCCCAAACGCCATTTCTTTTTGCGGAAGGCCATTCCGGCTCTCTACCAGCATGTAGAAGGCAATGTCTTGGCCTCGTTGGACAGGGCGGTCAGCGGTAAGGTGCATATTACTGCTGACTCATGGTCCAGCAGGCATGAACAGGGACGTAACCTTTGTATCACGGCGCATTGGGTAACTCTGCTGGCAGCTGGGAAGGATGCAGGACAGGGTGCAGTATTGTTGCAGCTTATTCCGCCACCAAGTCTCCAAAATGCTAGTAGTGGCAATTCTGCCACCCCTCTCTCCTCCACCCCTCCTCTTCTTCTTCCTCTTTGGCCTCTTTCTCTGCAGATTTGTCCTCGGAACTAGCGGTGCTCCATAAGCATTCAAGGGGCTACGCAAGCACTAGGGCAAAAAGATGCCATGTGGTGCTTGAGTTGGTCTGCTTAGGGGACAGGAGCCACACTGGGGCAGAGATTCTGTCAGCTCTGCAGGGGCAGACTCAGAGGTGGCTGACACCACGCCAGCTTCAGCCAGGAATGGTGGTTTGCGACAATGGCACCAACCTCCTCTCCACCCTCCGACAGGGACACTTGACCCATGTTCCCTGTTTGGCTCATGTCCTTAATTTGGTGGTGCAGTGGTTCTTGAGCAGGTACCCGGGCTTAGGCAAGCCAGGAAAGTCTGTTGGCATTTCCCCCAGTCATATAATGTCAGTGCTCAGCTGGCTGACCTTCAAAAAGAATGCAATCTGCCCAAGAACCGCCTCATTTGTGACATGCCCACCAGGTGGAACTCAACGTTGGCAATGCTGCAGCGGCTGCACTCACAGCAGAGGGCCATCAATGAGTACCTGTGTGAGTATGGCACCAGGACAGAGTCAGGGGAGTTTGGCTTTTTTTCGCCACGCCAGTGGCTACTAATCAAGGATGCATGCACTGTTCCGTCACCATTTGAGGAGACCACAAGGATGATGAGCAGTGACAGTGCATGCTTCAGTGATACTGTCCCTCTTGTCTTCCTGTTGGAGCACACGCTTCGTGGAATAATGGACAGGGCACTTGAGGCAGAACAGAGGGAGGACTTCCTTACCTCTTAAGGCCCCCTTTATCCAGACAGTATTCCTGCGGGCCCGCTGATCACACAGGAAGAGGAGGAGGAGAATGAGGATTGTGTCAGTATGGAGGTAGAGCCTGGCACTCAGCATCAGCAGCTGTCTTCAAGGGATCGTATTCAGTCCCCAGAAACCCATGGACTTGCACGTGGCTGGGAGGAGGTGGCTATGGATCATGTCATCCTTAGTGACCCAGAGGACTCCGGATCGAACGCCTCAACAAACCTTTGCTGCATGACCTCCCTAATCATGCAAAGCCTGCGAAAGGACCCTCGGATTTGTGGTATCAAGGAAAGGGATCATTACTGGCTGGCAACCCTTCTTGATCCACATTACAAGGGTAAGGTTTGCAGAACTTATCCAGCCTTCGCAGAGGGAGAAGAGGTGTTGTGTTTCCAGAGCCTGGTCCTCCTGAATAGGGATGAGCCGAACACCCCCCGGTTCGGTTCGCATCAGAACTTTCGAACGGACCCCGCGTTCGAAACAAATGTTAGAACCCCATTGAAGTCTATGGGACTCGAACGTTCGAAATGGAAAGTGCTCATTTTAACGGCTAATATGCAAGATACTGTCCTAAAAAGGGTTTGGGGACCTGACTCCTGCCTCAGGGGACATGGGTCAATGCAAAAAAAGGTTTTAAAAACTGCCGTTTTGGCGGGAGCACTGATTTTAATGACGATTAAAGTGAAAAAAAAAAGTGAAATATTCCTTTAAATATGGTGCCTGGGGGGTGTCTGTAGTATGCCTGTGAAGTGCCACGTGTTTCCCGTGTTTAGAACAGTCCCTGCACAAAATGACATTAAACGGAAATAACACCATTTAAAACTGCTTGCGGTTTTAATGTTATATCTGGTTCCTGCAATATGGTTGAAAATCATTGAGAAAAATGGCATGGGTAGCCCTCCCTGCCCATTACCAGCCTATTTGGGTCTTGTACGCATATTAAGGGGAACCCCGTACCCATATTAAAAAAAAGGAATGCGTGTGGCCCCCAGGCCCTATATACTCAGAACAGCAGTATACAGGCGGCGCAAACAAGACAGGGACTGTGTAGGTTTGTTGTGTTAAGTTGAATCCGTTTGTAATTTTCAACTGGTACATTTTTAAAGTGTAGCTCCAGTCAAAAAAATTATTTTTAAGCTTTTTGGAAAACATAGGGAAGGGTTATCACCCCTGTATAATTTGTTTTGTCGTCCATCTTTTTTCATCTCACTTGCTGCTGTCTGATGTTTGTAAGTTGGATGTTTGAAAGTAGGGGCCTGCCCTATATGCTCTGCAGAAATGGCGGAACAAGGTGTTGGTTTTGCCACAACATTGTAAGCCCTCAAAGTGACTCTTGGTGGGCGCTGGAGCGCCCTGCTGTGAACGATTATATCAAGAATTGTAATTACATGCCATTGTTGAACAGTGGTAGAAAAATTGACCTTTGGTGGTTGTGGTGCTGGTGCCACAACACTATAAGTCCTCACCGTTACTCTGGGTGATCACAGGAAGGGGCCCTCCTGTGAAATATTATATCAAGAATTGTAATTACATGTCCCTGTTAAACAGGGGCAGAAAAATTGGGCCTTAGGCAATGGTGCCATCACACTGCAACCTCTGCCATATACTCTAGTTTTATTGCAGGAATTAGCCCTGCTGCAAAGCATTGCATCAAAAATTGTACTTAAACGCCCCTGTTAATCAGGGGCAGAAAAATTGGGCCTTAGGCACTGGTGCTGGTGCCACCACACTCCAACCTCTGCCATATACTCTAGTTTTATTGCAGGAATTAGCCCTGCTGCAAAGCATTGCATCAAAAATTGTACTTAAAAGCCCCTGTTAAACAGGGGCAGAAAAATTGGGCCTTAGGCACTGGTGCTGGTGCCACCACACTCCAACCTCTGCCATATACTCTAGTTTTATTGCAGGAATTAGCCCTGCTGCAAAGCATTGCATCAAAAATTGTAATTAAACGCCCCTGTTAAACAGGGGCAGAAAAATTGGGCTGCTGGCATCACCTAGAACCAGAAATGTTCTTCCAACATATCAGCGGAGGAGGAAGAGGATAGACAATCAACATAACAGGACAGTCACTCAGCATCAGCATAGGCAGTCTTGAAGGGATGTGGTATTTCAAAAAAAAATATTCGGTTACATCAGCTTCAGGTGCTTGGTAGCTGTGGGTGATCCAAGACTGATTCATCTTGATGAAGGTCAGTCTATCAACTGATTCGGTGGACAGGCGCACCCTGTGATCGGTAACAAAGCCACCAGCAGCACTGAAGGTGCGTTCCGAAAGAACGCTGGATGCAGGACAGGCCAGTAGCTCAATTGCATACTGTGCAAGCTCTGGCCAGTGATCCATCCTCAAGACCCAGTAAGCCAGAGGATTTTCGGTGGGAAAGGTGTCCAAGTCTGACCTTGCCCCTAGGTATTCCTGCACCATGTAAATTAGACGCTGGCGATGGGTGCTGGAACCAATCATACCTTGGGGCTGCGGACTAAAAAATTGTCTGAAAGCATCAGTCAGACGGCCACCTTCTCCACCGCTCCTTCTGACTGATGCCTCAGCAACACGTTGTCCAGGACCAGGAGTTTGTGACCTCCCAGTCTCTGGGAACGCGTTGCACAGAGCTTTCTGCAAGGCCTCCTGGAGATGTCTCATCCTCTGCTCCCTCTGCGATGGCAAGATAAGGTCGGCAACCTTACCCTTGTACCGTGGATCAAGGAGAGTGGCCAGCCAGTAATGGTCCCTCTCCTTGATTCGAAGAATACGAGGATCCTTCCGCAGGCTTTGCAGGATCAGGGAGGCCATGCAGCGTAGGTTAGCTGAGGCATTCGGTCCGGAGTAGGGTTGCCACCTTTTCTTCAAGCCAAACCCGAACATTTTAACGGCGCACTGCAATTTTTTTGTAGTACACGCTATAGGATTGTAAAATACCTTGGGTTACCCAAAAAGAGTAGTAATGAAGTGTGCTACACAGAACAGTTGCTATAGCCAAATTGCATTAACAGTGGAGGGACTTAAATGGGCATGATTAAATAAAACAAAAGCATTTAGTGTACCCATAAAATATGATTCGATTAATAAAAGAAATGTCAGTGACAATAGCCTACCTTAAAATTGGACACTGTCAGCCAGCAGGGCAGTGGACAGTGTCAGTAGGGCAGTAAATGGTGTCAGTAGAGCAGTAAATGGTGTCAGTAGGACAGTGTACAGTGTCAGTAGGACAGTGTACAGTGTCAGTAGGGCAGTGATCAGTGTCAGTAGGGCAGTGGACAGTGTCAGTAGGGCAGTACATGGTGTCATTAGGGCAGTAAATTGTGTCATTAGGGCAGTGAATGGTGTCAGTAGATCAGTGGACAGTGTCAGTAGAGCAGTAAATGGTGTCAGTAGGGTAGTAAATTGTGTCAGTAGATCAGTGGACAGTGTCAGTAGAGCAGTAAATGGTGTCAGTATGGCAGTAAATGGTGTCAGCAGGGCAGTAAATGGTGTCAGTAGAGCAGTGGACAGTGTCAGTAGGGCAGTGTACAGTGTCAGTAGAGCAGTAAATTGTGTCAGTAGGGCAGTAAATGGTGTCAGTAGGGCAGTGGACAGTGTCAGTAGAGCAGTAAATGGTATCAGTAGGGCAGTGGACAGTGTCAGTAGGGCAGTACATGGTGTCAGTAGGGCAGTAAATGGTGTCAGTAGGGCAGTAAATGGTGTCAGTAGGGCAGTGGACAGTGTCAGTAGAGCAGTAAATGGTGTCAGTAGAGCAGTGGACAGTGTCAGTAGGGCAGTGTACAGTGTCAGTAGAGCAGTAAATTGTGTCAGTAGGGCAGTAAATGGTGTCAGTAGGGCAGTGGACAGTGTCAGTAGAGCAGTAAATGGTATCAGTAGGGCAGTGGACAGTGTCAGTAGGGCAGTACATGGTGTCAGTAGGGCAGTACATGGTGTCAGTAGGGCAGTACATGGTGTCAGTAGGGCAGTAAATGGTGTCAGTAGAGCAGTAAATGGTGTCAGTAGAGCAGTGGACAGTGTCAGTAGAGCAGTAAATGGTGTCAGTAGGGCAGTGGACAGTGTCAGTAAAGCAGTAAATGGTGTCAGTAGGGCAGTGGACAGTGTCAGTAGGGCAGTGGACAGTGTCAGTAGGGCACTAAATTGTGTCAGTAGGGTAGTAAATTGTGTCAGTAGAGCAGTTGACAGTGTCAGTAGGGCAGTGCGGTGCGGTGTGACAAGAGGGGGTGCGGTGTGACAGGAGGTGGTGCTGCGGTGTGACAGGAGGTGGTGCTGCGGTGTGACAGGAGGTGGTGCTGCGGTGTGACAGGAGGTGGTGCTGCGGCGTGACAGGAGGGGATGCGGTGTGACAGGAGGGGATGCGGTGTGACAGGAGGTGGTGCAGAGTGTGACAGGAGGTGGTGCAGAGTGTGACAGGAGGTGGTGCAGAGTGTGACAGGAGGGGGTGCAGAGTGTGACAGGAGTTGGTGCAGAGTGTGACAGGAGGTGGTGCAGAGTGTGACAGGAGGTGGTGCAGAGTGTGACAGGAGGTGGTGCAGAGTGTGACAGGAGGTGGTGCAGAGTGTGACAGGAGGGGGTGTAGAGTGTGACAGGAGGTGGTGCAGAGTGTGACAGGAGGGGGTGCGATGTGACAGGATGGGGTGCAGAGTGTGACAGGAGGGGGTGCAGAGTGATAGGAGGGGGTGCAGAGTGTGACAGGAGGGGGTGCAGAGTGTGACAGGAGGGGGTGCAGAGTGTGACAGGAGGGGGTGCAGAGTGTGACAGGAGGGGGTGCAGAGTGACAGGAGGGGGTGCAGAGTGACAGGAGGGGGTGCGGTGTGACAGGAGGGGCCCGTGCAAATACAGAGGAGGGGTGCAATTACAGAGAAATGAGGGACAATTACAGATGAAAGGGGTGCAAATACAGAGGAGAGGGGAAATTACAGAGGAGGGGGGCAGTTACAGAGGGGGTGGCAAACACAGAAGGGTCAAAACATAAGGGAGAGAGAGGGGACAGGCAGCTGCTGGTGCAGAAGTTTTTAATAAAATAAATGCTTAAAAGCAATCCACTCACTCTGCATGTCAGAGCTGTATATGTCAGTCTGTGAAGTTGGCTGTCCCATCCTCCCCTCCGCTCCACGCTGCTCTTATCACTGAATCGGGAAACTCATGTGAACTGTCAGCCTCTGATGATGGAGGCGTGGTTAAGCCTCTGGAATGCTCCGATTGGTCACAGCATCCCAGGCTGGCAGCTCACTGCAGTCTCCCCGCAGCTCTGTATCCTCGGCTTCCTCCAGCGATTCAGTGATAAGAGCAGATCGGAGGGGGGGATGGGACGTCCAACTTCACAGACTGACATATACAGCTCTGACATGGAGAGTGAGTGGATTGCTTTTAAGCATTTATTTTATTAAAACCTTCCGCACCAGCAGCTGTCTGTCGCCTCTCTCTCCCATATGTTTTGATTGCTCTGTAATTGCTCCCCCCGCCCGCCGCTCCGATGCCCCTGCTGTCCAGGTCCCCCTGTGTGCTGGGGCTCGTAAAAGGAGGCCCCATGGTACCCCTGTCAGCTGTCCGGGTGTGAGGCAGAGGGAAACCCGGGCACAGCCTCCTAAACCCGTACTGTCCGGGTCAAAACCGGACAGGTGGCAACCCTAGTCCGGAGTCCTCTGGGTCACTAAGGACAACATGATCCGCAGCTACCTCCTCCCAGCCACGTACAAGTCCACGTGTTTCTTGGGACTGTAAATCATCCCTATAAGACTGCTGCTGCTGATGCTGATGCTGAGTGCCAGCCTCCACCTCCATGCTGACACAATCATCCTCCTCCTCCTCTTCCTCCTCCTCACCCTCTTCCTGTGTGATGGGTGGCACAGCAGGAACACTGTCTGGATAAAGGGGGCCTTGAGAGGCAAGGAAGTCCTCCTCTTCCTGCCTCTGTTCTGCCTCAAGTGCCCTGTCCATTATTCCACGCAGCGTATGCTCCAAGAGGTGGACAAGAGGTACAGTGTCACTGATGCATGCACTGTCACTGCTCACCATCCTTGTGGCCTCCTCAAATGGTGACAGGACAGTGCATGCATCCCTGATCATGCCCCACTGGCGTGGTGAGAAAAAAGAAAGCTCCCCTGACCCTGTCCTGGTGCCGTAGTCGCACAGGTGCTCATTGATGGCCCTCTGCTGCGTGTGCAGCCGCTGCAGCATGGCCAATGTTGAGTTCCATCTGGTGGGCATGTCACATATAAGGCGGTTCTTGGGCAGGTTCAACTCCTTTTGGAGCTCAGCCAGCTGAGCACAGGCATTAAATGATTGGCGGAAATGCACACAGACTTTCCTGGCCTGCTTCAGGACATCATGTAAGCCGGGGTACCTGCCCAAGAACCGCTGCACCACCAGGTTAAGGACGTGAGCTACACAGGGCACATGGGTCAGTTGTCCCTGTCGGAGGGCGGAGAGGAGGTTGGTGCCATTGTCGCAAACCACCATTCCTGGCTTAAGCTGGCGTGGCGTCAACCACCTCTCGGCCTGCCCCTGCAGAGCTGACAAAACATCCGCCCCAGTGTGGCTCCTGTCCCCCAAACAAACCAGCGCAAGCACGGCATGGCATCGTTTTGCCTGCGTACTTGCGTAGCCCCTGGAACGCCTACGGAGCACCGCTGGTTCTGAGAACAGAGCACTGGAAGAGGCCATGGAGGAAGAAGAAGAGGAGGGGGTGGAGGAGAGAGGTGTGTCACAACCAATAGTAGCATTTTGGAGGCGTGGTGGCGGAACAACCTCCAACACTACTGCACCTTGTCCTGCATCCTTCCCAGCAGCCAGAAGAGTGACCCAATGGGCCGTGAAAGACAGGTAACGTCCCTGTCCATGCCTGCTGGACCATGAGTCAGCGGTAATATGCACCTTACCGCTGACCGCCCTGTCCAGCGAGGCAAGGACATTGCCTTCCACATGCCGGTAGAGAGCCGGAATCGCCTTCCGTGAGAAAAAGTGGCGTTTGGGGACCTGCCACTGAGGAACCGCACATTGTACAAACTCACGGAAGGGGGCCGAGTCTACCAACTGAAAAGGCAGCAGTTGAAGTGCTAGCAATTTAGCCAAGCTAGCATTCAACCGCTGGGCATGTGGATGGCTGGGAGTAAACTTCTTCCGCCGGTCCAGCAGCTGGGGCAGGGACATTTGCCTGCTATAATCGGATGTGGATGTACCACTAGCAGAGTTCCCGGAAGCACTTGGCTGTGACACACCTAATTCTACACCTTCATTCCTCTCAGAGCAGGTTTCAGAGAGGACTGAAGGTCTAGTGGGGTTGGAGATGCCAGCTGATGAGGAGCAAGGAGAGGTCCGCTTTGTTCTTTGGTGTGGGTCTTTGAGGTACGCTTGCCAACGAGCTGCATGGCAGGTCAACATATGTCTGGTCAAGCATGTGGTGCCCAAGCGGCTGATGTTTTGGCCACGTGAGATACGCTTGAGACATATGTTGCAAATAGCAGCGGTGCGATCTGATGCACTCGTCTCAAAAAAGGCCCACACCAAAGAACTTTTAGAATAACGCGCAGAGGAAGCGCTCTGCGCAGGCGGAGCTCTGCGGTGTGATTCAGTCGGTGTGCTGCCCCTAAGCTGGCCCCCGGAGGGCATCCTGCCTCGTTGGACATGTGCCTCCTCCTCCTCCTCCCTCCTTCCAGGCACCCACGTGGAGTCAGTGCCCTCATCATCCCCTCCCTCTTCATCGCTGTAGCAAACCTGGCAGTATGCTGCAGCTTGTGGAACATGACTGCCAGATTGCTGTGCTTCTTGAGCATCCTCTCTCTCTGCGCTCACGCTACTGCCTTCCTCTAGCTGAGTGTCATCATCAGAGCCCACCAAACACTGGGCATCCTCCTGGAGCATGTACCCAAACTGTGCTCAAAGAGTTCAGGAGACTCCTCAGGAGGACGTGGTGGGTCTAGGGAAGGAGTCACTGATGATGACATTGAGAGGAGGGAAGACGATGCGTTGGCAGCTGCTTTGCTACTACCCCGAGACTGGGTGAGAGAGGATGAGGAGGATGAAGAGGGCTTGGTCATCCACTCTACCAAGTCGTTGGCATGTTGCGGTTTAACATGTCCAGCTGCAGAAAAGAAGGACAAGCATGTCCCATGGCCACGTGCTGATGACAATGCACCGCGTCCACGACCAGCACTGTTGTCTCTAGACACAGAGCCTGCTTGCCCTCTTTTATCGGCTCGCGCCTGTCTGCCTCTCCTTGCTGGCCTTCCAGACATGGTAATGGCCTGAAGGGAGTTGGGTAAAACAGTAGTTGGGTAGTTTATATTGTGCTGGAGGCACACAACACCCACTAACTCCTGCAGATGCCTTTTTTATAGAACAGCAGAGTTAAAGGGGTATATACAGATGTATACTGTGCTGTGCTGGAAGCACACACAACTTCCAATAACTGCTGCAGATGACAATTGGGCCCAAATAGAGAACAGCTATGTAGGTGGATTATAGCGGTATGTACTGGGTACAGAGCACGCAGACAGCACGCACTATCTCCTGGCACTACTGACTGCAAGCTCTATTATTAAAGATGGACCACTAGCTATATAGGTGAGGTGAATATCACGGTGTATACTGCGGTCAGGGCACGCAGACAATAACCAGAAAACGGCAGAGTTAAAGGGGTATATACAGATGTATACTGTGCTGTGCTGTGCTGGAAGCACACACAACTTCCAATAACTCCTGCAGATGACAATTGGGTCCAAATAGAGAACATCTATGTAGGTGGATTATAGCGGTATGTACTGGGTACAGAGCACGCAGACAGCACGCACTATCTCCTAACACTACTGACTGCAAGCTCTATTATTAAAGATGGACCACTAGCTATATAGGTGAGGTGAATATCACGGTGTATACTGCGGTCAGGGCACGCAGACAATAACCAGAAAACGGCAGAGTTAAAGGGGTATATACAGATGTATACTGTACTGTGCTGTGCTGGAAGCACACACAACTTCCAATAACTCCTGCAGATGGCAATTGGGCTCAAATAGAGAACAGCTATGTAGGTGGATATAGTGGTATGTACTGGGTACAGAGCACGCAGACAGCACGCACTATCTCCTAACACTACTGACTGCAAGCTCTATTATTAAAGCTAGATCACTAGCTATATAGGTGAGGTGAATATAGTGGTGTATACTGCGGTCAGGGCACAGACAGTAACCACTACACAAGAGCAAGATAGGAAATCAGCCAAAAACGATTGGTGTGTAACTGTGTTGAAGGTACACAGAACACCCACTGCTTCAGATGCTAACACACTACACGAGGCCGCCTCAAAGGCGGCCTTATATAGTGTGGGGCGTGCACTACACAGCCTGAGCTATGATTGGCCACAGGCAGGATGCCTGTGGCCAACCATGGCTCTCCTCGCTGCTGGCGCTGCGATTGGCCAAGCATGCGGGGTCACAGTGCATGCTTGGCCAATCATGAGCCAGCAATGCACTGCGCCATCGCAGTGCATTGTGGGCCACACGAACGTTCGGCATTCGGCGAACGCCCGAACGACCAATGTTCGAGTCGAACGTACGTTCGACTCGAACACGAAGCTCATCCCTACTCCTGAACAACGTGTTTCTGAGGCTTCGGTCAGTCACAGAAGGAGCGGTGGAGAATGTGGTCATCTGACCGATGAGTTCAGACAATTCTTTAGTCCACAGCCCCAAGGTTTGATCGGTTCCAGCAACCATTGCCAGTGTCTGATTTACATGGTGCAGGAATACTTAGGGGCAAGATCAGACTTGGAGACCTTTCCAACTGAAAATCTTCTGGATTACTGGGTCTTGAGGATGGATCACTGGCCAGAGCTTGCACAATATGCAATTGAGCTACTGGCCTGTCCTGCATCCAGCGTTCTTTCTGAACGCACAATCAGTGCTGCTGGAAGCTTTGTAACCAATCACAGAGTGTGCTTGTCCACAGACTCAGTTGATCAACTCACCTTCATAAAAATGAATCAGTCTTGGATCACCAGCTACCAAGCATCTGATGCTGATGTAACCGATTAATTTTTCTATGAATGTGAGATCCCTTGAAGACTGCCTATACTGAGTGACTATCCTGTTATGCTGAGTGACTATCCTATTCCTCCTCAATGGTCAGGGCACCACCACCAGTGCCTAAGGCCCAATTCTTCTGCCCCTGTTTGACAGGGGCATATAATTACAATTTTTGCTGTGATATTTCTCAGCAGGGCTCGTTCCTTCACTCAACCAGAGTATCTGTGAGGGGTTGCAGTGTTGTGGTACCACCACCAGTGCATAAGGCCCAATTTTTCTGCCCCTGTTGAACAGGGGTGTGTAATTACAATTTTTGATCTAATATTTTACAGCAGGGCCTGTTCCTGCACCCACCAAGGGTAACTGTGAGGGCTTAAAGTGTTCTGGTACCACCAACACCTAAGGCCCAATTTTCTGCAGAGTATATAGAGCAGGCTGTATAGTATATACAGGCGTTCCCCTACTTTCAAACATCCGACATACAGAGGGAGACAACAGGAAGTGAAAGGAAATCTACCCCTAGGAAGGGAAATTCTCTCCTGTAAGAGTTAATATGGGAAAAAGGTGTCTCCACTGATACGTTATCAGCAATCCTTGTTTCCCTAATAACCCAAAATTTTCAAAATCCAATTGTCTTGGGGACAGAAAGTGAGGGAAAATCTTCTGAACAGGGGCACAGACAGAAAAACAAATGTTAAAGGGGTGATAACCCTTACCTATGTTATCCAAAAAGCTTAAAAATTATTATTTTTTTGGCTGGAGCTACACTTAAAAAAATGTACCTGTTCCAAATTACAAACAGATTATACTTAAGAACAAACCTACAGTCCCTTTCTTGTTTGGACCACCTACATACTGCTGTTCAGAGTATATAGGGCCTGGGGGCCCCACACTTTTTTTTTTTTAATTTGGGTGCAGGGTTCCCCTTAATTTCAATACAAGACCCAAATGGCCTGGTAATGGGCTGAGGGGGTACCCATGCCGTTTTTTTTCTCAATAATTGTCATCCATATTGCCGGGACCCGACATTACATTACAGCCGCAAGCAGTTTTAAATGACTTTTATATCTTTAGAAATGTCATTTTATGCAGGGACTGTTCTAAACATGGAAAACACGCGCCACTTTACAGGCATGCTATAGTCACCCCTCAGGTACGATATTTAACTAGATGCTGACCGCCGGCCATTAAACGATGGCCAGGCGGCGCACCTATTGTGGCGCGAGGCCGTCATATGATGTGCTCCTGTTTAAACAGAGAATGCGCGCGATCATGCGCGCGCATCCCTGTTCCTTCGGTGGCAGCGGAGACACCGCTCGCCACCGAGGGGGGTGAACAGCCATTGGACATGGCTGTTTACCACGTGATCGGCTGTGATGAAGTCACGGCCGATCACAGATGGTTCCACCCCCACTGGGCATGGCACGAGCGCGCTGTGTGTGCACGTCGGTGGGGGCATGTTCCCAGGAACACTGCTCGTAACCGACACTGGTAAACAGCCGTTGGCTGGCTGTTTACCCACGTGATCGTCTGTGATACTTTCACAGCCAATCACTAAATGTAAACAAACCGCGGTAACGAGATGTTACCGGGTTCTTGTCCTCACACACCGATCATGTGTGAGGAGGAGATTGCTGTAACATCTCGTTACCGCTTACAGTACACATCAAGCACACTGATTGCCCCCCCCAATAAAGAGGACCTGTCACCACCCATTATAGTACCTGTCACTCACAGTCCATCAGAGTACCCGAGTACCTGTCACAGTCCATCAGAGTACCTGTGTACCTATCACAGCCCATCAGAGTACCCGAGTACCTGTCACAGTCCATCCGAGTACCCGAGTACCTGTCACAGTCCATCCGAGTACCCGAGTACCTGTCACAGTCCATCCGAGTTACCGAGTACCTGTCACAGTCCATCAGAGTATCCGAGTACCTGTAACAGTCCATCAAAGTACCTGTCACAGTCCATCCGAGTACCTGAACAGGCCTTCCGAGTACCTGTCACAGCCCATCAAAGAACCCGAGTACCTGTCACAGCCCATCAAAGTACCCGAGTACCTGTCAAAGCCCATCAGAGTACCCGAGTACCTGTCCCAGTCCATCTGAGTACCCGAGTACCTGTCCCAGTCCATCTGAGTACCTGCCCCAGTTCATCTGAGTACCTGAATACCTGTCACAGTTCATCTGATTACCTGAGTACCTATCACCGCCCTTCAGAGTACCCAAATACCAGTCACCAGGCCATCAGAGAACCTGTCACCAGGCCATCAGAGTACCCGAATACCTGTCACCAGGCCATCAGAGTACCCGAGTACCTGTCACCAGCCCATCAGAGAACCTGTCACCAGGCCATCAGAGTACCCGAGTACCTGTCATCAGGCCATCAGAGTACTCAAGTACTTGTCACCAGCCCATCAGAGTACCAGAGTACCTATCTGCAACCCATCAGAGTACCTAAGTACCTATTTGCAGCCCATGCCTCATAGAATATACGTTGAGGTGTTTGCTTTCCAAAATGGGGTCATTTTTGGAGTAATTCCATTGTCCTGGTGCTCCAGGACCTTCAAAAGTGTAATGGGTAGGAATGAAATGAGATGTGTAGTTTATGCTCCTAGAACACCTGAAGGTACTACTTCAATGTTCGGCCTCTGTATGTGACCAGGCTGTGTAAAAGTCCTACACATGTGGTATCGCCATACTCGGGAGGAGTAACAGAATGTGTTTTGGGGTGTAAGTTTTGCTATATACATGCTATGTGTTAGAAACATCTTATAAATTGACAACTTTGTGTAAAAAAAAAAAGCGTTTACATTTTTTTCCACATTTTCCAAAAACTTCTGGAAAAAAATGAACCGTTCAAAAGACTCATTATGCCTCACAGAGAGGCAGAGAGAGAGAGAGGCAGAGAGAGAGAGAGGCAGAGAGAGAGAGAGAGAGAGAGAGAGAGAGAGGCAGAGAGAGAGAGAGAGGCAGAGGTGAGAGAGAGAGGGGGGGCAGAGGCGAGAGAGAGGGGCAGAGGAGAGAGAGAGGGGGGGCAGAGGAGAGAGAGAGAGGCAGAGAGAGAGAGAGGCAGAGAGAGAGGGGCATAGAGAGAGGCAGAGGAGAGAGAAAGAGGCAGAGAGAGAGAGAGGCAGAGAGAGAGGGGCATAGAGAGAGGCAGAGAGAGAGAGAGATAGAGGCATAGAGAGAGGCAGAGAGAGAGAGAGAGGCAGAGGCGAGAGAGAGAGGCAGAGGCGAGGGAGAGAGAGAGGCAGAGGCGAGAGAGAGACAGAGGCGCGAGAGAGAGAGAGACAGAGGCGCGAGAGAGAGAGGCAGAGGTGAGAGAGAGAGAGGCAGAGGGGGGAGAGAGAGGCAGAGGAGAGAGAGAGGCAGAGGAGAGAGAGAGAGAGGCAGAGAGAGAGAGGAGCAGAGAGAGGCAGAGAGCGAGAGGCAGAGAGAGGCAGAGAGAGAGAGAGATGCACAGAGAGAGGCAGAGAGAGAGAGAGAGAGGCAGAGGTGAGAGAGAGAGAGAGGGGGGCAGAGGCGAGAGAGAGGCAGAGGAGAGAGAGAGGGGGGGGCAGAGGAGAGAGAGGCAGAGAGAGAGAGAGGCAGAGGGAGAGAGAGGCATAGAGAGAGGCAGAGAGAGAGAGAGAGAGAGAGAGGCAGAGGAGAGAGAGAGAGAGAGAGAGGCGAGAGAGAGGCGAGAGAGAGAGGCAGAGGCGAGAGAGGCGAGAGAGAGAGGCAGAGGTGAGGGAGAGAGAGAGAGGCAGAGGCGAGGGAGAGAGAGAGAGGCAGAGGCGAGGGAGAGAGAGAGAGGCAGAGGGAGAGAGAGGCAGAGGCGAGAGAGAGAGAGAGAGAGAGAAAGGCAGAGGTGTGAGAGAGAGAGAGAGAGAGAGAGAGGCAGAGGTGAGAGAGAGAGAGGCAGAGGGGGGAGAGAGAGAGCGAGAGAGAGAGGCAGAGGAGAGAGAGAGAGGCAGAGGAGAGAGAGAGAGGCAGAGGAGAGAGAGAGAGAGAGGCAGAGGAGAGAGAGGCAGAGGAGAGAGAGAGGCAGAGGAGAGGGAGAGGGGTAGAGAGAGAGCAGCAGCAGCAGCACTAAGAATGAGCTCCTGAAACTTCATCACTTTATACCTTGTAATGGGAAAAATTGAAAGACAAAAACAGGAAAATTGAGACTACACACAAGACAGAGACAAACAAGAAGAAATAATGCAACAAAAAAGAGGAGTTTAAAGATAAAAGGTGCAAAAACAGCAAAAAAAGCAAGACCATCTAGCGGACAAGTATCCAGCATCAGAGAGCATCCAGGGCTGAAGGAATCAAGCAACAACACAAGGTAGGACCATCTTACTATAAAAGCAAACACAGAAACATATAGAAAATATTTTTACGCAAACTTCTATACCTAAAAATGGAACAGCAGAAAGAAAATACCCCAAACACAGACCCCCATTACACAAGCCAAAGCCAGCAGGGGGTCTGATGTCTTGGAGATTGTTTACTCTGAGGGTGAAAAGAACAAACAAACAAAGAAAGCCATGAAAATGAACTTCTTAAAGCGGTAGTAAACCCGCACATTTTATTTTTATTTTTTTAAACCTGCAAAGCAAAAGGCATAATGAGCTAGTATGCACCGCATACTAGCTCATTATGAAATACTTACCTTAGAACGAGGCCCCGACATCTGGCCCGATCCACGCCGAGGGAGCTGACATGCTCCCTCGGCATTTCTTCCGGGTATCGCGGCTCCGGCGCTGTGAGTGGCCGGAGCCGCGATATCGTCACTCCCGCGCATGCGCGCGGGAGATTTCATTGCGACCGGCCGGCCACTGCCGGATTTTCAGGCCGAGAATCCCCTTGTGCGCATGTGCCGCTGCAGTCAGCGGCGCATACCGAGGGGAATATCTCCTAAACCGTACAGGTTTAGGAGATATTTTTTTTACCTACAGGTAAGCCTTATCATAGGCTTTCCTGTAGGTAAAAGTTTAAAAATTGAGTATACAACCACTTTAAGCAAAATCCAGAGACTCTATTTGCTGACTTCACCAGTACTGAGCATGACAGAAAGAAAACTGATTTGTTATTCTATACTGAGGAAACTGAAGCCTGGCATACAGCTTTCTGTAAATACTACAAGAATATTACAGGGAGGTATCTGCATGGGCAGACAGATCAAGGTCAGAGATGAGGAAGATAAATGTGTGGTACTCACCCTGAACATATATCACAATGGTACCATCATGGCGCAAGGCATAGAGGAACAATTAGAGGAGTTTAAGCATGTCTTCCCCCAAATTAAAGATCATGCCAAGGTTTATAAGGATCTAAAAGCTACAGCCAAAAAGGATGAGAAACAGATACAAGCAAAGACATCCATAGACATGGCTGATGACCCCTCACCCAACATCCTCAGAGATTGCTTATCTCATCTAGAGAGAGATTTTGTACAGTTCAAAGAACAGCTTCAAAGACAGTTAGGTGACAAACATGTAAATGATCAGCTGAGGGAAGAGCTGAACACACTCGTTAGAACACAAGTCTGCCCTACTAGAAATTCGATCTACGATGCAACAGCTACAACAAGAAAACACTCAATTGAGGGAAGATATAAATACACTAAAATCAAAAATGATACTCCACAACCAGGAAACAGAATTAAAAGTACGTACAGACAGAGTGCCCATTAACCACTTCCCGACCAGCGCACGACGATTTATGTCAACAGAATGGCACGGGCAAGCATATTGGCGTACATGTACGTCCAATCTTCAATGCCGCCCTGCCATCGGGAGCGCGCCGCCGGCAACACTTAACCCCTACACTGCCACCCACTGGTTAACCCTTTCACTGCCAGTGTCATTTACACAGGAATCACTGCATTTATATAGCAGTGATTACTGTATAAATGACAATGGTCCCAAAAATGTCCGATGGGTCCCCCACAATGTCGCAGTCACAATAAAAATCGCTGATCACCGCCATTACTAGTAAAAAAAAAAATTATTAATAAAAATGCTATAAAACTATCCCTATTTTGTAAACGCTATAACTTTTGCGCAAACCAATCAATAATCGCTTATTGCGATTTTTTTACCAAAAATATGTAGAATAATACGTATCGGCCTAAACTGAGGGAAAAAATGTTTTTTTTATATATTTTTGGGGGATATTTATTATAACAAGAAGTAAAAAATAATGCTTTTTTTTCAAAATTGTCGCTCTATTTTAGTTTTTAGCGCAAAAAATAAAAACCGCAGGGGTGATCAAATATCACCAAAAGAAAGCTCTATTTGTGGGAAAAAAAGGACGTCAATTTTGTTTGGGAGCCACGTCGCATGACCGCGCAATTGTCAGTTAAAGCGACGCAGTGCAGAATCGCAAAAAGCGGCCTGGTCTTTGACCAGCAAAATGGTCCGGTCTGAAAGTGGTTAACAAGCAACAGACTGGTGAGACTCATCAACTCCCTAAAATTAACATTACAAATCCCAGCAACAGCCAAGACAACCCCAGTAGTCTAGAAAGCCCAAACACACCATTATCAGACCACAAGAACAGGCAACAAACTCCTGAAATTGTTTTAATAATAGACTCAAATGGGAAATACCTCAACACTAAACGGCTCTTCCCAGGAACAAGAGTCTCCAAAATTCACTGTTCCACAATTGAACAGGCAACAGGAGTCATCAACAATCCATTTTTCACTAACCCCAAACACATCATCATACACACAGGCACAAACAACATTCAGGAACAACAGGACGCTACAGTGGACAAATTACTGCAACTAACAGAGACTGCACAACAAAAATTCCCACAGTCCAAAGTAATTCTGTCCTCCATTCTTCCAAGGAGAGACATACCAAACAACATAATTGAACAAATCAACACAGAGCTTAGACAGAACTAGGTCAAAGACTTCCATTCACCTGGCACAACACCATTCTATAATGCCCCAACACCTCTATGACAACAAACATCTGGCAAGAGAATTCAAAGACATTGTTCTTGAGAGAACTCACAAACCTGAGCATGGCACAACCCATTCTCAGACATACACAATTAAAACTGCAAGACCCCAAACCTCGCCACTAATACAATACAACAACAATACACTCAGCCAAAAAACAGGGCCACGAAGATGGCAAGAATGGAGTAAACCACCTGCCCCAAGATGGATGTCAAGATCACTACAGAGAAGAGAAAAGGAGGAGATAAGAACCCTCCTGAGCACAATATGCAATAAACTATGTGACAGCTAAAAAAGTAAAAAAAGACGACAACCACCCATAACCCGATTTGTCCCAGGAAATTTACCCATTACAAGGTATATAAATATACAAACAATAAATGACACCATTAGTAATCAGTAGCTGGAACATTCAGGGTCTGAATGCGTCAGCCTTCGGATCCAAAGTAAATGATCCAGATTTCAAGCAAAGACTATGTGAGACGGACATACAAATCCTCCTGGAAACATGGACCCGGGCACAGGATGAACCATTAGTACCTACTGGCTATAGGGAATTCTCTGTCCCCGCACAGAAAGATAAGAACATCAAACAGGGTCGGTGTTCAGGAGGAATACTTGTCTGGTATAAGGAGGAGCTGCATGGGAACATCAGTGCAATTAAAAAAGGTGAGAGCCACATCTGGCTAAGAATAAGCAGCTTCATTCTTACCTCTCAGTCAGACATCTACCTGTGTGCAGCATACATCGCCCCGGCAGAGTCCCCATATTTCAGACCAGACACCTATGAGGTTCTACAAAGTGAGGCTATCCACTTCCAATCCCTGGGACGAGTGCTCATCTGTGGAGACCTCAATGCTAGGACAGGAAGGGAAAAGGACTATACAAGCTCTGAGGGCAACACGTACATAGCAGGCCATGCAAATTACGATCATGAGTCGATACAGATACAGAGAAACAGCTATGACAGTACAACCAACAAAAATGGAAGAAAATTGCCTCTACATCCTCAATGGCCGTACCAAGGGGGACTCTCTAGGAATGTACACATTTAGCTCCCATGTAGGCAGTAGTGTGGTAGACTATACCATCACAGATATGAACCCCACACTCATCAATGGTTTTAAAGTCACCCCACAAACACACCTGTCAGACCACAACCAACTACTGCTATCCATCAAATCTTCTAGCAAACCATCACCAAAACTCCACCGGGCTTCTCTCTGCAACCTGTCACCATCATTTAAATGGTCCAAACAGTCTACCACAAAATACAGACTTCCATAAAATACTACACACTATCGCAGAAACAGCACAGCTGAGAAAAGCCAACTAAAAGAAACCATCCAACAAACAATCCAATAAATGGTTCGACAAAGAATGCAAAGAATTAAGGAACACCTTACGAACAGTCTCCAATAACAAACATAGAGACCCTGACAACACTGACCTAAGGATAGCCCATGGCACCCTGCAGAAAAAATACAAACAAACCCTTAAAAAGAAAAAGCAAAACCTAATCTCCAAACACCTGCAACAGCTGGAAGAGGCACTTCAGGAAAACTCTTTCTGGGAAATATGGAAGAATATTGGCTCAGCACCCAGGAAAAACAACCTCCACATTCAAAATGGTGACATCTGGCTCAACTAATTTAAGAACCTCTACAAAGATATTCCAGAGGAGGCTCTAACTGTAGAACAAAAGGACATTATCAAAAGACTAAATGATATGGAGGAAAAATGTAAGGACTTCCAGAACCCCCTAGATGTACCGGTTACACCCCAAGAAATTAGGGAGAAAATCCAAAACCTGCAAACCAAAAAATCCAGTGGGATGGATGGAATCCTGCCAGAGATGATTAAACAGGGCTCCTCAGATGTACACGCTGCAATATGCAAAGTGTTCAATCTGGTCCTGAGTGCTGGTTACTACCCTAAAGTATGGAACCAAGGCCTCATAACTCCCATCCATAAGAGTGGAGACCAGTACGATCCAGCCAACTACAGAGGGATATGTGTCAGCAGCACACTAGGAAAACTATTCAACAGTATCCTCAACAAATGGATCCTTAACTTCCTCACACAACACAATGTCCTCAGCAGAAGTCAGGCAGGGTT
The DNA here is from genome assembly GCF_037356315.1 of Lithobates pipiens. Lineage (NCBI taxonomy): Eukaryota > Metazoa > Chordata > Amphibia > Anura > Ranidae > Lithobates > Lithobates pipiens. The sequence continues at coordinate 211,587,452 of NW_027507758.1, forward strand.
CATGCCAAACCATCGCACTACAGACCACATCTACACCCTGCACAGCCTCATCAAGAACCATGTCCACAATACAAAACAGGGAAAGATATTTGCCTGCTTTGTGGACTTTAAGAAGGCATTTGATTCAGTGTGGCATCCAGGCCTGTTCCTCAAACTACTGGAGAGTGGAATAGGAGGGAAAACATATGATGTTATTAAGAGTTCATACACTGAGAACAGCTGCAGCGTAAAGGTGAATGGGAAAAGAACCGAACATTTCCGGCAGGCCCGAGGAGTCAGACAGGGCTACAGCCTAAGTCCAACCCTCTTCAACATCTACATCAATGAACTGGCTGCAGCTCTAAAGTCCTCCCCAGCACCAGGACTGAGTCTACACGACACCGAGGTGAAGTTCCTGCTGTATGCAGATGACCTCTTACTTCTGTCACCAACAGAGAAAGACCTACAAGACAGCCTGGAAGTGCTAGAAAAATACAGTGCCACATGGGCACTACCAATCAACTCAAGCAAAAACAAAAATCATGGTGTTCCAAAAGAAAAATACAAAACAAACAAAGAGCCCTCCCTTTAAATTAAACAATTGCACTGATGAAACTAACAGCTACACATACCTCGGCCTAGAATTTAACAAATCAGGAAGTTTCAAGCCAGCCATAGAGGCACTAAAAGACAAGGCACGCAGAGCCTACTATGCCATCAGGAGACAGCTGTACCACCTAAAACCACCAGTTAGAGTCTGGCTCAGAATATTTGATAGCGTCATCACCCCAATTCTTCTTTATGGCAGTGAAGTTTGGGGTCCTGTCACCTACCCAGACCAATGCAAATGGGACCCCAGCCCAACAGAAACATTCCATCTGGAATTCTGCAAACATCTCCTCCAAGTCCATCGGAGCACCTCCAACAGTGCTTGCCGATCTGAGTTGGGCAGATTTCCTTTACTTCTCGCAGTACAGAAGAGGGCGCTATCATACTGGGACCACCTACAAAACAGCAGTCCCAACTCATACCACCATAAAGCCTTACTGAACAGTAAGGACCAGTCCAAACCATGTGTCCTGCAACAACTCATCACCTTGTCTATTCCAAACTCTCAACAATGCGGCCTGACAAAATCTCAAATAAAAAACATAATGAATGACTACAAAGAAAAATATGTTGGAGAATGAAGAAACGAAATAACAAACTCCAAAAAACTAACTGTTTACCAGTCTTTACAGAGAGAATACAAACTGGCCCCATACCTGGAGGTGCTACAAGATCCCAAAGACAGACAGACCCTGAGCCTGTACAGACTGAGCGCCCACAGCCTGGAAATCCAGTTAGGACGGCACAGACAGACCTACAAGCCCAGGGAGAGTAGACTGTGCCAGCAATGTGACCAGGGGGTCCTGGAGGATGAGGACCACTTCCTGCTACATTGCCCAAAGTACTCATCAGTGAGGGACACTCACTTCCAGAGACTCTCAACTCTCATCCCGGACTTCACTTCTATAGAAGAGAAAAGGAAACTCCAATTTCTACTGGGAGAAGAGGAGCAAATGGTGAAGATAGCTGCCCGATATGTGACAGCGTGTCACCGACTGAGAGGGACCTGAAAGACTAAGGGCTTAAAAATCCTTTACAGAGACTTATGCCCATTCCCCTTTATATTACCCATTACCCATCCCCCTTTTCCCTATACAAACTCAACTGCTTTGGCAATGCTAACATGTATTTGGTCCTGCCAATAAAGCTAATTTGAATTTGAATTTGAGAGGCAGAGGAGAGAGAGAGGCAGAGGCGAGAGAGAGAGGCAGAGGCGAGAGAGAGAGGCAGAGGCGAGAGAGAGAGAGGCAAGAGAGAGAGGGAGAGGCAAGAGAGAGAGGGAGAGGCAAGAGAGAGAGGGAGAGGCAGAGAGAGAGGGAGAGGCAGAGAGAGAGGGAGAGGCAGAGAGAGAGAGAGAGAGAGAGGCAGAGGCGAGAGAGAGAGGCAGAGGCGAGAGAGAGAGAGGCAGAGGTGAGGGAGAGAGAGAGAGGCAGAGGTGAGGGAGAGAGAGAGAGGCAGAGGTGGGGGAGAGAGAGAGAGAGAGGCAGAGAGAGAGGGAGAGGCAGAGAGAGAGAGAGAGAGGCAGAGGCGAGAGAGAGAGGCAGAGGCGAGAGAGAGAGAGGCAGAGGTGAGGGAGAGAGAGGCAGAGGTGAGGGAGAGAGAGAGAGTCAGAGGAGAGAGAGAGAGAGTCAGAGGAGAGAGAGAGAGAGTCAGAGGAGAGAGATAGAGAGAGAGAGGGGGGCAGAGGAGAGAGAGAGAGGCAGAGAGAGAGGCAGAGAGAGAGAGGCATAGAGAGAGGCAGAGAGAGAGAGGGGCATGGAGAGAGGCAGAGAGAGAGAGAGGCAGAGGAGAGAGAGAGAGAGAGAGACAGGGGAGAGAGAGAGGCAGAGTTGGCAATGCTAACATGTATTTGGTCCTGCCAATAAAGCTAATTTGAATTTGAGAGGCAGAGGAGAGAGAGAGGCAGAGGCGAGAGAGAGAGGCAGAGGCGAGAGAGAGAGGCAGAGGCGAGAGAGAGAGAGGCAAGAGAGAGAGGGAGAGGCAAGAGAGAGAGGGAGAGGCAAGAGAGAGAGGGAGAGGCAAGAGAGAGAGGGAGAGGCAGAGAGAGAGGGAGAGGCAGAGAGAGAGGGAGAGGCAGAGAGAGAGAGGCAGAGGCGAGAGAGAGAGGCAGAGGCGAGAGAGAGAGAGGCAGAGGTGAGGGAGAGAGAGAGAGGCAGAGGTGAGGGAGAGAGAGAGAGGCAGAGGTGGGGGAGAGAGAGAGAGAGAGGCAGAGGCAAGAGAGAGGAAGAGGTGAGAGAGAGAGAGAGGCAGAGGGGGAGAGAGAGAGAGGCAGAGGGGGGAGAGAGAGAGAGAGGCAGAGGGGGGAGAGAGAGAGAGGGGCAGAGGAGAGAGAGTGAGGCAGAAGAGAGAGAGAGGCAGAGAGAGAGAGAGAGGCAGAGAGAGAGAGAGGGGGCAGAGAGAAAGAGAGAGAGGCAGAGAGAGAGAGGGGCAGAGAAATAGAGAGAGGGGCAGAGAGAGAGGGGCAGAGAGAGAGAGAGAGAGGCAGAGAGAGAGAGGGGGGCGAGAGAGAGAGAGAGAGAGAGAGAGAGAGGCAGAGGTGAGAAAGAGAGAGTCAGAGGAGAGAGAGAGAGAGTCAGAGGAGAGAGATAGAGAGAGAGAGGGGGGCAGAGGAGAGAGAGAGAGGCAGAGAGAGAGGCAGAGAGAGAGATGCATAGAGAGAGGCAGAGAGAGAGAGGGGCATGGAGAGAGGCAGAGAGAGAGAGAGGCAGAGGAGAGAGAGAGAGAGAGAGACAGGGGAGAGAGAGAGGCAGAGGAGAGAGAGAGAAACACAGAGGAGAGAGAGAGAGGCAGAGGCGAGAGAGAGAGAGGCAGGTGGGGGAGAGAGAGAGAGAGAGGCAGAGGAGAGAGAGAGAGAGGCAGAGGAGAGAGAGGCAGAGAGGCAGAGAGAGAGAGAGGCAGAGAGAGAGAGGCAGAGAGAGAGAGGCATAGAGAGAGAGAGGCATAGAGAGAGAGAGGCAGAGAGAGAGAGAGGCAGAGGTGGGGGAGAGAGAGAGAGAGAGGCAGAGGCAAGAGAGAGGAAGAGGTGAGAGAGAGAGAGAGGCAGAGGGGGAGAGAGAGAGAGGCAGAGGGGGGAGAGAGAGAGAGAGGCAGAGGGGGGAGAGAGAGAGAGGGGCAGAGGAGAGAGAGTGAGGCAGAAGAGAGAGAGAGGCAGAGAGAGAGAGAGAGGCAGAGAGAGAGAGAGGGGGCAGAGAGAAAGAGAGAGAGGCAGAGAGAGAGAGGGGCAGAGAAATAGAGAGAGGGGCAGAGAGAGAGGGGCAGAGAGAGAGAGAGAGAGGCAGAGAGAGAGAGGGGGGCGAGAGAGAGAGAGAGAGAGAGAGAGAGAGGCAGAGGTGAGAAAGAGAGAGTCAGAGGAGAGAGAGAGAGAGTCAGAGGAGAGAGATAGAGAGAGAGAGGGGGGCAGAGGAGAGAGAGAGAGGCAGAGAGAGAGGCAGAGAGAGAGATGCATAGAGAGAGGCAGAGAGAGAGAGGGGCATGGAGAGAGGCAGAGAGAGAGAGAGGCAGAGGAGAGAGAGAGAGAGAGAGACAGGGGAGAGAGAGAGGCAGAGGAGAGAGAGAGAAACACAGAGGAGAGAGAGAGAGGCAGAGGCGAGAGAGAGAGAGGCAGGTGGGGGAGAGAGAGAGAGAGAGGCAGAGGAGAGAGAGAGAGAGGCAGAGGAGAGAGAGGCAGAGAGGCAGAGAGAGAGAGAGGCAGAGAGAGAGAGGCAGAGAGAGAGAGGCATAGAGAGAGAGAGGCATAGAGAGAGAGAGGCAGAGAGAGAGAGAGGCAGAGAGAGAGAGGCAGAGAGAGAGAGAGGCAGAGAGAGAGAGAGGCAGAGAGAGAGAGAGAGAGAGAGAGGCAGACATTGAGACCACATCGCCAATATGCAGCCGCCTATTTGGATGATGTTGTCATCTACAGCCCAGATTGGGAATCTCATTTGCCGGGGGTGCATGCCGCATTAGATTCCCTTAGGAAAGCAAGACTCACTGCCAACCCCAAAAAGTGGGCTGTAGGCTTGGAGGAGGTCAAATACCTTGGCTACAATAGTGGTCGAGGGCTGATCAAGCCTCAGATCAACAAGATTGGGGCGGTTCAAAAGTGGCTCCAACCTATAAATAAAAAGCAAGTTTGTGCATTTCTTGGGGTACTACAAGCATGTTATACACAATTTTGCCACCATTGCAGCCCCACTGACAGATTTGACAAAGGGTAGAGTGTCGGTCATAATTAGGTGGAATCCTGAGTCAGAGAAGTGTTAAATATAAGAATATTCTCTCAATATTCTGTAACTTATATTGATGAGAAGAGTCCCAAGAAAGTCCTTTTCAGTTCTTATGTAAAAGCTCACAGAGCAATATTAAAATACAGAATTTAAAAATATCAATAATGTAGTTATAGTCTTAAAATTAATATTGTGTATATAATCAGATGGTGTGTCTTTGTAAGAAGCTAAATGATAGCTTCCCTCGTGTCTCGCAGTCTGCCCCAAATGTGCTTTTGTTCATAGCTTTTACTCCACAAATCAACCCCCACCTTTTCCTAAAAAGGGTTTGTCTTATAGTTCCACAAACTCCAATGTATTTCAGCCTAGCCCCCCCCCCCCCCATACTGTGCAGCTATTGAAATACAATACTGTCTCTATTCACAGCATTCAATAAGAACCTGGAGGATGAGCAAGAGTCGTGTACTACCATATACCTTACAATATAACTTTATCATCTAAATCAAATACGTTCATTGAAAAGCCATTGTTCTTGTGCACATAGCATCACGAGAACGCGCATCTAATTTGTAGCATTTCTGATGACAAGGCGACTCCATTCACATCATGAAGCTGGGAGCACAGATTAGAAGAGCCCCTGAACTATTCAACGAACAGAGCTGAAAGTCTCTACCTATGAGGAGTGGGGGTGTGTGCCTTTTCTCCAATCAGCTGTCTTGGCTGTATGCCCAGGCTTCACTGCAGTGCTAACCAGGAAGAGAAAGTCTCCTAACATGATGTGCACTTTCTAGACAGTATATAAAGCTGAAGACAGCATATATACATACATATACCGCAATATTTGAATCCACCTACGGAGCAGTTATATGGACGGTGATAACAGTATGGTTATTTGAAGTCCCTCTCCTGATTCCCTGTGTGTCTCTGAAAAGGCTACATATACACTGTATACCCTACAGCGGTGAGGTAATTACCTGGTGTGCCTAGCAAACACGTGGAATCACTGAAGTGGAGAAAGAGTTTTTTTGCACTTTGCAAGCACCAAGTCACTTTATTATTGCATCTGATATCTTCACTGCAATATTCACTCAGTTGGACTATTGCGTTTTTTCGTTTTGTTCATCATATGCACTTAGCACTTTAACGTGTTTGATCACCTTTTATATCTCATCACGCATTATACTTTGGTGTTCATGGATTAATTGTTTTATGTATATATATATTGGATTTATGTGATTTCTGATATATACACTTCAGCACTTTAGTTGGGGGTAGTCCTCTTGATATTGGACTACGTCACGTATAATATGTGTTGTTTGGGCACTCCACTAATATGTTGATATATATCTGACTTGGCTTTGAGATATACATATATGAACATTTTATTTATTTATATTTTTTTGGATTAGTCCGTAGTGTATCTGATTAGATCACGTGTCATAAGGTCACATATATTACATTTGTGGGATAAGGTTTACTGTTTTTTACCACTTTCTTATTACTTTACCTCATCTTGGGAGCGCAGCACTATATTCTTTTTATCTAGTAATGTTCATTGATAAATATTAGCTATAAGATTAAGGAAGGTTTCTAACAAAAAGCATTTCAAATGTTGAAGCAGGCTCTTTGTGCACAACCTGTGCTCGTGACCCTAGATTTCACAAAGGAGTTTGTGGTATAGACAGATGCCTCTAATGTGGCTGTACTGTCCCAAATCAGAAATGGGGAGAGCACCCAGTGGTCTACCTAAGGAAAAGCTTAACAAACTTGAGAAAAACTATGCCATTGTTGAGAAGGAATGTTTAGCTATGAAATGGGCCTTGGATGCCCAGAAACATTACCTCTCGGGAAGACCATTCAAATTAGTCACTGATCATGCTCCTCTTAAATGGATGTGTGAGTCGGGAGACAAGGTGGTTCCTTGCCCCTCAAGTTCTTAAGATCACAGTGGAGCCGGGAAACTCCAGAATGATGCAGATTTCCTGTGTTCATTGTCTGATTGGGAGCTGGGGGGGGGCAGGATATGCAACATTATAAATGTTGAGGTAATTGATGGACGTTATGCTTCACCTTGCATGCGTTCATTTTGCAGAGAACTAAGGTGGAATCCGGTCCGAAACCAACCCTACCAAGGTGGCTGGGGACTGGATTCCACCTTAGTTCTCTGCAAATGAAAGCATGTGAGGGGAAAGGTGAGGTGAGAGAGATTTTGCGGTCCACTTGTGTCCACCAAAAGGTGGTATAAAGCATTGCTCTTGGCCTTGGACTCAGAAAGTGATACCCGAGAGAGAAAGAGTTACTGATGTAATGTCTGCTTTGTAAGAGACAGAAAAAAGGTTTGCAATATGTTTTTTTGTGGGTGACTGGGAGAAGCCCTTCACCTGTGAGTTAGGATCCTGAACTGTTTAGTTATGTTTAGTTAGTGTCTGGATGGCGAGGATCTATTTTCTGTTTTGTTTATTTGATTTTCGTGCAACCTTTTAAAAATAAAACTGGCTATAAGTCAGATTTTAAGAAAACCTGTCATTTGGACTACCCTTTTTCCCAGGGAAGGCGATCCCCATGGAGCTAACCCCCCACATGCGGTAAACCTGTAATAATGCACTGAATTATACTGCGTTAACTGTGCAGTAACTATCCAGAGATCTAACTTTAGCCCTTTATGCTGGAATCTTTAGTTTTGCCTAATAGTCTACATTATGGGGCCCCCCTCATAGCTTCCAAATATAGGCCTCATAGCAGCCGAATAAAATGCTACTGTCATGCCACCGCATGCACAGATTGTTCCTTCTATATTCCAACTAACAAAGTAGCATTGCACCGCAGAGCAAAACCTAATGTTATGAAATGCTATATCAAGCAAAGTCTGCAGGTACCCAGAACCCATTTGTAGTAAATCTTGCATAGGATAACAAAAGAGAATACTTTTCTGTATTAGCAATCACAACCTCAACTATACTATTGTTTCCCAATAACTTATGTGTGCAATCATTAATTAAAACCAAAAGATAATAAAATAATTGCACTTTTATCTCTGTTATTGGCTTGGTAATTATTTTTTCACCAGGAACAGCTTACTAAAAAAATTTCTTTGATGTTATGATAGAAACTGATTACCGTATGTGTCCTTGTTCATTTGAATTTTGATGCCATGAATACGTTTTATGTATACTGTAGATGTACACTATATTGTCAAAAGTCATAGTCAGGATGAAAAAAGAAACAAGTTTCATCTAGCTCAACCAATAAAAATTTAAAAAATACAACCATACAATCCCATATACACAATCCTATACCCAAAGTTGATCCAGTGGAAGGCGATAATAACCCCAACAAAGCATGATCCAATTTGCTACAGCAGGGTAAAAAATTCCTTCCTGATCCCCTGTGAGGCAATTAGATATTCCCTGGATCAACTTTACCTATAAATGTTAGTACCTAGTTATATTATGTACACCTAGGAAGGAATCCAGGCCTTTTTTTAAAGCAATCTACTAAGCTGGCCAGAACCACCTATGGAGGTAGTCTATTCCACATGTTCACAGCTCTTACTGTGAAGAAACCTTTCCGTGTTTGGAGACTAAATCTCTTTTCCTCTAGACGTAAAGAGTGCCCACTCCTCTGTGATGACCTTAAAGTGAATAACTCAACACCAAGTTCACTATATGGACCCCTTATGCATTTGTACATGTTGTACATGTTGATCATATCCCCTCTTAAAAGTATTTGGGTGCTTGCCTTTACATGCACATGAACTTTAATGGCATCCCAGTCTTAGTCCATAGTATTCAATATTGAGTTGGCCCACCCTTTGCAGCTATAACCGCTTCAACTCTTCTGGGAATGCTGTACACAAGGTTTAGGAGTGTGTCTATGGGAATGTTTGACCAGTCTTCCAGAAGCGCATTTGTGAGGTCAGGCACTGATGTTGGATGAGAAGACCTGGCTCGCAGTCTCCACACCAATTCATCCCCAAGGTGTTCTATTGGGTTGAGGTCAGGACTCTGCATAGGTCAGTCAATTTTCCCCACCCCAAAACTCACTCATCCATGTCTTTATGGACCTTGCTTTGTGCACTGGTCCAAATAATTTGGTGGTGTGGGGTGGTTTTTCAGGGGTTGGTCTTGGCCCCAATTTCCAGTGAACTCTTAAGCATCAGCACACTAAGACATTTTGGACAATTTCATGCTCCCAGCTTTGTGGGGATGGCTCCTTCCTGTTCCAACATAAATGTGCACCAGTGCACAAGGTATTTAGTAAGAGGCATGACAAGTTTTTTGAACTTTTTTATCACCATTTTTTGGAAAACAAAGACATTAAATACATTTTTCTTTTCAGTACAGACAATTCGACCGTTTGTGGGCTTCATTGGACCTTTGCTGTCGAAAAATCAGACGGACTTTAGATTTAGAACATGTTTCAAATCTTTCTCACGGACTTGAGTCCCGTCGAAAAATCCGTTTGTCTGTATGCTAGTGCGATGGATGAAAACCGATGCTAGGGCAGCTATTGGCTACTGGCTATGAACTTCCTTATTCTAGTCCAGTCGTATGTCATCACAGTCGAATCTGTCCGACTTTGGTGTGATTGTATGTAGATAAGTCTGATTCGAAGGAAGTCTGTCGAAACACCACAGAGAAGTCAGATGGAATTCAGTCCATCAAAGTCCGGTCATGTGTACACGGCATAAAAAACAAAATACATAATAAATTTTTTAAAGAAATCATACATATAATATACATTTGTGTGCCTTACTTTATAAATGTGAGTAATATCCTATGTCACTGACAAAAAGCAATAGTTTCCTATGCTAGGGTCTATCATCAATTTCTATATCATTCCATCTTTCCCTTGCCATTTACATAGGATTTCTTATATTATCCCTTTGTATTCATCCCACAACATTAACCACTTAAGGACCGCCGCATGCCATTGTACGTCATTACAATGGCATGTACAGGCACAAGCACGTACATGTACGTGCTTGCCTTCCAGCGGGTGGGGGGTCCGATCGGACCCCCTCCCGCTGGATGCGGCAGGCCGGTTCGCTTCAGGAGCAATCTGGGATGAGGGGATGGCCGTTGGTTTCTGGCCATCCCCTCTCGTTTGCTCCTGGCGAATGAGAAGCTTCCTCCCACTGTGTATTGTATACACAGGCAGGGAGGAAGTGATGTCATTCTCCTCGGGGCGGTCTTATTGACCGGACTACGAGGAGAGGACACAGTAAGTCTGCACCAAACACTACACTGACACTAAATAACACATAGGCACACAACCCCCCCCCCCCCGATCACCCCCCCCCGTTCGCCCCCCGATGTCCCCCCGATGATCAGTGTCACTGATTGCAGTGATCATTTATTTACTGATCACTGCATTCAGTGTCAGTTGTAAAAGTAAAAACTGTCAGGGCAGTTAGTGTTAGGTCCAGGGTAGCCCCCTACCACCCCCCAATAAAGATTTAACCCCCTGATTGCCCTTAGAGTTAACCCTTTCACCCCCTTTTGCCAGTGTCACTAAGCGATCATTTTTCTGATCGCTGCATTAGTGTCGCTAGTGTCGCTAGGTAGCTAGTTATTTTTTTAGGTTCACCGCCAGGTTTTTATAGTGCTAGGTACCCTGATATACTACCCAATAATGGTTTTAACCCCCTGATTGCCCCTAGTTAACCCTTTCACCCCCTTTTGCCAGTGTCACTAAGCGATCATTTTTCTGATCGCTGCATTAGTGTCGCTAGGTAGCTAGTTATTTTTTTAGGTTCACCGCCAGGTTTTTATAGCATTAGGTACCCCGATATACTACCCAATAATGGTTTTAACCCCCTGATTGCCCCTAGTTAACCCTTTCACTCCCTTTTGCCAGTGTCACTAAGCGATCATTTTTCTGATCGCTGCATTAGTGTCACTAGTGTCGCTAGGTAGCTAGTTATTTTTTTAGGTTCACCGCCAGGTTTTTATAGCGCTAGGTACCCCCATATACTACCCAATAATGGTTTTAACCCCTGATTGCCCCTAGTTAACCCTTTCACCAGCGATCACAGTATAAGTGTTACGGGTGACTCTGGTTAGTTAGTTTGCTTTTTATAGCATCAGGGCACCCACCATTTATTACCCAATAAAGGTTTAACCCCCTGATCACCCGGCGGGTGATATCAATTAGGTTTTAGGGTCAGGGTCTGCGTCGCCCCAGGCAGCGCTAGGTTAGTACCAGTACCGCTAACAGCCACGTGCAAAGCATAAACCTCCCGTAGTGGTATAGAATCTGAACAGATCAATATCTGATCTGATCAGATCTATACTAGCGTCCCCAGCAGTTTAGGGTTCCAAAAAAACGCATTGTTAGCGGGATCAGCCCAGATACCTGCTAGCACCTGCATTTTACCCCTCCGCCCAGCCCACCCAAGTGCAGTATCGATCGATCACTGTCACTTACAAAACACTAAACACATAACTACAGCGATCGCAGAGTCAGGCCTGATCCCTGCGATCGCTAACAGTTTTTTTTGGTAGCGTTTTATATTTAAATCCAGAAGGCAGTGCTTGGTTTTCGGGGTCCAGTACGTGGCTAGGCTCCCAAAAAGTCCCCCACATGTGGTATCCCCGTACTCGGGAGAAGCAGCAGAATTTATTTTGGGGTGCAATTCCACATATAACTATGGCATGTGTGAGCAATATATCATTTAGTGACAACTTTTTGTAAACTTTTTTTTTTGTGTCATTATTCAATCACTTGGGACGAAAAAAAAATATTCAATGGGCTCAACATGCCTCTCAGAAATTTCCTTGGGGTGTCTACTTTCCAAAATGGGGTCATTTGGGGGGGGGGGGGGGTTTGTACTGCCCTGCCATTTTAGCAGCTCAAGAAAAGAGATAGGCAGTCATAAATTAAAAGCTGTGTAAATTTCAGAAAATGTACTCTAGTTTGTAGATGCTATAACTTTTGCGCAAACCAAAAAATATACGCTTATTGACATTTTTTTACTAAAGACATGTGGCTGAATACATTTTGCCCTAAATGTATGACTAAAATTTAGTTTATTCGATTTTTCTTAGAACAAAAAGTAGAAAATATATTTTTTCTCAAAATTTTCCGCCTTTTTCCATTTATATCGCAAAAAAGAAAAAACGCAGAGGCAATCAAATACCACCAAAAGAAAGCTCTATTTGTGGGAAGAAAAGGACGCAAATTTCGTTTGGGTACAACATTGCATGACCGCGCAATTACCAGTTAAAGCAGTGCAGTGCGAAATTGTAAAAAGACCTCTGGTCCTTAGGCTGTTAATTGGTCCGGGGCTGAAGTGGTTAAAACTATATCACATAATAAGATCAAGACAGGCCAAAATGACCTATCAAAAAAAAAATCAAAAAAAAATCATAGTTTAATATTGTGATGCTGTGATTTGCCCACAGTTTTCACATGGTACAGAGTGCTGTGATTGGCCCAGGTACCACTGAATCACTGTAACCAATCACAGATCACACATAGTAGTAAGCAATGATGTAATGAATTAGTATCACTTGCAATTTATACCTTTGATTCAGTCTACACTTCAGCATGTTTATAACACTATAATAATGTTAAAATAATAATGTGCAAAGAATATAATGTTAAAAGTCTCCAATATAATTATTAACCAAAACAAATCTCTCTTGTGCCACCCACTATAACACTATTTAGGTGTTCATCTAAATCACTTCACCTTCCAAATAAATATTTTTACAACCAATGAAGCGCAACACATAAAAGAACAATGCTTTCAAAATAAAAAGCCCATATATCACATGTAGAAGAAACAAAGCACTATGGTGTAGCTTTTTTCCCCTTATAACATTCAGTGGAGTTTGTGAGGAGAGGTGGATCCGACCCTCAGAGTGAAGCAAGGGATAGAAGGGATACCTGCTTGGAGAGTGTAATGTCAGTCTGATGTGTTTGATGAGTGAGTTACCTGTGTGAGGTGAGCAGGCATTGCTTCTGGTGGTGGATGAACACAGGTTACAAAGAAGATTTGTAACTTGTAATTTGTACTTTGTATTTCCTGCCATCTTCACCTCTGCAATATCTCCAGAATTCAACCCTTCCTGACTAATGACACTGAAAGGGTTAATCATGTGTCTAGGGTGGTCCCTTCAACCTCTCAGACCTTAGATCCAATGTATCGAGTTATCACAAAGTGATTTATATAGTAAATTACACGTCACACAGAATAAGACATGCGCAGTACACATCAAGACAATTACAGCTGGTCAAGACAAAACGTTATTGTTCTTTGTTCTAAGCTGGCTAAAATAATGTGAGAAAAAGATAAAAAGATGTGAGACAGTTCATGATTTCTCCAGTAGCTGAAGGAATGCTGAGAAAATGTGTGAAAGTTTTAGATAAGTGTGTGAGAACAAATGAGTTATAAGAATCTCATGTTGAGACAGATATCTGAGAAGTTAAAGGGGTGTTCAAACTGTACATATTGTAAAATGGAAGTTTGTGAATATTAAGATGGCTGACAGAAACAAGATGGATGCTTAACATAACCTTTCAACCCCCTCTTAAGTAATGGAATGACTTTCTACAGATCCGCAGCCTCCTGAAATCTACGGTTCTTGCTACGTTTGTTATATTCATTTACATAAATCTGCACATATTGTGTATATGCGTGAGAAGGTTGGTCTGGTGTAGTGCATTTGCTAATACAAAGTAGAATAAGCTTGAAAATCAGGTAGCCTATCAATCCTAACAATAGTACTATGATAATCATAATCACTATGTCCTTTATCCATGAAAACATTCCACCTAAACCCAAACTAGAAAAGGGGTTCCATCCATAATTACCTATGTCCCTTGCTTGTTTCATTAATTAATTTACCTGTGTTTGGTGTTGATTAATAACATCATAGTAGTCTGGGATTTCCAGGCTGGTATTGCGAAACCATGTACAACATTCATAATCTTGGGTCATTTCGCATAAACCTGTCAGAGCTGCACTCATGCTTTCAATAGCCAATTTGTGTAACTCTAGTTGTCTTCTAATTGCTTTGAGCTCGACATTGAGTAGTCCTATATCTTGAGAGTTTTTTTCCATAACACCATTTATTAGACTAGTGTAGTTATTTAATTTGTCCATCATGGTTATGCCCCATCCTGTCCAGGATGGAAACCATGTCCATGACTTATCTGAAGTAGAAAACATAGGTGGGTTTTCTCTCTTGTATTTATAAGTTAAACTATGTACTGGACTTGAAGTAACTTGTATGTGATGTTCCTGATTCTGGCCTAGGGCTGACAGGACTGGTACCAACTGTGCTAAATAACACCATCCTTTCACTCCTGTGGGGATCCATGGGTAACAAATTTTAGCACAGCATATGTATGCATTGTTTCCCAATGAAAAACTTCTTAGAGAACTATGTTGGGGCTCAGTTCCAGCCTCAAATGCAGCACTAACAAGTTTACTTACAAGTATCCCAGAGGTTGTGTTCCTGTATGTAGTAAGTTCACTAATGGTGTTGTTAAGGGATTGATTTTTGTAACTACACATATGACCTATGATAATTTTACTGGTGTGGAAGGGAATACCCTTTGAAATGTTAAATACAGACTTGGAACACATACCTATTCCGTTGGATGTATTGCCTAACTGAACACACCACTTGGGTTCATGTATCCTTCCTAAAGTGTAAAACATAATACTCTGATTGCGGTACTTTTCTGAGACATTCTTAATACTTAAGACTAGAGTATTTTCCAATAATGACTTGAGGTTTAGAGGGACAGCTAAAAGTGGGATCTTAGCAGTTTCTGGGTGCAACTTACTACAAATCCAGCATTTTTCATATCCTGACTTTCTAGCATAAGCATATTTAAATTTTAACAGTAACATTTTTCCAGAAAAACTTATTTCTTTGATCAATTCATTAGAGACATCTCTTTTACTGCGATTTCTGAGGTGAAAGTCAGTATGGTTGCTGTGTATTTCGCTTTTACCACATATGAGTTTCAAGACACCTAAGTCATCAGGATGAAAGATACAGTTAGTTATTATCCACGCTGGGACAAAGATCAGAAGTAGAAACATCACCAGAAGGCAAAAGGCCTTCCCAGAAGTCTGTGGTGAAATGAGTGACATCACTGTCCTTTATTTCTGTGCTTGTCTTTTGAGGACTTAAAACACCTGCTTCACCTCTTTTCAGTCTTTCTTCAATTCCTGGGCTTAGATCAACCTTCTTTACTCTGCTGGCATGGATCTAAGTAGGACTTTCCTCTGTAAGGATGGCGGTCCTGGTGACGGTTACCACTTTGGTTACTGGTCCGAATGGAACCTCTTGCGGCTTTCGACCTTTCTGAAGCCTCTGGACCACAACTTGATCACTGACCTGGAACGGGTGGGTTGGTACCTGTGAAGAAGAAGGAGAGGTGGGAGCAACTCTTTCAACAATATCAAGAGTTTCAATCAGTTTTTTTACATATTCCTCCTGTATTTGTTCCAAATTACCTTTCTCTACCATCAAGGGATGATTAGCCCACGGTGTGGGGAATGGCCTACCCATGAGTACCTCACAGGGGGAATAACCCGTCACACTGTGAGGGGTCATTCTGATGATTTCAGCTAATACAGCTGGGAGAACTTTTTTCCACTTGCCAAAATTCCCACCCTTAGCTTTCCTTATCCTGTCTTTAATTGTTCTATTCATTCTCTCTACAGTTCCTGAACTCTGTGGATGGTAGGGGAGGTGAAATTTCCAGTCTATTATTAGTACTTTTACAAGATCTTGGCAGATTTTAGCTGTGAAAGCTGGGCCATTGTCTGAATTTATTTGCAATGGACATCCCCATCTAGGAATAATTTCCTGTGTGAGGATCTTCACTACAGTTTGTGCGTTTTCATTGTTGGTGACAAAGATTTCTGGCCAGCGTGACATCATGTCCACTATTAAGGATGAGCCGAACACCCCCCGGTTCGGTTCGCACCAGAACTTTCGAACGGACCCCAAATTCGTACGAACGTTAGAACCCCATTGAAGTCTATGGGACTCGAACGTTCGAAATAAAAGTGCTAATTTTAATGGCTAATATGGAAGATACTGTCCTAAAAAGGGTTTGGGGACCTGGCTCCTGCCCCAGGGGACATGGGTCAATGCCTAAAATGTTTTTAAAAATGGCCGTTTTGGCGGGAGCACTGATTTTAATGACGATTAAAGTGGAAAAAAGTGAAATATTCCTTTAAATATGGTGCCTGGGGGGTGTCTGTAGTATGCCTGTGAAGTGCCACGTTTTTCCCGTGTTTAGAACAGTCCCTGCACAAAATGACATTTAACGGAAATAACGTCATTTAAAGCTGCTTGCGGTTTTAATGTTATATCTGGTTCCTGCAATATGGTTGAAAATCATTGAGAAAAATGGCATGGGTAGCCCTCCCTGCCCATTACCAGCCCCTTTGGGTCTTGTACGCATATTAAGGGGAACCCCGTACCCATATTAAAAAAAGGAAATGCGTGTGGCCCCCAGGCCCTATAGACTCAGAACAGCAGTATACAGGCGGTGCAAACAAGACAGGGACTGTGTAGGTTTGTTGTGTTAAGTTGAATCTGTTTGTAATTTTCAACTGGTACATTTTCAAAGTGTAGCTCCAGTCAAAAAAACTATTTTTAAGCTTTTTGGAAAACAGGGAAGGGTTATCACCCCTGTATAATTGTTTTGTCGTACATCTTTTTTCATCTCACTTGCTGTTGTCTCCTTCCGTTTGCAAGTAGGAGATGTTTGTAAGTTGGATGTTTGAAAGTAGGGGCCTGCCTTATATGCTCTGCAGAAATGGCGGAACAAGGTGTTGGTTTTGCCACAACATTTTAAGCCCTCAAAGTGACTCTTGGTGGGCGCTGGAGCTCCCTGCTGTGAACGATTATATCAAGAATTGTAATTACATGCCATTGTTGAACAGTGGTAGAAAAATTTACCTTTAGTGGTTGTGGTGCTGGTGCCACAACACTATAAGCCCTCACAGTTACTCTGGATGGGCACAGGAACGGGCCCTCCTGTGAAATATTATATCAAGAATTGTAATTACAAGTCCCTGTTAAACAGGGGCAGAAAAATTGGGCCTTAGGCACTGGTGCTGGTGCCACCACACTGCAACCTCTCCCATATACTCTAGTTTTGTTGCAGGAATTAGCCCTGCTGCAAAGCATTGCATCAAAAATTGTAATTAAACGCTCCTGTTAAACAGGGGCAGAAAAATTGGGCCTTAGGCACTGGTGCTGGTGCCACCACACTGCAACCTCTCCCATATACTCTAGTTTTATTGCAGGAATTAGCCCTGCTGCAAAGCATTGCATCAAAAATTGTAATTAAATGCCCCTGTTAAACAGGGGCAGAAAAATTGGGCCTTAGGCACTGGTGCTGGTGCCACCACACTGCAACCTATCCCATATACTCTAGTTTTATTGCAGGAATTAGCCCTGCTGCAAAGCATTGCATCAAAAATTGTAATTAAACGCCCCTGTTAAACAGGGGCAGAAAAATTGGGCCTTAGGCACTGGTGCTGGTGCCACCACACTGCAACCTATCCCATATACTCTAGTTTTATTGCAGGAATTAGCCCTGCTGCAAAGCATTGCATCAAAAATTGTAATTAAACGCCCCTGTTAAACAGGGGCAGAAAAATTGGGCTGATGGCATCACCCAGAGCCAGAAATGTTCTTCCAAGATATCAGCGGAGGAGGAAGAGGATAGACAATCAACATAACAGGACAGTCACTCAGCATCAGCATAGGCAGTCTTGAAGGGATGTGATATTTCAAAAAAAATTATTCGGTTACATCAGCTTCAGGTGCTTGGTAGCTGTGGGTGATCCAAGACTGATTCATCTTGATGAAGGTCAGTCTATCAACTGATTCGGTGGACAGGCGCACCCTGTGATCGGTAACAAAGCCACCAGCAGCACTGAAGGTGCGTTCCGAAAGAACGCTGGATGCAGGACAGGCCAGTAGCTCAATTGCATACTGTGCAAGCTCTGGCCAGTGATCCATCCTCAAGACCCAGTAAGCCAGAGGATTTTCGGTGGGAAAGGTGTCCAAGTCTGACCTTGCCCCTAGGTATTCCTGCACCATGTAAATTAGATGCTGGCAATGGTTGCTGGAACCGATCATACCTTGGGGCTGTGGACTAAAAAATTGTCTGAAAGCATCAGTCAGACGGCCACCTTCTCCACCGCTCCTTCTGACTGATGCCTCAGCAACACGTTGTCCAGGACCAGGAGTTTGTAACCTCCCAGTCTCTGGGAACGCATTGCACAGACCTTTCTGCAAGGCCTCCCGGAGATGTCTCATCCTCTGCTCCCTCTGCGATGGCAAGATAAGGTCGGCAACCTTACCCTTGTACCGTGGATCAAGGAGAGTGGCCAGCCAGTAATGGTCCCTCTCCTTGATCCGAAGAATACGAGGATCCTTCCGCAGGCTTTGCAGGATCAGGGAGGCCATGCAGCGTAGGTTAGCTGAGGCATTCGGTCCGGAGTCCTCTGGGTCACTAAGGACAACATGATCCGCAGCTACCTCCTCCCAGCCACGTACAAGTCCACGTGTTTCTTGGGACTGTAAATCATCCCTACAAGACTGCTGCTGGTGCTGCTGATGCTGAGTGCCAGCCTCCACCTCCATGCTGACACAATCATCCTCCTCTTCCTCCTCCTCATCCTCTTCCTGTGTGATGGGTAGCACAGCAGGAACACTGTCTGGATAAAGGGGGCCTAGGGGGGCAAGGAAGTCCTCCTCTTCCTGCCTCTGTTCTGCCTCAAGTGCCCTGTCCATTATCCCACGCAGCGTATGCTCCAAGAGGTGGACAAGAGGTACAGTGTCACTGATGCATGCACTGTCACTGCTCACCATCCTTGTGGCCTCCTCAAACGGTGACAGGACAGTGCATGCATCCCTGATCATGCCCCACTGGCGTGGTGAGAAAAAACCGAGCTCCCCTGACCCTGTCCTGGTGCCGTAGTCGCACAGGTACTCATTGATGGCCCTCTGCAGCGTGTGCAGCCGCTGCAGCATGGCCAACGTTGAGTTCCACCTGGTGGGCATGTCACATATAAGGCGGTTCTTGGGCAGGTTCAACTCCTTTTGGAGCTCAGCCAGCCGAGCACAGGCATTAAATGATCGGCGGAAATTACAACAGACTTTCCTGGCCTGCTTTAGGACATCCTGTAAGCCTGCCCAAGAACCGCTGCACCACCAAGTTAAGGACGTGAGCTACACAGGGCACATGGGTCAGTTGTCCCTGTCGGAGGGCAGAGAGGAGGTTGGTGCCGTTGTCGCAAACCACCATTCCTGGCTTAAGCTGGCATGGCGTCAACCACCTCTCGGCCTGCCCCTGCAGAGCTGACAAAACATCCGCCCCAGTGTGGCTCCTGTCCCCCAAACAAGCCAGCGCAAGCACGGCATGGCATCGTTTTGCCTGCGTACTTGCGTAGCACCTGGAACGCCTACGGAGCACCGCTGGTTCTGAGGACAGAGCACTGGAAGAGGCCATGGAGGAAGAAGAGGAGGAGGGGGTGGAGGAGAGAGGTGTGTCACAACCAATAGTAGCATTTTGGAGGCGTGGTGGCGGAACAACCTCCAACACTACTGCACCTTGTCCTGCATCCTTCCCAGCTGCCAGAAGAGTGACCCAATGGGCCGTGAAAGACAGGTAACGTCCCTGTCCATGCCTGCTGGACCATGAGTCAGTGGTAATATGCACCTTACCGCTGACCGCCCTGTCCAGCGAGGCAAGGACATTGCCTTCCACATGCCGGTAGAGAGCCGGAATCGCCTTCCGTGAGAAAAAGTGGCGTTTGGACCTGCCACTGAGGAACCGCACATTGTACAAACTCACGGAAGGGGGCCGAGTCTACCAACTGAAAAGGCAGCAGTTGAAGTGCTAGCAATTTAGCCAAGCTAGCATTCAACCGCTGGGCATGTGGATGGCTGGGAGTGAACTTCTTTTGCCGGTCCAGCAGCTGGGGCAGGGACATTTGCCTGCTATAATCGGACGTGGGTGTACTGCTAGCAGAGTGCCCGGAAGCACTTGGCTGTGACACACCTAATTCTACACCTTCATTCCTCTCAGAGCAGGTTTCAGAGAGGACTGAAGGTCTAGTGGGGTTGGAGATGCCAGCTGATGAGGAGCAAGGAGAGGTCCGCTTTGTTCTTTGGTGTGGGTCTTTGAGGTACGCTTGCCAACGAGCTGCATGGCAGGTCAACATATGTCTGGTCAAGCATGTGGTGCCCAAGCGGCTGATGTTTTGGCCACGCAAGATACGCTTGAGACATATGTTGCAAATAGCAGCGGTGCGATCTGATGCACTCGTCTCAAAAAAGGCCCACACCAAAGAACTTTTAGAATAACGCGCGGAGGCAGCGCCCTGCACAGGCGGAGCTCTGCGGTGTGATTCAGTCGGTGTGCTGCCCCTAAGCTGGCCCCCAGAGGGCATCCTGCCTCGTTGGACATGCGCCTCCTCCTCCTCCTCTCTCCTACCAGGCACCCACGTGGAGTCAGTGCCCTCATCATCCCCTCCCTCTTCATAGCTGTAGCAAACCTGGCAATATGCTGCAGCTTGTGGAACATGACTGCCAGATTGCTGTCCTTCTTGAGCATCCCCTCTCTCTGCATTCACGCTACTGCCTTCCTCTAGCTGAGTGTCATCATCAGAGGCTACAAAACACTGGGCATCCTCCTGGAGCATGTACCCAACACTGTGCTCAAAGAGTTCAGGAGACTCCTCAGGAGGGCGTGGTGGGTCTAGGGAAGGAGTCACTGATGATGACATTGAGACGAGGGAAGATGATGCGTTGGCAGCTGCTTTGCTAGTACCCGGAGACTGGGTGAGAGAGGATGAGGAGGATGAAGAGGGCTTGGTCATCCACTCTACCAAGTCATTGGCATGTTGCGGTTCAACATGTCCAGCTGCCGAAAAGAAGGACAAGCGTGTCCCATGGCCACGTGCTGATGACAATGCACCGCGTCCACGACCAGCACTGTTGTCTCTAGACACAGCGCCTGCTTGCCCTCTTTTATCGGCTCGCGCCTGTCTGCCTCTCCTTGCTGGCCTTCCAGACATGGTAATGGCCTGAAGGGAGTTGGGTAAAACAGCAGTTGGGTAGTGTATATTGTGCTGGAGGCACACAACACCCACTAACTCCTGCAGATGCCTTTATTATAGAACACCAGAGATAAAGGGGTATACTGTAATTGAGTCACACAAACACCCACTAAGCCCTGCAGATGGCTCTATTAGAGAACAGCAATAAAGGGTAGATACAGGTGTATATTGTGCTGGAGGCACAAAACACCCACTAACTCCTGCAGATGCCTTTATTATAGAACACCAGAGATAAAGGGGTATATACAGATGTATACTGTGCTGTGCTGGAGGCACACACAACTTCCAATAACTCCTGCAGATGGCAAGTGGGCTCAAATAGAGAAGAGCTATGTAGGTGGATATAGTGGTGTGTACTGGGTACAGAGCACGCAGACAGCACGCACAAGCTCCTAACACTACTGACTGCAAGCTCTATTATAAAAGATAGATCACTAGCTATATAGATGAGGTGAATATAGCGGTGTATACTGCAGTCAGGGCATGCAGACAACAACCACTACACAACAGCAAGATCGAAAATCAGCCGATAACGATCGGTGTGTACTGTGTTGAAGGTACACAGAACACCCACTAACTGCTTCAGACGCCAACACACTACACAAGGCCGCCGCGCTGGCGGCCTTATATAGTGTGGGGTGTGTACTACACAGCCTGAGCTATGATTGGCCACAGGCATCCTGCCTGTGGCCAATCATGGCTCTCCTCGCTGCTGGCGCTGTGATTGGCCAAGCATGCGGGGTCACAGTGCATGCTTGGCCAATCATGAGCCAGCAATGCACTGTGATGACGCAGTGCATTGTGGGCTGTGAGCGCCACACGAATTTGGCGCGAACGCCCCATAACGTTCGGAATTCGCCGAACGGGCGAACAGCCGATGTTCGAGTCGAACGTATGTTTGACTCCAACACGAAGCTCATCCCTATCCACTATGACCAAAAGATATTGTTGTTTCTTTCCTTCTTTGGGCATATGTGTAAAGTATATCTGTAAATGGGTAAACGGTGTTGTTGGGTACTCAAAATGTTCATGCTTTGATTTCTTTGGGTTTGTTGGATTGTTCCCAATGGAAGTGACACATCTCCTTACAAAAGCTTTGACTAGATTAGGTAATCCTGCAATGAAAAAATCTGCATTTAGAAGTTCACATGTGGCCTGCCATCCCTTGTGACCCAGTCCATGGTATTGTGCAATGAACAGGGGGGCGCTAGCAACAGGAATACACGGCTTCCCCTCTTTGCAGATTAATACTGTTTTAGGATCCTTCTGTACCATCCCATCACAATTCCATTGCGCAATATCATCAGGGGTGGCAAAAGCCTGCAGTTCTGTGAGCCAATGTGTCTTTTTCAGGGAACATGGCTGAGGTGTTAGCATGGGCATTTGAATGTCTGCATTTTGTGTAGATGCAGCTTCTTTAGCTATTCTGTCAGCTAGTGCATTACCTTTGGCTATATCAGTCATTTGGCCTGTATGTGCCTTACAGTGCATGATAGCTAGTTGCATCTAGTAATGCTGTGACTAGGTCAGAGTGTGATATGCTCTTTCCATCTGCTGCCACATATACTCTGTGAAGCCATATTACACCATGGTCCCAGATCACACCATGCGCATACCTGGAATCGGTGTAAATGTTTATCTCTTTTCCTGCAAACAGCTGCCATGCACGGGTTAATGCTATCAATTCAGCAGCTTGTGCAGACTGATATGGTATTGGATTGGCCTCGAGGACAGTTATCCGGCAGTTGGACAACAGCATATGCTGCATGATAGACATTATCACTTGGTCTGCTGCAAGAGCCATCAACAAAAACTGTATAGGAGGATGACTTCATACCCACTCAGTCTTTGTGCTGACATATGCTGAGTATGTAAAGTTTTGAGGAGTGTGGTAACATTATGTGAGGTGTGTAAAGTAGTGTTATGACCCAAGGTAAATGGTGCTTCCATCTCTACAACCATAGAACAAGACGCCAACGCTCTGAGACAAGCAGGCATGCCTTGCATCTGTACTGGAACCACCTGTGAGAAAAAAGCTACAGGGTGCAGTCTCCCACCATGTTCCTGGGCCAGTACTCCTGCCATGGTTCTGCAATTTTCCCTGGCAAACAAGTGAAACATTTTGCAAAAATCAGGGAGGCCGAGGCTTAGCCCAAGCCTCGGCCTCCCTGTAGCACCCTGTAGCTTTTTTCTCAAAGGTGGTTCCAGTACCATTGCACTTTTCAACATGGCAAAAGAATTTAACATTTCATCAGACCATTTTACAATATCAGACATTTCAGACATTTTCATTGGCGGCAGTACCCAATCATTCTAAGAAAGGTTAGCAGGTCTTTCTTTGTAAGTGGGCGGGGCAGACCCACTATAGCAACAGTTCTTTTGTGATTGTCTTTCCTAACTCCCGGAGACAGCACAAACCCTAGGTACTCAACCTCCTGTTTACACCATTGTAATTTTTTCTTAGACACTTTGTGACCACATGTATGTAACCATTTCAATAAGGATAGGCTATCAGCTCGGCAGTCCTCCTCTGAAGAGCTACAAATCAAAATGTCATCAACATATTGCAACAGTACAGAACCATGAGGGGTAGTCTAAGGCCTGAGGGTGGCTTGGGGTACTATAGAATAGACCACAGGTGAGTCTATGTAACCCTGGGGCATTCTACACCAGGTAAACTGGCGATTGTGTTGGTCAATCGACATAGTAAAAGCAAAGAGTGGCCTTGTCTCCTTGTCTACAAGGACAGAGAAAAAAGCATTCTTTAAATCAATTACAGTAAAACATTTGGCTGTTGCTGGAATGGAGGACAGTAGTGATGGAACATCAGGTAAAATGGGTGCTATTGGGACTATGAGGTCATTTATGGCCCTCAAGTCCTGTACAAATCTGAAGGAGCCATCTGGCTTCTTTACAGGTTTAACATGTGTGTTGTATGGAGAAATAATTTCCTCCAGGATTCCATCCTGCAGAAACTTTTTCACCATTGGCACTATGCCATCCATCTTTTCTTTAGAGAGTGGATACTGTTTGTGATAGATAGGAAATGCATCTTCTTTGAGAGTGGCCTTGTATGGTGTGCATGAAACAAGTCCTACATCCAGATGTGATGTAGACCAGACCTGGGGGTCTATATCCTCAAAATCTTCTTCACTATTTTGTTGTGACAGCATCAATAAACCTGGTTTGCATGCTACTATAGTGATTTTATCTGAGTAAATGTCTAGACCTCCTTTTGGAGTTGGTTCTAATTGTGATTCCTAGTGGCCCAAACAAGTCTCTTCCCAACAAATTTACAGGGCACCTTGGTATTATCCTAAAAGAATGTGTGCATATGGTGTACCCTTCATCATCTTCTATTGGTAGGGGTGGGGTCCTATATGTTTTTGTCAGTATCCCATTAATTCCCAAAGAGGGTTCCGCTGGTTCCCACTTCCCTCTGAAATGATCTTCACAAATAGTACTCCTAGTGGCCCCGCTATGGACGAGATAGGGGAGGAGTCTCCCATTTATTGAAATAACAACCATTGGACTGTCAGTAAAATCATCTGAGACAAAAGGAAAAGCTGGGACACTACCCTCCGGGCCCCATCATTGTTGTTGATTTCCCCTTTTGATTGGAAATATTGGGCCTTGTTGGATGGATGCCTGTGGTTGTTGTGTCTGGTTAGGGACAGAGCTGGAATCGGGAGTCTGAGGAGGGGTGGGGTGAGGACACTGACTCACCCAGTGATCCTCAGCACCACAATTGAAACATCCATTGTTTCTAGAGCGACTCGTCCCTCTTCCATTTCTGCCTCTAAATCTGCCTCTAAAATTCCCCTTCATATTCCCTTGAAAATGTTGTGCGGAGACAGGCAACGGCTTTGGTATATCAAAACAACCTGCTGCATCTTTCTGTGAAAGAGCTTTGCCAAAGTTAGTTCTAGAAAGTGTTGACCAGTAATCATTTGTTTGACTGGGACCACTAAATGGGGTTTGAGATTACTGGATCAATAATGGATCCAAAATTGTCAGAATACCCAAACCGCCTTTCTGTCCATCCTGCCATATGATCCACCCAAGGGTTAACTAGGCAGTGATGTACATTCCATTTTCCCATGAAAACAAAACAATTTATCATGCTTGACTGCCACCTAACGGTGCAGACAATCAGACAAAGGTGTGAATCAGACAATACCTCAACTTAGATTCCTTTAACAAAAAAATCAGTACTGTCCGTGATACTTTTTTTTATACTAATACGGCTACAATCACTTCAAGTCTGTAACAGAATAAATTTGGAACAAGTTCAAGAGTATTTCAGACATACAATAAACGTACAATCTTGCTCATGGAGCTGCTGTTTTGTTTCAGACAAATTTAAATCTTCCATGAAATTAACTTTGCAATATACATTAATCTGTTTACCTTTCCCAAAATAGCTTTACCCAAATTTTAACTTTATAACCTCCGGGAATACCACTCACCAAGTATGCCTTTTGGTACTTGAAACAAAATAGCAGTTCACATATACACACTCAGCGCAATTCATTCAGCGTGATACTTTTAAAGCAAAGCAGTTAGACAATCATACACAAAGTTTACACAATACATTGATCATCAGTCACCTGTTCTGTCCCAAACAGAACTAAAACTCTAGAGTACTCTATAAATTTTTCTATGGTCACCAAAACCTTTTCTAAGGTCACCAAAACCTTTTCAAGTGTCCCCAAAACACTATATGACCTTTTAAGGTCATGACCGGTCAACTTATCTATACTTATGAGAGGTTCTATAACCCAACAGCAATCTCTGTGGGATGGAAGCCAAGTCACACACCTGACACCTGGACCCCGGCAAGTCAATTTCACTCAATAAGAATAGAATCAACTTACCGAATCCGTTAAAAGTAGCTTTCCAATTCCGTTAAGGGTAAATAAACATCCATCCCGGGACAAGCCCCCAGTGCTGAAAGGGTTAATCCTGTGTCTAGGGTGGTCCCTTCAACCTCTCAGACCTTAGATCCAATGTATTGAGTTATCACAAAGTGATTCATATAGTAAATTACACGTCACACAGAATAAGACATGCGCAGTACACATCAAGACGATTACAGCTGGTCAAGACAAAACGCTATTGTTCTTTGTTTTAAGCTGGCTAAAATAATGTGGGAAAAAGATAACAAGATGTGAGACGGTTCATGATTTCTCCAGTAGCTGAAGGAATGCTGAGAAAATGTGTGAAAGTTTTAGATAAGTGTGTGAGAACAAATGAGTTATAAGAATCTCATGTTTAGACAGATATCTGAGAAGTTAAAGGGGTGTTCAAACTGTACATATTGTAAAATGGAAGTTTGTGAATATTAAGATGGCTGACAGAAACAAGATGGATGCTTAACATAACCTTTCAGACACCACAAAGCAACTCGTTCACTCCTTGATTATTTCCTGCCTTGACTACTGCAACTTTCTCCTTAATGGCCTGCCCTTAAGCAGGCTATCCCACCTTCAGTCTATTATGAATGCTGCTGCTAGACTAATACACCTCACTAATCTATCCGTGACTGCCACCCCTCTCTGCCAATCCCTTCACTGGCTTCCCCTACCCCACGGTGTAAAATTCAAAATGCTAACCATAACATACAAAGCCATCCACAACATCACCCCCATCTACATCACCAACCTCATCTGTAGATATCGCCCAAATCATTCCCTCCATTCCTCCCAGGACCTCCTGCTTTCTAGCTCCCTTGTTACCTCCTCTCATGCCAGCCTTCAAGACTTATCCAGAGCCTCTCCCATCCTCTGGAACTCCCTGCCCCATCTGTCCAATCAGCCCCTACCCTGTCCACCTTTAGGAGATCCCTGAAAACTCATTTATTCAGGGAAGTCTATCCCACACCCACCTAAAAACTGTCCCTGGGCCACCCCCATCAAATCATTCTCTGCAGCTATTACCTTTTGTACCACCACCCCCTCCCTTTAGAATGTAAGCTCTAGGAGCAGGTCCCTCCTGTACCTTTTGAATTGTACTGTAATTTTGTTGCCCCCCCCCCCCATACATTGTAAAGCGCTGCGTAAACTGTTGGCACTATATAAATCATGTATAATAATAATAAAAAAAAAAGATTTGCATATTGGTTTTTGCAAAGCACTGGGTGTTGGAAACTCAATTTCATTGTATATTTTGTTTTTTATACATGTGATATAGTGACTTTATTTTGAAAGCATTGTTTTTTATGTGTTGCACTTCACTGATGGTTAAAGAATTTAATCTCATGAGATTTGAACATGAATTCAGTGTGATTCCTGTCCAAATCGCATGCCGTTTTCTGCACCACTCCTGTGTGAACCCAGGCTGAAATCACTATGACAATCCTACATTCACACAGGAGCAGTGGGGGAAACCGCATGTGAGTCAGACAGGAATCGCACCGCATTCCTGTTCAAATCACATACATTCTTTGCAGTGAGATTTGAGCCCATTCATTTTGTATGTAAGTACTTGTGCAAATGCTTAGTATCAGCACTGATACTGGTATCGGTGCAACCCTATCATGAATGGATTCCATTCATGACTGTTTACTAGTTGACGTGATCACTGTGATTGGTGATAACAATCATGTGATATCTGGACCAATTACATGGCCTAAAACTAAGCACCACAATGTGCTGCTCATCTGCGGGACGATGTACCAGTACGTTGTCCAGGAATAACAGAGCCACCAGAGAACAATAAAATTACTACTGCTGGTCTGCAAATGGTTAAATGTGGGTAAGACAGTAAAAATCGAACATTATGTTATAAAAGAGTGCTACTATATTCACACGATTTTGTTTACTGGATAATAAATTGAGAAAAAAAATGTGAGGGGTAGAAAGCCTAGAGTATTGTCATAACCAAAATGGAGTGTTTGTTAAGCCAGTAAACAATAAAGAGAGGGTAAGAAAAAAGTGTGTATGTGTGTGTGTGTGTGTGTGTTGGGGGGAGGGGGGGGGGGGGGGGCTGTAGGTACATGGAGGCTATAGGCTGTTGGATATGCAGTCTTATCCATATAATCACTTATCCATATCACCACCCTCATGCCACCCCTACAATAAGGTCACCAGGGGGCCAGTTTTGGGTGTGATAGTTGCTATTGGGGATGTGTTTTAGGAAATTTGAATAGTAACCAGCTGGGTCATGTGAACCTGTATTGCCATTTGCAATAGCTTGGGTGTCCTCCATCTATTTGGTTGACCCTACAATTCCACTAAGTGACCATGGGGGAAGATGTGCTTCTCCATGGCTGCAGATATGTGTTTTGGCTGCACTAATTAGATCTATGTTTCCCTTTTTTTTCTTCAGGTGGTTGGAATTAAAGTCTGATGTGATATATAGATTTGATGTGTGAAAGGGGATATTTAGCCTATGTGCTTTTCAAAATTTCCATTGGTAATTATCAAATAACATATGTTTACATAGTCAGAATGGTGTACAAGATGAGAAACACTGAGCATATTCAAGTCGATTGATAGAGCAGTATCGTATATATTAATATAGGTGTTACAAGGAATCGGGCAGTGAACGGCTTGTACAGTCTTAAGTTACTAACTTTTAATTGTTGCTTTAGCAGGGGCCAAGGCCCAAAAACACAAAGACATTCAGTCAGGTTAATACTCTGTAGGGGCAAGGAGTGGTAAGAAGAGACAGCCATTCGCCGTGTTTGGCGATTTTTGTTACCAGTGGTATTTGTTGGGCTTAAAGAGGGGTTGAGGGAGGAGAGAAGAAGAGAGGGAGAAGAAGAGAGGAGAGAAAAGCAAGGAGCTAGAGAGGGTAAGTACCAGAAGAAAAGGAGCAGAGGAAGTGGAAATGGCCGTGCGGCCCGCCTGAAACTGCAATCGCCCAACCTCAGGCTCTAGGTGTATTATGGAGGATCAAGGCTCCAGTAGGCACTTATCAAAGTTAGGAGGGAGGAATTGTTCAATCCATGGCCACCAGACTTTAAGATGTTGGGGAATCTTATCTAGAATTGTAGCTTCAATTTTACTATGAATCATGGCCTGGGTGACCCTATTTTTAACTTCGGCAATATTCAGGGTTGGAGTCCTCCAAGCTCTCGCTATCGTTTGCTTGGGTGCAGTTGTAAGTTGGAGGAGTAGCTGTAATTGCGCCGGTGTGAGTCCCTGTGGTGAGAGATTCTATATAGCGAAGGTCCGGTCAGGGTTGAGAGTCACATGGATCAGGGCCGAGGCCATTTGGAATATGGTCTCCCAGAAGCGTCGCACCGCTGGACAACACCACCATATATGCTCATGTGTGCCTCTTTCGCCGCATCCTCTGAAGCAATGAGGAAGATAGGACGGAAGGAAAATAGCAATCCTCACCGGAACCAAATACCACTGCATAAGAACCTTTTATAATTTGCTTCTGATGCGATGATGTTCTGAGATGAGATTTTCGTGTTTATCCATATGTTCGATCAGTCTTCTGCATCTAGGTCTGTTGCTAGGTCTTTGGACCATTCCAGAGCATATGGCGGAAGAGAAGGGGGGGGGTGTGAGATGAGCGTAAAGATGGGAGATTATGTCCGGAGCGTGGGGTCCGAGTCGCACACACCCTCAAAGATTGATCGGTTATCCAACTACTTATGTGATCCAACAACTGATTGGATAAAATGGGAGATCTGCAAATATCAAAAACATTCCCGATACGGGAGTTGTTTCTGTGCCTGTAGGGCTGGAAACGATTTTATAGCGTCTCCGGAGATTAAGTCATATATGCGACTCAGACCCGCCTGTTCCTTTGCCTGGAAGGAGATGGGCTCGGTTTGAGCCAGGTAAAAGAGTGGGTTGTAAAGATGGAAAGTGGTGGCAAGTGTGGAGAGTAGTGATGGACGAACTTCCGACGGGACGTTTCGCGAATGCGATCCGTGAACGTGCCCAAATGTTCGTGAACCACAGGACCACATTCACTTTAATGGCAGGCAAACCTTAAAAACCTCCAGGTCATGTTTTCAGCCACAAAATACTTACTAGCTGTGCACACATAGTCCCACAACATGGACACTGACAGACCAGAAGTATTAAGTGAATCTGGGATCGACAACGACAAGCATTCTTTTTTTATCTGTGAAATTTTGACAATTCAGGAGCACATGAAGGAGAGGCAAGGTCAGGCCAGGCTATGAAGGGGGTGCCGGAGATGATCAGTGCCACAGTCAGGGCAGCGCAGTCCTGTGCCAGTGTCCCAGTGTCCTAACCTGTGCTTGAGCCCCTCCCTCTGCCCGGCCCTTACCCCCCACCTATGCAGGGCTCCACTGCGGTGGTCTGGAGGTGCCAGTCCAGTGCTGATCCTCAGCCATGGTGCTGGCACTGCTTGCTGATTGGCTTCTCCGCTGCTATCTCCCTCACTGTCTGAAACCAGCACTGCAATAGAGACTAAGCACTGACACCAGCACCGTGATAGAGAGCACTGACACCAGCACCGAGATAGAGAGCACCGACACCAGCACCGAGATAGAGAGCACTGACACCAGCACCGAGATAGAGAGCACTGACACCAGCACCAAGATAGAGAGCACTGACACCACACCAGCACCGAGATAGAGAGAGAGCACTGACACCAGCACCTCGCTGCGGGACCCAAAAATATGACACCGCTCAACCTCTTCAAACAGGAGGGTACGGGCATATAGTACGGTGTGCTTTTTTTGTACAAGGAAATGTGCTAGATTATATAAATCGTTTATAGAGTTATACATATACATGGTCTACTGGTCACATGTGTTGAATTCCTCCGAGATCCATGCCGCATTCATTTTTATAAATGTGAGGTAGTCAACACTGCCGTGAGCTAGGTGAGTGCGCTTATCAGTCACGATCCCCCCTGCTGCGCTGAACGTCCTTTCGGACAGGACACTGGACGAGGGGCAAGCCAACAGTTCCATTGGAAATTGGGCAAGCTCTGGCCAGAGGTCAAGCCTGCCCATCCAGTAGTCCAGGGGTTCATCACTTCTCAGAGCGTCCACATCGGCCATTAACCCAATGTAGTCGGACACCTGTCGGTCTAGGCGTTCCCTGATGCTGGATCCGGATTACACCTGTCGATGGGTTGGCTGAAAGAATGATCTCATATCAGAAGTGACCAAAACATCTTCAAACCGCCCTTTTCTTGTAGGCACTGTTGGATTGGTACCCGCTACTCATTCTCTGGGAGTGGGAATTCCTCTGCCAGTGCACGCAAAAGCAGAATGCAGCATTTCTCTAATCAAGGCCTGTAAAGTGCTCCATTCTGACAGCCCTCTGCGATGGTGGTAACATTTCCACCATTTTGTGTTTGTACCGGGGATCTAAGTACATTGCCACCCAGTACTGGTCCTTGACCTTTATGCTTTTTATACGGGGGTCCCTGTTAAAACAGTGGAGCATGAAGGCCCCCATTTGCACTAAACTGGAAGTGGTGTGGTGGCCTGGCTCCTACTCATCATCCAGGATAATGTTGTCCTCCTCGTTCTCCTCTCCCCATCCACGCACACCAACAACAGGGATCCCAGAAAGGTTTAAAGCATGCTCTTCTTGCTCCTCCTCATCCGCCACGGCACCATCCTCCTCTGACTCCTCTTCAGACTCCTGTTGTTGACTTGTCTCAGATAGAGTAGCCCCCCTGGGAATTCATCCAGCATTGCAACTTCCTCATCTTCCTGCTCCTCCACGGCTTGATCAATGACACAACGCAATGCACGCTCCATAAAGAAGGCATAAGGTACGATGTCACTGATGGCACCATGGCTGAGACTGACCAGTTTGGTGATCTCATCAAATGGCCGCAGAAGTCTGCATGCGTCGCACATGAGCAGCCACTGGCGCAGTGAAAAAACCAAGCTCCCCAGAACCTGTTGTGCCGTAGAGTTCGTAAAGGTAGTCGTTTCTGCTGGAGCAGCCTATCAAGCATATAGAAGGTTGAGTTCCATCGCGCCGGGCAATCGCAAATAAGATGTCTGACCGGCAGATTGTGTCGCCGCGGAATGTCAGTAAGGCGAGCCATGGCCGTGTAAGATCTTCTGAAATGGGCAGAGATTTTCCTTGCCTGCCACAAGATGTCCAGGACGCCAGGGTATTTGACAGTGAATCGCTGCACGACCAAGTTTAAGACGTGTGCCATGCATGGCACATGTGTAATTTTTCCCTGTTTCAATGCGGTAAGCAGATATGCACCATTGCCACACACTACTTTACCAACTGTCAAATTGAGCGGTGTTAGCCACTGATCTGCCTGTGAACGCAAAGCTGAAAGGAGTGCAGGGCCAGTGTGGCTCTTGGCTTCCAGGCACAACAGACGCAGCACAACATGGCAACGTCCCACCTGGTATGTCGAATAGGTTCTGGGGATCTTGGGCGGCGCAGAGGAAGAGACGCTAGCAGTGGAAAAGGAGGAGTCAGCCGAGGAGGAGAGGGAGGAGGATGGAGTAGGAGGAGAAGAAGAAGAGGCAGGCCTGCATGCAATCCGTGGTGGTAAAACCAAATCTACATGGGTGCCACGGGTTACATACTTGACGGCAGTCATAAGGTTCACCCAGTGGGCAATAAAAGTTATATACCTTCCCTGCCCGTGTTTGCTAGACCACGTGTCTGTGATCAGATGTATCTTGGCGCCGACACTGTGTGCCAGAGATACATTCACATTCACTTGCTGAACATGGCCATATAGCTCTGGGATGCCCTTCTGTGAGAAATATTTCCTTCCTGGGACCTTCCAATGTGGTGTCCCAATGGCCACAAATTTTCGAAAGGCCTCCGAGTCCACCAGTTTATATGGCAGTAGTTGGCAGGCTATCAGTTCTGACAAACCAGCGGTCAACCGTTGGGCAAGAGGGTTATCCGGCGTCATAATTTTTTACGCTCGAACATTTGGCCCACGGAAGCCTGCCTTTTTCCAGAAAAACGTGAGGACGGCATGATGGAAGGTGGAGTGGAGGACAATTGTGAGGAGAGAGGAGAAGGAGAAGTAGAAGACGAGGCTGGACAGTGAGAGCCTGGAGTGTGGCTTTGTGGGTTCCGCTGCTCCCACTGTGCTCGGTGATTACAGCTCATGTGCCTTCTTAAGGCGGTCTTCCCTAGGTAAGTGTTGGGCTAACCACGACTTATGTGTTGACTGCAAAGGCTGCAGATGGCAACACTATTGTCAGCAGTGGACATATTAAAAAAAGCCCACACTGCAGAGCCATGTGCCGGCGTCCTGGGAGCGCCAGATGTGACCATACATGGTTGATGCCTCGCTCCTGATACATTAGCAGCCTGGTTTGTCCCTCCTGTGCAATGTAAGTTCCGCCTGCTTCTCCTCCCTATTTGCTTGTCCATATCTCCCTCTGAACTCCCCTCTTCTTCCTCTCTTGTGGGCACCCACGTGACATCACTAGACACATCATCATCTACTTCACCTTCCCCACTGCTATAATTAGAGATCTCGGAGTAGGAAGCAACACCGGGGACCAACCTCCTCCTTCGGCTGATCTGGGTACTGTTGTCAGACTTCTGTGTGGCGGTTGTTGCTACCTCTTCCTGATCCAATGCCGAGAGTGGCTGCGCATCAGTAATGTCTTGTGATGGATCGGAAAACAATTCCTGTGACTCAAGCGGAGGGTATATGGTGGTGGTGGGGGTGTTGGTGGTAGTGTCTTTGGGGGTGCACACAGCAGAGAGTGAAGAAGTGGGTGCAGATTGAGAGGATGAGAAAGGTGCAGAAGAGTAAGGCTGAGTGAGCCACTCAACCAAGTCTGGTGTGTCCTTTGATGTAATCGAACGCACCTTCTGCACCCACTTTGGCTCAAGCCTGTTGCTCCTGCCCTACCCCTACCACCCCTGCGAAAGGGCCTGCCTTTTCCTCTGCCTGTCATTTTTTAAATGACAAAGTGGCAAAAGTCTCTAGAGAAGTGCAGTATATGTGGAAGAAGGTATATAACACCCTGCTTCAATCTGTCATTTTGGGTGGCCACTGGACTATCACAACAGTTATAATACTTTTTTCCAATTGCGTTTGTCACTCTTTGTAGTATCGCTGCAGAACCGCTCAGCAGTCACAATGCTGCACAGTGGAAATGCACTATACTATGCTTTCTATATTTGAAAGAAAGTATATTATAAGTGTATTAAAACCCTATATACTGTACACCTATACCAGTGCCACCGTTGTAGACCTTTGTGGACCTAATAGTAGCTCGCTAGTAGCTAGTAATTTACAGACTGTCCCTGCTCCAAACCCCAAACTGTCCCTACACTGAGAAAAGACAGCTGCAGATTCAGTCAGCACTTGTGAGGGCTTACCTAGGTTGGAGTCCATGGCGCAGAGATGTAGGCTCACCCTTGCAAATAGACACAGCCCACAGTAAGAAACAGATAAGCTACCTGGGCTGTGAATCTGTGCAAGGGGGCTTGATAGGAATTTGCCAAAGGATTGTTCAGGTAAAGCCGTAGTCAGGGATTCCAGAAGTCAGAATAAACTATATACAAGCCAGGGTCAGAAGCCGGGGTCAGTCTTGGAACACTGTAACTCGAACACAGGAACCTTTGGCAACAACAGAGACAGAGACAATGAACTGACAAAGCCCTTAGCCCCCGTACACACGGTCGGACATTCCGATGGACAGTGTCCGATAGGACCGTGTTGTCGGATAATCCGACCGCGTGTGGTCTCCATCGGACTGTTTCCGTCGGAGTATCCGACGGACCAAGTTTTCCAACTTGGCTATAAAATTTTCTGACAACATGCTCCGATTGGACATAGTCCGATCATGTGTAGCCTACTCTGACGAACAAGGTGCCACGCATACTCACAATCAAATTTGGACACGGAAGCGCTCACTCAGGTAAAATTAACGCTCGTAATCGATATAGCACATTCGTCACGCTGCAATGTTAAAAATACTTTCATGCAGCGCATTCTCTTGTTCTTTACAATGCTGCAAGAATTAATGTGTTTTGATGCTCATATTCACACACACTTCTCCCAAACGTATTTCTTTATTCTTTTTACTCATTTCAGCAATACAATATTTTAAATCGTCACATCTACCCAATCTTTTTATGTTTTTTTTTTTTTAATTTTGTGGTTGTTTTTTTTAATCATCTCCTTTTTTGACAGTTTTCTCATCTTTGCATTTTTTTAGGTGTGTTTTGTGTGTCAACTTACCACAACACCATTATTATCTTTTTTAACCACTTGAGATGCGCGCTATAGTCAAATGACGGCTACAGCGCGGATCTCAAATTCCGGGACTACGTCTATTGACGTCGTCCCCTTTAAGGGCTCCTCGCGCGCTCCCGGGAGCGCGCATCGGGGGAAAATCTGTGTTGGCCGTGTCCCCTGGACACGGCCAATCACAGATCGCTGTAAACGGCCAATCACAGCGGCCGTTTACAGCGCGATTGCTGCCTCCAATGGGTGATGATCTCAAATGTAAACAAATGAGATCATCACCCATTGCCGAATCTGTCTCCTCACACAGCGATAGCGTGTGAGGAGAAAGATACTGTGAGTGAGAAAAAAAAGTCTTTTGTGCCATCTGTGCCCATATTTACCCTGCCAGTGCCCAGATCTACCCTGCCAGTGCCCAGATCTACCCTGCCAGTGCCCAGATCTACCCCACCAGTGCCCATCTCTACCCCACCTGTGCCCACCTGTGGCCACCTGTACCCACCTGTGCCCACCTGTGCACCGCCAGTGCCCCATCTGTGCACCGCCAGTGCCCATCTGTGCACCGCCAGTGCCACCAGTGCCCGCCAGTGCCAATCGGTGCCCATCTGTACCAATCGGTGCCCATCTGTGCCGCCTCAGCAGTGCGCATCTGTGCCGCCTCAGCAGTGCCCATCTGTGCCGCCTCAGCAGTGCCCATCTGTGCCCATCTGCTGCCTCATCAGTGCACATCTGTAATAAATCTGCACATCTGTGCAATAAATCAGTGCACATCTGTGCCGTCCCATTAGTGCCCATCTGCCGACTCAGCAGTGCCCATCTGTGCCGACTCAGCAGTGCCCATCTGTGCCGACTCAGCAGTGCCCATCTGTGCTGACTCAGCAGTGCCCATCTGCCACCTCAGCAGTGCCCATCTGCTGCCTCATCAGTGCACATCTGTAATAAATCTGCACATCTGTGCAATAAATCAGTGCACATCTGTGCCGACCCATCAGTGCCCATTTGTGCCACCTCAAAAGCACCCATCTGTGCCACCTCAAAAGCGCCCATCTGTGCCACCTCAAAAGCGTCCATCTGTGCCACCTCAAAAGCGCCCATCTGTATAATCAGTGCACATCTGTGCCGACTCATCAGTGCACATCTGTGCCGACTCATCAGTGCCCATCTGTGCCACCTCTGTGCTGCTTCAACAGTACACATCTGTGCCACCTCATCAGTGCACATCTGTGCCACCTCATCAGTGCTCATCAGTGCTACCATGGCTAAACGAGTCTTTTCCGCTGAGGAGGCGTACCAAATTATTTCCACGGCCGACGAGAGCAACGGGGAGCTCTCCTCTTCAGGTTCCTTTTCAGATTTGGATTCTGAAGCCGACATAAATTATGAGCCAGTCCTCCGCAGTGAAACACTGACTGAATCCGAGGAGGAAGATATCCGGCCCATCAAACGAAGGCATTATAGTGAGGCAGTGCCGTCCACCAGCACCGAAGTGCCATCCACCAGCACCGCAGTGCCCCGGCAAGAAAGGCCAAGTACCAGTGGGGTGTCATCTCAGCCCCAAAGGGTTAGGAGCCATGCCGGCCTTCCCTATGCCCTTCAGAACCCCTTGTGGCTTCCTCCTAATTCAGGAGAGGCCAATGTTCCCCCTTTCACTGCCCAGCCAGGAGTCCAGGTGGACACGGAGAATTTTACCCCAATAGATTTTTTTAATTTAATTTTTACGGAGGATATGTTGTCGTCAATTGTGGCCCAGTGCAACCTGTATGCACAACAATTTATTTTGCAAAATCCGACCTCTTATTATGCCCGTCCCTACGAATGGAGAGACCTAATGGTGGAGGAGTTCAAGGTTTTTTTAGGCCTCACATTTAACATGGGACTCAGCATAAAAAATCAATTGCGTACCTACTGGTCAACCCACCCCCTCCACCACTCACCGCTCTTCTCCGCGGTAATGCCCAGAACCAGGTATCAGATGATCCTGAGGTTCTTACATTTCAGCGACAATTCCCAGTGCCTTCCACGAAATGATCCAAATTATGGCCGGCTTTACAAAATTCGACCAATACTTAATTATTTTTCAGAAACATTCCCCAAATTGTTTACCCCGGACCAACACATATGTGTGGATGAGTCCCTTATTAAATTTAGCGGCAGGCTTAGAATGAAGCAATTTATGCCCAGCAAAAGGGCCCGCTATGGGGTGAAGGTCTACAAATTATGCGACCGAGCCACAGGGTACACATATTCATTCATAGTGTACGAAGGGAAGGACACCCAGCTGCAGCCCCCTAATTGTCCGGACTACTTGGGATCCAGCGGAAAAATAGTTTGGGACCTCATATACCCCCTATTGGATAAAGGCTACCACCTGTATGTAGATAACTTCTACACATCTCTGCCCCTTTTCCACAACCTTCACCGGAAGAAGACGCCAGCATGTGGCACCGTAAAAAGGAATCGGAAGGGCTTTCCTCAAAGTCTTGTGAATAAGAAGCTGCGAAAAGGAGAAACCGCAAGTCTGAGAAACAAGGAGGTTCTGGCAGTGAAGTGGAGGGACAGAAGGGATGTGTATATGTTGTCTTCTATCCACAATGATACTGTCACGTACCTGGTGGACGAGCCTGGAGTGCAGGGAGCGGCCCCTCGTAGCCCCTGGCTCAAGAACCCCTGGAGGTGGTAACAGAGATTCGAAAGTTCAGGGGGCACAAGTGCCTGGCAGGTGTTGGTAGGTCCGGACGACAACAGCAACACGGATAGCAGTCGGCAGGAGACAGCAGGAACAGACTGATGGACTGGCAAGATGGTGGTTGTCAGTGGAGACAGCGGACACTGGCAGGTCAAGACAGGAACAGCAGGCACAAGCAGATCCGGATGGATCAGTAGACAGCAGAGTAGTCAGGTACAGGCAGGGTCGGCAGCAGGCGGGCAACACAGTACAAGGGCAGAGGCAGAGACGTGGTCAGGCAGGCAGGTAGTCGGTGGCAGGCAGCAGGCAAACGTGGTCAAGAACAAGCCGGGTCACAGGAATCAAACAGGCAGTTAACAGGTAAACAGAATCTCCGAACACGCTGTAGACTGGACAGCGAGGGGAGAGTGGACACCGAGTCCTTAAGAAGCCTTTAGGGCGCCAAAGCGGTCGCACGACGGGTCTGCGTGCCCCCGTGGGAGGTCGTGCGCCCGTTCGTGACCCCGCGCTCCCGCGTGCGCTCGTTTGCCACGTCGCGCACCCGCGTGCGCCCGGTCGTACCGGGACGTAACCGTGTGCGTCCGTTCGCGTTGGCCCGCGCTAAAGGGGAACGACGGGTTCTCAACATGGGACCTCTGTGAGTAGATCTCCCAAGAACGATCGGGATGCCAGGACGGTCGTGACAGATACCTTCGTGGAAATCCCCAGAAGGAATGGCCCCGTAAAGAAACCCAAATGCATTTCCGAATACAATTTGTTCATGGGGGGAGTCGACTTCAACGACCAAATGATGGAACCATATCTTGTCACAAGACGGACATACCATTGGTACAAAAAAGTAGCAATTTATTTTTTTCAATTGACCATTTACAATTCCTATGTCATTTACTGCAACTCCACCCAAAACCCCAAACGTTTCTTTGGCTACCAGGAGGAAGTTTTCACTGCCCTTATTTTCCCAAACGGCCCACCAGAAAATATCCGATCAGATGTTATTAGTCGACTCTCCGAGCGCCACTTTCCCGATAAAATCCCTCCCAAACCAACAGGCCAAAGACGTCAAAAAAGATGTAAGGTGTGTACCAGAGCAGGAGTCAGAAGAGACACATCTTATTATTGTGCACAATGTCCTTCCCAACCAGGCCTCTGCATAGGCGACTGTTTTCGGCGTTACCATACTTCAATAAATTTTTTGTGAAGTATGGTAAACATAATCCTCAGTTCCTGCCTTCATACACCTTCACACTCCTTATGCCACTGCCTGCTCTGTAACTGACCCTGGCTTGTTATTTGACCACTCTTATGCCTGCCGATTCTGTACATACTGCTGCCTGATCTGGAACTGACCCTGGACTGTTATTCGGCCATGCTTCTGCCTAACGATTCTGTACATACCTCTGCCTGATCTGGAACTGACCCTGGACTGTTACTCGACCATGCTTCTGTCTAACGATTCTGTACATATCTCTGCCTGATCTGGAACTGACCTTGGACTGTTTGACCATGATATTTGCCTGCCTCTTGGACTGATCTTGTATTCTGCAACTGGACTAGTGGGATTCAACACGGGGTCTCACATATGTGAGGGGCTCCAGTATAGTTTTTCTGGAAGAAGAAAACAATTTTCTTTGTTTTCTTATTCCTAGATTAGGGTCTGGAGACTCGGAGGCTTCAAAGAGATTTGGGAGGGAGAAGCCTCTACCCCTATCCCCATTCTGTCCTGAACGAGGCTCTACTTCTGTCTGCTGCCTGTAGGACTTACTGCCGTCATGCCGCACTGACCACACCACAAGGACCTGCCTACTACCAGGACCAATATTTTTGGCACTGCTGACATCTCTGCACTGACCCTGGACTGTAATATGGACAGTATCCCTGCCTGCTGCCTGAAAAACTGTGTTCGCTGTTGCTGACCAAGTCCCTGCCTGCTGCCTGGACCAGTGATATCCTCCTGTGGACAACTGCGCTTCTAAAACCACAGGTAATCTTTTCTTTACCCTTTGCTCGGCATAATGTATTTGGGGGTGTAATTCTTGGTATGTGCAGGCTATGTGTCCCTGGAATGCCAACGGTGTTTCTTGCATGTTGCGCCACTGTATGTGGCCAGGCTGTGTAAACGTCTCACACATGTGGTATTGCCATACTCAGGAGGAGTAGGAGAATGTATTTTGGGGTGTTATTTTTGCTATGTAAATGCTATGCGTTGGAAATATCTTATAAACGGACAACTTTGTGTAAAAAAAAATGTGTTTTCATTTTTTTCCACATTTTCCGAAAACTTCTGGAAAAAATGAACCATTGAAAAGACTCATTATGCCTCATAGATTATACATTGGGGTGTTATCTTTTCAAAATGGGGTCATTTTCTGGACGTTTCCATTGCCCTGGTGTTCCAGGGCCTTCAAAACTGTAATAGGTGGTTGAGAAATGAAATGTGTAATTTATGCTCCTAGAATGCCTGAAGGTGCTACTTCAAAATTAGGCCTCTGTATGTGGTCAGGCTGTGTAAAAGTCTCACACATGTGGTATCGTTATACTCAGGAGGAGTAGGAAAATGTATTTTGGGGTGCTATTTTTGCTATGTAAATGCTATGTGTTGGAAATATCTTATAAACAGACAACTTTGTGTAAAAAAAAAATGCGTTTTCATTTTTTTTCCACATTTTCCGAAAACTTCTGGAAAAAAATGAACCATTGAAAAGACTCATTATGCCTCATAGATTATACATTGGGGTGTTATCTTTCCAAATGGGGTCATTTTCTGGACGTTTCCATTGCCCTGGTGTTCCAGGGCCTTCAAAACTGTAATAGGTGGTTGAGAAATGAAATGTGTAATTTATGCTCCTAGAATGCCTGAAGGTGCTACTTCAAAATTAGGCCTCTGTATGTGGTCAGGTTGTGTAAAAGTCTCACACATGTGGTATCGTTATACTCAGGAGGAGTAGGAGTATGTATTTTGGGGTGTTATTTGTGGTATGCACATTCCGTGTGGGAGAAATAAGCTATTACAATGAAAATTTTGTGAAAAAAAAAAATCTTAATTGTGCAAAGAATTGTGGGAAAAAATGACAACTTAAAATAACTCACCATGCCTCTTACTAAATACATTGGAATGTCTACTTTCCAAAAAGGGGTCATTTGGGGGGCATTTGTACTTTCCTGGCTTGTTAAGCCCCGTACACACGAGCGGACTTAACTCCGAAGGAGTTTCCAACGGAGTTCCGCCGGAGTTCCGACAGAGTTCCGTGGAAACGGACTTGCCTACACACGATCACAACAAAGTCCGCCCGTCTGGTACGCGGTGACGTACACCAGGTCTGACGAGACTATAAAACGGAAGTTCAATACCAAGTGCGCTACCCTTTGGGCTCCTTCTGCTAATTTCGTGTTTACCTCGTGTTAGCAGAAGTTTGGTGAGAGACGATTCGCGCTTTTCAGACTCTTATTTTTCAGAACGTTTAACTGCTTTTCAGTTTGTGCTTGTGAGGTTTGTATCTGTTTTTTAGTGCGTGTAGTCAGTTCGTCTCTGTATTTTGCAGTGCGATCTACTGCGCTCGCTGACTTTCAGCTCGCTCTTCACAGGCCTTGCTGTTCTTCAGTGACTTCTGTTAAGTTCGTTCTGACAAGCCGACCTTTTTGAAGCCATGTTGCGTGTACGTACTCGTCGTCGAGTTCGTGCTTTGCTTGTGCTTGGTGTTGTAGTTCAT
The DNA here is from genome assembly GCF_037356315.1 of Lithobates pipiens. Classification (NCBI taxonomy): domain Eukaryota; kingdom Metazoa; phylum Chordata; class Amphibia; order Anura; family Ranidae; genus Lithobates; species Lithobates pipiens. Next base: position 211,628,906 of record NW_027507758.1, read on the forward strand.
TCTTCAACCCAAGAACAGTCCGTGAACAGGGTGTTGAGGAGTTCATGGACGAAGAATTGGTTGCTCCAGCGTGACCAGTTCTCGCACATGCCTTTGCTTCGTGAGATCCGGGAGAATAATCCTGATGATTTCAGGAATTATCTCCGGATGACGGACACCATTTTTCACCATCTGCTGGCTTTGCTGACCCCTTATATCACCAGGCAGGATACCTGCATGCGGCAAGCCATCACTCCGGAGCAGAGGCTCGTCGCCACGTTGCGCTACTTGGCGACAGGGAGAAGCCTTCAGGACCTCAAGTTCTCTACAGGCATCTCCCCCCAGGCTCTGGGGATCATTATTCCAGAGACCTGTTCTGCCATCATACAGGTCCTGCAGGAGGACTATATTAAGGTAGGATTTATCATTTAACATCACATTTTATTGTCTTTAATGTTTGCTAATGTCTTGTATTTCTTTCCTCAATCTCTAATTACCATGATTGCAATATGCTGTGAATGTCCCCTTTGTCCTCATGCATGCTGTAATCTTTTAATGCTCCTTTTTTGTCTTTCATGCATATTTGCCTTCATTAAACCTCTCCAACATGCTATGGTAGGCCCATATCCACCTAGTCTAGTCACTTAAAATGTCTTTTGTCAGCTCCATTGTATTGCTTTATCCTAAAACCAAACATTTAATATTATTCCAAATGGTCTGTGTCCCCTTAACTGAATCCCCCCCCCCCTTAATAGTATCCCAAATGGTCTGTGTGTCCTTAACTGGATCCCCCCCCCCCCCACTTAATATAATTCCAACTAGTCTGTGTGTCCTTAAGTTAATGTTGAATTATATATTGTATTTTTAACCCACTTCAACCCTGGAATGATTTTCCCCCTTCCTGACCATCAGCACTTTTTGTGATTTGGCAGTGCGTTGTTTGAATTGACAATTGTGAGTCCTTGTAACATGGCTCCTCTAGTAAATTATCTTCATTTTATTAGCACAAATAGAGGTTTTATTTGGTTGTCTTTGATCACCTCTGCTTTTTTATTTTTTGCGATTAACCACCAACAAAACCAAACCGCATTTTTACAAATATGCATTATTTTTCACTTTTCGCTATAAGAAATATAGCCCCAAAAATATATGACCCTGATTTTTTTGGACATCATTTTATGCTGATACGTATTCTTAAACAAATTTGTTCAAATGAATCGCAATAAGCGTTTATTGATTGTTTTGTGCAAAAGTTCTAGCGTATCCAAAATATGGTCTATTTTGATGGCATTTTTTAAATCTTGCCATTTTTGTAAATAGTAATGGCGGTGCTAACCGTTTTTAATTTTTTCATTGTGACTGCCACATTATGGCGGACACATTGGACAATTTCCATACATTTTTGGGACCATTGTCATTAATACAGTGATCAATGCTCTAAAATTGTATTGATTACTGTAAAAATGTCACATGCAGTGAAGGTGTTAAGCACAAGGGGGCCGAGGAATGGTTAAAGTGTGTTCTGGGTGAGTGTTTATTAACTGTCTGGGCGATGGACTAGCAGTTACCTGACCCTGATCACTGCTCCCGATGACAGGGAGCAGACGATCGGTGTCCTGTGACTAGGCAGAAGCGGGAAATAAAGTTTGTGTTGTAATGTACAATGTTTAATGTGCAAAAGTACTTATTTTTTTTTTTTTATGCTTTGCCTCCCCAGTTTCCTTCATCGCCACAGGAATGGCAGACTGTGGCATCCCATTTTGCCACCCGTTGGGACTTTCCCAACTGCGGTGGGGCGATAGATGGGAAGCACGTCCACATTGTGCCACCACCCCATTCGGGGTCGTACTATTACAACTACAAGGGGTTTTACAGTATTGTGTTAATGGCGGTGGTGTCGGCACAATATGAATTTATGTATGTGGACGTGGGGAAGAATGGCCGGATGTCGGATGGAGGAGTCTTCGCCCAGACGGAGTTCTACCACCGTCTACAGACAGGTGGCCTGGGATTGCCACCTGATACAGATAATGTCAAAGAACTCCCCTTCGTCTTCATAGCTGATGAAGCTTTCAGTCTGGACGAGCATGTGATGAGGCCATTCCCCCAAAGAACCCTCACCCCGGAGAGGAGGGTTTTCAACTACTGGCTGGCCAGAGCGAGAAGAGTTGTTGAAAATGCCTTTGGAATAATGGCCAGCCGGTTCCGTGTTTTTCTAACTCCAATAAACATGGCGGAATACAAACTTAACCATGTTGTCCTTACATGTTGCATCTTGCACAATTATTTAAATAAGAACTCTTCTAATTATTTATCTTCATTTGGGCCTGAGGCTGGACTTGTTCCCGAAAATATGACAGGCCTGGATACTGACCGTACTGGCTTGGCCCCCCAAAGTGCCGTGAGGTTCGGGAAAAATATGTAACTTATTTTAACGGTAGGGGGGCCATTGCAATGCCACACAATCTTTAATTTTGAACAATTAAAATAATAAAAGAAGATCAAATCAGAATTTTGTTTTCTTGCTTGCTTTTGGTTTGTGCTGTCTCCTATGTTATCCTAGTGCACTTGTAGTGCCAAGTGTATTTTCCTTAATTAAATAAGGCCCATTGTCACTGGAAACACAAAATCACTTTTCCCAAACTGGTATTGAGCATTGAAAGAATACGCCACACATTGTTGATTCTTCAAAATTTTAATTTGGCCACATTCACATGTGCCATTGAATATTTATATGAAAAATTTTTTTTTTGGGTTTATTTAAATTTCTTTTAAAAACATTTTTTAGTTTCCTTTTTTTTTATATTTTTCAAATTTGTTTTTGTTTTTTTTTTTTTTGTTTTCTTTTTCGTAAAAATTATGAAAAATGTAACAACAATCAGCCACAATATTTATAATTTAGGAAGTAACAATCTTAAGAAAAACAAGGGAAATGAAGAACATGATCGATATTATGGAGAAACGGATTATATTCTCCCCAAAATATCGATCATGTTCTTCATTTCCTGCTGCATATTGTCAATCCGATTCTTCAGGAGATCCAGGCTAGTTCGCATGGCATCTATTTCCCCATTCCAGCACATTATCTGGCCAATCAGCCTTTGTGCGCTGTCACTGGAAAACGGGGCCCTTTCCACAACTAGAACATCACCTACAATAGATGATAAAAATTGGTTTAAAAAAATATGCAGTCATACATGGATTTCAACAAGCTGTGGTGTCAGACACTCACCTGGTGGGGTGCCCATCTCCCCTACTTCCTCCACCTCTCCTTCCTCAACCTCTCCTTCCTCCACATCCTCGGGGGGGGGCACTGGTGCTTGGAAATGTGTCCCTTTCCACAACCTGAACATCACCTAAAATAAATGTAAAAACATGTGTTTTGAAATATGCAGATATACCGTATATACTCGAGTATAGGCCGACCCGAATATAAGCCGAGGTCCCCAATTTACCCCCAAAAAACTGGAAAAAATTATTGACTCGTGTATAAGCCGAGGGTGAGACATGCCTGTCCATCCCTGTGTGTCGTCCATCCCTGTGTGTGTCCATGCATCCGTGTGTGTGTGTGTCCATGCATCCGTGTGTGTGTGTGTGTGTCCATGCATCCGTGTGTGTGTGTGTGTGTCCATGCATCCGTGTGTGTGTGTGTCCATCCATCCCTGTGTGTGTGCATGCATCCGTGTGTGTGTGTGTGTGTGTGTGTGTGTGTGTCCATGCATCCGTGTGTTTCCATCCATCCCTGTGTGTGCATGCATCCGTGTGTGTGTGTGTGTGTGTGTGTGTGTGTGTGTGTGTGTGTGTGTCCGTGCAGCCTACCTGTGTCCAGCCTGCCTGTGTCCGTCCAGCCTGTGTCCGTCCAGCCTGTGTCCGTCCCGGCCTGTGTCCGTCCCGGCCTGCGTCCCGTCCCGGCCTGCGTCCCGTCCCGGCCTGCGTCCCGGCCTGCGTCCCGGCCTGCGTCCCGTCCCGGCCTGCGTCCCGGCCCGTCCCGGCCTGCGTCCCGGCCCGTCCCGCAGCTCTTCGTCGGTGGCCATTCTAGGATTCAAAAGCCGCGCCTCCGTCGGTGATAGGCGGAACACTCAATTTCCCACTGACTGCTGGGAAATTGAGTGTTCCGCCTATCGGATGTCCGTGATAGGCGGAACACTCAATTTCCCAGCAGTCAGTGGTCCGCCTATCATGGACGTCCGCTCATCCTCATACTACGGACGAGGATGAGAGGACGTCCGTGATAGGCGGAACACAGACTGCTGGGAAATTCAGTGTTCCGCCTATCACAGGCGAAGGCGGAGACGGAGGCGCGGCCTTTGAATCCTAGAATGGCCGCTGTCTGTCTGCTCGACACGCTGATCGGGCAGACAGACAGCGATGACTCGAGTATAAGCCGAGGGGGGCACTTTCAGCCTCAAAAAAGAGGCTGAAAATCTCGGCTTATACTCGAGTATATACGGTACATCGATTACCTGAAGCTGTGGTGTCAGACACTCACCTGGTGGGGTGCCCATCTCCTCTCCTTCCTCCACCTCTCCTTCCTCCACATGCACATCCACGGGGGGGATGGGGCTAACCTCACATTCATGCTGGCAAGGGCGGCGGTCCCTGGGATCCTGCTTTGTAAGTCTTTTCTCCCCTATGAGAAATTAACAAACAAAAAGGTATACTTAGCACACAGATATTTAAGGCCAGAACTAGGAAGATGAAACCTTGATTAGAAGTGTTGTACAATTGTCTGTTTATGAAGAGATGCAAAATGTGAAGACATGATAAATCAATTCACTTTGCCAAAAACTACAATAATTAGCTTTTTGTGCCAAGTTTCACAGATGCCCAACCCCCCCCCCCCCCCAAGTATACCAAGGAACCCCGTGTGGTTTACCCTAATAAATGTTCTCTGGTGTCCCACACTTTTGCTCATGAGTGCAGATGTGTTTTTAACCAGCTGCCAAGTGTCCTCTCCTTCAATTCCACTGAATGTTCTTTTATAGTCATTGTAGTTTGAAACACATCTAAACCACAATGTCCTAATCTTTTTTTTGTTCATAAAAATTACACTGAAAAAAAATGAGGATTAAACCCTGTATCATAAACGAGGTTTGACACGAACAATGAACGAGGGTTTGTTATTAACGATACGATTACTGTATCCACCAACATGAAAGCAGCAATTTTTTACATTGTACAAAGGTAAAGCATATGGATCAGTATGCAATAATCATAATAGGAACACACGACAAGTACTTACTTTTTTTAAGAACTTTCTTGATCCTTCTGTACTGATCCGGCTCCCTCAATTTAAGGTCGGACCACCGTTTCCTCAATTGGTCTTTTGACCGTCGTACCCCAAAACGATTGTGCAGGGTCTTAACTACTTTGGCCATGATTCTGGCCTTGCGCAAGTTCGGATGGGTGTATGGTCCATGCTTGCCATCAAAATCCTTACTTCGCAAGATTGCCACCATCTCCACCATCTCTTCAAAGGCCATATTTGAGGCCTTAAATCTCCTCTTTCCGGATTGGGACGTTTGTGGCTCCGGGGATTCGTGACTACTGGAATCATTAATATCAAGCACCTGTTGTGTTTCCGCCATGTTTCTCCTACTGCGCACCATAGAGAAAAGGGGGCGGGAAATATTCTTGGAAAAGAACGTCATGGGCGGGCAACGCAGGCATGGTTCTACGCGTGCGCACTGTATATAACGCCAAAATGCACATGTCGTACGTGCTTACGTACGTTATGTGCGCACAAAAGGGCGGGAAAAAAAGACTTGACCAAAAGAACGTCATGGGCGGGCAACGCAGGCGTGGTTCTACGCGTGCGCACTGTATATAACACCAACATGCACATGTCGTACGTGCTTGGAGAAAATAGGAACGGAAGTTGTGAGCAAGCAAAACGAAGGTAAGTTTAAAAAAATTCCCCAAATCAGTGGCATATCCTGCTTATAGATTGGGGTCTATATTGGGCTAAGATTAGGAGAGTCTGGGCTAACATTATTGTTTTTGGCTTGTGTATTGTCTTTCAGAAAAATGAATCAGAAATTTAAAGATCCAGAATTTTTAAGCCTATTTATTGATAAATACAAGGAGCTGACAAATCTGTGGCAAGTAAAGCACAGTGATTATTATAATAAACCAATAAGGAGGGTAACGCTAGAGAAACTTCTGGTATTTGTGCAGACTTGGATCCCAGAGGCAGACGTGGACTTTGTGGAAAAGAAAATTCAAATATTGAGAAATATGTACAGAAAGGAGAATAATAAAATCCTTAAATCCATCAGATCAGGAGCAGCAGCAGGTGATGTGTATGTACCCAGGCTGTGGTACTTTGACAAACTACGGTTTATTGGTGACCAGAGTAAGGCCAGGGAATCGCTTTCAACCCTTCCCTCCACCCTTCCCTGCAGCATTCCCTCCACCCCAGCAGAGGCTGATGAGCAACCTGAGCCTTCCATCCTGGAAGAAGCGGATGCACCCAGCTGGAGCCAGGTAGTTTGTTACAATAAATAGTGATATTCATAATATTAATGATGTTAACTAGATGTTATAATTTAAACGCTATTATTGATGTTAAAAAAACAAATATTTTGACATATCAATTTACAGTAGTGGCCACAAATGTTTGTCACCAGCAGAAACAAGAAATACTGGTGTCATAATGATACTCTTTTATATGTATTAACAGAATTTTGAAGTCAGGAGCTGAAAAATGTTTATGATTGATGAACAAAAAACTAAAACGATGTACCTTTTTTATACACAGGATGAGCTCAGCCAGGAGGAAGTTGTGGAAAGTGGCAGGCAGGAGGAGGCTGGGCCCACTGTCAGCCAGGAGGTGGCCGGGCCCAGTAGGAGACTCACACAGTCGCAGGTGCCTCCCCTCCGTCTTCCGGCAAAAAGGCAAAAGAAGATGACGGTCACACAGGAGGAATCACTGCGCCTCATTCGAGAGGCTACAAATGTCTTAAGGAGCCCCCCTGAATCTGAAGAGGCCTATGGCTGCTAGATAGCCAGACGGTTGCAGCAATTGGAGATGGGCCAACGCCTCCAATGTGAGAGAATCATTTTCTCGGCCTTGCAGAAGGGGCTGAGTGGCGAATTAACTGCCACAAGCGAAATCGTGGATCAAGTTCCTCCTGTTCCTCCTCCTCCTCCTGCCACAAGTACACCACCAGAGACACAGCCTCACAGGAAGGCTGCTGAGAAGTCTGCAGGGAAGGGTGCAGTGAAGGGTGGAGCGAAGAGAAGAAAGTGATGACCTGGCTTCAGTCTGGTCTGACCAAAGACGCAGCCTGTTGTACCAGAGCCTGGGGACATATATACCATCTGCTGCTGCTCTTGATCTCTGGGATTCAGGGACCATATTGTACTTCTCAATACGGCAATTTTCTTTTCCACAGACTTTAATGTTTGCCCTGGGGCCAAAAGGCTACACAAATGTCACAAGTTTCTCCAGTGTTGCCTTCATTTTTATTTTTTGAACCAGAATAAATGGATATTTTTTTTGGAAAATATAATTGCCTATGTGTTTTTTGGTCAAAGACATTTCTAAAAGACAATGTGAAATTAACAAGGGACACCAACCTCCTTGAGGTTCCAAAAAAAAAAAAATGTTATTGTGGTAACTTGTCACCAGAATAAAAATAAAAAGGTTATTGTGGTAATGACACACACAAAATAAAAAGGTTATTGTGGTAATGACACACACAAAATAAAAAGGTTATTGTGGTAATGACACACACAAAATAAAAAGGTTATTGTGGTAATGACACACGCAAAATAAAAAGGTTATTGTGGTAATGACACACACAAAATAAAAAGGTTATTGTGGTAATGAAAAAAAAAAAAAAAAGGTTTTTGGTGTTAACTTGACAGAATAATTAAATATGGAGATCACTAGAAAATAATTGGGAAAGAATTATACGAAAAATATGGATTAAAAAATAAAAAAAAGAGGACTACCAAAAAAAAAAAAAACATTATTACTGAGATGGGGCTTTAAACTAAAAACAATATCATTCATGAAATGAGGAGAAATAAGCCAGAAATGTGTTTTGTGAGAACTCTGTGAGTGAATATGAGCAGCAAAGCAACTTCGTTCTTCTAGCATTATAAAGAAGATGCGCTGCATTTAAACAAGCACAGAATTTGCAGCATGACGAATGTGCTACTTCCAATACGAACTGGAGTTTTACAAGACCGAGCACTTCCGTCTCGTACTTGCTTCAGTGCATGCGTCGTTTTTGGTCTGTCGGAACAGCATACAGACGAGCGGAATTCTACATCGGAACTGGGTCCGGCGGAGTTCCGTCGGAAAAATTTTAAGCATGTTCCATTTTCTAAAGTCTGTCAGACTTTTGCGAATCAAAAGTCCGTTGCAGCCCACACACGATCGAATAGTCTGCCGGAATCATTCCGTCAGACTTTGGATGTTGAAAAGTCCGCTCGTGTGTACGCGGCATTAGGGTCTCAAGAATGGAGATAGGCCTTAGTACATCAGATGTGATCTTTTTTTGCAAATCTTTATGATTTGCACCATAGCTTGCAGACTCTATAAATTTCACACAGATCATATAATATGCAATAATTTGGGTTATTTTTACCAAAGATGTGTAGTAGTATAAATTGTGGCCAAAATTTATGAAGAAAAATTGCTAATTTGCTAAATTTTGTCACAGAAACGAAGAAAAATTAATTTTTTTTCTCTTGATAGGTGGGGGTGGCTTGGAGGGCCACTGAAGCCTCCCCAATCAGCTTCCGAGCCGACTCCTCCACATTCCCCTACTTTCTCGCCCCTTTTGTGTGGAAGGCGGAGGGGAGGGACCTGGCATTCTGTCAGGCTCCTCCGCCCGCCCACCGCTTGGCTGCCGCTTACCCCTGCCTCCTCCTGGCTGCCACTTTCCACAGCCACCTCCTGACTGCTGCATTCCACACCCTCCTCCTGGCTGATGTCTTCCTGTGTATGAAAAAGGGACATAGTTTTAGTTTTTGGTTCATCAAACACACACACAAATTTCAGATCAAGACTGTTGCAAATTGTTAACCAATAAAAAAGGCTATCATTCTGAGCCCAGCATTTTCTTTCTTGTCCCAAAGGTTTTGGCCACTACTGTCTATTGATATGTGAAACACTTTCTAAAATCAGCAATTACAGAGCAAAAATCAAGTTAACATCATTCATTTTTACTCCCAAAATATGTAGCACAACCTGGCTCAAGCTGGGCTCCCCCAGTTCTTCCTGAGTGGAAGGCCCAGGTTGGGCGTCGGAAGACTCAGCAGGTGTGGAATGTAGCATAGAAGGACGCGTGGAAGGAAGGGTAGAGAGTGATTCCCTGACATCAGCCTGGTCTGACAGAAACTGCATCCTGTCATAATGCCACAGCCTGGGGACATAAACTTCATCTGTTGCAGCTCCAGATTGCATGGACTGCAGCACCTTCTTCCTCTCCCTCAGATATGTACTCCTGAGGCCACCAATTTTCACTTTTAAATAGTGGATGTCTGCCCTGTGGACCACCGGCTTCACAAACTCAACCAGTTTCTCCATTGCTGCCTGCCTCTTTAGTCTGTTACTGTAATGTGGGTGCATAGCTTGCCACAGGCAGGGCAGCTCCCTGTATTTATCGATGAACAGAAGGAGGAAACTGTGATCATTGAAACCGTCCATAATCTCTGCAAGACACAACACAAGACAAACCCTAATGTCAGGCTAAACTCCACTAATGCAGGCCTCAATCTAGAAGCAGTATAGGCTAGTGATGTACCAAGTTAAAAATTGTACCTTTGTTTGCATGATCAGCGCGCCAGCTTCTCCCTCTGTTCACAGATCGTACATACGACACACGCGTGTTGCATCTTATATACAGTGCGCATGCGTAAAACTCTGTCCACCCCTGACGTTCTTTCTAGACTATTCCCCGCCCCTTCTTTTTTGGCGCAGTGGGGAGAGCACATGGCGGAGACAACGCAGGTGCGCAGAGTTCCACTAACGAGGAGGGCAAGGAAAGCCCGGAGCCTGAAACGTCCCTATTCTGGAGGAGAAGCTTTAAAGGCCTCAAATCTGTCTTTTGGAGAGATGTTGGAGATGATGGACATATTGAAGAGGACCGACTATGATGGAAAGTATGGACCTTACCCAAACCCAAATATCAGAAAGGCCAAGATCATGACTAAAGTTGTGAAGAGTCTTCAGAAGTATTTTGGGGTACGACGATCCAAGGATCAACTCAGAAAATGCTGGTCAGACCTGAAACTTAGGGAGCACGATCAGTACAGAAGGATCAAGCGTGTTCTTCAAAAAAGTAAGTAGTTGTGGTGTGTTCATATTATTATTATTGCTTGCATACTGCTCCATGTGCTTTGATTTAATGTTGTACAGTTTAAAATGGCCACTTTCATGTTCATGGGTTCAATCGTTCGTAATAAACATTGTTCATTGGCCCACTCCTAAAACAAGGTTTTGCCAAATTACACTTCACTACATTTCTTCACACTGCAGGTAAGTAAGAAAGTGTCCAAAATAATGTTCTCACCTTTGAACTCGGCCAAATAACACAATTGTACGACGCTTCCAAGCAATGTTTCATATTCCTATTTCTGCCCTCTGTGTGCTAAGTATTCCTTTTTTACATTCTCATAGGGGAGAGAAGACTCAGGAAGTCTGAGGACACCAGGGACCCCACACCTCCCAAAGAAGGCGAAATTTCAACACCAGAAGCAGAGGAGCAGGAGGAGGAAGGAGAGATTTTTGAAGTTGGACAAATTGTCACCACAACAGGTGAGTGTCGGAGACCACAGCTTACAGTAAGCTAATCAATGTATGTCGGCATATTTATAATACATGGTGTGTTTATTTTTGTTTTTTTTAGGTGATGTGGAAGAAGAATCACATTTTACCAGGGAATGTGCCCAGATCCTGATTGGGGAGATAATGGGGTGCAATCGCAATTTAGAAATTATCCAGAAAAACATCAATGATGTTCAACATAAAATGAAGAACATCATTGATGTTTTGGGGAGAGTTTGAAACACCCCAAACTAGCTAGCCAAATTTGGAAGATACACACAGTGTGTCAACATGTGCTATCTCCCATCATGGGGGATCAATGTACGTGTTTTGTGGAAATTGGCTAAGATGAAGGGGTTGCACCCCCAAAACATGTACATCGATCCCCCATGATGGGAGATGGCACATGTTGACACACTGTGTGCATCTTCCAAATTTGGCTTTTCCAGGGGTGACACCCCATGTGATGAAGGCAATATCAGCCCAGTTTTTACATACTCATGTCTGATATTGTCTTCACTTTTCAAAGTTGAACTTTGTAAGTTCCTGTGTTCTGTATGTTATGCTTTGATACATGCCTGTTTACACAAAAATGCCAAGTTACAAAAAAGTTACAGAAAATAATGTTTTTGATACACCCAATATGTTGGTTTGTTGTAAAAACCCTTTTCTAAACGCACATGTGAATGTGCTTTGATTAAAAAGTTAAATTATCAACAATGTGTGGCTTCTTTTTTCAATGCGCAAAAGCAGTATTTAGAGTAAAAGTGTTGGTTTCTGTGACAATGGGTGTTATTTACTAAAGGCAAATCCACTTTGCACTCCAAGTGCAGTTTCAGGTGCACTTTTGCAGGGCACTTGTAGTGCATAGTGGATGTGCCTTTTGTAAATAACACCCACAGTGATGTGGAAATTTCCCCAATCACGCCATTTTCCTGACCCCACATATTTCTGCCATGGTGCTGAAAATTATCAATATTTTTGTCAGTAATGCACTACATACATTAGCAACAAAAACAAAGTGTGTGTGTAGCAGACCCACAACATAATAAGATTATCTGAAGAAGAGACTGTCACCTCATCTCGCTCAGAACAGAAGGGTTTGCACTGTTGTAGAAAAAGGCCGTACAAAAAAAAAGCAAAAATACCTAGGAGACACCTAAAACCAAGCCAAGCAGTAAATGAAAACAAAGATTATTGTAGTTTTAAAGAAAAATGTATTACAATAAATGCCTCTCAGACATTGTCTGGCATATCATGGGCCCCCCTACCCACAAAGTACTCCATGTATTGGGTTCTGACCTCGTGGGTGCTTTGGGGGGGCAAGCCAGGACGAGCAGCTTCAAGGGCCGTGAGGTTGTCATTTTCAGGCAAGTCTGCATCTGGGCCAACTCAGACCACATAGTTTGCTGAATGTCTTTTCAAGAAATTGTGCAGAAAACAGCAGGCAAGCACAATGTGATTGAGTTTAAATTCCGCCATGTGGATTGGCGTAAAAAATAGGCGGAACCGGCTGGCCAGTATTCCAAAAGTGTTCTCCACAACTCTTCTGGCTCTGGCCAGCCGGAAATTAAACATCCTCTGATCTGGGGTGAGGGTCCTCATCGGGAAAGGCCGCATCAGAGGGTTTGCCAGGTCAAATGCCTCATCCGCGACTAATACAAACCGGAGTCCTTCTACATTCTCCTCTGGGGGTGGCAAGCCCAGACTGTCACTCTGGAGACGCCAGTAGAATTCTGAGAACACTCCACCATCCGACATCCAGCTATTTTGCCCCACGTCCACATACAGGAAGTCATAGGTCGCTGACACCACCGCCAACATCACGATACTATTAAACCCCTTGTAGTTATAATAGTAGGACCCCGAGTTGGGGGGTGGGACGATGTGGACGTGTTTCCCATCAATTGCACCTCCACAATTGGGAAAGTCCCAACGGCTGGCAAAGTGGGAGGCCACAGTCTGCCATTCCTGTGGCGTTGAAGGAAACTGTGGAGTGAAACAAGAAAAAAAATTAGTAATTTGGCACATCAACATTGCAAGCAGATTAGACACCAACATTTTGGGCCAAGATCAGTATAACATTTTGGGAAATTAGTATTTAAAGCCAAAAGTATAAGGTCCCCTTATCAGAGTCATCATCCCCCCCATCCCACCCCCATCATCTGATGGGCCCTTGCTAAAAATGGGGGGGATGTTTTGAACAGGTAACCCTCTCCACTTGATTGAGAGCTGAATGCATAAATAATGTGTGATACTTTGGGCAGCCCCTCCTTACTTATACTATTGGCAGCCCACCGGACAGGTAAGAAGTGTCATAATACCAAAACCAAACAAAATGGAAGCACATTTTCACATTCTGCTATTACCTATCAAGATAATAATAGGAGAAAAAAAAACTAGAAATTGTAGCATTTGAAAGTATTGAGGCAGGCCCTTGCGTGAATTCGTCCATAAATGTGACCAGAAAAAAGGTAGGTAGAGAGTGTATTGTGTTTGGCAAAGTCAGCAGATAGAGGATTGCTATCAGCTGACCTAGCAGTTGGGGGGAGGGGGGTTCCTAATGAGTTTGGGCCAACCAAAAAAAAAGAAAAGAAAAGGGCACTCTGCATGAATTTAAGCACACACATAACATTTGTAGACATTTTATGGGGGTGTTTAGGGGAAAGCATACTATGGAGCTGACAAAAGACATTGGTAAGTGACTAGACTATAGGTGTATGGGCCCAGAAGAGCATGGTGGGGAAGTTAGTGAAGCAAATATGCATGAAGGACAAAAAAGAACTTGAAAAGCTTCCAGCATGTATGAGGACAAAGGGGTAGAGCATATCAATTAGAGCATATTGCAATCATGGTAATTAGGGAATGAGAAAAGAAATCTGAGACATTAGCAATCATTAAATACATAGAATGTGATGTTAAAGGATAAAACTTACCTTCATATAGTCCTTCTGCAGGACCTGAATGATGGCAGAACAGGTCTCTGGAATAATGATCCCCAGAGTCTGGGGGGAGATGCCTGTGGAGAACTTCAGGTCCGGAAGGCTTCTCCCTGTCGCCAAGTAGCGCAACGTGGGGATGATCCTCTGCTCCGGAGTGATGGCTTGCCGCATGCAGGTATCCTGCCTGGTGATAAGGGGACAGCAGACAGTGAAAAATGGGGTCCGTCATCTGGAGATAATTCCTGAAATCATCAGGATTATTCTCCCGGATCTCACGGAGCAAAGGCATGTTCGAGAACTGGTCACGCTGGCGCAACCAATTCTTGGTCCACAAACGCCTCCTCGCCCTGTTCATGGACTGGGCTTGTGTGAAAGCTAAAAGCCCAACACCAAGCCCCTGCACAGCACAAACTTTACAAAGAGTACGTACACGAAACATGGTTTAAAATGGTCGGCTGGTCAGAATGGACAACAGAAAGCACCGATAAACAGCAATGCCTGAAAGAACGACCTGAAAAGCAGAAGCAAGCAGACAATAAGCAATGCAATGCAATGCAATGCAAAACCAAGATATAGTCCACAATGAGAAACAAATGCTTGCTGACTACACGCACTGATAATCAGACACGCACAGACAAGCACAAACTGAAGAGCAGTACCGAACTGAAGCACAAATCTGAAAAGCGCGAATCGTCTCTCACCAAACTTCTACTAACACGCGATAAACACGAGATCAGCAGAAGGAGCCCAAAGGGTGCCGGACGTGGTGCTGAACTTCCTTTTTCTAGTCCCATCATATGCGGCTTACGTCACCGCGTTCTTGGCAACCAGAACTTCTGACAACTTAGTCCGACCGTGTGTATGCAACACCACTTCCGGACCTCTTCCGGACTAAATCCGTCGGAATTAATCCGACGGATTTGGTTGCCGGAATGTCCGACCGTGTATATGGGGGCTTAGAGTGAGGCAGTGCTTTATACCCAGCTGATTGGATAAACTGCCTCAGCTGAACCAGGAGTGAAAGATACTATTGCAACAAGATCCAGAGTATGGTCCTAGTATTTTATACAGAACTGTGCAAAGCTGGAAAGCAGGCTGAAAGGAACTGAGATATGGCTCAGAGGGAAGGCAACAGAAGCACCAAACATGCAGTCACAGGTTCAATACCTCCTTGAGCCACTTATGGTGTAAACATGCCTGGCGGTATGCATGGCACGGTAGGGACTGTGACAGCACTGCAGTACACTATAATATGCTTTCTTTATTTGAAAGAGAGTATATTATAAGTGTATTACAACCCTATATACCAGTGATGGCGAACCTTGGCACCCCAGATGTTTTGGAACTACATTTCCCATTAAGCTCTGGCACTCTGCAGTGTAGTTGAGCATCATGGGAAATGTAGTTCCAAAACATCGGGGTGCCAAGGTTTGCCATCACTGCTATATACTATACACCTATACGAGTCCTTAAAATTACCTTTGTGGACCTAATATATTGGATGACGCCCTCAAAGCAGCGGATGACGGAGAATCATGTCTACTGGTACTGTTGGACCTCAGTGCAGCATTTGATACAGTGAATCACAATACTCTACTCATCCACCTCACAGAAGTAGCAGGAGTCACAGGCTTAGATCTTCAATGGTTCACATCCTTCCTAGGAAATCGATCACAGACAGTGAAACTAGGAGAATTCACCTCTGAAACCAAGGCAGTCTCCTGCGGAGTCCCCCAAGGATCGCCCTTGTCGCCAGTGCTCTTCAACATATACATCCGCCCACTCCTGAATATCATCGGAGCTCTGCTTTCACTCGTACGCCGACGAAACACGCAACTTTACTTTCGTATCACTGAACAAAAAGACCATCATCAGCAATTAGAAAATTGCCTCGCTTTGATAGAAGACTGGATGACCACTAACTCCCTCAAACTCAACTAATCAAAAAACAGCTTCTCATCCTCGACGCAAACCATAAGTCCCGAACCAAGATCCCCTGGACACCCCCCACCAGTTTTGGACAGACCGTCATCCTAAAGACAAAGGCAAAGAGTCTCGGGGTCATCTTTGACTCGCAAATGTCTATGGATGCCCAAATAGGAGCAGTAGTCAGTGGCTCTCACCATCTGCTCTGCCAGCTACATAGACTAATCTCGTTCATCCCACAGAAGGACAAAGCAGTGGTAGTTGGAACAGCGATTAATTCACGGCTTGATTACGCGAACTCCCTTTACTAAGGATTACCGCAATATCAACTTGCGCGCTTACAACTTATCCAAAACACGGCGGCAAGGCTGATAACAGGGAAAAAACCCTGGGAATCAATCTCCCCTACCCTGAGGAACCTACGCTGGCTAACCGTAAAGAATCTGATCACATTCAAGACCCTCTGCCTCACCCACAAATGCGTGCATGGAGACGCTCCTCAATTCCCATTCGAGAAAATAAAACACTACACGCCCAACCGCATTCTTCGATCCTCTAACCAAAACCTCCTCATTCCCAAAAATGGGTACAAATCTAAGGGTGAATGGAGATTCGCTGTCCAAGGACCACGGCTATGGAACGCTTTACCAGCCAACATCCGCTTGGAAGAAAACCTCCAGGTCTTCAGGAAAAAACTCAAGACCTTCCTCTTCTAGAAGCTGGACAACAAAGCTCAGCACAGCGCCATGATGCGATTCAGTTCACTTAGAGCGCTATACAAATTATTCATTCATTCATTCATAATAGTAGCTAGCTAGTAGCTAGTGAATTAAAGACTGTCCCTGCTCCAAACACCAAACTGTCCCTACACTGAGAAACGACAGCTGCAGAATCGGTCAGCACTGCAGTGCACTATAATATGCTTTCTATATTTGAAAGAAAGTATATTATAAGTGTATTACAACCCTATATACTGTACACCTATACCAGTCCTTAAAAGGACCTTTGTGAACCCAATAGTAGCTAGCTAGTAGCTAGTGAATTACAAAATGTCCCTGCTCCAAACACCAAACTGTCCCTACACTGAGAAAGGACAGCTGCAGAATCGGTCACGGTCAGCACTGCAGTGCACTATAATATGCTTTCTATATTTGAAAGAAAGTATATTATAAGTGTATTACAACCCTATATACTGTACACCTATACCAGTCCTTAAAAGGACCTTTGTGGACCCAATAGTAGCTAGCTAGTAGCTAGTGAATTACAGAATGTCCCTGCTCCAAACACCAAACTGTCCCTACACTGAGAAACGACAGCTGCAGAATCGGTCATGGTCAGCACTGCAGTGCACTATAATATGATTTCTATATTTGAAAGAAAGTATATTATAAGTGTATTACAACCCTATATACTGTACACCTATACCAGTCCTTAAAAAGGACCTTTGTGGACCTAATAGTAATAGCTAGTGATTACAGACAGACTGTCCCTGCTCCAAACACCAAACTGACCCTACACTGAGAAAGGACAGCTGCAGAATCGGTCACGGTCAGCACTGCAGTGCACTATAATATGCTTTCTATATTTGAAAGAAAGTATATTATAAGTGTATTACAACCCTATATACTGTATACCCAGGGGTCAAGTCCTGGGGAAAAAAATGTGGGAACTGCCACCCAAGATCAACTCCCAACCAAAAAAAAAAAATTATACGCTCATATGCACGAACACTTCAAAAGTGGTATTTTTCATTCAACTTTTGTATTGTGTGTATGAAGCTTAACTGTTACTACATAAAAAAAAAAAACAATCCTCAATAAACATGAATATGGTAATTCTCTGAATAATCAGCATTCATTCAATTGGGCTTCCATGCAAATGTGAACATCATGTTCTGATCTTTATTGGGGAATGTTATTTTGTATATAGAGTGTTTACGTGGCGAGTTTCCACTTTTCATTGAACAGAGTTTGGATAACACAGGGTTAAACGGAAAGGTCATAAATTAACTGCACATTATCTGGACAGAATGCTTAGGGAGATAGTGATGTGTTCCTGCTTAGGAGATGTATGTTAGTTTGGGGGGGCTGCAAACTCTGCAGGGCTCCAACATACACTCGCTGCTATTCCAACCCTTCACATATTTCCACATAAACTTCCCTCCTGGCATTAAACTTTGCCAGGTATTGTGCTCAGCTTACCACCAAAAACTGATGTTCCTCCTTCTGCTCACCTCTCTCCCTGCATGTCCTGTGAGCAGAATAGTTGTGCTCCTCCTCTGGCTTCTCTCATCATATGGCATTGAAGTTAGAGGAGGGTGGGATTCAGCGGGACACACAGAACAAGTATGGAAGCTGTAATGGGGCCCCCTACTGGCAATGCCTGAATGGTCAGTCCACCCTGTTGTACGGAACTTACTATTGCGAGCTGTGTCGGCGGCTGCTGGTGTAGCACCTGTCACACAGCTTGCATACTTCAAAGTCTTGCAGAACACGGCTGCTAACGGGAACTGAGTTCCTGTTGTGGAAAAAGTACAGGAACTCAGTTCCCATGCGTTCCCGCAGGACTTGAGCCCTGTCTACACCTATACCAGTCCTTAAAAGGGCCTTTGTGGACCTAATAGTAATAGCTAGTGATTACATACAGACTGTCCTTGCTCAAAACACCAAACTGTCCTTACACTGAGAAATGACAGCTGCAGACTCGGTCATGGTCAGCACTAGGGATGGCCGAACGGTTCGCCCGGCGGTCGTTTCGCGGCGAATTTCGGCTGTTTACTGTGTAAAAGAACTTTGACCAATGATGACACATCCATCATGGGGTACAGGACAGCCAATTGAGACATTACAGCACATGGACACTTGGACATTCCCCCTAACTTATAAATAGACCCCATCCGGTGGCCATTTTACATTCTTTCTTCTGTCACTATAGGGAGAGGTTGCTGTGTGGAGCAGGGAGAGATTGCAGTGACCCAAATCGCTAGCTATTTGGTCCACAAAAGTTCTTTTCAGGACTGGTATAGGTGTTAGGTGTAGTTCAGGATATAGGTTTGAGGCACTGCTGTGCTACTGATTGTTGCAGCAGCGTGTCTCTTGTCAGTGTAGAGAGAGGGACAGTACGCTGTGTGCTGCAGGGACATTCAGTTTAATCATTAGCTGTTACTATTAGGTCCACAAAAGTGCTATTCAAGTTATTGTTCCAGCAGCCTCTGTTTTGTCAGTTTAAATAGGGACAGGCAGGAAGCTGTGTGTGAGGCAGTGAGGGACAGTCAGTTTAATCAGTAGCTGTTACTATTAGGTCCACAAAGGTTCTTTTCAGGACTGGTATGGTAATAGGCTTGTACACGTATAATATTCTTTCTTCCAAATATAGAAAGAATATTATACTTGACTGCTGCCCTTCTGCTGCAGTAGTCCTTTATCAGTATAGGGACTGAGGTACAGTCTGCTAATCATTCACAACCTACTTGTTCCACAAAGGTCATTATAAGGACTGGTAAGGTCTAGGGTGCTACAGTACATAGGGTTGAGTGAGGTACAGTCTGCTATTCCTTAAGGACTGGTATAGGTCCACAATACATAGGGTTGAGGTGCACTACTGCTGACTGCTGCCCTATACTGCAGCAGTCCTTTATCAGTATAGGGACTGAGGTACAGTCTGCTAATCATTCACAACCTACTTGTTCCACAAAGGTCCTTATAAGGACTGGTAAGGTCTACGGTGCTACAGTACATAGGGTTGAGTGAGGTACAGTCTGCTATTCCTTAAGGACTGGTATAGGTCCACAATACATAGGGTTGAG
Source organism: Lithobates pipiens (assembly GCF_037356315.1). Classification (NCBI taxonomy): domain Eukaryota; kingdom Metazoa; phylum Chordata; class Amphibia; order Anura; family Ranidae; genus Lithobates; species Lithobates pipiens. Next base: position 211,648,341 of record NW_027507758.1, read on the forward strand.
GTGCACTACTGCTGACTGCTGCCCTATACTGCAGCAGTCCTTTATCAGTATAGGGACTGAGGTACAGTCTGCTAATCATTCAAAACCTACTTGTTCCACAAAGGTCCTTATAATGACTGGTAAGGTCTAGGGTGCTACAATACATAGGGTTGAGTGAGGTACAGTCTGCTATTCCTTAAGGACTGGTATAGGTCCACAATACATAGGGTTGAGGTGCACTACTGCTGACTGCTGCCCTATACTGCAACAGTCCTTTATCAGTATAGGGACTGAGAGTTTTGTCACAGGGTCATTTAAAAAATGACAGACAGAGGAAGAGTCAGGCCCTTCCGCAGGGGTGGTAGGGGTAGGGCAGGAGCAACAGGCTTGAGCCAAAGTGGGAAGTTGCAGAAGGTGCGTTCAATTACTTTAAAGAACGCACCAGACTTGGTTGAGTGGCCTTACTCTTCTGCACCCTCCTCATCCTCTCAATCTGCACCCTCTTCTTCACTCTCTGCTATGTGCACCCCCAAAGACACTACCACCAACAACAACACCACATACCTTCCGCTTGAGTCACAGGAATTATTTTCCAATCCATATCAAGACATTTCTGATGCGCAGCCACTCTTGGTATTGGATCAGGAAGAGGAGGTAGCAACAACCGCTACTCAGCAGTCTGACGACAGTACCCAGATCAGCCCAAGGAGGAGGTTGGTCCGGGTGTTGCTGCCTACTCCGAGATCTCTACTTATAGCGGTGGGGAAGGTGACGTCGATGATGACGTCTCTAGTGATGTCACGTAAGTGCCCACAAGAGAGGAAGAGGAGGGGAGTTCAGAGGGAGATATGGACCAGCAGATAGGGAGGAGAAGCAGGAATAACTTACATTGCACAGGAGGGACAAAGCAGACTGCAAATGTATCAGGAGCGAGTCATCGACCATGTACGGTCACATCTGGCGCTCCCAGGACACCGGCACATGGCTCTGCAGTGTGGGCTTTTTTTAACGTGTCCGCTGCTGACAATAGCGTTGCCATCTGCAATCTTTGCAGTCAACGCATTAGTCGCGGTAAGCCCAACACTCACCTAGGGACGACCGCCTTAAGAAGGCACATGAGCAGCCATCATCGAGCCCAGTGGGAGCAACAGAACACACAAAGCCACACTCCAGGCTCTCACCGTCCAGCCTCGTCTTCTACTTCTCCTCCTCCTCTCTCCTCACAATTGTCCTCCACTCCACCTTCCATCACGCCAAGCTCAAGTTTTTCTGCAAAAAGGCAGGCTTCCGTGGGCCTAATGTTCGAGGGTAAAAAAATGATGACGCCCGATAACACTCTTGCCCAACGGTTGACGGCTGGCTTGTCCGAACTGATAGCCCACCAACTACTGCCATATAAACTGGTGGACTCGGAGGCCTTTCGAAAATTTGTGGCCATTGGAACACCACAATGGAAGGTCCCAGGAAGGAAGTATTTCTCAGAGAAGGGCATCCCAGAGCTATATGGCCATGTTCAGCGGCAAGTGAATGTATCTCTGGCACACAGTGTCGGTGCCAAGATACATCTGACCACAGACACGTGGTCTAGCAAACAAGGGCAGGGAAGGTATATCACTTTTACTGCCCACTGGGTGAACCTTCTGACGGCCGTCAAGCATGTAACCCGTGGCACCGTTGTAGATTTGGTTTTACCACCACGGATTGCATGCAGGCCTGGCTCTTCTTCTCCTCCTCCTCCTACTCCATCTTCCTCCCTCTCCTCCTCGGCTGACTCTTTTTCCGCTGCTAGCGTCTCTTCCGCTGCGCCGCCCAAGCTCCCCAGAACCTATTCGACATGCCAGGTGAGACGTTGCCATGCCGTGCTGCGTCTGTTGTGCCTGGAAGCCAAGAGCCACACTGGCCCTTCACTCATTTCAGCTTTGCGTTCACAGGCAGATCAGTGGCTAACACCGCTCAATTTGACAGTTGGTAAAGTGGTGTGTGACAACGGTGCCAATCTGCTTACCGCATTGAAACAGGGCAAAATTACGCACGTGCCATGCATGGCACACGTCTTAAACTTGGTCGTGCAGCGATTCGTTGTCAAATACACTGGGGTCCAGGACATCTTGCGGCAGGCAAGGAAAATCTCGGCCCATTTCAGAAGATCTTACACAGCCATGGCTTGCTTTGCTGACATTCGGCGGCGACACAATGTGCCGGTCAGACGTCTTATTTGCGATTGCCCGACGCGATGGAACTCAACCTTCTATATGCTTGATAGGCTGCTCCAGCAGAAACGTGCAGTTAACGTCTACCTGTATGAACTCTGCGGCAGAACAGGTTCTGGGGAGCTGGGTTTTTTTTCACCGCGCCAGTGGCTGCTCATGCGCGACGCATGCAGATTTTTGCGGCCATTTGAGGAGATCACCAAACTGGTCAGTCGCAGCCATAGCGCCATCAGTGACATGGTACCTTATGCCTTCTTTATGGAGCGTGCATTGCGTTGTGTCATTGATCAAGCTGTGGAGGAGCAGGAGCGGGAAGATGAGGAAGTCGCAATGCTGGATGAATTCCCGGGGGGGCTACCCTATCTGAGACAAGTGAACAACAGGAGTCTGAAGAGGAGTCAGAGGAGGATGGTGCCAGGGCGGATGAGGAGGAGCAAGAAGAGCATGCTTTAAACCTTTCTGGGATCCCTTTTGTTGTGCGTGGATGGGGAGAGGAGAATGAAGAGGACGACATTATCCTGGATGATGAGCAGGAGCCAGGCCACCACACCGCTTCCAGTTTAGTGCAAATGGGGGCCTTCATGCTCCAGTGTTTTAATAGGGACCCCCGTATAAAAAGCATAAGGGTTAAGGACCAGTACTGGGTGGCAACGTACTTAGACCCCCGGTACAAACACAAAATGGCGGAAATGTTACCGCCGTCACAGAGGGCTGTCAGAATGGAGCACTTCCAGGCCTTGCTTCGAGAAATGCTGCATTCTGCTTTTGCGTGCGCTGGCAGAGGAGCAATTCCCACTCCCAGAGAAGGAGTTGCGGGTACCAATCCAACAGCGCCTGCAAGAAGAGGCCGGTTTGAAGATGTGTTGGATGACTTCGGATATGAGGTCATTATTTCAGCCGACCCATCGACAGGTGTCATCCGGATCCAGCATCAGGGAACGCCTAGACCATCAGGTGTCCGACTACATTGGGTTAACGGCCGATGTGGACGCTCTGAGGAGTGATGAACCCCTGGACTACTGGGTGCGCAGGCTTGACCTCTGGCCAGAGCTTGCCCAATTTGCAATCGAACTGTTGGCTTGCCCCTCGTCCAGTGTCCTGTCCGAAAGGATGTTCAGCGCAGCAGGGGGGATCTTGACCGATAAGCGTACTCGCCTAGCTCACGACAGTGTTAACTACCTCACATTTCTAAAAATGAATGAGGCATGGATCTCGGAGGAATTCAACACATGTGACCAGTAGACCATGTATATGTCTATAAACAATTTTTTTAATCGAGCACACAGACCTTCTTTCTTCATTTGGCTCACTTCCTTGTCCAAAAAAAGCACACCGTACTATATGCCCATACCCTCCTGTTTGAAGGGGCTGATCGGTGTCATATTTCTATTGGGGCTGCTTATTATGAGGGGCTCCCACCATCCCTGTGCTGTGCTGACTTCCTCCTGGGGCTGCTTATTATGAGGGACTCCCACCATCCCTGTGCTGTGCTGACTTCCTCCTGGGGCTGTACCTCTGCTGTGCATATTATGAGGGGCTCCCACCATCCCTGTGCTATGCTCATTATGAGGGGCTCCCACCACCCCTGTGCTATGCTGACATCCTCCTGGGGCTGCTTATTATGAGGGGCTCCCACCATCCCTGTGCTGTGCTGACTTCCTCCTGGGGCTGTACCTCTGCTGTGCATATTATGAGGGGCTCAAACCATCCCTGTGCTATGCTCATTATGAGGGGCTCCCACCATCCCTGTGCTATGCTCATTATGAGGGGCTCCCACCATCCCTGTGCTATGCTGACTTCCTCCTGGGGCTGCTTATGGTGCAGATGTCAGTGCTGTATATCACTGTGCTGGTGTCAGTGCTGTATATCATGGTGCTGGTGTTAGTGCTTTATGTCATGCTGCTGATGTCAGTGCTCTCTATCACGGTGCTGGTGTCAGTGCTGTATATCACGATGCTGGTGTTAGTGCTTTATGTCACGCTGCTGATGTCAGTGCTCTCTATCACGGTGCTAGTGTCAGATCACTCTATCACGGTGCAGGTGTCATTGCTGTATGTCACGCTGCTGATGTCAGTGCTCTCTATCATGGTGCTGCTGTCAGTGCTGTATATCACGGTGCTGGTGTTAGTGCTTTATGTCACGCTGCTGATGTCAGTGCTCTCTATCACGGTGCTGGTGTCAGATCACTCTATCACGGTGCAGGTGTCATTGCTGTATGTCACGCTGCTGATGTCAGTGCTTTCTGTCACGGTGCTGGTGTCAGATCACTCTATCACGGTGCAGGTGTCATTGCTGTATGTCACGCTGCTGATGTCAGTGCTCTCTATCACGGTGCTGCTGTCAGTGCTGTATATCACGGTGCTGGTGTTAGTGCTTTATGTCACGCTGCTGATGTCAGTGCTCTCTATCACGGTGCTGGTGTCAGATCACGGTGCAGGTGTCATTGCTGTATGTCACGCTGCTGATGTCAGTGCTCTCTATCATGGTGCTGGTGTCAGATGACTTTATCACGGTGCAGGTGTCATTGCTGTATGTCACGCTGCTGGTGATCATCTCCTGCACCCTCTTCTTTGCCTACCCTGACCTTCCCTCTCCTCCATTGCCTTCATGCGCTCCACAGTCCTGAATTGTCACAACAATTTCACATATAAAAAAAGAATGCTTGTAGTTGTCGATCCCAGATTCACCTCATACATGTGTTATGTCATTGGCCATGTGGTGGGACTATGTTTGCACAACTAGTAATCATTTTGTGGCTGCAAATTTGACCTGTAGGTTTGCAAAGTTCGCCTCCCATGGAAGTCAATGGGGCCCGCCGCGAACGTTACGGTTCGCGAACTATCGGTCTGCGTTCGTGAAATGTCCAGTCGGAAGTTCGTCCATCACTAGTCAGCACTGCAGTGCACTATAATATGCTTTCTATATTTGAAAGAAAGTATATTATAAGCCTATATACTGTACACCTATACCAGTAATTAAAAGGACTTTTGTGGACCTAATAGTAATAGCTAGTGATTACAGACTGACTGTCCCTGCTCCACACAGCATCCTTTCTCTACACTGACAAAAGACAGAATATAAAATGGCTTCCAGATCAGGTCTATTTAAAAGGTAGAGGGTATATCCATGTGCTGAAATGTCTCAATTGGCTGTCCTGTACCCCATGATGGATGTGTCATGGGTCAAAGTTCTTCACAATGTAAACGAATATGTCCACCGCAAACAGCGCCAGAAGTCCTCTGGTTTGGCGAATCACGACGAGCAAAGTTCGCCCCGAACCGCGAGGCCATCTCTAGTGGAGAGATTCATTTGTATGGTTTACACAGTTTGTCCCAAATTTTTAGGGTGTGTTGTGTTATTGGGTTTGTCACGGGGCCACAGGCTAAGGTGGGCAGCCAGAGCAGTTTTGTTACTGTGATTGGATGGAGATCCACCGCCTCCAGTGCGATCCACAGGGGGGTTTCAACTTTTCCATGGTAGAGAGTCATTTGGGCTAACTGGGCTGCATGGTAATAGCGCAGAAAACTGGGTATCTCCAAGCCTCTATTGAGGCTACGGAGCAAAATGGGTCTTGAAATTCTGGGCCTTGTAGTACCCCATATGTATTTATATACTCGACTCTGCACCGCACGATGGAAATAAGGTGGTACCGTATTCGGGAGGACTCTATAGAGGCAAAGAAACTTCGGAAGCAGAGACATTTTTACTACCACAATTCGCCCCAGCCATGAGACACACAGAGATTTCCAGGTGTTTAATAAAGAGGATAGGTGGTTCAGCGTAGGTAGGTAGTTGGTTTGGAATAGATGAGCGGTGATCGCCTTGTGAGTTTAATTCCTAGGTAGGGGATAGAGGAGGTGGACCATAAAAAAAGTGAAATTTGTTTGCAAGAGATTATATTCGGTTTGTGGTAGAGACACGTTGAGGGCCCTAGATTTTGCCTGATTTACTTCTAAACCTGAGATCGCCACAAATTTGTCAAGGAGTTGAATGAGATTTAGTAGGGTAGTATGTAGTGAAGTAACAAATAATAGCGTGTCATCGGCAAATAAGCACGCTTTGTGGGGCATATATGCTATTTCTAGGCCTTTTGGGTTTGCTCTGATCAAGGCCGCAAGGGGTTCAATTGCAAGTGCGAATATTAAAGGGGAGAGGGGACAGCCTTGCCTCGTCCCTCTTTGTATCGGGAAACATTCTGAGTGGAACCCGGAGTATTTCACGTATTCCTGGGGCTGGGTGTATAGGGAGCTCACCCACTGTAAAAAAAATGCAGGCCAAAACCCCAACGTTGCAAGATGTAATGCAAATAGGGCCATGAAACCATGTCGAATGCTTTTCTTATGTCTAGAGAGAAAAGATGCATGAGTATATTACGGGATCTAGCTATATGTTGCAGCAGAATGACAGGGCAAATATTGTCACTACTTGTCGCCGGGGTATGAAGTCCACCTGTAAGTAAATAAATAAAATAAAGTCGTGCTACGGACTACCCACCCTGTGAGTGCTAAAATGTAAACAAAATGTGATAATAAATTTTCCGGGGTTAGAGCTGCCTTTACCTAGAACCTCCACCTCTTAGTGTGGGAGGGGGGGTTTTGAGTTTGAAAAATATGGATAATAGGTTATGGCGCTAAACCCAAAATTATATACTTAGCGTATGTGTATGTATATACTATTAGTGACCTGTCTGCAAACTCAGTGGTATTATGAGTACTAATTAAGCCATATAAAATTAAAGTGCAAATGCGTGCTGACACTGCTGTGTTGAATTAATTTAAGTGCCGTATGATATTAACCTCAAAGCACAATCAAAAAAAAATAAAACACAATCAAAAAATTAATATAAGTGCCATATAACAGTGAAATCAAACTACAATCAGAAAATTCATACAGAAATAATTGATACCAAGTCACTCACTCTGACGAAACGCGTAGGGAGTGGCTACGTTACGTGCACCCTTCCTATAGCTAGAGGCGGCCGGCGGAGATTTTTATGCGAATTGTTTTTACTGGCAAATGTGAGTAGGTTTTTACTTAACCACTTGCCGACCGCCGCACGCCGATGTACGTCGGCAGAATGGCACGGGCAGGCATAAGGGCTTACATGTACGTCCTTGCCTGCCCGCCGGTCGGGGGCCCGATCGGGCCCCTGCCCGGTGCCTGCGGCGGTCGGTATTCGTTCGGGAGCGATCCCGGACGAGGGGACGGCCATTCATTCATGGCCACCCCCTCGCGATCGCTCCCGGCGAATGAAAATGTCCGGTGACATCACTTCCTCTCCTGTAATGTAAACACAGGAGAGGAAGTGATGTATTCTCTCCTCCGTGTCGGTAGTTTTCGTTCCGGCACCGAGGAGAGAGGTTCGGTGAGTTGCACCAACACACCCCACATACAGTAGAACATGCCAGGCACACTCACACCCCCCCCTTTACCCCCCGATCACCCCCCAATTACCCCTGCCCCCCCAGTCACAGTGACACCAATTGCTTTTTTTTTTTTTTTGCATTGGTGTCATTTGTGACTGTAGTAACTGTTAGGGCAGTTAGGGTTAGCCCCCTTTAGTTCTAATGTGCCCCCCTAACCCCCCCAATAAAGGTTTAACCCCGTGATCACCCCCCGTCGCCAGTGTCACTAAGGCTGGGTTCACATTGCAGCGGTTTATGAGAACGAATGTGATTCACACCGCACTGCAGTGCAAATCACATCCGATCTCTGTGCGATTCGAGTTCAGCCATACAGATAGTATGGCTGAATTCGTGTCGCACCCGCCGCACCCGCCGCAAATTCGCACGGGACCCTTTTTTTGGCCCGCAGCAGAATCGGATCGCATGGGTGTTCACACCATGCGATCCGAGTTTGCAGATCGCACTGCGATATGCGAACTGATCTGGGGGTGTCATTAACATTTCACTGACACTCCCAGCAGTTCGCATAGGGCAGTGTGAACTGCCGCCGGGAGGCATGCGATGCGGGAACCCGCCGCGGATTCATGGCGTTCCCGCATCGCTCCAGTGTGAACCCAGCCTAATAAGCGATAGTTTTTCTGATCGCTGTATTAGTGTCACAGGTGACGCTAGTTAGGCAGGTAGGTATTTAGGTTCGCCGCAGCTTTTTATAGCGCCAGGGACCCCCATATACTACCGCATAAAGCCCCCTGATTGCCCCCTAGTTAACCCTTTCACCAGTGATCACCATATAACTGTTACAGGTGACGCTGGTTGGTTAGTTATTTTTTTATAGTTTCAGGGCACCCGCCATTTATTACCTAATAAAGGTTTAACCCCCTGATCACCCGGCGGGTGTCATTTGTGACTGTAATAACTGTTAGGGCAGTTAGGGTTAGCCCCCTTTAGTTCTAAGGTACCCCCCTAACCCCCCCCAATAAAGGTTTAACCCCGTGATCACCCCCCGTCGCCAGTGTCACTAAGGCTGGGTTCACATTGCAGCGGTTTATGAGAACGGATGTGATTCGCACCGCACTGCAGTGCAAATCACATCCGATCTCTGTGCGATTCGAGTTCAGCCATACAGATAGTATGGCTGAATTCGTGTCGCACCCGCCGCACCCGCCGCAAACTCGCACGGGACCCTTTTTTTGGTCCGCAGCAGAATCGGATCGCATGGGTGTTCACACCATGCGATCCGAGTTTGCAGATCGCACTGCGATATGCGAACTGATCTGGGGGTGTCATTAACATTTCACTGACACTCCCAGCAGTTCGTATAGGGCAGTGTGAACTGCCGCCGGGAGGCATGTGATGCGGGAACCCGCCGCGCATTCGTGGCGTTCCCACATCGCTCCAGTGTGAACCCAGCCTAATAAGCGATCGTTTTTCTGATCACTGTATTAGTGTCACAGGTGACGCTAGTTAGGCAGGTAGGTATTTAGGTTCGCCGCAGCTTTTTATAGCGCCAGGGACCCCCATATACTACCGCATAAAGCCCCCTGATTGCCCCCTAGTTAACCCTTTCACCAGTGATCACCATATAACTGTTACAGGTGACGCTGGTTGGTTAGTTATTTTTTTTATAGTTTCAGGGCACCCGCCATTTATTACCTAGTCTCACTAGTGTACCCCTAAATTTAGGGGTGTCTACTTTCCAAAATGGGGTCATTTGGGGGGGTATTGTGCCATCTTGGCATTTTATGGCCTTCAAAACTGTAACGCCCTTAGAAAGCCTGAAGGCGGTGCTTGGTTTTCGGGGCCCCGTACGCGGCTAGGCTCCCAAAAAGTCCCACATAAGTGGTATCCCCGTACTCAGGAGAAGCAGCAGAATTTATTTTGGGGTGTCATTTCACATATGCCCATGGCATGCGTGAGCAATATATCATTTAGTGACAACTTTGTGAAAAAAAAAAAAAAAAAAAAAGTTTGTAATTTTCCCGCAACTTGTGGCAAAATATAAAATATTCCATGGACTCAACATGCCTCTCAGCAAATAGCTTGGGGTGTCTACTTTCTAAAATGGGGTCATTTGTGGGGGTTTTGTGCCATCTTGGCATTTTATGGCCTTCAAAACTGTAATAGGTAGTGAGGAGTGAAGTCAAATATTTACGCCCTTAAAAAACCTGAAGGCGGTTCTTGGCTTTCGGGGCCCCGTACGCGGCTAGGCTCCCAAAAAGTCCCACATATGTGGTATCCCCGTACTCAGGAGAAGCAGCAGAATTTATTTTGGGGTGTCATTTCACATATGCCCATAGCATGTGTGAGCAATATATCATTTAGTGACAACTTTGTGAAAAAAAAATAAAAAAAAATTTAAGTTTGTAATTTTCCCGCAACTTGTGGCAAAATATAAAATATTCCATGGACTCAAAATGCCTCTCAGCAAATAGCTTGGGGTGTCTACTTTCTAAAATGGGGTCATTTGTGGGGGTTTTGTGCCATCTTGGCATTTTATGGCCTTCAAAACTGTAATAGGTAGTGAGAAGTGAAATCAAAAATGTACGCCCTTAGAAAGCCTGAAGGCGGTGCTTGGTTTTCGGGGCCCCGTACGCGGCTAGGCTCCCAAAAAGTCCCACATATGTGGTATCCCCGTACTCAGGAGAAGCAGCAGAATTTATTTTGGGGTGTCATTTCACATATGCCCATAGCATGTGTGAGCAATATATCATTTAGTGACAACTTTGTGTAAAAAAAAAAAAAAAATTTTTTTTTGTCATTATTCAATCGCTTGAGGCAAAAAAATAAAATATTCAATGGGCTCAACATGCCACTTATCAATTTCCTTAGGGTGTCTACTTTCCAAAATGGGGTCATTTGGGGGGGTTTTGTACTGCCCTGCCATTTTAGCACCTCAAGAAATGAGATAGGCAGTCGTAAACTAAAAGCTGCGTAAATTCCAGAAAACGTACCTTAGTTTGTAGATGTGACAACTTTTGCGCAAACCAATAAATATACAATTATTGACTTTTTTTTTACCAAAGACATGTGGCTGAATACATTTTGGCCTAAATGTATGACTAAAATTGAGTTTATTGGATTTTTCTAATAACAAAAATAGAAAATATCATTTTTTTTCAAAATTTGCGGTCTTTTTACGTTTATATCGCAAAAAATAAAAATCGCAGAGGCAATCAAATACCATCAAAAGAAAGCTCTATTTGTGGGAAGAAAAGGACGCAAATTTTGTTTGGGTACAACATTGCATGACCGCGCAATTACCAGTTAAAGCAGCGCAGTGCCAAATTGTAAAAAGACCTCTGGTCATTTACCAGCAAAATGGTCCGGTCTGAAGGTGGTTAAATAAACAAAAAGTCTGTCTAAAACATACTACACTATGGATGTGTTTTCCCTTACATGCATATAATAATGGAGTCTATGCAAATAGAAGAGTGAACATCTCCTCAGCGCACCAGCAGCAGCATCCAGATAGCAGCACAGTGGCTCATACTGTGAAAGCCCATCCAACCCCACAGGGGTACAAGTTCTGGTGAGAGCATTCACATTACCACAGCACTGAGTGGCGCACCGGGGACGAATGTTTTCTCTCCATTGAAGATTTGCACTGTTTGCACTAGTCACTTTATCTGGTGTCATTACCACCTAGGACACTAATATGGGACATGTGTAACGTTCTCATGTGGCTTTTTTCCTGCATTGAAGATTGGCACCTTTGGAATAGTCACTTTATTTTGTGTCACGGCTAGCCAGGACATTATTAAGGGACATTGTCAATGATCCTATGTGGCTTTGAAAGTTTCTTTTACGCACAAGGACTTGGTATCAATTATTTCTGTATGAATTTTCTGATTTTAGTTTGATTTCACTGTTATATGGGACTTATATGAATTTTTTGATTGTGTTTTTTTTTGTTTTTTTTTGATTGTGCTTTGAGGGTAATATCATACGGCACTTAAATTAATTTGACACAGCAGTGTCAGCACGCATTTGCACTTTAATTTTATATGGCTTAATTAGTACTCATAATACCACTGAGTTTGCAGACAGGTCACCAATAGTATATACATACACATTCGCTAAGTATATAATTTTGGGTTTAGCGCCATACCTATTATCCATATTATGAAGCCCACCTGATCTTTACTGATCGGCCCTCCAATGTTAGGGTTAAGTCGCAGTGCTAAAATCTTTATATACACGTTCAATAGTGATATGGGCCTATAATTGGACCAGAGGGTGGTGTCTGTATTAGGTTTAGGGATCATAGTAATTATGGCTGTCAACGTGTCTCGACCGAAAAAGAATGTTGTTTTATTAAATTGTTAAAGGAATTAGCGAGGAGAGGGGCTAGTGTGTCTGCAAATTTTTTATAATATGCGCTAGGGAGGCCATCCGGGCCGCTTATGAGGTTTAAGTGTTTTTATAGCGTTAAGGACCTCGTCGACAGAGACCGGGCTAGCCAATGACTCGCGATTGGCTTTCGATAAATTTGGGATTGAAAGATTTCGGAACAATAAATCCGCTTGATTAGAGGAGAAAGAGGTCTTCGCCGCATAGAGTTTGGCAAGCCGTTTGCGAAATTCATAGAGTACTCTGATTGGGTTGCTTGTATGTATAACTTTAGCCAGCTTGAGTCTAATGGAGTTCATTGTCTGGTCCGGAAGTCGAAGGCGTAAGGCTAGGAAAGTGTCTGGCTTATTAGACTTGGCGTATATAGTGTGGCTGGATCTACGAATATCTTTGTCTGCAGATTCAGCTAAAAGAAGGTCTAGCTCTAACTTGGTTTTCTCTAGTGATACTGTAGTTTATGGGCTTCAGTGGGGAACGCTTGAAATTGAAGGAATTGGGATTGGAAGTCCGCTTCTAGTTGTTGGAGCCTATTTTTCTTGTCCTTTTTGAGGTGAGTTACAATCGAGATACACTTACCCCTAATTACCAGCTTATGTGCCTCCCAAAGGAGGATCAGAGAGATTTCAGGAGTAGAGTTATGTGACAGGTAGTCCTTGAGAGCCATTTGGATATCCAAGCAGTATGACTGGTTGGTAAGATGAGCTTCGTAGATGCACCAGGTTTTGTCCCTAGCTCGGGGTATCAGCGATGAGACCGTGATGATCACTGCACAGTGATCTGTCCAGGTGACAGGGTGTATGGTGGATTGAAGCAAAATCGGGATGAAAATATGATCAATCCCAGAAAAGGATTTATGAGGGTATGTGTAGAATGTATAGTTTTTCTTTAATGGGTTGCATTCCCTGCACATGTCCAGGAGAGAAGCCTAGTGAAGTTGCTTGCGGAACTGGGCAGAAGGAGAGTAGATTTCTGGCGTGTAAGAAGATTTGTCTAAATGTGGATGGAGAGCCAAATTGGAGTCTCCACACATAGAGTGCCTCTACAGTGAGTTTTAATATCCTGTAATAGGTGTGTGAAAAATGGGTTTGGATTGGTATTGGTGGCATAGTAAGAGACGAACGTTGCTTTAACGTCCTGTAGAAGACCGACAAGTATAATGTAACAGCCAACTGGGTCCCTAATCTCTGAGGCTGGGGTGAATGGTACAGCATGATGGAAGGCCAGGAGGACTCCTCTGTTTAGTCCCTGCAGAAGCAGTATATACCCTAGGATAACGGGAACTAAAAAATGTAGGAGTGTTAGGTGCCACAAAATAGGTCTCTTGGAGGGCTACTATATCGGCCTTCAGAGATATGAAAGTCCGGAAAGCCTTAACCCTCTTATTGGGGGAGTTGAGTCCCTTCACATTAAGGGAAAGTATATTTAGGGGGGCCATTGGAGTAATCGGGAAAAGCTGGCAATGAAGGGAGCGTGAACCAGGCGAGCCACGCGACCAATAGAGGGATAGAAGAAGAAGAAATTAGGAAGGAGGAGGAGGGGGGAAGTAAGTAATGTGTTGCGTAGGGCAAACCATTAGAGCATAAATGCTAACCAACTGAAACTGTATTGCCCGACTAAATAGCGCACAGACTCAGCGAACCAAATAGATAGCCGAGGGTTGGGTGCAAGGCAAAGTGGGAGAGAAATGACAGCTTCCCACTGCAATCAGGATAGGTGCATAATCATATCAACATTATGCAAAAAACAGTTCAAACTAAACGAAACATCTCTAACCTGGCGCAAAAGAAAATGAGTCCTGAATTTTGAGAACTATTAGCCGTTTATAGATTTGAGTAGGACGTTGCCTAAGGTGTCTGGGGGGAAGAGGTATAGAGCAGGTGGGACTAGAGGAGGGTTTTCTGGGGCTGAAGCAGGAGGTTAATGAAGTACGGGAAAAGAGAAGGAAGAAGGGAAGGATTGGAAGGATGGGAAAGATGGGAAATATGGGAGGGAGGGAGAAAGGGGAGGGGGAGAGGGAGGGTAAGGGGGAGAGGGGGGGAGAAAGAAGGGGGAAATACAGGGAGGGAGAAGGTGCCACCAACCCATTCAAAAAAGGAGTTATTTATACATCAGGTTTAAAGGAGCTAATGCACATTCAAACTTAGAGCAGGAAAACAGAGCTGCCCTAGCTTGAGGCATGGCAGCTCTGTAGTACCAAGGGCATCTGTCAAAGTAATTGGCTGTGATCGAACATTCAATTATCATAAAGAACAAAATAAAATAAAGTACAATACGGTGTAATGGAGGGGCTTCTGAGCGTTAGAATCCTCTTTATGTAGCAGATCAACTTTATGTGCTGGCTTACGGGGAAAGAAAAGTACCCCAGCATGGTGGTAGAAGGAGTAGAGGCTAAAACCTTCTTGCATCCTGAGGCCAGTCCACTTCACTGCTGGTAACCAAAACCTAATTACAATATGGGACACAAAGGAGAAAAAGCACAAACATGAGATGACCATGGCTGGGTCAGCGCAGAGCACAGGATTTCGGGCTGGAGAGTGCATCTTCTGAACACCAGGATGGGGTTCCTTTATATGTGGATGGAGGTCCATACTGATTGTGTTTCGGTGTGACTGTATATGGGTGTGCTGCGGATCCAGGTGGAATGCGTGGCAACATGGTCTCTGACTGCTGAGCTGGAGTGGTCAAATGGAGAGTTTCCAGTAAATGCTGCAGGGATTGTGGGAAGGTACAGGAGTGTTGCTGCCCCTGGTATGAAAACTGCAGGGCGAAAGGGAAGCGCCAGGTGTACTTGAGTTGGTGCTGTAGTAGGATTTGAAGCTGCGGCTTCATGGCACGGCGTTTAGCTATTGTAAAGGGGCGCCAGGTCAGAGAACAGCTGGTAAGAATGGCCCTGGAATTGGAGAGATTCTTTTTTTTACGGGCCACAGTGAGCCACTGCTCTTTTGTACGAAAATGTAGCTTCACAATGATGTCCTGTGGCGGACCGTCTGCTTGGCGGTGTGTAAGAGCCCTGTGTACCCTGTCGAATTACAGCCGCTCGATGGGTATGGACAGCTAAAGCTCCTTGAACAGAGCGGTAGTGAATGATTGAACATCTTCAATTTCTTCAGGTATGCCGCGTAGGCGCAAGCTAGACCTGCGAGAAAGATTTCCAGCGTCCTCTAGGCAATAAAGCAGTGTGGCTTTTTCCTCCCGGAGCGCCGCTTGCTCTTGGGAATGTTCCTGGAGGGTGAGTTCGATATCATCTACCATTGTTTCAAGATCCAATGTGCACTGACCTATTTCACATATCTTCCGTGTTGGTAATCAGTTCGGATGTGGTTTTAAGGGCTCTCTGGAGCATTGCCTCCATATGTTTCAGAAAGTCACTCTGCGACATACCTACAGAGGGTAGAGATGGTGTACAATGAGGGAGGATGTGAGACCATAGCGGACTCACGAATGCTCACATCAGGACAAGAAAGCTCAAGAATAGTTTCATCCGTCACCTGGTGGTGCAATCATATAGGATAACAGAGACCCAGTGTGTGCCACTGGTGTCACGCTCTTCTTGGTCGAATATACAGCACTCACTGGTATCCAAAAATGTCCTTTATGTAAGCCGTATCAGGCTCAATGGACGTGCAATCAGGTATAAATTCCACAGATTGTGGCATATAATGTATAAAGTCAGGGATCCAAATGATCAGGTATATGTCCGTAGCTGTAAAAAATGTACCTGAAAGTGCAAGTATCATCCATCATCTGGTGGTGCAGTCATATAGGATAACAGTGACCCAGTGTGTGCCGCTAATGTCACGCTCTTCTTGGTCGAATATACAACGCTCACTTGTATGACTTCAATGGAGGTCCTGCCGGAACTATACCGCTATCAGCTCAGACACCATCCAGAGACAAAAACGAGAGGATTCCAGGTGGAGCGGAGCAGTTGCCGGTCACACAAACATTATGCAGCATGGGTCTCATGGATCACACATCCTGAGTCTATCCAGATCATGGGTGAACTAAGAAGGAGCGAGTCTCTATTAGTATCCGGCAGAGGGAGCTCTGAGTAGAAAATGCACCAGTCTAGTGAGGAATGAACAGAAAGTCTGTATGCAAATGCCCAAAACGGCCGTAAATATGGGGGATCATGCCGGGGGCATACAGGAGGGGATGACAGCAGTGCCCTCAAATCGCACTTCAACTGGACAAGTTACAGAGGGGCAATCTTCACTTAATATAGGGTCAAATAACCAATCACAAAAGTGTGCCTACATTGTTTGCCTCTATAGTACGTTTTTGCTCCTGGGTCATATTTACGGAATTATCCTCTAAATTGAATTAGATCTTTGAGTGGATTCAAGTGCTTTCCTTTATTATTTATTACATAATGAACTTGACCTCCTTTTGGGTCACTCTCCCCTGCACATTGGATCCCTCAATGTAAACTTTATTTGCACAAACATACTTTCTTTGACTTATTTGTTTGGTGTTTTATTGCTTATTTTGTAGTGAGCTGTAAACTGTCTATACTCATTATATACCCTTAGCATGGCATATGTACAATGGGATGAACTTGATCAAGAAATTAGAGCCACCTTTGATGAGAATACTCAAACCACTGAGCCACAGGCACAAGATCAGATCAAATCTCTCTTTAAAGTCCTCAAGAAATTGATAATTAAATCGCTTAATTGCAAATTGGATATTTTATCATTAGAATCCTATATAGATAGAGGAATAATACCTTGTGGACTTAGAGAGAGAGTTGCCCCTGTGGCTCCTTTACATACAGAGAATTTTTTAGACAAATGGAAGAAAGAATGCATTAGGCATGGTTTTGAAATCGTAAAAAAACTTATTGTGGAGGAAGAAAAAAGCCGGGTAGTATCCCTACAGTCACAGATAGTGTAGAGTGGACAGAATTTGGAACCGTTTAAAGATCATGCTGACTTTGAAAAATGTAACAACATACTCAAAAAGGAAGTAGATAGGACACAAAAAGCCCTACAAAATACTAAGCAGAGCAAGTTTAAACATGACCTAGATCAGCTAGTGGGGAGATTTTTAATCTGACACAGGGCAGTCATCGCCAACGTAGATTTCCGTCTCAGACGGGTACCGACGCCAGTGCCCCATCCTCCGATAGTGAAGAGGAACCTACCAACTCGGTGTCTTTTTTGGACAAAGATTTGCCGGAGCTGGAGGACAATCCCCCCACCAAAGGCATTCTAAAGAAGGGCAAAGCAGAAACAACAGGCGTACAAAGGATCGCGCGGCAAAGGAAGAAACAAAAGACAACAGATAGGAAGCGAGATCCAGAAAGGGAACCACACAATAACCCGAAGCCAGAGACAGCACGGTTAGGCACTTCCAAGTCTATAGATTACAGAGCTGGAGATCTTAATTTTTTATTTATCCAGTTTGCAACTTGAGAAGAGACATTTAGCACTTCTCAGTAGGGGTCTTTCTTTCTCTCCCTCCGCCAATATGGACAAATTTGAAATCTACCAGGACCTTAACCTGTTCCTTAGAAAGGTCCACTTTAGATCCCTATACATGGATAAATCTACTAAATCAGATGCTACCCATGAACTCAATATTGATGAACAAGTAGCAATTAACCAATTAGAATCCTTATTGGAGGAGGGAGAACCCCCCTCCAGCGATGATGAAATGCCTGAGACCCCTGAATGGAGGAGAAAGCCACAATTACATATTCGTTCCACCAACATGCCCCAATTCAGAAAGTACAAATGACTTGCCATTTTCTTGATTTGGTACAGGAAGACCTTGCCAAAGTGGATCGGGAAGTTGATGCCCCAGGCAACCTTCCCTGGGATGAACGTTGTGCACTTAGGGAACTTAGAAAGTCTGAACAAGTGGTCATCAAGCCTAGTGACAAGGGAGGAAACGTGGTATTAATATCCACAGAGATGTATGAGTCGGAAGTACGTTGACTTTTGACCGACTCTTCTACATATATACGCCTGGACGACAACCCCTTTGGGGAACTGGTCGTACCCATCAATGAGAAATTGCTATGGGCCCTTGAAACCTCCATTGTCACTAGGAAGGAGCATGACTATCTTAAGGTAATTCACTTTAATGTACCAGTATTATATATTACACCTAAAATACATAAACAACTAATAAAAAACCCTGGCAGACCAATTGTTCTGCCATTAAGGGACCTCTGGAGAAAACTGGCAAGTACATTGATTCCTTCATAAAAGAAATGGTTGAAAGTCTCCCCTCATATATCCAAGACACGGGGGATGTGCTCAATAAGATCTTGGATCTAGATGTCCCCGTAGGGGCCCTCCTCGTGGGGGTGGACGTAGAGTCATTATATATTTCCATCCCCCATGAGTGGGGCATTCTGGCAGTATATCATTTCTTGGAACAAAATTTCCCCAATATGGGGGCACAAAATGAATTTATTTTGTAACTTTTAGAGATGGCTCTTAAGCACAATTAGTTTATGTTTGCAGACCACTATTATCAGCAATTTAGAGGGACGGCCATGTGCATATCTGTTTGCAGTATATCGATGATGTTTTCATGGTGTGGACCGGCACACATTTGGAACTTCTGACATTTATTAAATTGACTCATGTGGTAGACCCTGTGAAAATTTCCTTCCTTGATCTATCCATTAGAATTGAAGAAGGTAAATTGGTTACTCAAACTTTACACAAACAGACTGCGGCCAATACTATGCTCCTGGCCAATAGCCACCCCCTGAGTTCCTTGATTAAAGGGATTCCAATAGGCCAGTTCCTCCGAATTCGAAGGAACTGCTCTTCCCAGGAAGACTATCGCCATGAATTAGAATCACTATACCAGCGATTCCGTGAATGGGGATACTCCTACTGCACTTTAAAAAGAGCTAAAATGATCGCCAGTAAGAGATCTAGAGCTGACCTTTTGGGGACAACTAAGATTAGGAAAAGCAAGACTAATGAACCAGTACGATTCATTACCCCCTTTGGGATCCAATGGCCTAAGGTACGTGCCATTTTGACCAATCATTGGCAAATCCTTACTAGATCGGACACCCTGAAAACTATAGTGGAGAGAGACCTTATTTGACAGCCAAACAAGCTAGAAACCTTAAAGATGATCTAGTTGAGTCTGAGTATAAACGTCCCATCAGTAGAAACTGGCTCACAGAAATGCCAAGGATAAAGGGCATGTTCCCCTGTGGACATTGCGGTACATGTAAATTTGTCGACAGAAATGCTACTTTCCATGATTCAGGATCTATTAATGAATAGGAGATAAAAACTTTCATTAATTGTAGCACTACAAGGGTGCTCTACATTTTGGAGGGCCCCTGTTGTAAACTTTATGTTGGAAAAACTAAACGCCAACTGAGGATACAATTTGCGGAGCACTTAAAAAGTATCCGTCTGGAAGAGGAAACTCCTATAGCACAACACTTCATCAATGTTCATCATGGTAACCCCCAGGGATTAACTGTAAAGGGCTTTTTTGCCCTTAACCTCCCTGGCGGTGATCCCAAGTCTGGCTCGGGCTGAAATTTCAGTACCACGAGCGGTAACCCCGAGCCAGACTCCGGATCGAATCGCTGGATACAGGAAGGACACAGAGAGAAGTTACTTACCTTGTACCCTGGATCCATCGATGTCCTCCACGCTGTGTGATCGAGCTGTCCTCCGCTCGATTCACACAGTGCCCGAATGCCACCGAGCTCGGTTCCCTGTGACGTTACGGCGCACGGGAGCGGAGATCGGCGCCAAATTCAAAAAAGTAAAAACACACAAAACACACACAGTACTGTAAGCTTACAGATTACAGTACTGTATAAAAAAATTACACACCCGCTTTGTCCCTAGTGGTCTGTCCAGTGCCCTGCATGCACTTTTATATTATAAATACATTTTTTTTCTGCCTGGAATTTGGAGATTGTCCATAGCAACCAAAAAGTGTCCCTTTATGTCAAAAGTGATTTTAGACCAACTAGAAAACAGCGATAATAAATTATAATCACTTGCCGAATTGAGCGATAGCGATTTGTGGGGAAATTCGTCATCAAACACTAAATCTAATGACAGCGACAATTCTGCAAATGAGCAAATTTCAGTGTTTTTGGATTTGATTACATAATTGAATAATTTTTATTATTATTTATTATCATTATTTATTATATTATCAACTTTATCATACCCGGGATGTCTGCTAGACCTAGCGTGGTCTAACGCTGCTGTCATCCCCTCCTGTGCGCCCCTGGTATGATCCCCCATCTTTACGGCCGTTTTGGGCATTTGCATAGACACTTTCTGTTCAGTCCCCACTAGACTGGTGCATTTTCTACTCAGAGCTCCCTCTGCTGGATACTAACAGAGACTCGCTCCTTCTTAGTTCACCTATGACTTGGATAGACTAAGGCCGCGTACACACGCGGGGACTGTTCGCCCAACTTTGTCCGCTGAACAGTGTTTCGGCG
Organism: Lithobates pipiens; assembly: GCF_037356315.1. Taxonomy (NCBI): domain Eukaryota; kingdom Metazoa; phylum Chordata; class Amphibia; order Anura; family Ranidae; genus Lithobates; species Lithobates pipiens. Next base: position 211,668,740 of record NW_027507758.1, read on the forward strand.
GACAGTCCGCCCGTGTGTGGGCTTTCAGCGGACAGTTTCAGCGAACAGTCTGCTGAACAAAGTTTTTCGGAAATTCCGAAAAACTGTCCGCTGAAACTTGGTTTCAGCGAACAGTCCCCTCGTGTGTAGGCTTGTTCGTCAAACTAAGTTCCGCGCATGCTCAGAAAGGATTTACACGCCGAAAGTTGTAATGCAGTGTATAGGACGTCGTATTTTCCGTCCCGTCGTACGTGCCGTTCACGTCATCGCGCACGGTTTCAGCAAACTGTTCGTTCGTCGTGTGTGGGCAAGTCCGTCCATGCTAATTTTGAGCGGACTGTTCGCTGAAACTGTTTGACGGACAAAGTTGAGCGAACAGTCCCCGCGTGTGTACGCGGCCTCAGGATGTGTTATCCATGAGACCCATGCTGCATAACATTTGTGTGACCGGCAACTGCTCCGCTGTACTCGGAATCCGCTTGTTTGTTTCTGGATGGTGTCTGAGCTGATAGCGGTATCGTTCTGGCAGGACCTCCATTGAAGTCATACAAGTGAGTGTTGTATATTCGACCATGAAGAGCGTAACACTAGCGGCACACACTGGGTCACTGTTATCCTATATGACTGCACCACCAGATGATGGACGATACTTGCACTTTCAGGTAAATTTGTTATAGCTACGGACATATACCTGATCATTTGGATCCCTGACATTATACATTATATGCCACAATCTGTGGAATTTATACCTGATTGCACGTCCATTGAGCCTGATACCACTTACATAAAGGACATTTTTGGATACCAGTGAGCGCTGTATATTCAACCAAGAAGAGCGTGACACTAGTGGCACACACTGGGTCTCTGTTATCCTATATGATTGCACCACCAGATGATGGATGATACTTGTACTTTCAGGTAAATTTGTTACAGCTATGGACATATATCTGATCATTTGGATCCCTGACTTTATATATTATATGCCATAATCTGTGGAACTTATTCCTGACTGCACATTCATTGAGCCTGATACGGCTTACAAAAAGGACATTTTTGGATAGAACTGTGTGCATTTTTTGCCTGGCCCACATTCATCTATAGGGATGAGCCGAACACCCCCCGGTTCGGTTCGCACCAGAACTTTCGAACGGACCCCACGTTCGTTACGAACGTTAGAACCCCATTGAAGTCTATGGGACTCGAACGTTCGAAATGGAAAGTGCTAATTTTAACGGCTAATATGCAAGATACTGTCCTAAAAAGGGTTTAGAGACCTGGCTCCTGCCCCAGGGGACATGGGTCAATGCAAAAAAAAGTTTTAAAAACGGCCGTTTTGGCGGGAGCACTGATTTTAATGACGATTAAAGTGAAAAAAAAAGTGAAATATTCCTTTAAATATGGTGCCTGTGGGGTGTCTGTAGTATGCCTGTGAAGTGCCACGTGTTTCCCGTGTTTAGAACAGTCCCTGCACAAAATGACATTTAACGGAAATAACACCATTTAAAACTGCTTGCGGTTTTAATGTTATATCTGGTTCCTGCAATATGGTTGAAAATCATTGAGAAAAATGGCATGGGTAGCCCTCCCTGCCCATTACCAGCCTATTTGGGTCTTGTACGCATATTAAGGGGAACCCTGTACCCATATTAAAAAAAGGAAATGCGTGTGGCCCCCAGGCCCTATATACTCAGAACAGCAGTATACAGGCGGTGCAAACAAGACAGGGACTGTGTAGGTTTGTTGTGTTAAGTTTAATCTGTTTGTAATTTTCAACTGGTACATTTTTAAAGTGTAGCTCCAGTCAAAAAAAATTTTTTACGCTTTTTGGAAAACATAGGGAAGGGTTATCACCCCTGTATAATTTGTTTTGTCGTCCATCTTTTTTCATCTCACTTGCTGCTGTCTCCTTGCGTTTGCAAGTAGGAGATGTTTGTAAGTTGGATGTTTGAAAGTAGGGGCTTGCTCTATATGCTCTGCAGAAATGGCGGAACAAGGTGTTGGTTTTGCCACAACATTGTAAGCCCTCAAAGTGACTCTTGGTGGGCGCTGGAGCGCCCTGCTGTGAACGATTATATCAAGAATTGTAATTACATGCCATTGTTGAACAGTGGTAGAAAAATTGACCTTTGGTGGTTGTGGTGCTGGTGCCACAACACTATAAGTCCTCACCGTTACTCTGGGTGGGCACAGGAAGGGGCCCTCCTGTGAAATATTATATCAAGAATTGTAATTACATGTCCCTGTTAAACAGGGGCAGAAAAATTTGGCCTTAGGCACTGCTGCTGGTGCCACCACACTGCAACCTCTTCCATATACTCTAGTTTTTTTGCTGGAATTAGCCCTGCTGCAAAGCATTGCATCAAAAATTGTACTTAAACGCCCCTGTTAAACAGGGGCAGAAAAATTGGGCCTTAGGCACTGGTGCTGGTGCCACCACACTGCAACCTCTGCCATATACTCTAGTTTTATTGCAGGAATTAGCCCTGCTGCAAAGCATTGCATCAAAAATTGTACTTAAACGCCCCTGTTAAACAGGGGCAGAAAAATTGGGCCTTAGGCACTGGTGCTGGTGCCACCACACTGCAACCTCTGCCATATACTCTAGTTTTATTGCAGGAATTAGCCCTGCTGCAAAGCATTGCATCAAAAATTGTAATTAAACGCCCCTGTTAAACAGGGGCAGAAAAATTGGGCTGCTGGCATCACCCAGAACCAAAAATGTTCTTCCAACATATCAGCGGAGGAGGAAGAGGATAGACAATCAACATAAGAGGACAGTCACTCAGCATCAGCATAGGCAGTCTTGAAGGGATGTGGTATTTAAAAAAAAATTATTCGGTTACATCAGCTTCAGGTGCTTGGTAGCTGTGGGTGATCCCCGACTGATTCATCTTGATGAAGGTCAGTCGATCAACTGATTCGGTGGACAGGCGCACCCTGTGATCGGTAACAAAGCCACCAGCAGCACTGAAGGTGCGTTCCGAAAGAACGCTGGATGCAGGACAGGCCAGTAGCTCAATTGCATACTGTGCAAGCTCTGGCCAGTGATCCATCCTCAAGACCCAGTAAGCCAGAGGATTTTCGGTGGGAAAGGTGTCCAAGTCTGACCTTGCCCCTAGGTATTCCTGCACCATGTAAATCAGACGCTGGCGATGGGTGCTGGAACCAATCATACCTTGGGGCTGCCGACTAAAAAATTGTCTGAAAGCATCAGTCAGACGGCCACCTTCTCCACCGCTCCTTCTGACCGATGCCTCAGCAACACGTTGTCCAGGACCAGGAGTTTGTAACCTCCCAGTCTCTGGGAACGCGTTGCACAGAGCTTTCTGCAAGGCCTCCCGGAGATGTCTCATCCTCTGCTCCCTCTGCGATGGCAAGATAAGGTCAGCAACCTTACCCTTGTACCGTGGATCAAGGAGAGTGGCCAGCCAGTAATGGTCCCTCTCCTTGATCCGAAGAATACGAGGATCCTTCCGCAGGCTTTGCAGGATCAGGGAGGCCATGCAGCGTAGGTTAGCTGAGGCATTCGGTCCGGAGTCCTCTGGGTCACTAAGGACAACATGATCCGCAGCTACCTCCTCCCAGCCACGTACAAGTCCACGTGTTTCCTGGGACTGTAAATCATCCCTATAAGACTGCTGCTGCTGCTGATGCTGAGTGCCAGCCTCCACCTCCATGCTGACACAATCATCCTCCTCCTCCTCTTCCTCCTCCTCATCCTCTTCCTGTGTGATGGGTGGCACAGCAGGAACACTGTCTGGATAAAGGGGGCCTTGAGAGGCAAGGAAGTCCTCCTCTTCCTGCCTCTGTTCTGCCTCAAGTGCCCTGTCCATTATTCCACGCAGCGTATGCTCCAAGAGGTGGACAAGAGGTACAGTGTCACTGATGCATGCACTGTCACTGCTCACCATCCTTGTGGCCTCCTCAAACGGTGACAGGACAGTGCATGCATCCCTGATCAAGCCCCACTGGCGTGGTGAGAAAAAACCAAGCTCCCCTGAACCTGTCCTGGTGCCGTAGTCGCACAGGTACTCATTGATGGCCCTCTGCTGCGTGTGCAGCCGCTGCAGCATGGCCAATGTTGAGTTCCATCTGGTGGGCATGTCACATATAAGGCGGTTCTTGGGCAGGTTCAACTCCTTTTGGAGCTCAGCCAGCCGAGCACAGGCATTAAATGATCGGCGGAAATGCACACAGACTTTCCTGGCCTGCTTCAGGACATCCTGTAAGCCGGGGTACCTGCCCAAGAACCGCTGCACCACCAGGTTAAGGACGTGAGCTACACAGGGCACATGGGTCAGTTGTCCCTGTCGGAGGGCGGAGAGGAGGTTGGTGCCATTGTCGCAAACCACCATTCCTGGCTTAAGCTGGCGTGGCATCAACCACCTCTCGGCCTGCCCCTGCAGAGCTGACAAAACATCCGCCCCAGTGTGGCTCCTGTCCCCCAAATAAACCAGCGCAAGCACGGCATGGCATCGTTTTGCCTGCGTACTTGCGTAGCCCCTGGAACGCCTACGGAGCACCGCTGGTTCTGAGGACAGAGCACTGGAAGAGGCCATGGAGGAAGAAGAAGAGGAGGGGGTGGAGGAGAGAGGTGTGTCACAACCAATAGTAGCATTTTGGAGGCGTGGTGGCGGAACAACCTCCAACACTATTGCACCTTGTCCTGCATCCTTCCCAGCAGCCAGAAGAGTGACCCAATGGGCCGTGAAAGACAGGTAACGTCCCTGTCCATGCCTGCTGGACCATGAGTCAGTGGTAATATGCACCTTACCGCTGACCGCCCTGTCCAGCGAGGCAAGGACATTGCCTTCCACATGCCGGTAGAGAGCCGGAATCGCCTTCCGTGAGAAAAAGTGGCATTTGGGGACCTGCCACTGAGGAACCGCACATTGTACAAACTCACGGAAGGGGGCCGAGTCTACCAACTGAAAAGGCAGCAGTTGAAGTGCTAGCAATTTAGCCAAGCTAGCATTCAACCGCTGGGCATGTGGATGGCTGGGAGTAAACTTCTTCCGCCGGTCCAGCAGCTGGGGCAGGGACATTTGCCTGCTATAATCGGACGTGGGTGTACCGCTAGCAGAGTTCCCGGAAGCACTTGGCTATGACACACCTAATTCTACACCTTCATTCCTCTCAGAGCAGGTTTCAGAGAGGACTGAAGGTCTAGTGGGGTTGGAGATGCCAGCTGATGAGGAGCAAGGAGAGGTCCGCTTTGTTCTTTGGTGTGGGTCTTTGAGGTACGCTTGCCAACGAGCTGCATGGCAGGTCAACATATGTCTGGTCAAGCATGTGGTGCTCAAGCGGCTGATGTTTTGGCCACGTGAGATACGCTTGAGACATATGTTGCAAATAGCAGCGGTGCGATCTGATGCACTCGTCTCAAAAAAGGCCCACACCAAAGAACTTTTAGAATAACGCGCAGAGGCAGCGCTCTGCACAGGCGGAGCTCTGCGGTGTGATTCAGTCGGTGTGCTGCCCCTAAGCTGGCCCCTGGAGGGCATCCTGCCTCGTTGGACATGTGCCGCCGCCTCCTCCTCCTCCTCCTCCTCCTCCCTCCTTCCAGGCACCCACGTGGAGTCAGTGCCCTCATCATCCCCTCCCTCTTCATCGCTGTAGCAAACCTGGCAGTATGCTGCAGCTTGTGGAACATGACTGCCAGATTGCTGTCCTCCTTGAGCATCCCCTCTCTCTTGCGCTCACGCTACTGCCTTCCTCTAGCTGAGTGTCATCATCAGAGCCCACCAAACACTGGGCATCCTCCTGGAGCATGTACCCAACACTGTGCTCAAAGAGTTCAGGAGACTCCTCAGGAGGACGTGGTGGGTCTAGGGAAGGAGTCACTGATGATGACATTGAGAGGAGGGAAGACGATGCGTTGGCAGCTGCTTTGCGACTATCCTGAGACTGGGTGAGAGAGGATGAGGAGGATGAAGAGGGCTTGGTCATCCACTCTACCAAGTCGTTGGCATGTTGCGGTTCAACATGTCCAGCTGCCGAAAAGAAGGACAAGCATGTCCCATGGCCACGTGCTGATGACAATGCACCGCGTCCACGACCAGCACTGTTGTCTCTAGACACAGAGCCTGCTTGCCCTCTTTTATCGGCTCGCGCCTGTCTGCCTCTCCTTGCTGGCCTTCCAGACATGGTAATGGCCTGAAGGGAGTTGGGTAAAACAGCAGTTGGGTAGTTTATATTGTGCTGGAGGCACACACAACTTCCAATAACTCCTGCAGATGGCAATTGGGCTCAAATAGAGAACAGCTATGTAGGTGGATTATAGCGGTATGTACTGGGTACAGAGCACGCAGACAGCACGCACTATCTCCTAACACTACTGACTGCAAGCTCTATTATTAAAGATAGATCACTAGCTATATAGGTGAGGTGAATATAGTGGTGTATACTGCGGTCAGGGCACAGACAATAACCACTACACAACAGCAAGATAGGAAATCAGCCAAAAACGATCGGTGTGTACTGTGTTGAAGGTACACAGAACACCCACTGCTTCAGATGCCAACACACTACACGAGGCCGCCTTAATGGCGGCCTTATATAGTGTGGGGCGTGCACTACACAGCCTGAGCTATGATTGGCCACAGGCATCCTCGCTGCTGGCGCTGCGATTGGCCAAGCATGCGGGGTCACAGTGCATGCTTGGCCAATCATGAGCCAGCAATGCACTGCGCCATCGCAGTGCATTGTGGGCCGTGAGCGCCACGCGAATTTTGACGCGAACGGACCAAGTGTTCGGATTTCGCCGAACGGACGAACAGCCAATGTTCGAGTCGAACGTACGTTCGTCTCGAACACGAAGCTCATCCCTATTCATCTACTATCAGCTTCAGCTGGGTACATAGGAAAGATGGGAGGGAACATAGGAGGGGATGACCCTACATCTGTAATAGCAGTGTTTAGCATTGTTTTTATACCACGTCTGTTGTTTTTTTTTTTTTTCTGTTTTGATCCTTTTTTACACATTTTTCTACAGCCATTTATTTCACATGTGTATATTTGGTATTGTCATAGAAAGGACCCCACAGGTTTTGATGGGTGATTCACCTGTGGAGTCTCTTTTTACTGTTTAAGATGTTTGCGTGAATTTTCTAATAACGTTTACCATTTTTTCATTTATTATATTCTTGAGCTTTCTTGTCCCGATGTGAGCATTCGTCCGCTATGGTCTCACATCCTCCCTCATTGTTTGCCTCTATAATACGTTTTTTCTCCTGGGAAGGAAGCCCGTCATATTGATGGAATTATCCTCTAAATTTAAATAGATTTTTGAGTGGATTCAAGTGCTTTCCTTTATTATTTATTAGAGATGGTGTACCACTGAGATTAAAATTGTCTGCTAGCCTCTGTCTGGCTGGCGACATTGCGTCCTGTTTGGTTTGGGCCTTTGCCACCATTTTGGATGAGGCATGGGCTAGCTCTTCCTTAATAGGTTTTGGCTTGTTCATGCCTTGGTGTCCCGTGAGTACCATCCCGGGTGGTGCTAGAGTGTGTCGCACTGCTATCCTCGAAGGAGCGAGGTCGGAGGACGGCTCGGTCGCCTATACAGGTCCCAAAGTTGCAGCGGGGAGTGCGGAGCTCTAAAAGAAAGCATCCTCCATGTAGAGCCTTGTGCATCCCCCCCCCCCCCCCCATCTAGCCTATTTTGAATAGTGTTGTAACTTTTGATCCAGTTGATTTAACAAGGAGGCGTTTCCACCAAATATGCAGGATGGAACATGTAGCATCACATTCACTCCTGTGTTTTCCAGGGACTCCTGTGGAGCTTATGTACATTTTTTCTTTCATACATCAGGGGACACAGAGCCATAGTACTTACTATGTGGGTTATAGGGTCACTGATAGGTAATGGACACTGGCAAGCCCCAAGGCAAGAAGTGTACTCCCTATATAACCCCTCCCACTACTGGGAGTCCTCAGTTGTTTCGCCAGTATCTAAGGTGTTGGTCACGAGTAAAGATGTGCTGTGCTGAGCTCCACTGGAAGCAATCCTTGCTGGGGCTAGCCATGCTGACCAGATCCATTCAGAGTGTCCTTTCATGGGCTAAAGGAATGGTATCCGGGCCTTGTGTCCGAAGAAACAAGGTTTTGTTTGCAAACGCTTCTCTTTTTAGAGAGCTGGACCCTGGGATTCAGTACTTTTTGGTAGTAAGGCCATAAAGTTTTACTGGCAGGGTGCGGTTGCAGGTCCAGGATTGTGGGTAACCTCTAGGTTCCCCTGTTCCTGAAGGTTTCGGAGTCCACCAAGAAGGGTGAAGATTGGGTTTATTTCAGATAGCCCCGCAGCGAGGAAAGGTAAGTGGAGATTTTCTTAAGAATTTCTCCTTTTGAGTTATAATTTTGTCATACCTGTGTCACCACTGGGGGCTGTATTGAGCACTTACCGCCTGATGCTGGAAAACAGCGATGTGTCAGAAGCCTTCATTTCTCCTCTCCTCCGGCCGGTAAGAAAGAGGGGACTGGTTCTCCTCCTGCACCCCCAATGTTGGAATCTTCCCCTTCAGGGGAATTATATGCCAAAAGCATTTCTTTAAAAAAATAAAAATAAACCACGTGGCCTCAGCAGTAGTTTTTACCCCCGCCACCATATCAGCTGTTTGCAAGGTGCCTGAAGTCCACCTCTCGTGTGGGAAGACACTTTCTTTTAAAAGAAGGGGGGCGTAATTAGCACGGGGCGGGGCTAATGGTGTGTAGCTGCTGCTGGCTGTGGAGGGACACATGAGCAGGTTGGCTTGCTTCAGGTTTGGTGGCACAGGCATTCCCTTTGACACATTATTACTTTACCAGGCTAGGTATTAATAGCAGCTTATATCGCTAGACTATAACCTAGCAGTGTATATTCTTTTGCTGGTAGTGCCTCTGCTTTGTGCTTCAGGCTATGAGTGGTAAAGGGACCAGGAACTCCTCTAAGGGTTCTAAAGGGTTAATGGTTTCACAACAAACTAAATCTATTTCCAAAAGAATGTCATCCTCCTCTGAGAGTGATACGGCCGGGGAGATTGAGCCATCAGGGGAGACTGTTGTTGCAGCTGCACTAGGCACTTCAGTCCCTGTATATATCACACATGAGGTTTTTTCTTCTATGATTTGAAATTTGGAAAACAAGATTGATGCTATGATATCTCTCCATAGTGGGGCTAAATGTAGCAGGTGCCCATCTAGTGCTCAGGACCCTCTTATTGGGATCATTAAAACTTCCCCATTCTGGGGATGCTTTTCCTATTCATTCATGGCTAAAAAAGCTTATGTATTCTGAATGGGGACATCCGGATAAACAATATTTTCCCAAATCTGCCATAGGAAAAATTATGAATCAGGCAACAAATGCGGGAGACTTCTGGCCCAAACACTGCAAACATAACGGGTAGCATCCTACATCCCACACTTCAGGACCACCACGGGACTGAAAAGGTCATTACTCCAACAAATCACACAGGAGTTTAAAACCTACTACAGCTCCCTATACAAACTAGCCACAACATCACCCACAGCAGCAACTACGACAGAATATCTAGACCAATCCCAAATGCCCTCACTATCAAAGGAGACACAAGAATCCCTAGAAGAACCCATCACATTACCTTAACTTCAACTAGCACTAAAAAATGGCAAGCCAGGCAAAGCTCCGGGCCCAGATGGTCTCACCGTCTCTTACTACAAGACCCTACTCCCAGCGCTAGGCCAACACCTAGTGTCACTATTCAATGGACTAGGAACTGGGAAGGCCTTCCACTACACTACACTACAAGCACAAATCTCGGTCATCCCAAAGGAGGGCAAAGACCCGGCCCAATGCGGTAGCTACCGACCGATCTCCCTCCTAAACACTGACCTGAAAATCTACACCAAAATTCTGGCCTCCAGATTACAACAACACCTGCTCCAACTCATCCACCTGGACCAAGTGGGTTTTGTCCCAATCAGGGAGGCTAGAGACAACACCACCAAAGTCCTCAACCTACTACACATATCGGTCAATAGTAAAACGCCAAGTATATTCCTGGGAACGGACGACGAAAAGGCGTTCGATCGGGTAAACTGGTCATTCATGTTCGAGACGCTGAGATATTTATGTCTGGGGAATAGGATGCTAAACTGGGTGGCCGCGGCTTACAAAGCACCATCGGCCAGAGTAAAGGCGAATGGTGTACTCTGAGACATTCCCAATCACAAACGGGACTAGGCAAGGCTGCCCCCTCTCGCCCTTGCTATTCGCCCTGACCCTAGAACCATTCCTGTGCCACGTCTGATTAAACCTAGACATCACCGGAATAGGAGCTAATGAAACACGACACAAAGTATTGGCATATGCTGACGACATCATGTTCTCCCTCTCAAACCCCTCAACCTCCCTACCACACCTCCTACGGGAGATCCACATTTACGGCCATCTCTCTAACTTAAAGATACATTTTAACAAATCAAAGGCTATGGGCATAGGGATACCGAAACCCCAGCTTAAGCGACTTAAAGACAGCTTTAACCTGAAATGGACTGACTCAACCCTGAAGTACCTAGGCACTTACATACCCACCTCAATACCCCAATTATTTAAGCTCAACCTCCCCCCCTGCTGAAAGCAGTTCAAGAACTGCTTGACGAATGGGGAGACGGCCTCCACTCATGGCTCGGCCACTGCAACATCCTCAAGATGTCAATACTCTCCAAATTCTCCTTCAAGCCCTGCCAATTCATATACCCGGGGACTACTTTAAACAAGTCCACTCCACATTTACCCGGCTTCTTTGGGCAGGGAAACACCCACGTTTAAATAGGAAACTGCTTTCCCTACCAAAGGTACATGGAGGCCTGGCAATGCCAGAAATCTGCATATACTACCACGCAGCACACCTTAGCAGACTGTTGGACTGGTGCCGACATAAAGACACCAAATTGTGGACGCAACTGGAACAGGACCAAACCGACATACCCCTCCACAGAGTCCCATGGTGTCACAACACTCTTCCACCCAAGATTAAACACCACCCCCTGATAGGCAGCACGGCTAATATATGCTCTCAACTAATGGCAAAATCATGCCTCACAACCCGCAACTCCCCCCTACAGCCCATCATAGGCCATCCTCAGTTTGAACCGGGCTTACACGATAAGAAGTTCCATGATCTTCAAGTAGCAGGACTATACCAGGCATCCCACTTCAGTACCTTGGGAGGAGGAGGACGTACACGGAACTGTCAGACCCCAACGGCCCATACAAATTAGACTTCATGAGCCTTACAACTCAGCCACTTTCTCAGCGTCTCCTGCCCCCCCCCCCCCCCCCAATGACTCACAACAACCCCTCGCAACTAGTGATGGACGAACTTCCGACGGGACGTTTCGCGAACGCGAAACGCGAACGGACACAAACGTTCGCGAAAACGACCGTTCGCCGCGGGCTCCATTGACTTCAATGGGAGGCGAATTTCGCAAACCTTTAGGTCGAATTTGCGGCCACGGGGTAATTATTAGGGGGTAGCACGTAGTCCCACCACCTGGACAATAGCATAATACATGTATGAGGTGAATTTGGGATCGATAACTACAAGCATTTTTTTTTTATTTGGGAAATTGTTCTGACAATTCAGGACTATGGAGCTAATGAAGGCAATGGAGGAGAGGGAAGGTCAGGGACCAGGGTAGGCAAACAAGAGGGTGCAGGAGATACAGAGCACTGACAGCAGCACCGTAATACAGAGCACTGACATCAGCACCGTGACATACAGCGCTGACAGCAGCTCCGTGACATACAGCGCTGACAGCAGCTCCGTGACATACAGCGCTGACAGCAGCTCCGTGACATACAGCGCTGACAGCAGCTCCGTGACATACAGCGCTGACAGCAGCTCCGTGACATACAGCGCTGACAGCAGCACCGTGACATACAGCGCTGACAGCAGCTCCGTGACATACAGCGCTGACAGCAGCTCCGTGACATACAGCGCTGACAGCAGCTCCGTGACATACAGCACTGACAGCAGCTCCGTGACATACAGCGCTGACAGCAGCTCCGTGACATACAGCGCTGACAGCAGCACCGTGACATACAGCGCTGACAGCAGCTCCGTGACATACAGCGCTGACAGCAGCTCCGTGACATACAGCGCTGACAGCAGCTCCGTGACATACAGCGCTGACAGCAGCTCCGTGACATACAGCGCTGACAGCAGCTCCGTGACATACAGCGCTGACAGCAGCTCCGTGACATACAGCGCTGACAGCAGCTCCGTGACATACAGCGCTGACAGCAGCTCCGTGACATACAGCGCTGACAGCAGCTCCGTGACATACAGCGCTGACAGCAGCTCCGTGACATACAGCGCTGACAGCAGCACCGTAAGCAGCCCCAGGAGGAAGTCAGCACAGCACAGGGATGGTGTGATCCCCTCATAATAAGAACCCCCAGGAGGAAGTCAGCACAGCACAGGGATGGTGGGAGCCCCTCATAATAAGAACACCCAGGAGGAAGTCAGCACAGCACAGGGATGGTGGGAACCCCTCATAATAAGCAGCCCCAGTAGAAATATGACACCGCTCAACCTCTTCAAAGAGGAGGGTAGGGGCATATAGTACGGTGTGCTTTTTTGGGTCAGGGAAGTGAGCCAAATGAATTAAGAAGGTCTGTGTGCTTGATTCCAAAAATTGTTTATAGACATATACATGGTCTACTGATCACATGTGTTGAATTCCTCCGAGATCCATGCCTCATTCATTTTTAGAAATGTGAGGTAGTTAACACTGTGGTGAGCTAGGCGAGTACGCTTATCGGTCACAATCCCCCCTGCTGCGCTGAACGTCCTTTCGGACAGGACACTGGATGAGGGGCAAGCCAACAGTTCGATTGCAAATTGGGCAAGCTCTGGCCAGAGGTCAAGCCTGCCCACCCAGTAGTCTAGGGGTTCATCACTCCTCAGAGCGTCCACATCGGCCGTTAACCCAATGTAGTCGGACACCTGACGGTCTAGGCGTTCCCTGATGCTGGATCCGGATGACACCTGTCGATGGGTCGGCTGAAAGAATGACCTCATATCCGAAGTCACCAACACATCTTCAAACCGGCCTCTTCTTGCAGGCGCTGTTGGATTGGTACCCGCAAATCCTTCTCTGGGAGTGGGAATTGCTCCTCTGCCAGCGCACGCAAAAGCAGAATGCAGCATTTCTCGAAGCAAGGCCTGGAAGTGCTGCATTCTGACAGCCCTCTGCGACGGCGGTAACATTTCCGCCATTTTGTGTTTGTACCGGGGGTCTAAGTACGTTGCCACCCAGTACTGGTCCTTGACCCTCATGCTTTTTATACGGGGGTCCCTATTAAAACACTGGAGCATGAAGGCCCCCATTTGCACTAAAGTGGAAGCGGTGTGGTGGCCTGGCTCCTGCTCATCATCCAGGATAATGTCGTCCTCTTCATTCTCCTCTCCCCATCCTCGCACAACAGGGATCCCAGAAAGGTTTAAAGCATGCTCTTCTTGCTCCTGCTCATCCGCCCCGGCACCATCCTCCTCTGACTCCTCATCAGACTCCTGTTGTTGACTTGTCTCAGATAGAGTAGCCCCCCCTGGGAATTCATCCAGCATTGCGACTTCCTCATCTTCCCGCTCCTGCTCCTCCACAGCCTGATCAATGACACGACGCAATGCACGCTCCAGAAAGAAGGCATAAGGTACCATGTCACTGATGGCGCCATGGCTGCGACTGACCAGTTTGGTGATCTCCTCAAATGGCCGCAGAAGTCTGCATGTGTCGCGCATGAGCAGCCACTGGCGCGGTGAAAAAAAACCCAGCTCCCCAGAACCGTTTCTTTCGCAGAGTTCATACAGGTAGACGTTAACTGCACGTTTCTGCTGGAGCAGCCTATCAAGCATATAGAAGGTTGAGTTCCATCGCGTCGGGCAATCGCAAATAAGACGTCTGACCGGCAGATGGTGTCGCCGCTGAATGTCAGCAAGGCGAGCCATGGCCGTGTAAGATCTTCTGAAATGGGCCGAGATTTTCCTTGCCTGCCGCAAGATGTCCTGGACCCCAGGGTATTTGACAAGGAATCGCTGCACGACCAAGTTTAAGACGTGTGCCATGCACGGCACGTGCGTGATTTTGCCCTGTTTCAATGCGCTAAGCAGATTGGCACCGTTGTCACACACCACTTTACCAACTGTCAAATTGAGCGGTGTTAGCCACTCATCTGCCTGTGAACGCAAAGCTGAAAGGAGTGCCGGGCCAGTGTGGCTCTTTGCTTCCAGGCACAACAGACGCAGCACGGCATGGCAACGTCTCACCTGGCATGTGGAATAGGTTCTGGGGAGCTTGGGCGGTGCAGTGGAAGAGACGCTAGCAGCGGAAAAGGAGGAGGCAGCTGAGGAGGAGAGGGAGGAGGATGGAGTAGGAGGAGGAGAAGAAGAGTCAGGCCTGCATGCAATCCGTGGCGGTAAAACCAAATCTACACGGGTGCCACGGGTTACATGCTTGACGGCCGTCAGAAGGTTCACCCAGTGGGCAGTAAAACTGATATACCTTCCCTGCCCGTGTTTGCTAGACCACGTGTCTGTGGTCAGATGTATCTTGGCACCGACACTGTGTGCCAGAGATACATTCACTTGCCGCTGAACATGGCCATATAGCTCTGGGATGCCCTTCTCTGAGAAATACTTCCTTCCTGGGACCTTCCATTGTGGTGTTCCAATGGCCACAAATTTGCGAAAGGCCTCCGAGTCCACCAGTTTATATGGCAGTAGTTGGCGGGCTATGAGTTCTGACAAGCCAGCCGCCAACCGTTGGGCAAGAGGGTTATCCGGCGTCATCATTTTTTTACGCTCAAACATTAGGCCCACGGAAGCCTGCCTTTTTGCAGAAAAATGTGAGCTTGGCGTGATGGAAGGTGGAGTGGAGGACAATTGTGAGGAGAGAGGAGAAGGAGAAGTAGAAGACGAGGCTGGACGGTGAGAGCCTGCAGTGTGGCTTTGTGTGTTCCGTTGCTCCCACTGGGCTCGGTGATGGCTGCTCATGTGCCTTCTTAAGGCGGTCGTCCCTAGGTGAGTATTGGGCTTACCGCGACTAACGCGTTGACTGCAAAGATTGCAGATGGCAACGCTATTGTCAGCAGCGGACACGTTAAAAAAAGCCCACACTGCGGAGCCATGTGCCGGTGTCCTGGGAGCGCCAGATGTGACCGTACATGGTCGATGACTCGCTCCTGATACATTTGCAGTCTGCTTTGTCCCTGCTGTGCAATGTAAGTCATTGCTGCTTCTCCTCCCTATCTGCTGGTCCATATCTCCCTCTGAACTCCCCTCCTCTTCCTCTCTTGTGGGCACCCACGTGACATCACTAGACACGTCATCATCAACGTCACCTTCCCCACCGCTATAAGTAGAGTAGGCAGCAACACCGGGGACCAACCTCCTCCTTGGGCTGATCTGGGTACTGGCGTCAGACTGCTGAGTAGCGCTTGTTGCTACCTCCTCTTCCTGATCCAATACCAAGAGTGGCTGCGCATCAGAAATGTCCTCTTGATATGGATCGGAAAATAATTCC
Organism: Lithobates pipiens; assembly: GCF_037356315.1. Lineage (NCBI taxonomy): Eukaryota > Metazoa > Chordata > Amphibia > Anura > Ranidae > Lithobates > Lithobates pipiens. Next base: position 211,684,265 of record NW_027507758.1, read on the forward strand.
AGTGACTCAAGCGGAAGGTATGTGGTGGTGGTGGTGGTGGTCGTGTTGTTGGTGGTAGTGTCTTTGGGGGTGCACATAGCAGAGAGTGAAGAAGAGGGTGCAGATCGAGAGGATGAGGAGGGTGCAGAAGAGTAAGGCTGAGCGAGCCACTCAACCAAGTCTGGTGCATCCTTTAAAGTAATTGAACGCACCTTCTGCAACTTCCCACTTTGGCTCAAGCCTGTTGCTCCTGCCCTACCCCTACCACCCCTGCGGAAGGGCCTGCCTCTTCCTCTGCATGTCATTTTTTAAATGACCCTGTGACAAAACTCTTAGTCCCTATACCGCTGAAGGACTGCTGCAGTATAGGTGAGCGGTCAGCAGTGGTGCACGTCAACCCTATCTATTGTGGACCTATAGCGGTCCTTACAGAACAGCAGACTGTACCGCACTCAAGCCTATGTACCGTAGCACCCTATACCAAGTTACCAGTCCTTATAAGAACTTTTGTGGACCAAGCAGGTTGTGTATTAGTGTTTAGCAGACTGTACGTCAGTCCCTATACCGCTGAAGGACTGCTGCAGTATAGGGCAGCGGTCAGCAGTGGTGCACGTCAACCCTATCTATTGTGGACCGATAGCGGTCCTTACAGAACAGCAGACTGTACCGCACTCAAGCCTATGTACCGTAGCACCCTATACCAAGTTACCAGTCCTTATAAGAACTTTTGTGGACCAAGCAGGTTGTGTATTAGTGTTTAGCAGACTGTACGTCAGTCCCTATACCGCTGAAGGACTGCTGCAGTATAGGGCAGCGGTCAGCAGTGGTGCACGTCAACCCTATCTATTGTGGACCGATAGCGGTCCTTACAGAACAGCAGACTGTACCGCACTCAAGCCTATGTACCGTAGCACCCTATACCAAGTTACCAGTCCTTATAAGAACTTTTGTGGAACAAGCAGGTTGTGTGTTAGTGATTAGCAGACTGTACGTCAGTCCCTATACCGCTGAAGGACTGCTGCAGTATAGGTGAGCGGTCAGCAGTGGTGCACGTCAACCCTATCTATTGTGGACCGATAGCGGTCCTTACAGAACAGCAGACTGTACCGCACTCAAGCCTATGTACCGTAGCACCCTATACCAAGTTACCAGTCCTTATAAGAACTTTTGTGGAACAAGCAGGTTGTGTGTTAGTGATTAGCAGACTGTACGTCAGTCCCTATACCGCTGAAGGACTGCTGCAGTATAGGTGAGCGGTCAGCAGTGGTGCACGTCAACCCTATCTATTGTGGACCGATAGCGGTCCTTACAGAACAGCAGACTGTACCGCACTCAAGCCTATGTACCGTAGCACCCTATACCAAGTTACCAGTCCTTATAAGAACTTTTGTGGACCAAGCAGGTTGTGTATTAGTGTTTAGCAGACTGTACGTCAGTCCCTATACCGCTGAAGGACTGCTGCAGTATAGGGCAGCGGTCAGCAGTGGTGCACGTCAACCCTATCTATTGTGGACCGATAGCGGTCCTTACAGAACAGCAGACTGTACCGCACTCAAGCCTATGTACCGTAGCACCCTATACCAAGTTACCAGTCCTTATAAGAACTTTTGTGGAACAAGCAGGTTGTGTGTTAGTGATTAGCAGACTGTACGTCAGTCCCTATACCGCTGAAGGACTGCTGCAGTATAGGGCAGCGGTCAGCAGTGGTGCACGTCAACCCTATCTATTGTGGACCGATAGCGGTCCTTACAGAACAGCAGACTGTACCGCACTCAAGCCTATGTACCGTAGCACCCTATACCAAGTTACCAGTCCTTATAAGAACTTTTGTGGAACAAGCAGGTTGTGTGTTAGTGATTAGCAGACTGTACGTCAGTCCCTATACCGCTGAAGGACTGCTGCAGTATAGGTGAGCGGTCAGCAGTGGTGCACGTCAACCCTATCTATTGTGGACCGATAGCGGTCCTTACAGAACAGCAGACTGTACCGCACTCAAGCCTATGTACCGTAGCACCCTATACCAAGTTACCAGTCCTTATAAGAACTTTTGTGGACCAAGCAGGTTGTGTATTAGTGTTTAGCAGACTGTACGTCAGTCCCTATACCGCTGAAGGACTGCTGCAGTATAGGGCAGCGGTCAGCAGTGGTGCACGTCAACCCTATCTATTGTGGACCGATAGCGGTCCTTACAGAACAGCAGACTGTACCGCACTCAAGCCTATGTACCGTAGCACCCTATACCAAGTTACCAGTCCTTATAAGAACTTTTGTGGACCAAGCAGGTTGTGTATTAGTGTTTAGCAGACTGTACGTCAGTCCCTATACCGCTGAAGGACTGCTGCAGTATAGGGCAGCGGTCAGCAGTGGTGCACGTCAACCCTATCTATTGTGGACCGATAGCGGTCCTTACAGAACAGCAGACTGTACCGCACTCAAGCCTATGTACCGTAGCACCCTATACCAAGTTACCAGTCCTTATAAGAACTTTTGTGGACCAAGCAGGTTGTGTATTAGTGTTTAGCAGACTGTACGTCAGTCCCTATACCGCTGAAGGACTGCTGCAGTATAGGGCAGCGGTCAGCAGTGGTGCACGTCAACCCTATCTATTGTGGACCGATAGCGGTCCTTACAGAACAGCAGACTGTACCGCACTCAAGCCTATGTACCGTAGCACCCTATACCAAGTTACCAGTCCTTATAAGAACTTTTGTGGAACAAGCAGGTTGTGTGTTAGTGATTAGCAGACTGTACGTCAGTCCCTATACCGCTGAAGGACTGCTGCAGTATAGGTGAGCGGTCAGCAGTGGTGCACGTCAACCCTATCTATTGTGGACCGATAGCGGTCCTTACAGAACAGCAGACTGTACCGCACTCAAGCCTATGTACCGTAGCACCCTATACCAAGTTACCAGTCCTTATAAGAACTTTTGTGGACCAAGCAGGTTGTGTATTAGTGTTTAGCAGACTGTACGTCAGTCCCTATACCGCTGAAGGACTGCTGCAGTATAGGGCAGCGGTCAGCAGTGGTGCACGTCAACCCTATCTATTGTGGACCGATAGCGGTCCTTACAGAACAGCAGACTGTACCGCACTCAAGCCTATGTACCGTAGCACCCTATACCAAGTTACCAGTCCTTATAAGAACTTTTGTGGACCAAGCAGGTTGTGTGTTAGTGTTTAGCAGACTGTACGTCAGTCCCTATACCGCTGAAGGACTGCTGCAGTATAGGGCAGCGGTCAGCAGTGGTGCACGTCAACCCTATCTATTGTGGACCGATAGCGGTCCTTACAGAACAGCAGACTGTACCGCACTCAAGCCTATGTACCGTAGCACCCTATACCAAGTTACCAGTCCTTATAAGAACTTTTGTGGAACAAGCAGGTTGTGTGTTAGTGATTAGCAGACTGTACGTCAGTCCCTATACCGCTGAAGGACTGCTGCAGTATAGGTGAGCGGTCAGCAGTGGTGCACGTCAACCCTATCTATTGTGGACCGATAGCGGTCCTTACAGAACAGCAGACTGTACCGCACTCAAGCCTATGTACCGTAGCACCCTATACCAAGTTACCAGTCCTTATAAGAACTTTTGTGGACCAAGCAGGTTGTGTATTAGTGTTTAGCAGACTGTACGTCAGTCCCTATACCGCTGAAGGACTGCTGCAGTATAGGGCAGCGGTCAGCAGTGGTGCACGTCAACCCTATCTATTGTGGACCGATAGCGGTCCTTACAGAACAGCAGACTGTACCGCACTCAAGCCTATGTACCGTAGCACCCTATACCAAGTTACCAGTCCTTATAAGAACTTTTGTGGACCAAGCAGGTTGTGTATTAGTGTTTAGCAGACTGTACGTCAGTCCCTATACCGCTGAAGGACTGCTGCAGTATAGGGCAGCGGTCAGCAGTGGTGCACGTCAACCCTATCTATTGTGGACCGATAGCGGTCCTTACAGAACAGCAGACTGTACCGCACTCAAGCCTATGTACCGTAGCACCCTATACCAAGTTACCAGTCCTTATAAGAACTTTTGTGGAACAAGCAGGTTGTGTGTTAGTGATTAGCAGACTGTACGTCAGTCCCTATACCGCTGAAGGACTGCTGCAGTATAGGGCAGCGGTCAGCAGTGGTGCACGTCAACCCTATCTATTGTGGACCGATAGCGGTCCTTACAGAACAGCAGACTGTACCGCACTCAAGCCTATGTACCGTAGCACCCTATACCAAGTTACCAGTCCTTATAAGAACTTTTGTGGAACAAGTGAGTTGTGAATGTTTAGCAGACTGCAGCAGAAGGGCAGCAGTCAAGTATAATATCCTTTCTATATTTGGAAGAAAGAATATTATACATGTACAAGCCTATTACTGTACCACTGATACCAGTCCTGAAAAGAACCTTTGTGGAACTAATAATAACAGCAAGTCTTTAAAATTACCCTCACTGCCTGACAACACTGCTTCCTTCCTGTCCCTATACAAATTGGCAAAAAAAGAGAACGATTAGTGGTTACTGGAACAGCTCTTTTGTGGACCTTGATAGTAACAGCTAATGATGATGATGATGATGATGATGATGAAAGACTAATCTGGCTGTCCCTGTAGCATACACCGTCCTTTCCCTTTCTCTAAACTAACAAAAGACACTCAGGCTGCTGCAAGAATCAGCAGCACAGCAAACCTATCAACACCTAACACCTATACCAGTCCTGAAAAGAACTTTTGTGTACCAAATAGCTAGTGGTTTATCTCTCCCTACTCCACACAGGAACCTGTCCCTATCTTAACAGAAGAAAGAATGTAAAATGGCCACCGGATCGGGTGTATTTATAGGTTAGGGGGAATGTACAAGTGTCCATGTGCTGTCATGTCTCAATTGGCTGTCCTGTATCACATGATAAACGTGTCACCAAAGGTTAAAGTTCTTGTATACATTAAACACGTAAGTCCGCCGCGGCGAACGACGGAAAAAGGCGTTCGAACGTGCGGACCGCGAATGTCGGAAATTCGCCGCGAAACGACCGCCGGGCGAACCGTTCGGCCATCACTACTCGCAACACTAGAGGAACTTTGCACAGAGACTGGGGTGCTCACACATACATTCTCCCTGACGTACGCCATCCTGAACGAACCGCCGAGGGACTACCAACCCCAATCCCTCACCAAATGGGAAAGAGACCTTGACTGCCATTTCAGTAAAAATAAAAAACAACACATAATCAAATTTAAATAAACAGATTATTAATAATTATCAATCTACTCAAGTAAATGAATTCATTCAAAAATAATCTAAGCAGCGCTCCTATCAACTCTACATATTTAGCATAGTAGATTCATATATATCAGGGGTGTCCAAACTTTTTTCAAAGAGGGCCGGATTTGATGAAGTGAACATGCGCGAGGGCCGACCATTTTGCCTGACATTCTTTGAATCGTTAAAATTCGGTCTAAGTGTGTTCGTTCGAGCTCTAATACACTGCCCAACAATAATTCTCTTGCCTTTGTGGCTGTGTGTGGGAAGAAATGAGCTTGGGCGTATTTGTACATACTGTATTAATTGGCGTATAACACACACCTTCACTTTAAGAGGGAAGTTTCAGGAAAAAAAAATGTTTAAATAAAGAACTGTGAAGCAAAATAATGGTCAGTGCCCACCAATGCAGCCTAATCAGTGCACATCTGCAGACCCACCTTTGCCAGGAACACACCCACCACAGCCAGGAATGCACTCACCATAGCCAGGAATGCCCCCACCATAGCCAGGAATGCCTCCCTATAGCCAGGAATGCCCCCCCCATAGCCAGGAATGCCCCCCCATAGCAAGGAATGCCCCCCCACCATAGCCAGGAATGCCCCCACCATAGCCAGGAATGCCCCCACCATAGCCAGGAATTCCCCCACCATAGCCAGGAATTCCCCCACCATTGCCAGGGACGCAGCACCATTGCCAGGGACGCAGCACCATTGCCAGGGACGCAGCACCATTGCCAGGAATGCCTCCCTAAATGCCTCACCATTGCCAGGAATGCCTCCCCAAATGCCTCCCCATTGCCAGGAATGCAGCACCATTGCCAGGAATGCAGCACCATTGCCAGGAATGACTCGCCATTGCCAGGAACGCAGCACCATTGCCAGGAACGCAGCACCCTTGCCAGGAACGCAGCACCATTGCCAGGGACGCAGCACCATTGCCAGGGACGCAGCACCATTGCCAGGGACGCAGCACCATTGCCAGGAATGCCTCCCCAAATGCCTCACCATTGCCAGGAATGCCTCCCCAAATGCCTCACCATTGCCAGGAATGCAGCACCATTGCCAGGAATGCAGCACCATTGCCAGGAATGACTCACCATTGCCAGGAACGCAGCACCATTGCCAGGGAAGCAGCACCATTGCCAGGGACGCAGCACCATTGCCAGGGACGCAGCACCATTGCCAGGGACGCAGCACCATTGCCAGGGACGCAGCACCATTGCCTGGGACGCAGCACCATTGCCTGGGACGCAGCACCATTGCCAGGAATGCCTCACCATTGCCAGGAATGCCTCCCCAAATGCCTCACCATTGCCAGGAATGCAGCACCATTGCCAGGAATGCAGCACCATTGCCAGGAATGACTCACCATTGCCAGGAACGCAGCACCATTGCCAGGAATGCAGCACCATTGCCAGGAACACAGCACCATTGCCAGGAACACAGCACCATTGCCAGGAACGCAGCACCATTGCCAGGAACGCAGCACCATTGCCAGGAACACAGCACCATTGCCAGGAACACAGCACCATTGCCAGGAATGCACTGACGAGCGCCAAAGGAGAATCTCCTGTTTACACGGCGGCTTCTTTAATAGAAAGTCCCGCCTTCTTTGATGGACAGAACAGTCGTCCAATGGCAGTGCAGGAGAAGGACTTCCTATTACAGAGGCCGCCCGTAAACAGGAAATTCTCCTGTGTACGGCGCTCGGTCCTGTCCTCCCTGTACCTTCCGAAGCATATATATCTTTTGTGGCCCCGGCGCTGGGAGATCGTCGGGGGCCACAAAAGATATGTATGTCCAAATAACCAGGCGGGCCGTTCAAAACCGGGCCGCGGGCCGCAATTGGCCCGCGGGCCGGACTTTGGACATGCCTGATATATACTTTCACATGGATAGGAATAAACAAAATTAATTAATTAATAAAACGAATCACTCGCCGTTACTAGATAATTAGTCCAACAGTTCCAGTGCTCTAAACACAACAAAGATTAAGGAGGTAAACGAGTCCATAAAAGGGCCGTAGTGAGTGACTTCAGTGAGTATAGAAGTAAACTAAGTACACTTCACAAAAACTCCTCCCCACAGTGCTCCACACTCCCACAGGGGGTTCAACTCACCAGAAATTCATCTATAATGAGCCTTACTCCAAATATCAGCACAATCACTTCTGATTGTATGATTCCGTCTTCCAATGATATACAAACAGCAGTTGTGTGTATTGGACGAACACTTTCACTCCATAATTATACCTCCATACGTCAGAAATAGCAGCAGCACATGGAAAAAGATATGCTCCACATCGAGTAGATCTTTTTATGTTGTTTCAGTTTATTCACAGTAAAATCAGTTTCTCATTTGGCAGGTGCAGTGAACACTTAGCATAGCCAATATATCACTTCACAGTTCAAGTTACCAGGCCCAGCTGATCCCTTTAGCAGATCTCACACTCAGATGGCATACACTTATGACCGCCAGCCCTATTCCGCTATTGCATTAATCAAGCGAATACCTGAATCGATATTTGTGCTTGCAACAGGGCTTCTATTCCATCGTTTGTGTTTATCCTGGTCTCAGCATGCAAGGACATCACTTCCGGTCGCCGTAAAGCCAATCCCAGACCGGTTTCGTCAGTACGACTTTGTCAAAGGGCGTGGCTTAACGGCGCGGCGTTCTGGATTAAAATATCAATTAGTCCCGCCCTCTAGATAGCTCTCAACCTATCAATCCACCCAAACCCTTCATCCTATCAGAAACAAGGGTGGGCGGAGACAGCGTCGGCCATCAGGCTATAGATCTTCTGCCTGGAGGTACATCTGCTCTCCATGCAGTCTAAATACAGCATATATTTCAATATACAATATTTCTTTTCCTTTTTATAAAAGATAAGAGCCATTAAAAAGACATCTACAGTCACAATACAGTAACTATGATATAATTATAATTAAAATTAACTAGATAATATCAGCGTACATACACTTCAGGTGACACATGACCGGAAAGGAGACAAAAAAAGTCACAAAAGAAGCAACCTAGTAAAGCAGTCCTGAAAATGACCAAAAATCCAACTGCATTTACGCTGCACAATGTACACCACCTACTTATTATGATCACCAATGAAGCGAATATACCGCTACTGCTCTCCATATATGATATACTACATATAAAATATAGCACATCCTATTCATTAAAAAAACGTATATATCTCGCTGCTGCCAAAAAATACTCATAAAGAAAGAGAAATCAAAAGAAAACAACCGAAAATAAATCAAAGAAAATTAAAATTAAAAAACAGCCAAACAGAAAAACCTATATATAATAGTAAATAATAAATAAAAATGAAAATAAAAATAAATGAAAATAGAAATAAAAGATAAAAATAAAAATAAAGATGGAAATAAAAATAAAAATAGACATAAACATAAAAATAAAAATAAATAAAAATAAAAATAAAGATAAAAATAAAAATAGATAAAAATAAAACTGAAAATAAAATAAAAATGAAAATGAAAATAAAAAAAAATGAAAAAATAAAAAAATCTATGAATGAAAGAATTGCACAAATATACAGACTATCAATCGTACCTACTCGTTGCTAATAAAACAATTCACATCTAGATCAATATTTAACCCCCGAGGTGCGAGGCTTTCAGGCAAATATAGCCACTGGGTTTCCTTCTTGGACAGTTCCCTGACCATATTGGAACCCCACCTTGGGTGGAAACCCAGTGGATATATTTGACTGAAAGCCTCGCACCTTGAGGGTTAAATATTGATCTAAATGTGAATTGTTTTATTAGCGACGAGTAGGTACGATTGATAGTCTGTATATTTGTGCAATTCTTTCATTCATAGATTTTTTTATTTTTTTTATTTCCATCTTTATTTTTATTTTTATCTTTTATTTCTATTTTCATTTTCATTTTTATTTTTATTTATTATTTACTATTATATATAGGTTTTTCTGTTTGGCTGTTTTTTAATTTTAATTTTCTTTGATTTATTTTCGGTTGTTTTCTTTTGATTTCTCTTTCTTTGAGTATTTTTTGGCAGCAGCGAGATATATAAGTTTTTTAATGAATAGGATGTGCTATATTTTATATGTAGTATATCATATATGGAGAGCAGTAGTGGTATATTCGCTTCATTGGTGATCATAATAAGTAGGAGATGTACATTGTGCAGCGTAAATGCAGTTGGATTTTTAGTCATTTTCAGGACTGCTTTACTAGGTTGCTTCTTTTGTGACTTTTTTGTCTCCTTTCCGGTTATGTGTCACCTGAAGTGTATGTACACTGGTATTATCTAGTTAATTTTAATAATATCATAGTTACTGTATTGTGACTGTAGATGTCTTTTTAATGGCTCTTATCATCTTTTATAAAAAGGAAAAGAAATAGTGTATATTGAAATATATGCTGTATTTAGACTGCATGGAGAGCGGATGTACCTCCAGGCAGAAGATCCATAGCCTGATGGCCGACGCTGTCTCCGCCCACCCTTGTTTCTGATAGGTTGAAGGGTTTGGGTGGATTGATAGGTTAAGAGCTATCTAGAGGGCAGGGCTAATTGATATTTTAATCCGGAACGCCGCACCGTTAAGCCACGCCCCTTTGACAAAGTCGTAGTGACGAAACCGGTCAGGGATTGGCTTTACGGTGACTGGAAGTGATGTCCTTGCATGCTGAGACCAGGATAAACACAAACATAAACACAGGGCTGGCGGTCATAAGTGTATGCCATCTGATTGTGAGATCTGCTAAAGGGATCAGCTGTGCCTGGTAACTTGAACTGTGAAGTGATATATTGGCTATGCTAAGTGTTCACTGCATCTTTTTCCATGTGCTGCTGCTATTTCTGACGTATGGAGGTATAAATATGGAGTGAAAGTGTGCGTCCAATACACACAACTGCTGTTTGTATATCATTGGAAGACGGAATCGTATAATCAGAAGTGATTGTGCTGATATTTGGAGTAAGGCTCATTATAGATGAATTTCTGGTGAGTTGAACCCCCTGTGGGAGTGTGGAGCACCGTGGGGAGGAGTTTGTGTGAAGTGCACTTAGTTTCCTTCTATACTCACTGGAGTCACTCACTACGGCCCTTTTATGGACTCGTTTACCTCCTTAATCTTTGTTGTGTTTAGAGCACTGGAACTGTTGGACTAATTATCTAGTAACAGCGAGTGATTCGTTTTATTAATTAATTAATTTTGTTTATTCCTATCCATGTGAAAGTATATATGAATCTACTATGCTAAATATGTAGTTGATAGGAGCGCTGCTTAGATTATTTTTGAACGAATTCATAGTTTCATAGTTAGTAAGGTTGAATAAAGACACCAGTCCATCTAGTTCAACCTGAGTGAGTGTCTACCCTTATCCCTGTACATTGTGCACTCACATTGGTCCCTACCCTCAAGGAGCCCACAATCTAAGGTCCCCATTCATATACTAGGGCCAATTTTGGACAGAAGCCAATTAACCTACCTGCATGTCTTTGGAGTGTGGGAGGAAACCGGAGTACCCAGAGGAAACCCACGCAGGCACAGGGAGAACATGCAAACTCCAGGCAGGTAGTGTCGTGGTTGGGATTTGAATCAGCGACCCTTTTTACTGCTAGGTGAGAGTGCTATCCACTACACCACTGTGCATAATTAATTTACTTGCGTAGATTGATAATTATTAATAATCTGTTTATTTATTTTTATGTACATTTTTTAAGTAGCTGCTGTCTTAGGTGTAAACCTATTATTATTATTATTTTAATTTTATGTTGAGTTTTGAAACTGTTTAGCGCCGAGGTGAGAGAAACAGTGGAAGCGCATTTTTTAGATTTTCTCTCTTATTACTCTCTTTCTCTCTTATTACATAATCAAATTTACTCACCAGTCCTCCCTATGCCCCAAAACTACAAGATCCTTACATGTTGATACAGGACCCCTGTCCTATTACACAAACTTTTCCCAACAACCTTGGACCGATGCTGGCGGTGTCAGACAGAGGAGGGCCCCCTCCTACACATATTCTGGTCATGGCCCGACTACGGAACTTCTGGGGAGAAGTCCGAAGTAAACCCAAAACATTCACAGACCGGTGTCTGACGAACTGGCCTACTTTCTTCTATGCGCAACAGAAATACCGGCACGAGTATACAAAAAATCTGTGATCTGACACCTCTTAGACACAGCCAAGGCCTGCATCCCACTAAACTAAAAGTCCCCACATCCACCGACTTGCCCAATGGCTACGAAAAGTAGACGAGATCAGACGGATGGAGGACTTGATCCTCACTAATCAACACAGACAGAACACATATTCCCAGACATGGCAGGTATGGAATACATTTAGATACTCGGACGAGGGACAAAGCCTCAGAGGGACTGACTAACAGCCTGTCCAATCGTCTCATCCTATCCCGCTCCTACCCTGGCTACTGACTTCAAATGCACCCGAGAGGAGTGACACTGCCCAGATGGGATAAACACCCGATTATCTGCTTGAATACACGTCACCTACTAACCCCCCCCATTACCCCCTACATCCCCACCCCATACTCTTCTCTTACCTTTCCGCTCGCATGGGCTTCACCCTGTCTTTTCAACCCCTGTGGTACCTTTCCTCTCTCTGTTTTCTTACTATACATAAAAAAAAGGAAACACTAGAAGGAAGGCTGATTCCACAGGACTAGTGAAACTCAACACTTCCATTTCCCGAACACACCGAATCACATCTAACAGACGGAACCGTTAAGGTCCCAAATGGAATGTACACCTGCATAGTATCCCGCACACCGAAACACGCATGCTCACAATCAAATTTGGACACGGAAGCGCTCACTTTTGATGCTCATAGTCACACACACTTCTCCCGAACGTATCTCCTGACTCTTTTTTACTCATTTCAGCAATACAATTTTTGAAATTGTCACATCTACCCATTTTTTTTTTTTTAATTGTTTTTTGGGTGAATTTTGTGTTTGTTTTTTTTTCATAAACATCTCCTTTTTTGACAGTTTGCTCATCTTTCCATTTTTTGGGGTGTGTTTTGTGTGTCAACTTACCACAACAACATTATTATCTTTTTTATATTTTCTTTTTTAATCTACAGGAGGTTGTTTAGTGTTGGTACCCCTTGTTATTCATGTCACTTTGTATTTTTGAAATGTACTTGCCTGCTCACAATTAAACTGTCCCTTTTGAAGTCAAACACATACGCAAGTATTTCTTCAAACAAAAAAAAACCTTTATTTAGGTGTCAGTAACAGATAAAGAGGGAGGCAGCGATGGAGAAACTGGGGAGATTAACGAAACCTTTGGCCCCCAGGGCACACATCAACTATTTAAACGCAAAACTTGGTGGCCTGAGGAGTACATATCTGAGGGAGGGAAGTCTGGTCCTGAAGTCCAAGAAACCCGGAACAGCAGCAGATGACATCTATGTTCCCAGGCTGTGGTACTACAAGAGGCTGCATCTTCTGTCAGACCAGACTGAACCCAGGTCATCACACTCTGGTCTTCCTTCCACGCTTCCTTCCAGGCTGTGGCTGTGGTGCTGGAGGTGTGGCAGAAGGAGGAGAAGGAGGAGGAGGGGCATGGGCCAAATCACACAAGTGTGTTGTTTGTGTCATTTGGCCCAACAGACCCTTGTTGAGGGTGTGGAGAATTAGCTCCTCACACAAGAGCTGTTGCCCCTCCTCCATTTTCTCCAGTTTGCACGCAGCCAAGGCGGCAAAGGCTTCTTGATAGGTGGGTTTGGCTTGAAGGGCCGCTGAAGCCTCCCCGATCAGCCTCAGAGCCGACTCCTCCACATTCCCCCCCTTTCTCGCCCTTTTGCGTGGAAGGCGGAGGGAAGGGACCTGGCATTCTGTCAGGCTCCTTTGCCCGCCCACCGCCTGGCTTGCCTCTTACCCCCGCCTCCTCCTGGCTGCCACTTTCCACAGCCACCTCCTGGATGCTGCATTCCACACCCTCCTTCTGGCTGATGTCTTCCTGTGTATGAAAAAGGGACATAGTTTTAGTTTTTGGTTCAAACACACACAATTTTCACATCAAGACTGTTGCAAATTGTTAAGCAATACAAAAGACTATCATTCTGAGCCCTGCATTTTTCTTTCTTGTTCCCAAGGTTTTGGCCACTACTGTCTATTGATATGTGAAACACTTTCTAAAATCAGCAATTAGTGAGCAAAAATCAAGTTAACATCATTCATTTATACTCCAAAAATATGTACAACAATACTATACCTGGCTCAAGCTGGACTCCCCCAGTTCAGTGGAAGGCCCAGGTTGGGCATCGGAAGACTCAGCGGGTGTGGAATGTAGCATAGGACACGTGGAAGGAAGAGTATAGAGTGATTCCCTGGCCTCAGCCTGGTCTGACAGAAACTGCATCCTGTTATAATACCACAGCCTGGGGACATAAACGTCATCTGATGAAGCACCAGATTGCATGGACTGCAGCACCTTCTTCCTCTCCTTCAGATAAGTACTCCTCAGGCCACCGATTTAAACTTTTAAATAGTTGACGTCTGCCCTGGGGACCACCGGCTTCACAAACTCAACCAGTTTCTCCATTGCTGCCTGCCTCTTTTGTCTGTTACTATAATGAGGGAGCGTCGCTTGCCACAGGCAGGGCAGCTCCCTGTATTTATCGATGAACAGAGGGAGGAAACTATGATCATTGAAACCGTCCATAATCTCTGCAAGACACAACACAAGACAAACCCTAATGTCAGGCTAAACTCCACTAATGCAGGCCTCAATCTAGAAGCAGTATAGGCTAGTGATGTACCAAGTTCAAAATGTTACCTTCATTTGCACCATCGTCGTGTCAGCTTCTCCCTCTGTTCACAGATCGTACAGACGACACATGCGTGTTGCGTTTTATATACAGTGCGCATGCGTGAAACTCCGCCCGCCCCTGACGTTCTTTCTAGACTATTCCCCGCCCCTTCGCTTTCGGCACATGGCGGAGAGAACGCAGGTGCGCAATCGGAGTTCCACTAACGAGGAGGAGGGCGAGGAAAGCCCAGAGCCTGAAACGTCCCGATCCAGGAAGAGAAGATTTAAGGCCTCAAATATGTCTTTTGTAGAGATGTTGGAGAAGGTGAACATATTGAACAGGACCGACTATGATGGGAAGTATGGACCTTACCCAAATATCAGAAAGGCCAAGATCATGACTAAAGTTGTGAAGAAGAAATTTGGGGTACGCAGATCCATGGATCAACTGATCAAGCTGGTCAGACCTGAAACTGAGGGAGCACGATCAGTACAGAAGGATCAAGCGAGTTCTTGAAAAAAGTAAGTAGTTGTCGTGTGTTCATATGATTATTCTTGCTTGCATACTGCTCCATGTGCTTTGATTTGTTGTGCATTTTAAAATGGCCACTTTCAAGTTCATGTGTTCATTCGTTCGTAAGAAACATCGTTCTGCAGGTAAGTATTCCAGCTTAACAAAGTGTCCAATAATGTTCTCACCTTTGAACTCGGCCAAAAAACACAATTGTACAACACTTCCAAGCAATGTTTCATATTCCTATTTCTGCCCTCTGTGTGCTAATTATTCCTTTTTTACATTCTCATAGGGGAGAGAAGACTCGGCAGGTATGAGGACACCAGGGACTTCACCCCTCCCAAAGAAGGCAAGATTCCAAAAACAGAAGCAGAGGAGCAGGAGGAGGAGGAGGAAGGAGATATTGTGGAAGTTGGACAAATTGTCACCACAATAGGTGAGTGTCGGAGAACACAGCTTCCGGTAAGCTCATCAATGTGTGTCGGCATATTTATAATACATGGTGTGTTTTTTTGCTTTGTTTTGTAGGTGATGTGGAAGAAGAATCACATTTTACCAGTGAAAGTGCCCAGATCCTGTTTGGGGAGATAATGGGGTGCAGTCGGGATTTAGAAAATATACAGCAAAACATCAATGCTGTTAAAAATAAAATGAAGAACATCATTGATGTTTTGAGGAGAGTGTGAAACACCAAAAAATAGCTCATGTTTTATTCTTTTGCTTTTAAAAAACAACTTTTTTCTCTTATAAAAATCAAAATTTGGAAGATGAACACAGTGTGTCAACATGTGCTATCTCCCATCATGGGGGATCAATGTACGTGTTTTGTGGAAAGTGGCTGAGATGAAGGGGTTGCAGCTCCAAAACATGTACATTGATCCCCCAGGATGGGAGATAGCACATGTTGACACACTGTGTGCATCTTCCAAATTTGGCTTTTCCAGGGGTGACACCCCATGTGATGAAGGCAATATCATCCCATGTACATACTCATGTCTGATATTGTCTTCACTTTTCAAAGTTGAACTTTGTTAGTTCCTGTGTTCTGTATGTTACGCTTTGATACATGCCTGTTTACACAAAAACACCAAGTTACCAAAAAATTACCTGAAATGTTTTTGATACACCCAATATGTTGGTTTGTTGTAAAACCCCTTTCTAAACGCACATGTGAATGTGCTTTGATTAAAAAGTTAAATTATCAACAATGTGTGGCTTCCTTTTTCATTGCGCAAAAGCAGTATTTGGAGTAAAATTTTTGTTTTCGGTGACAATGGGTGTTATTTTCTAAAGGCAACTCCACTTTGCACTCCAAGTGCAGTTTCAGGTGTACTTTTGCAGTGCACTTGTAGTGCATAGTGGATGTGCCTTTAGTAAATAACACCCACAGTGATGTGTTAATTTTCACAATCATGCCATTTTCCTGCCATGGTGCTGAAAATGAGCAAGATTTTGGTAAGTTATGCAATACATACATCAGTTAACAAAAACAAGGTGTGTGTGTAACAGACCCACAACATAATAAGATTATCTGAAGAAGAGACTGTCCCCTCATCTCGCTCAGAACTTGGCTTTGCTCTGTTGTTGAAAAAGGCACAACAAGAAAAAACATAAATTTACCTAGGAGACACCTAAAATCAAACCAAGCAGAAAATGAAAACAAAGATTGCAGTTTCAAGGAAAAACGTATTCTAAAAATGCCTCTCAGACATTGTCTGGCATATCAATGGCCCCCCTACCCACAAAGTAGTCCATGTATTGGGTTCTGACCTCACGGGCGCTTTGGGGGGCCAAGCCAGGACGAGCAGCTTCAAGGCCCGTGAGGCTCTCATTTTCAAGCAAGTCTGCTTCTTGGACAACTGAGACCGCATAGTTTGCAGAATGTCTTTTTAGGAAATTGTGAAGAACACAGCAGGCCAGCACAATGTGATTTATTTTGTATTCCGCCATGTGGATAGGCGTTAAAAAAAAGGCAGAACTGGCTGGCCAGTATTCCAAAAGTGTTCTCCACCACTCTTCAGGCTCTGGACAGCCGGAAATTAAAAATCCTCTGGTCCTGGGTGAGGGTCCTCAACGGGAAAGGCCGCATCAGATAGTTTGCCAGGGCAAACGCCTCATCCGCGACGAAAAGAACAGGAGTTCTACATTCTCCTCTGGAGGTGGCAAGCCCAGACTGCCACTCTGGAGACGCCAGTAGAACTCCATCCGTGAGAACACTCCACCATCCGACATCCGGCCATTTTGCCCCACGTCCACATACAAGAAGTTATAGGTTGCAGACACCACTGCCAACATCACAATACTATTAAACCCCTTGTAGTTAAAATAGTACGACCCCGAGTTGGGTGGTGGGACGATGCGGACGTGTTTCCCATCAATTGCACCTCCACAATTGGGAAAGTCCCAACGGCTGGCAAAGTGTGAGGCCACAGTCTGCCATTCCTGTGGCGTTGAAGGACACTGTGGAGAGAAACAAGACAAAAAAATTAGTAATTTTGCTAATCAACATTGCAAGCAGATTAGACACCAACATTTTTCACCAAGATCAGTATAACATTTTGGGAACTGAGTATTTAAAGCCTAAAGTATAAGGTCCCCTTATGAGAGTCATCACCCCCCCCCATCCCCCCCATCTGATGGGCCCTTGCTAAAAATGAGGGGGGGTGTTTTGGACAGGTAGCCCCTCTCCACTTGATTGAGAGCTGAATGGCTAAATAATGTGTGATATTTTTGGCAGCCCCTCCTTACTTACACTATTGGCAGCCCACCGAACAGGTAAGAAGTGTCATAATACCAAAAATAAAACAAAATGGAAGCACATTTTCACATTCTGCTATTACATATCAAGAGAATAATAGGGGAAAAACTAAAAAAATGAGAGCATTTGAAAGTATTGAGGCAGGCCCTTGCACTACATGCTTTGGTGAATTCATCCATAAATGTGACCATCAAAAAGGTACCAGGGTACCCAGTGTGTATTGGGTTTGGTAAAGTCAGCAGATAGAGGATTGCTATCAGATGGCCTAGCAGTTGGGGGAAAAAGTCACTCTGCATGAATTGAAGCACACACATAACATTTGTAGACATTTTAGGGGGTGTTTAGGGGAACGCAAAACTATGGAGCTGACAAAAGACATTGGTAAGTGACTAGACTATAGTTTAATGGGCCAAGAAGAGCATGGTGGGGAAGTTAGTGAGGCAAATATGCATGAGGACAAAGGGGCAGAGCATATGAATTAGAGCATATTGCAATGATGATAATTAGGGAATGGGGAAAGAAATGCAAGACATTAGCAATCATTAAATATGTAGAATGTGATGTTAAAGGATAAAACTTACCTTCATATAGTCCTTCTGCAGGACCTGAATGATGGCAGAACAGGTCTCTGGAATAATGATCCCCAGAGCCTGGGGGGAGATGCCTGTAGAGAACTTGAGGTCCTGAAGGCTTCTCCCTGTTGCCAAGCAGCACAACGTGGCGATGAGCCTCTGCTTCCGGAGTGATGACTTGCCACGTGCAGGTATCCTGCCTGCTGATATAAGGGGTCAGCAAAGCCAGCAGACGGTAAAAAACGGGGTCCGTCATCCGGAGATAATTCCTAAAATCATCAGGAGTATTCTCGGGGATCTCACGGAGCAAAGGCATGTGCGAGAACTGGTCACGCTGGCGCAACCAATTCTTGGTCCACAAACGCCTCCCCTCCCTGTTCATGGACCGGGCTTGTATCAAAGTAAGAACCCCAATACGAAGCCCCTGCACAGCACAAACTCTACGATGAGTACGTAGATGAAACATGGTTTGAAAACGGTCGGCTGGTCAGAACGGACAACAGAAAGCACCGATAAACAGCAATGAATGCCTGAAAGAACGACCTGAATAGCAGAAGCAAGCAGACAATAAGCAATGCAAACCAAAGCATACTATACCAAGATATAGTCCACAATGAGAAACAAATACTTACTGACTACACGCACTGATTATCAGATACGCCAAGACAAGCAGAAACTGAAGAGCAGTAGCGAACTGAAGCACAAATCTGAAAAGCGTAAATCGTCTCTTACCAAACTTCTACTAACACGCGATGCACACGAGATCAGCAGAAGGAGCCCAAAGGGTGCCAGACGTGGTGCTGAACTTCCCTTTTCTAGGCCCGCCGTACGCGGCTTACGTCACCGCATTCTTAGCAACCCAGAATTCCGAAAACTTAGTCCGACCGTGTGTATGCAACATCACTTCTGGACCTCGTCCGGAATTAATCCGTCGGAATAACTCCGACGGATTTGGTTGTCGGAATCTCCGACCGTGTGTACAAGGGCTAAGAAATGGGGGGTTCCAGCAATTGATGCTGCAATCGCCTCAGTGAACAAGTCTCACATGTCCAGTGGATAATGCGCTAATGTTAAAGGATCCAACAGATAAAAAGTTAGAACTTCTTTCTAAAAGCAATATGTCTTTAGCAAGTTCAGTAGCGCAGCTGTTTCTTGTGGCAATTGGTGTATCTCAGTCCATTAAGGAACAGTTTGTGGAGATACTTAAAATTCTGCCTGATCAGCAGGCCCAGCAATAGGCTGGTGTATCAGACGCACAGTCGATGCTATGAAGGATTCTATCTTTCAAGCTTCCCGGCTTATGCTTGGACTAGTGCATTGTTGCAGTGTTCTATGGCTGAAAAATTTGTCAGCCGAAGCACCGTGTAAAAAGCTCTTAGCGAGTTTCCCCTTTCATGGTGAACGGCTATTTGGAGAATATCTGGATAAATACATCCAAATAATCTCTAATGGGAAAAGCTCTCTTTTACCAGTAAAGAAGAAGATCTAACATTTCTCCTTTAAGCGTGCTGCCTCACCTGTGCCAGGGGCATCAGCCTCTAGGCAGTCTTGATGGCCTCAACCATCAGGTTCAAGAGGAAGACCCCAAGGGCAGCACCGGGGTCAGAAGACATCTTGGGGTAGATAGCCCACAAAGCAGAATGCTAAAGCCTCCTTATGAAGGGATGCCCCTGCTCGCTCGGGTGGGGGGAAGACTCCTGCAATTCCCAAAGATCTGGCAGGAACAATGTCAAGACAGATGGGTGGCTTCTTCAGTTTCTCTAGGTTACCAACTAGAGTTCTGAGAGTTTCCGTCTTCTCGTTTTCTAAGGTCAAATGTTCCCAAGGATGCAGAGAAAAAAAAGTTTCTCTTTCTAGCTCTGGATCATCTATTATCCCAGTCGGTGATATCAGAGGTTCCCTTAGTGAAACAGGGCACAGGTTTTTATTCAAACCTTTTCACGGTTCCAAAACCAAGCGGAGAGGTAATACCCATTCTAGATCGCAAAGATTTGAATCGGCCTTAAACATCTGATCCTTTCGCATGGAGTCAATCCGATCGGTTGTTTCCATCCTGCAAGGAGGGGAGTTTTTGGCTTCAATCGATATCAAAGATGCATATCTCCACGTGCCAATATTTCCCGCTCACCAGAAATTTCTGCGCTTTGAAATAGAAAATCATCATTTTCAGTTTGAGGCCCTGCCATTCGGTCTAGCCACAGCACCACGGGTGTTCTCAAAGATTGGGGCACCTCACTTATCCAGATTAAGGGCTCAAATCATAACGATCCTAGCCTATTTAGACAATCTACTTTTAATAGATCATTCAGTCTCAGGTCTAAACAAGAGTCTGGTCACAGCTGTAAATTACCTGGAATCTCTAGGTTGGATACTCAACCTAGAAAAATCCTCTCTAAAACCATCAAGGAGATTACAGTACTTGGGGCTGGCCATAGATGCCATACAGAAGAAGGTATTCTTACCCCAGACAAGAATCAGTTCCATTGTAGGACTAATTCAACTTATCAAAGCAAAGAAAAATCCTTACATTCGGCTGTGCATGAGAGTGTTGGGGAAAATGGAGGCCTCTTTCGAGGCCGTCCCTTACATGCAGTTATACTCAAGACTGCTTCAAAGCACCATCCTGTCGGTCTGGAACAAAAAGATTCAGGCCTTGGATTTTCCAATTCGCTTGGCTCCCGACATACGTCAGAGCCTAAATTGGTGGTTAATATCCAGCAATCTCCAAAAGGGAAAATCTTTTCTACCAGTATCCTGGAAAGTGGTAACAACAGATGCCACCCTTCTAGGCTGGGGAGCAGTCCTGGAAGAAGATTCTGTCCAGGGGAGATGGTCCAAGTTAGAGAGGACCTTGCCTATCAACATTTTGGAGATTTGGGCAGTACGTCTGGCCCTAGAGTCTTGGACAGTCAGACTATGGGATTGTCCTGCAGGATTCAGTCTGACAATGCCACGTCTGTGGCACCAGGGGGGCACGAGAAGTCGTGCAGCACAAAAAGAGGTGAATCATGTTCTAGCTTGGGTAGAACACAAGATTCCTTACCTATCGGCAATATTCATCCCAGGAATAGAGAATTGGCAGGCGGACTACTTGAGTCGCCAACAATTATTTCCGGGGGAATGGTCTCCTCACCCCGACATCTTCCTAGCGATATGTCAGAAATGTGGTATACTGGACGTGGACCTGTTTGCGTCCAGATTCAACAACAAGGCCGACAACTTTGTGGATCCAGGGGTTGGCACCCCAGGAAATATGTCATAGGTAGGATCCTTGATTTCCTACAAATGGGATTAGAAATGAAGCTGGCCTTGAGCTCTATCAAGGGCCAGATCTTGGCCTTGTCTGTATTATTTCAACAGCCTCTTGCTTCCCACTCTCTGGTGTGTAGCGTTCTTCAGGGGGTAACACGGATTAATCCCCCTATCAAGGGACCTCTAAATCCTTGGGATTTAAATTTGGTCTTATCGGCTTTGCAGAATCGGCCCTTTGAGCCTTTACGAGAAAACCCTTGGTTCTTTTGACAATAAAGATAATCTTTCTGGTTGCCATTTCTTCTGCTAGAAGAGTATTGGAACTAGTGGCTCTGACTTGTAAAGAGCCATATCTGATCATGCATAAGGATAAGGTGGTTTTACGTCCTCATCCTGAATTCCTACCAAAAGTGGTAACAGATTTTCATTTAAACTAAGATATTGTTCTTCCTTCCCAGAACCTCTATCTTGGGAAGAAAAGGAACTACATTCCCTTGATGTAGTAAGAGCGATCAGAGTTAATTTAAAGGCGACCGCTCAGGTTTGCAAAACAGATGTTTTATTTGTGCTGCCAGAAGGTCCAAAAAGGGGACAGGCAGCTGGCATAGGTTGTCACCACATTCCAGGTAACTGGTAGGACTTTCCTTTCTGAAGATTCTTAGCTATCAACCACCAACTGAGGCTTTGATGCACTTTGGAGGGTAAACGCATTTGGAAGTCTAGAGCTTGGACCTTCTTGTTCCAAGTTGACAGCATACTGTTTTGCAGCAGTTGCAAATGAAACTACGCATAAGGAGCGGCCTCGAATGAAACTACCATCTTTCCCAACAATCTCATACAAAGTCGAATAGAAGGATTCTTCTTTGCTTTGACCACCTGAATCAGTTCCCTTATTGAACTGATCTTTGCCTGGGGCAAAAACAACCTCTTCTAAGCTGTATCTATGATCAGGCCCAAGTACTACAATCTCCTTGATGGTTTTAAGGAGGCTTTCTCTAGGTTGAGAATCCAACCTAGGTATTCCAGGTAGCTGACTGTAGTGACAAAACTCTGGTTTAAGCAGGCTACTGGCTGATCTATCAAGAGTAGATCATCTAAATAAGCTAGACTCATTATACCCAGAGCCCTTAATCTGGCTAAAGGGGGAGCCAGACCCTTTGTAAACACTCAAGGTGCAGTAGTTGGACCGAAAGGCAGAGCTACAAACTGAAAATTAAGATTTTCTATCTTGAAGCGTAGATATTTCTGGTGAGCGGGGAAAATAGGTACATGTAGATAAGCATCCTTGATGTTGATTGATGCTAGCAGTTCTCGACCTTGTAGAATGGAGACCACTGACCGGATTGACTCCATGCGAAAAGAGCGGATATTCAAAAACCGGTTTAGATCTTTGAGATCTAAAATTGGTCTGACATCCCTGTTTGGTTTTGGTACTGTAAAAAGGTTTGAATAAACTTTTTAAGACAAGAGATGATCTAAAGCCAGAAAGAGAGACTTTTTTTTTTTTCGGTGTCTCTGGGAACATTTGATCTGAGAAAACGAGAAGGGAACTCTCGGAACTCTAGTCTGTACCCTAGGGATATTGAGGAAGCCACCCATTTGTCTGCACACTGTTCCTGCCAGACCCTTGAGAACTGCAGAAGTCTTCCCCCCCACTCGAGCAAGCGGGAGCGCCCCTTCATATGGAGGTTTTAGTATTTTGTTTAGTGGGTTTCCTCCCCAGGGCCTCTTTTGACCCTGAGGTTTTTTAATTGGAAAAACCAACTTTAGTGAAAAACGTATGCATGGTACATAAATCGCTATAGACCTACATGGCCAAAACAATAGTACATACATGAACACATTGAAGTATCTGTGTAGCATAAAGCAGAATACCCAACAGAGGTGGAGCCAGTACACTATATATATATATATATATATATATATATATATATATATATATATATATATATATATATATATAAGAAAAGGAGAAAACAAAAAAGGAAGGAAGGGGGGAGATGAGGGATGAGCATATTAAGTACACATTTCACCATCTGCTAACCATCTGCTCCAGACCCATCTGGTCGTGCAAGAAGCATATCACCTGCATCCAGTATGCTTGGATAGTTGGGCAGGCCCATATAAGGTGATAGAAGGAGGGGGGTGGTCTGAAGATGGCAGAGTAGAGAGACACACGCTCACTCAGCTCTGTCCATTCCCCTGGCTATTCAGCAGTTTTAATGCAGTCATAACTGGGAGTAGTTTAGTTGATACTCGAACCGGAATGAAAAAGAAGGAAGAGAAAATATATATGACACAGGTTCATCCAGAGATTCCTCAGTACTTTCCTGGTACAAGAGCGGCGGTGTCTTGGAAGCACCGCCTAAGGCATTGGGAGATGCAGACCTTAGAGCTCTCCTGCAAGCACTCCCAACATGTGCAGACTTGGAAGCAATGGTGACTCGCATGGAGGAGGTACATCGTAGAGATCTGTAGGGGGTCCGGACAGAGGTACAGCGATTGGCTGAGAGGCTAAATCAGGATGAGATATCCCTGACTGCGCTGGCGGACCTTGTCTCCCGGCTGGAACAGGTACAGTTATTACAAAATTCCTATGTCCCCTCTCTGTAGCACCGGTTAGAAGAGCTTGAGGACCGTAGCCGAAGGAGAAGTGGTGTATGAGGGACTCCGGGTAAAAATCTTGCCAGAAGTAGTAAGGAGGTAAGAAGAGATAATCCTCAGTATCTCTAGGAGGACATTGAGAGGGTGATTTAATAAGAATAAAATAGGGTGGGGACAGGAAGGAGAGGGAGTAGAATGGAATGGATGCCCAGATAGGATAAGGGGAAGAGGAGAAAGGGAGTCGAGAGGGGGATAAGCAAGAACACGATGAAGGGGTAAGGAGAAGATGGGTACTGGGTAAGATTAGGACATGGATTACGTTTTAGAGGTAAATGGGAGGGGATACGGGTATAGCAGTATTTCTGTATGGAGGGGAGCTCGCCCCTCCTCACCTTGATACTAAGATGACTGCATTATATTAAGCTATGTAATCATAAAAGTATCTGGGGAGATGAAGGAAGGAGTGGAGCTTCTTGGCTGATTCAGACCAACCCCCCCATATAGACCCGGGGGTGCCTTCCTTAAGCCGCGTACACACGGGCGGACTGTCTGGCCAACTAAGTCCGTCAGACAATCCGACGGACAGTCCGTCCTACTTTTGAATGAACGGACTTGACCACACACGATGAACAGACAGTCCGTTGAAAGCTTGCGCAATGACGTGTACAGCACGTACGACGGGACTAGAAATAGGACGTCCAATACTCAGCAATGCAACCTTCCGCCGTGTAAATCCTTTCTGAGCATGCGCCATACTTAGTCCGTCCAACTAGCCTACTCACGAGCGGACTGTCCGCTGAAACCAAAGTTGGACGGACTGTATTACGGAAATTCCGAAAGACTTAGTCCGCCAGACTGTCCGCTGAAAAAGTCCGCTGAAGCCCACACACGAGCGGACTGTCCGCTGAAATGTGTTTCAGCGGACTAAGTTGGACAGACAGTCCGCCTGTGTGTACGCGGCTTTAGGGTTTAGTGAAAAGTAGTGTCTGGGTTTTTTTTTTCTCAGAAGAGATGGAGGAAGTAAAGGTGACTTTGTTAAATACCAAAGGACTTAATATCCCAGAAAAACAAAGGATGCTCTTAAACGATCTGAAGCGCCTATCTACGCATGTGGCATTTATACAGGAGACACACTTTAAGGCAGGTGGACTTCCCCTCCTCCAGAATAGATTCTTCCCATGTGTATATCATACTTCTAATCAAGAAGCAAAATCTAAAGGTGTATTGATTGTGATTGCTAACCGAGTTCCCTGGTCTCTGGTAGATAAACGTTTGGATATAAATGGCCAGTTTATTATTCTTAAGAGCTACATGGGAGGGGTGAAAGTGACCTTGGCCACTCTATATGTACCAAATGTACACCAAGATTCTTTTATTAAGAAAGTCCTCATGGAGTTAACAGAATTTGCCGAGGGCAAATTGATTCTTGGAGGAGCTTTTAACATCCCCCTGGACCCTAAAATAGACACCTCTTCAGGGACATCAACCGTTCCAGGTGGCATAAGGAGGGGGATAATGCGGAAGGTACATGAACTACAGTTAGTAGATATATGGCGGATTCTACATGCAGGAGAAAGGGATCATAGTTTTTTTTTTCTAATCCCATCAAGTGTATTCCTGCATAGACCTGTTCCTGGTCCCACATTATCTACTCACCTCAGTATCAGATGTATCCATAGGAAGTATAACGTGGTCAGACCACGCCCCGATCACCTTGGGTCTCTCCTTCTCTGGCATGGTTTACACCCCGGAGAGAAGGTTGCGTCTAAATGAGAGCCTGCTACAGAGCCCTGAAATTCGGGAAGATGTAACAAAAGAAGTTACAGATTATTTTCAGATAAACGATACTCCGGGGAGGGACCCAAGCATAGCATGGGAGGCACATAAGACAGTGATTCCGGGCATCTTGCTCAAACATGGATCTAGATTAAAGAAAGAGAGAGAAAAACAGATGATGAAACTATTAGAGGAAATTCAGGACCTGGAATTCCAGCATAAGAGGACACAGGTACCATCCCTTGGGAGAGACTTGGTCCACATGAGGTGTCAGATTACAGATATTTTGCATTTTAAAGCTAAAGCGACAATACAAAAGGGCAGGAAGGTAACATAAGAACTAGGAGATAAGTGAAGTAAATTGCTAGCTAGGAAACTTAAAGAAATAAGTACGACAGCGTATATACCTCAAATAAAAGGGCAGGATGGACAATTAATTTTGTTACTAAAAGATATAGCCCAGAGGTTTGGAGAATACTATTCTTCTTTATAAAATCTGGCACCATCATCTGTACCTCTGCCGGAATTGGAGGAATAGCTTTCCTCAGCATGCCTCCCCCAGTTACCATCCCTAGCACATCGTAAACTGGAGGCTCCTATCTCAGCAGAGGAGCTGAATGGGTTGATAAAAACAGTTAAACCTGGGAAGGCCCCAGGCCCCTGACGGTTTTAACTTACAATATTATAAAAAAAAAAAATTTAATTCTCAAGCAATCAGATGGTAAGGGTCTTTAATAGAGATGGCCTTGCGGTTCACCTAGCGGTCGGTTGGCGGGGAATTTTGCTCGTTCGCGATTCACTAAACTGGCGGACTTCTGGCGCTGTTCGCGGCGGCCATATTTGTTTACATTGTGAAGAACTTTGACCCATGACACATCCATCATTGGGTACAGGACAGCCAATTGAGACATTTCAGCACTTGAACAATTGGACATACCCCTACCTTATAAATAGACCTGATCCGGTGGCCATTTTACATTCTGTCTTTTGTCAGTGTAGGGACAGGACGCTGTGTGGAGCAGGAACAGTCGGTTTAATCACTAGCTAGCTATTAGGTCCACAAAGGTCCTTTTAAGGACTGGTATAGGTATACAGTATATAGGGTTGTAATACACTTAGAATATACTTTCTTTCAAGTATATTATGGTGCACTGCTGACTGCTGTGCTGCTGAGTGCTTGCTGACCGATTCTGCAGCTGTCTTTTATCAGTGTAGGGAGGGACAGTTTGGTGTTTGGGGCAGGGACAGTCTGCAAATCACTAGCTACTAGGTCCACAAAGGTCCTTTTAAGGACTGGTATAGGTGCACAGTATATAGGGTTGTACACGTATAATATACTTTCTTTCAAATATAAAAAGCATATTATACTTACTGCTGTGCTGCTGAGCTGATTGCTGCCCGATTCTGCAGCTGTCTTTTATCAGTGTAGGGACTGAGGGACAGTTTGGTGTTTGGAGCAGGGACAGTCTGCAAATCACTAGCTACTAGGTCCACACAGGTCCTTTTATAGGTGTACAGTATATAGGGTTGTACACATATAATATACTTTCTTTCAAATATAGAAAGCCTATTATAATGCACTGCATGCAGTGCTGCTGACCAATTCTGCAGCTGTTGTTTCTCAGTGTAGGCAGGGACAGTTTGGTTTTTGGAGCAGGGACATTCTGCAATTCACTAGCTACTAGCTAGCTACTATTAGGTCCACAAAGGTCCTTTTTTTTTAATATTCTTTATTTATATTCAAAGGAGGTCACAATGTTAAATTACATGCACTTATATATTCACATACATACGTTAAACAGTTCCCAGCCAGTCTTAAGCCGCGTACACACGGGGCGGACTGTCTGGCCAACTTAGTCCGTCAGACAATCCGACGGACAGTCCGTCATACTTTCGAATGAACGGACTTGCCCACACACGGCACTTTTTCAGCGGACTAATACGGCGTACTAAGTCCGCCATACTATCCGCCCTACTTTTGAAATGAACGGACTCGCCCACACACGCGGAGGAAAGTCCGCTCATTTTGAGCGCGTCTCCAGGTAGGCGGGGCCCGTGAGGGAGACGTCGCTGACCCCGCCGCCTGGAATGGACTTAAAGGGGAACCCCAACGCCGAAAAAAATCGGCGTGGGGGTCCCCCCCAAAGTCCACAACAGACCCTTGTCCGAGCACGCTACCCGGCCGGCCAGGAAAGGGGGGTGAGCGAGCGCCCCCCCTCCTGAGCCGTACCAGGCCGCGTGCCCTCAACATGGGGGGGTGCCTTGGGGAAGGGGGGCCGCGCGGCCCCCCCACCCCAAAGCACCTTGTACCCATGTTGATGAGGACAAGGGCCTCTTCCCGACAACCCTGGCCATTGGTTGTCGGGGTCTGCGGGCGGGGGGCTTATCGGAATCCGGGAGCCCCCTTTAATAAGGGGGCCCCCGGATACCGGCCCCCCACCCTATGTGAATGAGTATGGGGTACAATGTACCCCTACCCATTCACCTGTAAAATAAAAGTACCAAAAAAAACACAACACACGAGATAAAATACTTTATTGCACAGCTCCGGGGGTCTTCCGTCTTCGGGGGTCTTCTCGCCAGACTCCTCCGCTATCTTCTTGTAGCTCTTTTGCTAGCGGAGGAGTCCGGCTTTCTTCCTCGCCGCCGGCCTCTTCTCCCGACTTCGGGGGTCTTGTCCCCCTCTTCGGTTCTTCTGCCGGGCCACCGCGCCTTCTTATAGCTCTTTTACAGGCGGTGGCCCGGTCTTCTGTCGCCGCCGCCTTCCGTTCTTCTTCTTCTTCTCCAGGAGATGTTGCCTCGACGATCTCTCCGGCCGGAATGCGCCAGGGACGCACTGCGCGGCCACTTATATAGGGACAATGGGGCGGTGTCACATGGCTTTATGTCACATGGGTTGGTCACATGGGTTGATGTCACATGGGGACTATGACATCGTAAGGGGGCGGGGTCACCATGTGACACCAACCCATGTGACATAAAGCCATGTGACACCGCCCCATTGTCCCTATATAAGTGGCCGCGCAGTGCATCCCTGGCATTCCGGCCGGAGAGATCGTCGAGGCAACATCTCCTGGAGAAGAAGAAGAAGAAGAAGAAGAAGAACGGAAGGCGGCGGCGACGGCGGCGGCAGAAGAACCGAAGAGGGGGACAAGACCCCCGAAGTCGGGAGAAGAGGCCGGCGGCGAGAAAGAAAGCCGGACTCCTCCGCTAGCAAAAGAGCTACAAGAAGATAGCGGAGGAGTCCGGCGAGAAGACCCCCGAAGACGGAAGACCCCCGGAGCTGTGCAATAAAGTATTTTATCTCGTGTGTTGTGTTTTTTTTGGTACTTTTATTTTACAGGTGAATGGGTAGGGGTACATTGTACCCCATACTCATTCACATAGGGTGGGGGGACGGTATCCGGGGGCCCCCTTATTAAAGGGGGCTCCCGGATTCCGATAAGCCCCCCGCCCGCAGACCCCGACAACCAACGGCCAGGGTTGTCGGGAAGAGGCCCTTGTCCTCATCAACATGGGGACAAGGTGCTTTGGGGTGGGGGGGCCGCGCGCCCCCCCTTCCCCAAGGCACCCCCCATGTTGAGGGCACGTGGCCTGGTACGGCTCAGGAGGGGGGGCGCTCGCTCGCCCCCCTTTCCTGGCCGGCCGGGTAGCGTGCTCGGACAAGGGTCTGTTGTGGACTTGGGGGGGACCCCCACGACGATTCTTTTCGGCGTTGGGGGTTCCCCTTTAAGTCCATACCAGGTGGCGGGGCCAGCGACGTCTCCTTCGCGGGCCCCGCCTACCTGGATACCCGCTCGAAATGAGCAGACTTTTCTCCGGGCGGGAAAAGTCCGCTCATTTCAAAAGTACGGCGGACTGGCACACACACGGGCGGATTGTCCGCCCAAATGCGAGTCCGACGGACGGTATTACGGAAATTCCGAAATACTTAGTCCGCCAGACTGCACGCTGAAAAAGTCCGCTGAAGCCCACACACGAGCGGACTGTCTGCTGAAATGTGTTTCGGCGGACTAAGTAGGCCAGACAGTCCGCCCGTGTGTACGCGGCTTTACTTTCAACAGGATTTTCATATTTCTCTGTTTTTAATAGCTGAGAACTCTATAATAAACCTTATACTACTTGTCACATATCAGATAAGACCAGAACTGTGTGGACTGCAACAGAGGAAACCCAACGTGTATAAGTGAAATATGATTTATTAAAGAAAGTGAATAATATGAATACAACCACACAGTGCAATAAACCAACCAACAAAGACCCCCGAACAACAACAGACAGATATGTACAATAAATGGGAAATGCAAGTACCGTAAACGATTGGCAGGCCAGGGTCATACACAGAGGATCAGCAAATAAACAAGGGCAGTCCAGAATCAGAGTCACAAGCCAGGCCAAGGTCATACATGGGGAGATCAGCAAATGGGGTAAGGAACACAGGACAGGGAGAGGATGGATGGATCAGACTTCAGGACAGGAATAATGGTAACAGGTGGGACAGGGTTGGGACCAGGACAGGGAAACAGAATCAGAG
This sequence comes from Lithobates pipiens, assembly GCF_037356315.1. Classification (NCBI taxonomy): domain Eukaryota; kingdom Metazoa; phylum Chordata; class Amphibia; order Anura; family Ranidae; genus Lithobates; species Lithobates pipiens. The sequence goes on from NW_027507758.1 coordinate 211,714,284, forward strand.
CCACGGGTCACAGGTTCAGGGTACAGGAACAGGTTCAGGATCGCAAGCAGCAGGTCAGGGCACAAGGAACAATACCGAGGCAAACATATGACTGCTTGCCAGCTATTTATAGGCCTGTGATTGGCCTCAAGTGACACCTGATTGCAGGAGGTGCTGCCTGCTCCATACTGCCAGGATCCATCCGCTGGTGGACGCCAGTACTGCGGCCCAAAGATGATCTAGCATCAGCAGGGAAAAGCTCTCCTGACAGCTCAAAACTGACAGGAGACACCTGCTGGTGGACCTCAGTACTGCACGCCAAGAGACAGATATTATCAGCGGATGGAACATTTCCTGACAGTATCCCCCCTCAAAGGAGCGGCCTCCGGACGCTCCAACTAGCTGCTGCTGGGACAAGTCCATGGCATCAAGCTGGGCAACAGGCAGAGTCATAACAGGTTTAGCAGCAGGCACATCAAACGAGGCAGCGGGTACATCAAGCTGGGCAGAGGGCACAGGCACTTCAAGCTGGTGAAATGGGCACCGCAGGCTGGACAGCGGGCACCGGCACTTCAGGCTGGACAGCGGGCAGGAACACCTCAGGCCGGGAGGCAGGCACATCAGACCGGGAGGCTGCAGGGCAGGCACCGGGACGGCAGGCTGGAAGGCATCGGACTGGCAGGCCGGGACATCAGACTGGAAGGCATCGGACTGGCAGGCCGGGACATCAGACTGGAAGGCATCGGACTGGCAGGCCGGGACATCAGACTGGAAGGCATCGGACTGGCAGGCCGGGACATCAGACTGGAAGGCATCAGACTGGCAGGCCGGGACATCAGACTGGAAGGCATCAGACTGGCAGGCCGGGACATCAGACTGGAAGGCATCAGACTGGCAGGCCGGGACATCAGACTGGAAGGCATCAGACTGGCAGGCCGGGACATCAGACTGGAAGGCATCAGACTGGCAGGCCGGGACATCAGACTGGAAGGCATCAGACTGGCAGGCCGGGACATCAGACTGGAAGGCATCAGACTGGCAGGCCGGGACATCAGACTGGAAGGCATCAGACTGGCAGGCATCAGACTGGCAGGCCGGGACATCAGACTGGAAGGCATCAGACTGGCAGGCCGGGACATCAGACTGGAAGGCATCAGACTGGCAGGCCGGGACATCAGACTGGAAGGCATCAGACTGGCAGGCCGGGACATCAGACTGGAAGGCATCAGACTGGCAGGCCGGGACATCAGACTGGAAGGCATCAGACTGGCAGGCCGGGACATCAGACTGGAAGGCATCAGACTGGCAGGCCGGGACATCAGACTGGAAGGCATCAGACTGGCAGGCCGGGACATCAGACTGGAAGGCATCAGACTGGCAGGCCGGGACATCAGACTGGAAGGTATCAGACTGGCAGGCCGGGACATCAGACTGGAAGGCATCAGACTGGCAGGCCGGGACATCAGACTGGAAGGCATCAGACTGGCAGGCCGGGACATCAGACTGGAAGGCATCAGACTGGAAGGCATCAGACTGGCAGGCCGGGACATCAGACTGGAAGGCATCAGACTGGCAGGCCGGGACATCAGACTGGAAGGCATCAGACTGGCAGGCCGGGACATCAGACTGGAAGGCATCAGACTGGCAGGCATCAGACTGGCAGGCCGGGACATCAGACTGGAAGGCATCAGACTGGCAGGCCGGGACATCAGACTGGAAGGCATCAGACTGGCAGGCCGGGACATCAGACTGGAAGGCATCAGACTGGCAGGCCGGGACATCAGACTGGAAGGCATCAGACTAGCAGGCCGGGACATCAGACTGGAAGGCATCAGACTGGCAGGCCGGGACATCAGACTGGAAGGCATCAGACTGGCAGGCCGGGACATCAGACTGGAAGGCATCAGACTGGCAGGCCGGGACATCAGACTGGAAGGTATCAGACTGGCAGGCCGGGACATCAGACTGGAAGGCATCAGACTGGCAGGCCGGGACATCAGACTGGAAGGCATCAGACTGGCAGGCCGGGACATCAGACTGGAAGGCATCAGACTGGAAGGCATCAGACTGGCAGGCCGGGACATCAGACTGGAAGGCATCAGACTGGCAGGCCGGGACATCAGACTGGAAGGCATCAGACTGGCAGGCCGGGACATCAGACTGGAAGGCATCAGACTGGCAGGCCGGGACATCAGACTGGAAGGCATCAGACTGGCAGGCCGGGACATCAGACTGGAAGGCATCAGACTGGCAGGCCGGGACATCAGACTGGAAGGCATCAGACTGGCAGGCCGGGACATCAGACTGGAAGGCATCAGACTGGCAGGCCGGGACATCAGACTGGAAGGCATCAGACTGGCAGGCCGGGACATCAGACTGGAAGGCATCAGACTGGCAGGCCGGGACATCAGACTGGAAGGCATCAGACTGGCAGGCCGGGACATCAGTCTGGAAGGCATCAGACTGGCAGGCCGGGACATCAGACTGGAAGGCGTCAGACTGGCAGGCCGGGACATCAGACTGGAAGGCGTCAGACTGGCAGGCCGGGACATCAGACTGGAAGGCGTCAGGCTGGAAGGCCGGGACATCAGACTGGAAGGCGTCAGGCTGGCAGGCCGGGATATCAGGCTGGAAGTCGTCAGGCTGGAAGGCCGGGACATCAGGCTGGAAGTCGTCAGGCTGGAAGGCCGGGACATCAGGCTGGAAGTCGTCAGGCTGGAAGGCCGGGACATCAGGCTGGAAGTCGTCAGGCTGGAAGGCCGGGACATCAGGCTGGAAGTCGTCAGGCTGGAAGGCCGGGACATCAGGCTGGAAGTCGTCAGGCTGGAAGGCCGGGACATCAGGCTGGAAGTCGTCAGGCTGGAAGGCCGGGACATCAGGCTGGAAGTCGTCAGGCTGGAAGGCCGGGACATCAGGCTGGAAGTCGTCAGGCTGGAAGGCCGGGACATCAGGCTGGAAGTCGTCAGGCTGGACGACCGGGACATCAGGCTGGAAGGCGTCAGGCTGGAAGGCCGGGACATCAGGCTGCAAGGCGTCAGGCTGGAAGGCCGGGACGTCAGGCTGCAAGGCCGGGACATCAGGCTGCAGGACATCAGGCTGCAGGACATCAGGCTGCAGGACATCAGGCTGCAAGGCGTCAGGCTGCAAGGCGTCAGGCTGCAAGGCCGGGACATCAGGCTGCAAGGCGTCAGGCTGGAAGGCCGGGACATCAGGCTGCAAGGCGTCAGGCTGGAAGGCCGGGACATCAGGCTGCAAGGCGTCAGGCTGGAAGGCCGGGACATCAGGCTGCAAGGCGTCAGGCTGGAAGGCCGGGACATCAGGCTGCAAGGCGTCAGGCTGGAAGGCCGGGACATCAGGCTGCAAGGCGTCAGGCTGGAAGGCCGGGACATCAGGCTGCAAGGTGTCAGGCTGGATAGCAGGCAGATGATTGGCAGAATCAGGAGGGTGATCAGGTTCGGCTGGCATGCAGGCAGACTGGAGCAGGTTGGTTGGTGCGGAGGCAGGTTGCGTTACTGGCAGGATCAAATGGGTAGGAAAGAACTTCCGTTTCTTTTTAGATTTAGCTACTGAAGGCCTGTAGGTAGCTGCAGATCTATAGGTAGGGGATGAAGAAGACTGGAGAGAAGGGTTGGAATATGGCAGGGAAGAGGTAACAGTGGCTGGGGGAAGTTCTTGAGGGATAGTGGGCCGTAGTAAAGAGGCCGTTGGATTAAAGGCAGGATATGTGCAGCAGGAAGAAACAGGGTATTGATATTTGGTGGGAAGTAGAGTATATTGGGCTGAAACTGAGGTTGCCATAGGTGATGGAGGAAGAGATTCTTGGGCAGGCGGGTGTTTGGTAGCAGAGAGGGTAAGTTGTGGGCTGGCTGTGGCCGATTGCAAAATACCAGACCATGCTAAAAGTAGTGGTTGTACAAACTGCGGGTTACAGACTGCCTGTGTAACAAGGGATTGTACGGAATCAACACATTCTATTATCATCTGTTGGGAACAGGCTGTGTAATGCTCAAAAAAGTAAGGGGAATCATCTTCCAGAAGCCATACCAGTGATGCCACTTGATTAATACTGAAGGGGGGAGAAAAATCATCCTGGCCCTCTGGGATGCAGGGCAGGGCCAGCTCTGTGCAGATTTTAATTAACGGCTGAACATCCCCAAACAACATACAGCCCTGATCAACCCAGGAGTGAGCTAAACGAATGGTTTCCAACAGCTGATCACTGGTCCACCCTTTCAGTGTCTGGCGGAGATAGTCACCACTCTCAGACGCCAACAAAGCATAATAACGGATTACCTCTAAATTCATTTCAGTAAGCAACCTGAACCAAGATGGTTCCTCTGTGTAGCCACTTCTGGTCAGGGATGGCCTCGGTATTCTGTCACTTATCAGATAAGACCAGAACTGTGTGGACTGCAACAGAGGAAACCCAAACGTGTATAAGTGAAATATGATTTATTAAAGAAAGTGAATAATATGAATACAACCACACAGTGCAATAAACCAACCAACAAAGACCCCCGAACAACAACAGACAGATATGTACAATAAATGGGAAATGCAAGTACCGTAAACGATAGGCAGGCCAGGGTCATACACAGAGGATCAGCAAATAAACAAGGGCAGTCCAGAATCAGAGTCACAAGCCAGGCCAAGGTCATACACGGGGAGATCAGCAAATGGGGTAAGGAACACAGGACAGGGAGAGGATGGATGGATCAGACTTCAGGACAGGAATAATGGTAACAGGTGGGACAGGGTTGGGACCAGGACAGGGAAACAGAATCAGAGCCATGGGTCACAGGTTCAGGATCGCAAGCAGCAGGTCAGGGCACAAGGAACAATACCAAGGCAAACATATGACTGCTTGCCAGCTATTTATAGGCCTGTGATTGGCCTCAAGTGACACCTGATTGCAGGAGGTGCTGCCTGCTCCATACTGCCAGGATCCATCCGCTGGTGGACGCCAGTACTGCGGCCCAAAGATGATCTAGCATCAGCAGGGAAAAGCTCTCCTGACAGCTCAAAACTGACAGGAGACACCTGCTGGTGGACCTCAGTACTGCACGCCAAGAGACAGATATTATCAGCGGATGGAACATTTCCTGACACTACTGTTCTATCACCTATCCTGGTTGTCTCCTCTATTATTAGGTAGGACTCTTTCCTCCTTTTATTTTAATATTTTCCCCTGTCCCCCCCCAAAAAAAGGGTTTTTAATTTCCTCTACTCTCTACCTCCCCTCCCCCCCTCCATCCCACCCGTGGGGGGGGGGGGGGTGGGTCAGGGACCTCCATATTGTTCTTTTGTTGTTAACTCCCAAAACATAGTGGGTTCCGTATCCTTCCCTATTCCCCATCAGTCTCCTTCCTTCTTCTGAAGAGACAAAAGCATTCCATGCTGTCCAGACCCTGGCATATTGCTCATTCCTATCCTGGGCCGAGTATACTAGATCTTCTATGGCCCCCACCTTTCTAACCTTATTTAACCACATTGCTATCGTAGGTGGCTTAGGGTCTTTCCAACATTGGGTGATGCACACCTTGGCCTCATTAACCATATGGCATAGTACCGAGTTCTTATATTTTCGTATTGAGATATGTGAGAGGTGCAACAGGAAAAAGGCCGTGAGCATTGTGTATATCTTTGATATCGTTCGAGAAAGGGGTTCCTTCTCTTCGCAGTATAATTCAAATCTTGTCAGGTCTCGTCTATAATTTGTCACTGGTCCCAGTGACTCAAAAAAGTGACGAAGCTGCAATGCCTGCCAATAATTAATTTCAAATTGACCCCCCTGTTGAGTCAATAAAGTCACTGTAGGCCAGGAGTCAGACTGCAAGAAGTGTGATGCCTGGGTATAACCTTTTTCCCAAAGTCTCCTAAAGGCCTTACTATCCATCCCTGGTCCAAAACTAGGGTTACTCAGTATCGGAAATAGAGGGGATTGTGTTGACGAAAATTTAGGGTTCTGACTAATTCTAAGCCCTATTCGCAATGTCGGGCCTATAAGGGGATGCTTTTCAAAGACTCCGGTAGTACTGCATAACACCAAATCGCTCTTCGTAGGGGCACTGTACTCACTTCTTGTTCTAGTTCCGTCCACAGTTTAAATTCTGTATGCCTACACCAATCAATAATCCTACCAATATGGACTGCCTTATAATATTTAGGTAAGTCTGAAACTGCTAGACCTCCATCTCTTTTTGACATAATCATCCGACTTCTACTGATCCTTGGTCGCTTACTTGACCAGATAAATTTAGTAAAAAGTGTGTCTACTTGGCGAAAAAAGGCCGATGGAATCTCTATCGGTAGGGCCTGTAGTAAATACAAAAATTTTGGCAGGAAACTCATTTTAATGCAATTTCAGTGGCCAAACCATGAATGCAGTCCATGTTGCCATTTCTCTAATAAAGTTCTAACTACCTTAAGCAACGGGCGGAAATTCTTCTTAAATGTCTCCTCTATCTTTACTGGGATCTGTGTGCCCAGATACTTTAAAGCCGTCCCTACCCATTTAAAGTTAAAGTTAGGTTGTAGAATTTGTTGTTTCTCCAGGGGTAGAGCTACCCCCATTGCCTCTGACTTTGCGTAATTGATTTTAAAGTTCACTAATGCTCCGTATTCTTCCACTTCCTTCATTAAATTTGGCAATGAGACGTGTGGACTAGCCAGGGAGAACAACAAATCATCTGCTTATGCAGAGATTTTATAGTTCCTATCTCCTATTTGGAGACCTCCAATATCTGGATTTAGTCTAATTTTATTCAGTAATGGTTCTATCGAAAGGGCAAATAGCATAGGAGAAAGTGGACATCCCTGCCGCTTTCCATTTGATATTTTATTCGGCTCCGAAAATACCCCGTTGACTTTAACCAGGGCCTGAGGGGAAGTGTATACTCCAGATATCCATTTTAACATATGCTCTCCCAACCCCATGTGCCTCAATACTTCAAACATAAAACCCCAGTTAACCCTATTGAACACTTTTTCTGCGTCAGTACTCAAAAAGATAGAGGGGGTTTTTGTTTGGTTAGCATAGTGGACAAGGTTGAGTACCTCCCGAGTAGGGATAAACCCTACTTGATCCCGATGTATCAGCTGATTTAATAGCGACTGGAGGTGAGATGCCAACAGTTTAGTAAAGAGCTTTAGATCAATATTCAACAATGAAATTGGGCGATAACTCCCGCATTCAGCGGGATCTTTCCCTTCTTTCGGTATTACTGAAATGTGTGCTCTGAGTGCATCCGGGGGGAGAGCAGCCACTTGACCAATCGCGTTAAAGGCCTTTAACATATGAATACCTAAGGTTGAAAAGAAATTCTTATAATATTGAATTGTAAATCCATCCGGGCCCGGCGCTTTCCCCTGTTTAACTTTTTTTAACACTGCACTTAATTCCTCTATCGTTATAGGGGCTTCCAAACTTCTACGCTCCAGGGAAGAAAGCCTACTCAGGCGTGCTGCGGAGAGATATTCTTCCATTTTGGCCCGAGGTACCGGAGATGGTATCAGGTTGTATAGAGGAGAGTAATATTCTCCAAATCTCTTAGCTATATCTTTAGGTAGGGAAATCAATTGTCCATTTTCTCCCTTTATATGAGGGACATAAGCCGTCCTCCCCTTTTCTTTAAGCTTCCCTGCTAATACTTTGCTACATTTATCTCCTAATTGGTACGTTACTCTCCTACCGAACTGGATTGCTGCTTTCGCTTTACATCGGAGGAGATCGGTCAACTGTCTCCTCAAGTATGCCAACTCATTTCCTATGGATGTAGTCTGTACACTCTTATGGAGTGCCTCCAAATTCTGAATTTCTTCTATCAATTTCTTCTAGCACTTTTTTTAATCGAGAGCCATGTTTGATCAACACTCCTCTCATTACCGCCTTATGTGCCTCCCATATCATGCCCGGGTCACTCCCCGGGGTGTCGTTTATCTGAAAGTACGCTTCCATTTCTTTTACTACATCTTCCCGTATTTCCGGGATCTGCAGCAAACTTTCATTTAAACGCCATTGCCACCCCGTGGAGGGAGCCGAGCATGACAGGGATATCTGTAGTGTCACTGGTGCATGATCTGACCAAGTTATGTTTCCTATCTCCACCTTATGCACTGACGGCAATAAGTAATGCGGTATCAAAAAGAGATAAAAGCGGGAGTAGAGTTGATGCGGATTGGAAAAAAACATATAATCTCTTTCTCCTACATGTAACAACCTCCATACATCCACTAATTGCATCTCCTGCAACTTCCGCATTATCTTCCCTCTGATACCCATGGGGGATGAAGAGAATCCCGATGACGTATCTATCTTAGGGTCTAGTGGTATATTAAAATCTCCGCCTAAGATCATTTTTCCTTCTGCAAATTCCATTAATTTAGTCAGAGTTTTGCTTATAAAAATATCTTGATGCGTATTTGGCGCATACACAGTAGCCAGCATAACTTTTGCACCCCCAATTTGTCCTTTTAAAAAAAGGAAGCGTCCATCCACATCCAACCACATATCCATAAGAGCCCAGGGTATCCGGTTGGAAATTAAAATGGACACCCCCTTATACTTCGATATATGATTATGTGCATGGTATACACAGGGAAAGAATCTATTCTGAAGATACGGAAGACCACTCATCTTAAAGTGTGTTTCTTGTATAAAAGCCACGTCCGTGCAGGATCGTTTCAATTCATTAAGGAGCATCTTCCGTTTCTCCGGTATATTCAGTCCTTTTGCATTTATGGAAGTTACCCTTATCCCATCCATCTCCGGGGGGGAGGTGGGAAGGCAGAGAGAGAAGAAAAAAAAAATTATAAACCCCAAAAATAAAAACCCAGTTCTTTTCTAAACCAACCCTAACCCACCCCCTATCCTATCAACCCCTAAGAGAGGCACCCAACCCTGAACCTCCATGTATACAGTTCACGTGGGTGCAGAGCTAATTAGGGGATTGGCTTGGATCGGCCAGGGTGCTTCACTCCTATAACCTCCCTCCCGTCTCACCTTTCTCAGCCTTTTTCCATCCTTCTACTTACACAGTGCATTTTGTTTCATAAGGAGGAGATAATTCCCAATAGTTATCTTCACTGTCCCCCCCTCTCCTTTCTTTATCCTTCCTCCTCCTCCCCCCTCTATTCTCTTAATTATTTCCTTATTCTTATTCCCAGACCCATTTCTATCTTCTTGTGCCTTCTTCTTGTCCCTTCCCTTTCCTTTGTCCCTCCTATGTTTACTCTTCCATTGACTTCTATTTCATCCCCTCCCTACCTCCCCTCCCCCCCTTTTAGCCCCATCTCCAACCATATCTTCTTTTTAATATTTACAACATCCCCTTAACATCATTCCTCTTGTCATTCCCAGAGCTCTTCACGGGGCTCAGTATTTTCTGAGCATTCGCAGGAATTCAAACACATTCAAAGACGTGCAGACTCACTCCTCCACTACGTTCCCTAATAGATTCTTTCCTTCCTCTGAGTGCACAAATGAGTTCCATGTTGTCCAAGTTTCATCATATTGATCCTTTCTATCTTGGGCTGAGAGAACTAAGTCCTCTATGGCACCGACATTTCTCACTCTGTTGAGCCACATTGCAATTGAAGGTGGCCTAGGGTCTTTCCATCTGAGTGCGATTCCTGCCTTAGCTGCATTGACTAAGTGGCATAAGACCGATTTCCTATATATCTGTAAAGGCATTTCTGTGCAGTGAAGCAAAAAAAAAAAAAGCAGGGTCATCTGGTATCTGAAATGTTGTAAATTTTTGGGAGATCTTTTGTACTTCTAGCCAATATTGTCTGATCTTGGGACATAACCAGAATATATGCATCAGGGTCCCCTGTTCCTTATTACACCGCCAACAGCGATCAGAAGCCTCTGGAAAGAAGGTACAAAGTTTTGACGGGGTATAATACCACTGCGTCAGTACCTTATAATTAGATTCCTGGGTCCACGAGCAAATCGATGAATTCAATGCCAAATATATTATTTTCTGCCGTTGTGTGGGTGTGAAGGTCTTTCCTAAAATTCTCTCTCCCATTTCTCAATTCCAGGCATCTTAAAATCATCTAGGGGGGTACTCAACATTTTGTATATCTTAGGCCGTGTACACACGGGCGGACTGTTCGCCCAACTAAGTTCGTCAGACAATCCGACAAACAGTCCGTTCAAAATTTGCATGAACGGACTTGACCACACACGATGAGCAGACAGTCCGCTGAAAGCGTGCGCGATGACGTGAACGGCACGTACGACGGGACGAGAAATTTGACGTCCAATACACTGCAATGCAACCTTCGCCATGTAAATCCTTTCTGAGCATGCGCCAAACTTAGTCTGTCGAACTAGCCTACACACGAGCGGACTGTCCGCTGAAACCAAGTTTGGACGGACTGTCTTACGGAAATTCCGTAAGACTTTGTTCGTCAGACTGTCCGCTGAAACAATCCGCTGAAGCCCACACACGAGCAGATTGTCTGCTGAAACACTGTTCAGCGGACTAAGTTGGGCGAACAGTCCGCCCGTGTGTACGCGGCCTTAGAGATCGTCCAAGAGAGGGGTTCTTTCTCCTCACAGTATGTTTCGAACTTTGTCAGTTGTCTTTAGTAATTTGTCGCCGGTCCTAATGATTTAAAAGAGTGGCGCAACTGTAGTGCCTGGCAAAAATGTATTTCATAGCGGCTTCCTCGTTGCGTCAGTGTGGCGACCGTGGACCATGTCTCTGATTGTAGAAAATGTGATGCCTGAATATAACCCCTCTCTATAATTCCCTGAAATGCTTCTGGTTCCATTCCCGGTATAAAACCGGGGTTTCCCAAAATAGGAAATAATGGTGAGTTTATTGTAGAGAATTGAGGATTTTGACTGATCTTAACACCTATCCGCAATGTTGGACCTATAAGTGGGTGTCTTTTAAGCAATTCTGGTAACGTTGTATAGCACCAAATCCCCCTACGTAGGGGTACTGGACTGCATTTTTGTTCTACTTCTGTCCATAATTTTAATTCTGTGTCTACACCAGTCTATCATTCTACCAATGTGCACTGCCTGATAGTATTTAAACATATCTGGTACTGCCAGGCCACCAAAACGCTTAGGGATTCTCATGATGTTTCTACTGATCCTTGGTCGTTTATTCGTCCATATAAATTTGGTAAAGAGAGTATCTATCTGGCAAAAAAAAAAAAACTGTTGGAATATCTATAGGCACGGCCTGAAATAGATATAGAAATTTTGACAGAATGTTAATTTTTATAATATTACATCGGGCAAACCATGAATGTAGTCCCTGTTTCCATTTATCTAATAGTACCCGGACTTCCTTAAGTAGCGGGGGGAAGTGTACTATAAAAGTCTTCTCCAGCCTTGCTGGGATATATGTGCCCAAGTACTTAAAGCGGGAGTCCGCCGTATTTTTTTTTTAAAAGCCAGCAGCTACAAATACTGCAGCTGCTGACTTTTAAAATAAGGACACTTACCCGTCCAGCGCGCCCACGATGTTGGCACCCGAAGCCAATCTCTCCATCGTCTCTTGGGTGCTGCCGCCGCCATCTTGGCTATGGGAATCAGGAAGTGGAGCCTTATGGCTTCATTTCCCGGTTCCCTACTGCGCATGCGTGAGTCTTGCTGCGCAATAAGGATGGTCCCTGCTGTCTCTGGGATCCGTGTGTTTCCCAGCAGACAGTGGGGGACCTGCGGAAAGGGTCGTAGATTCTGCGTAAATGGGCGTAGACTCTGCAGATATCTATGCTGGAAGTGGGTGCAGATACCTGTACTGTACAGGTAACTGCACCCCCCTCACCCTGAAAGGTGCCAATTGTGGCGCCGGAGGGGTTCCAATGAGCGGAAGCTCCACTGTAGGGTGGACCTCCGCTTTAAGTGCTGTGGTCACCCATTTAAAGCCAAAATTGGGTTGTATAGTTTTTTGTATCCTTAAAGGCAGTGCGACCCCCATTGCTTCTGATTTTGTATAATTTATTTTTAGATTTGATATCTCCCCGTATCTTGCAATTTCTTTCATGAGATTTGGCAGGGAGATATGTGGCCTAGACAGGGAGAGCAGAAGGTCCTCCGCATATGCCGATATTTCATAATTCTTATTCCCTATTTGGAGTCCCTGAATATCAGGATTTTGCCAAATTTTGTTCAAAAATAGTGGTTATAATGAGAGGACAAACAATAGGGACGAGAGAGGGCATCCGTGGCGTGTTCCATTCGAGATTTTGAATGGTTCTGAAAAGTCTCCATTTACCTTCACCAAGGCTTGTGGAGAAGCATATATCCCGGCAATCCACCATAACATACCCTCTCCCACCCCCATGTGTCTTAATACTGCAAACATAAATTTCCAGTTGACTCTGTCTAATCCCTTTTCTGCGTCTGTACTCAAAAAGACACTAGGGGTTTTTGTTTGGTTAGCAAAGTGTACCAGATTCAATACTTTAATGGAGTTATCTCTCGCTTCACGTGAGGAGATAAACCCTACTTGGTCTAGATGCACCAGCTGATGTAATTGCGGTTATAGGCGGGAGGCCAGTATTTTAGTGAAAAGTTTTAAATCTACGTTCAACAATGAGATTGGCCGGTAACTGCCGCACTCCGCCGGATCCTTCCCTTCCTTCGGAATAACCGAGATATGTGCCATAAGTGTATCCAGAGGGGGTGCGGCAGTCCAGCCAAGTGCATTGAATGCCTTTACCATGTGTGGGCCTAATATTGATAGAAAGTTCCTATAACCCTTTCATGACTAAGCCTATTTTTGGAATTTGGTGTTTACAAGTTAAAATCCATATTTTTTGCTAGAAAATTACTTGGAACCCCCAAACATTATATATATTTTTTTAGCAGAGACTCTAGAGAATAAAACGGCGATTGTTGCAATATTTTATGTCACACGGTATTTGCGCAGTGGTGTTTTAAACGCAACTTTTTTGGGAAAAGGGACACTTTTATGAATAAAAAAGAAAAAACAGTAAAATTAGCCCAATTTTTTTGCGTAATGTGAAAGATACTGTTACGCCGAGTAAATAGATACCAAACATGTCACACTTTATAATTGCGCGCACTTGTAGATTGATGACAAAGTACGGTACCGAAAAATCTCAATAGGCGACGCTTTAAAAATTTTTTACGGTTACCAGGTTAGCGTTACAGAGGAGGTCTAGTGCTATAATTATTGCTCTCGCTCTGACGATCGCGGCGATACCTCACATGTGTAATTTGAACACCGTTTACATACGCGGGCGCGACTTCCGTATGCGTTTTCTTTGCTTCGCGAGCTCGCGGGGACGGCGGGCGCTTTAAAAATTTTTTTTATTTTTTTTTATTTATTTTAAAATTACTAAATTGTTTTAAAAAAAAAAAAAAAAATGTATCACTTTTATTGCTGTCACAAGGAATGTAAACATCCCTTGTGACAGTAATAGGTGGTGACCCCCCACCCCTCCTTTACACTTCAATGTATTCAGATCGCCGAAAACGGCGATTCTGAATACCGGATATTTTTTTTTAACCGGCGCCATTGGCAGCCGAGTAAACGGGAAGTGACGTCATGACGTCGCTTCCGTGTTTACGATGAGGAGACTGGAACAAAGCCAATTACGGCTTCGTTCCAGTTCCTCCGCAGCAGCCGGAGGCGTCTGATCTCTGATCAGCGGCGAGAGGCGGCGGGAGGGGGGGACGTCCCCTCCCGCTCCTCCGGCATAACAGCCGAGCGGCTTTTAGCCGCATCGGTTGTTATGCCTGGATAGCCAATCGCTCGCTGAAAAAAAACGGTACCGGGATGATGCCTGCAGGTGCGGGCATCATCCCGGTATAACCCCCGGAAGCCGAGTACGCATATCTGCGTACGCTCGGCGGGAAAGGGTTAATATTGTATTGTATATCCATCCGGGCCTGGTGTCTTCCCCTTTTGAACTGATTTTATTGCTGTACTTAATTCTTCAATAGATATTGGGGCTTCTAGGCTATTACGGACCGGGGAGGGCAATCTATGAAGATCTGCCGAAGAGAGATATTCCTCCATTTTAACTATAGGTAAAGATGGTGATTTCAAATTATAAAGGGAGGCATAATATTCTTTAAACCTCTGCACTATATCTTTAGGCATTGAAATTAACTGTCCATTTCTTCCCTTTATATTGGGTATGTAGATTGTCCTCCCTTTCTCCTTAAAGCGGAGGTCCACCCTAAAGTGGACCTTCCGCTCATCGGAACCCTCCCCCCCTCCGGCGCCACAATTGGCACCTTTCAGGGGGGAGGGGGGTGCAGATACCTGTACAGTACAGGTATCTGCACCCACTTCCGGGATAGCTCTCTGCGGAAAGGGGCGTATATTACGCCCCTTTCCGCAAGTGCCCGCCCCTTTCCGCAAGTGCCCCGCTGCCTGCTGGGAAAACACACAGATCCCAGAGGCAGCGGGGACCGTCCTTATTGCGCAGCGCGGCTCGCGCATGCGCAGTAGGGAACCGGGAAATGAAGCCGAAAGGCTCCATTTCCTGATTCCCATACCCAAGATGGCGGCGGCAGCACCCGAGAAACGATCTACAGATCGGCTTCGGGTGCCGACATCGCGGGCGCGCTGGACAGGTAAGTGTCACTATTTTAAAAGTCAGCAGCTGCAGTATTTGTAGCTGCTGGCTTTTAAAAAAAAAAAAAAAAAACGCGGAGTCCCGGCGGACTCCCGCTTTAAGCTTCCCCGCGAACACTCTGCCACACTTATCTCCTAGTTCATACATTACTCTCCTCCCTGCCTGTATCAGCGCTTTTGGCTTATAGCGGAGAAGATCTGTCATCTGTCTTCTCAAATGTGCTAGATCCTTCCCTAGGAGTAATGTCTGTACTTTCTTGTGTTGCACTTCAAGGATTTGAATTTCTTCTGATAATTGTATTATCTGTGCTTCTCATGCTTTCTTCATTTGGGAACCTTGTTTAATAGGATCTCCCGCATGACTACCTTATGTGCCTCCCATATCACTCCCCGGGGTGTCGTAGGTCTGAAAATATGCCATCATTTCCTTTATTATATCCTCATGTATATCTGCTTTCTGTAGCAGACTTTCATTTAAACGCCAACGGTGCCCTGAGGAGCGAGTCGAGCTAGATAGGGAGATCTGTAATGTAACCGGTGCATGATCTGACCATGTTATATTTCCTATTGTCACGTCTATTAACGACGTGAGTAGGTAATGTGGCACAAGGAATAGGTCAATACGGGAGAACTGTTGGTGCGGATTGGAGTAAAAGTATAATCTTTTTCTCCTGCATGGAAAATCCGCCAGGCATATACCAACTGCATCTCCTGTATCTTCCACATGACCCCCTTCCTGACACCACCGGGAATCGAGGATGATCCCATGGAAGTATCCATTCTGGGATCCAGAGAGACATTAAAGTCTCCTCCCAGAATCATATTTCCTTCTGCAAATTCTACTAACTTTCTCAAAGATTTATTTTAAAAAAATCTTGTTGTGTTTCGTGCGTATATCGTAGCTAGTGTTACTTTTACCCCTTCAATTTGGCCTTTAAGAAATAGGAAGCGTCCATTCACATCCACTCGTCTGTCCAAAAGAGACCAGGATATCCAGTTGGAAATCAGAATGGACACCCCCTTGGATTTTTCTTCTCGATTATGTGCATGATAGACGCAAGGAAAAAAATCTGTTCTGAAGTAAGGGGAGTCCGCCTGTCCCAAAATGCATTTCCTGCACAAATGCTACGTCTGTGTGATAGCGTTTCAGATAGTTTAGTAGCATCCTTCTTTTCTCCGGGACATTAAGTCCCTTTACATTCATAGAAGTCACCCTTATCCCCTCCATCTTAGAGGGGGGGGGAGAGAGGAGCCAAAAAAAAAAAAAAAACAATACCCCTAAGAGAGACACCCTCTTCTAATCCTCCAGACGTATGGCTCAGGTGGGTGTAGACCTAATTAAGGGTTCGGTCTGGATTTGGCCGAGAGCTCTGTTCCTAATCCCTTCCACCCGGCCATATAGCCCACATCCTGGACTTCATAACCCATTTTACCTTGCCTTATTATTTATACTTGTATGGCTTCCTTTCCCTTTCCCTCCTCCCGTTTCACCCTCCTCCCCCCTATCCTCCGGGGGGCCATGCTAATCTTCTCCCAGTTTCTTCTTTCTTACCCCATCCCCACCTCTGCTCCTCCCTTACTTCCCCCTAATAAAATAAACTCTATTTTCATTTCCCAGGCGTTTCCTTCCTCTAGGCTGCCAGTATAGGAGAGTTCAGCACCTTCCCCCCTTTCATTTAAGTCTTCCCTCCAAGTTTTTCTATTTATTCTATATATTCTCAGTCTTCCTACAGGGCCTCCCTTTTTAAAATAGTCCACCTGAGTGTTTCTTAAGTGAGTGCCAGTCTAATTAGTGCCAACAAAATTATACAGTGATACATAAAGTGATACAGTAATAATATCCTTATTTCATAATGTAATTACAGTAGAGACTGAAATACCATTTCTCTTGTATGTCCTATTGCTTTTTACAGATTCTTTATCCCCCCCCCCCCCCAAAAGGAGTAGAAAAGAAGAGAAAAAAAAATTCTTCCCCTTTCCTTTCTCTTTCTCCCTCCCTTCACATTATATATATATATAAAATCAACTACTCCCTCCCCTCCACCCATCTAACACACAAAAAAAACAAAAAAAAAACCCCAAGTATTATCGGTATGGGTGCCAATCTATTTGGCGCCAACAAGTTATACAGTGATACATCAAGTGATACAATACTATTACACACTGTCAAAATGTAGTTACAGTTAAAACTAAGATACCATTTCTCATATGTGTCCCTTTATCTTCCCCCCAAAAAAAGGAAACCCCCCCCACCCCTCCTATTAAACACCACCAGAAAAAGAAAGGAAAGAAAGCGGAAACAGAAAAAAAAAATGTCCTTCCCCTCTCTCCCCCCTTCTTTCTCTTCATTTCTTCCCGCCCCCCTCCCTCCCCTGTTTCCTTCTCTTCCTGTGCCACCTTTTACTTCCCATCTGTGTACCTAAACACACAATATCACAAAAATGTGCCTCCAATCCGTTTCCCCCCCAAAAAATAAAGTAAATGTAGAGGAAAAAATCAAAAACCTTTTAATCTACCCATAAACCAAGGAGAGAAAAAAAAAAGAAACCACAGGAACAAAGCAAAACAAAAAACCCTAAGAAAAAAAGAGAGCCCCTTCCCCCCAGGAAGAGTTTTTTTTTCCCTTTCTCTCTTTTACCCCCACAATCTCCTCTCTCCCCTCAATCATGCCCCTCAGAAGTGCCCACAATGACCAGATTCTCCCAAGGAAGAAAGAAAAAAACATAAGGTGGTATGGCCGAGTACCAAGAAAAAAAAAAGAAAGGGGAGGAGGGAGGGGGTGGCATATTTTAGCTATCTAGACGCCAAAAAAAAGAAAAAGGGGGACACTCCTCCCGGTCGTTACATCTTCCCTCCTATTTAAGGTGGTATTGTCCTTTCTCTTGCCAGTCCATCTGGGGTGCATAATCCCCTTCCTCTAATGACGTCCTTGTTTCTTGGGGAGTTTACCATTGGTTGCAGCCAGTTCTGAATCGCAATAGCTTCCACTTCAAGAAAGACAAATAATTCTGGGAGTTCTATTGGATGCTGCAAATTGAATGTCAGAGAGTTTTAATTTATGATTAGCGAAATAGGGTAACCTCACCTATAGGTCCCCCTAGCATCTTAATTTTATCCAGGAGTGGGCGCAACATTACCCTATGCTGCAGGGTGGCTGTCAGGGAACTCACCGTGTGAATGCCGTCCCGGTATAGCAGCGGTTCATCTTCGTTCTAGGCGCCATGCGCGGTGTCCCCGTCAGAGGCGTACGAGTTCCGGAACAAACGGACGCACGCTAATCCGAACACGTGGACGTACGCCAATCCGAACACGTGGAGGCACCCACGCAAACTGAACGTATGTATGTACTCACGCACGGACGGTCACTTCCACCAATCCTGGCACACTTCTCCCTATATAAACGGGATCCTGGCCTGATACCAGTGCTGGATCGTCTTCAGCTACTCCTAAGACACCTGATCGTTGTTCCTGTGATCTTGTTCCTGAGACCTTGTTCCTGATACCCATTCCTTTGGATACTCCTTGTTACGATCTCCTGGACTACCACTGACCTCGGCTTGGACTTACGACTTTGGCTTGCTTCCTGATTTTGTACCTCATTGCTAGCACGTTACCAGACCCTTGCTCGTCCTTGACTACGCACCTGCCTCTCGTTCCTGTACCGCATTGCCTGCCAGTTGCCGACCTCGCTTGTTCCAGACGTGCAGTGTTTCCTGTATACCTGCTGAGCTTCCGCTGTCTACCTCTGTGATCAACCTACACCTCTTCCTCCGTGAGGACCCAGTGTCTCCCGGTCTTCAACTTCCACCTGCAGGCACCTGCACCCTTTCGCTGTCTTCACGCTCCCTGTTACCACCTCCAGGGGTGTGGAGACCGGAACCGTGCAAGAGGCCACCCTCAACAGTCTGACTCCGCTGTAAGGTACATGACAGTACGATCCAGCCAGAGAAATGGAGTCCGACAGGGGGGCCTCACCTTTGGAAGCCTTGTGCCAACAGATCTCTGCCCTTACCCAGGCAGTTCAGGGCCTGCAAGATGGTTATCACCAACTTGAGCAGAGAGTGGAGTCATTAACACCAAGCACCGCTGCTTCGCAAGGGGCCACAGCATCATCGTCCGCCAGTCCAGCAACTTCAGCATCTGTACCTGCAGTAGTGGTGCCACCCCCCGAGCCTCGAGTTCCCACTCCAGAGAGGTTTTCCGGAGATCGCAGCAAATTCCGTGCTTTCCGAAATGCATGCCAATTATATTTTCTGCTACAGCCTCGTACCTTCTCCTTGGAGAGCACAAAGGTGGGATTCATCGTCTCCTTGCTTCAGGGGGAACCTCAAACCTGGGCCCACCGCCTATTAGAACAGGCCAGCCCTCTGCTTGATACAATGGACTCTTTCTTGAACGAGATGGCTAAATTATATGATAACCCTCAGCGTGCCACAACTGCTGAGGCCAGTCTCCATGCTCTGCAGCAGGGTCGCAGACCCGTGGAGGATTATGTAACGGACTTCAGGCGGTGGAGTTCTGATACTCAATGGAACGCCGCCGCCCTACGTTATCAGTTCCGCATTGGACTTTCCGAGCCACTAAAGGATGAGTTGGCCCGTATCGGAGTTCCCAGCTCTTTGGAGGACCTAATACAAGTATCAATTCAAATCGATCGCCCTCTCAGGGAACGGAGATCTGAGAGAATTGGCCAGATCCGTCCCACATGGATGTTACCTAAGGTCCCGAATCATCCTCCCATTCCCACACCGGCTACCACTTCTGAAGCTCCAGAGCCAATGCAAATAGGATTGCTTCGTTCACCGTTATCTCCGGAAGAAAAGCAACGCCGACGCCAGAACAATCTCTGTCTCTATTGTGGGGAAGCTGGTCATTATGCAAATACGTGTCCAAATAAGATCTGTAAGTTCAAAAACTCATCTCTTGAACCCAATACATTACCTTTGACAAAATCAATTCATATTGCTGTTCCCCTTTCCTTACAGCTTCCAGAAGGAACACTCCAGGTTCAAGCTATAGTTCCTTCTGATGCCTGTAGCTGCTTCATTGATCATGCTCTCGTTCTGCAACACAATATTCCCATGATACCCAAGCAACGTCAACTCTCCATACGGTTAGCGGATGGATCAAACATCAGATCGGGCCAAATTACCCATGAGACTCAACCACTGTCCGCCAACATCCTATCCGATCATCAAGAATTACTCCGCCTGGATGTCATTTCTTCACCATTATTTCCAATCATTTTGGGAATGCCCTGGTTACAAGCCCATAATCCCCAAATAAACTGGGTGACTGGTGAGGTGGTTTTTCAGTCCACTTACTGCCTCCAGAATTGCTTCAAGATCTCACACCACCAGGTCCCAGTCATTGCCTGTTCAGGCCCTACATCTGAGGCCCAGAGACTGGTCCCAACCACATATCATAGTTTCCTAGACGTTTTTGACAAACGAAAGGCGGATACTCTCCCTCCTCATCGGGTCTACGATTGCCCAATCGAATTATTGCCAGGAGCTGAAATTCCTTTCAGAAGGATATTTCCCTTATCGGAACCTGAACTTCTGGTCCTCAAAGAATATATCGATGAGAATCTCAAGAAAGGGTTTATCCGACATTCCTCTTCTCCAGCTGGTGCTGGAATATTCTTCATTGAAAAGAAGGACCATTCGCTCCGCCCGTGTGTTGATTACAGGGATTTGAATAAGGTGACGATTAAAAATCGCTATCCCCTTCCATTGATTCCGGAATTATTCCAGAGACTTCGATCAGCGAAAATATTTACAAAGCTGGATTTATGAGGGGCCTATAATTTGATCAGAATCCGTGAAGGGGACGAATGGAAAACGGCTTTTCGGACACGCTTTGGCCACTTTGAGTACCTGGTCATGCCATTCGAACTCTGCAACGCACCAGCTACTTTTCAGCATTTTGTTAATGATATTTTCAGGGACTTTTTGGATTTGTTCGTAATTGTTTATTTGGATGACATCTTGGTATTTTCAAACTCTCTAGAAACCCATCGTGACCATGTAAAACAGGTTCTTCTCAGACTAAGACAAAACGGGCTCTATGCTAAAGCCGAGAAGTGTGAGTTCGAACGTCAGACCATTCACTTTCTCCGCCTGGTGATATCAACTGAGGGAGTAGAAATGGATCCTCAGAAGGTTTCAGCCATTTTGTCCTGGCCACCTCCAACTGACAAGAAAGGGGTACAACGCTTCATTGGATTCTCCAATTTCTACAGGAAATTTATCAGAAACTTTTCCAGTGTTATGGTGCCTATCACACAACTCACCAGCAAACAAAACCGGTTTCAATGGACTGTTGCAGCTCAAGCTGCATTCGATAAACTGAAAGGACTATTCACATCTGCCCCAATACTTAAACATCCTGACCCTGCTCTACCTTACACTCTGGAAGTGGATGCTTCAGAGAATGCTGTAGGCGCCATTCTGTCCAAACGCCAAGGGCCTAAGCCATTAATGCACCTTGTAGCTTTCTTTTCCAAAAAACTAGGTGCGTCGGAAAGGAACTATGATGTGGGAGATCGGGAACTTCTGGCAATCAAATTGGCCTTAGAAGAATGGCGGTATCTCCTGGAGGGGGCAACATATCCAATATTGATCTACACAGATCCTAAAAATCTGGAATACCTCAGAACGGCCAAACGCCTCAGGCCCCGACAAGCAAGATGGGCTCTTTTCTTCTCCCGCTTTAGTTTCCATATAACCTACAGACCAGGATCCAAGAACAGTAAACCTGATGCATTATCCCGTATGTTCACAGAAACTGAAGCCTCATCCCCTCCGGACACTATTCTGCAAGCTGGAAACTTTTTACTAACACAAACTAGTTTTCTATCACAGGTTCGTCAGTCGTCCCGAGGAGCATTAGTCTCTCCAGATACTAACCTCCAAGAGAAAGATGGTCTCCTCTGGCAAGGAGATAAAATATTCATCCCTCAAAATCTCCGCACCTCTGTTCTACAGGATTGTCATGACTATCCCCTGGCAGGTCACTTTGGGGGGTCACAAGACTATGAATTTAGTTCAAAGACACTTCTGGTGGCCAAATCTTGCAAAGGACTGTAGGAACTATGTCATCTCTTGTCCAACCTGTCTCCGGAATAAAAGTAGCAAGAATAAAGCCTGGGGATTGTTGAGACCATTACCCATCCCTGAAAGACCATGGGATAAAATCGCAATGGACTTTATTGTTGAGCTCCCTCCATCTGACGGATTCTCCTCTATCTTTGTTGTGGTGGATCGTTTTTCCAAAATGGCACACTTCATTCCCATGAAGGGAACTCCATCTGCAACTGAGACAGCCAGAATATTCATTAAAGAAATTGTTAGGCTCCATGGAATTCCCAGTGATATTGTCTCTGACCGTGGAGTCCAGTTCATGTCAAAATTCTGGAAGTCATTGTGTGAAGCTCTGGGTATCAAATTAAATTTTTCTTCGGCCTATCATCCCCAAACAAACGGGCAGACCGAACGTACTAATCAGACGTTGGAGCAGTATTTACGTTGTTTCACTTCCTTTTCCCAGGAGGATTGGGCTTCATTATTACCCTTGGCAGAATTTGCATTCAATAATTCTACTCACTCTGCCACAAACCAGTCACCATTCTATTCTAATTATGGTTTTCATCCTTCTTTTCTGCCAACATCTATACTGGATTCTCCTGTACCAGCCGTCCAGGATAGGCTAAATTTCTTTGCTACCAACAATCAGGTACTTAAAGAAACCATTTCCAAGGCACAGGAAGACAATAAAAGATTTTTTGACAAGAAAAGAAGGGGGGAGTTGGACTTAAAGGTCGGTGATCGTGCATGGCTTTCAACCACAAACCTGAAACTGGCATGCCCCTCTAAAAAATTGGGACCCAGATATTTGGGACCTTTTCCAATCAAAAACACGTGGACATACGCCAATCCGAACACGCAGAGGCACCCGCGCAAACTGAACGTATGTACGTACTCACGTACGGACGGTCACTTCCACCAATCCTGGCACACTTCTCCCTATATAAACGGGATCCTGGCCTGATACCAGTGCTGGATCGTCTTCAGCTACTCCTAAGACACCTGATCGTTGTTCCTGTGATCTTGTTCCTGAGACCTTGTTCCTGATACCCATTCCTTTGTATACTCCTTGTTACGATCTCCTGGACTACCACTGACCTCGGCTTGGACTTACGACTTTGGCTTGCTTCCTGATTTTGTACCTCATTGCTAGCACGTTACCAGACCCTTGCTCGTCCTTGACTACGCACCTGCCTCTCGTTCCTGTACCGCATTGCCTGCCAGTTGCCGACCTCGCTTGTTCCAGACGTGCAGTGTTTCCTGTATACCTGCTGAGCTTCCGCTGTCTACCTCCGTGATCAACCTACACCTCTTCTTCCGTGAGGACCCAGCGTCTCCAGGTCTTCAACTTCCACCTGCAGGCACCTGCACCCTTTCGCTGACTTCACGCTCCCTGTTACCACCTCCAGGGGTGTGGAGACCGGAGCCATGCAAGAGGCCACCCTCAACAGTCTGACTCCGCTGTAAGGTACGTGACAGTGGCTCATGAAAGATCTAATTCTCCTGCTTCCCATGCCTTACGACTTATTAGCTCTTTTTGTGCAAAGTGATAGAAACTGCATATAACATCCCTTGGCCTATTCACTTTTATTGAGGGGGGACCCAGGGATCTATGTACTCTCTCAAATTCCAAAGGTTGGGGGAGGGGATCGATTAGCTTCTGACATATTGATAAGACCGTAGTCTGCAATGTATACCATCCTATGACCTCTGGAATCCGCCTAAACCGTAAGTTCTGACATCTACTACGGTCTTCCAACTCCTCCAGCTGTAATTGCATAACAGAAACATGGGAGATTTGTACATTCTGTCCCTGCTCCAGATGGGGAACTCGGCTTTCCAGGGAGGTCCATGAGGTCTCCCCACTCACCAATCTCTCTGTCAATTGCTGCACTTCTACCTGTACTGCCTTCAGATCTCTGCGGTGCATTTCCTCCAGGCGTGCAACCATTTCTTCCATGTCTGCTCACGTTGGCAATGCCTGCAGGTCTGCATGGGTAGGTAGAGCTTGCAGTAATGTTCTCAGGTCAGGGTCTCCCGCCGTTCTCCCTCCTTGCTGTCCCTCATAGTCAGCGTGATACTTCTCTGTGTTACTCTGTGGTCCTCGCTCCATATTGTTCTTGGCTGATAAGGTGGGGGGGGGGCTCGCTGTGCAGATTCTCCCACATCCTCCCTGAGTATCACGTGTTCCACGCGTCCCTCCTCAGTGATTTCTGTATCAAACACTGCTTGTCTCTGGGAGGCTGTGGCTCGCGTACGGGGGAAGAACTGTTCAATCTCAGGCTGTGCCTTTTGTTTTTGTTTCTGTGGCTTCTCTCTTCTCTTCATCCCAGTATAGATTACTGCATTATGGTCGGGCTTTCAGGGTATTTGCCTTCAGTCACCGTCCTTTGGCCAGGTGGAGGGTCAGAACTCTAAGAGCATGTGTCTCACTCCTCCGCCATCTCCAAGCCACACTCCTCTGGCCAAAATATCATAATTTTTCATTTAGACTTTAACTGAATCATCGCTCCAGAAGAGCACTTCCCCTCCCAACAGAAATGACTGATTAAGTTATACTATCCATTTTAAGTAAAGAGAAAAATCCTATGTCTGAAACCGAGTAAACGTGAATATTAATGCCGTCGGACAGCTGAAACCAGCTCTGTGGGTTTTCAGGCCCGATTTGCAAAACCTTTAATTAAATAAACAGCTTGGGTAAATAACCCCATTATTTCAAAGGATGAAATTGCATCCTTCGTCAGACCCCAACGTTAACTCAAACTTTCCCTCAGACAATGACTGAGACGTGAAGTTAATGTTACACCAAAAGGACAAATAGACACCAATATCAGAATAGTTAGTAATGGAAACGTGTTTAAAATGTTCAAGGTTCATTTCAAATGCTGTAGGAAAACACTGAAAACCTATACATGTGGCATTGTAAATATATTTGATCCTAAAAGTAGAAATATAATATTTGAATGTAGTACAAATGAAGAATTGTGTTTAGATACCCATCGTTGTTGTAAAAACATAGAAACTGTGACCACATCTATATGTAAATACCCATATTACATGTGTTGCCCCAAGACAAATAGGTTTTCATAGGATATGCAGGAGTCATGCATTTGGTATATTTGGATATTGGCGGACATATTCCCCTTTTAAACTGTTGGTAAGATACAGACCATACAAATTTTAATTCTCTTTTCTCTCAAAATTGTAGGGATTATATTTTATAGTTTATGTATTGGCATTATCATATGCTGTATGTAGGGTAGTTTATCATTATCATCTGCCCATATTGGATTTCGATGCTGTGTATTAATGAGGCCATGTTTGGGGGAATTTAGACAAACTTGTATTACATCAATTTCTGTGGTCCCAATAGTACTGTTGCCCCATTTAATTTTAGTAAGCTCTGTTGGTTTAATATTTATTTCAAATTGGCAATATTTTTCTGTTGGCTTTGGATTCCTTCTGGCCAGAGAAATTCAGAGGACTGTTTCCCCAAGCGACAGGAGATATTGTGTTCTTGAATATAAAGTGCAATCGCTGCACATATTTTTCTAACAGACCAATTTGGGCTCCCCTGAGTAAATTGTAATATTTAGATATATTGTTTCATTGCCGTGTTGATGTTTTGATAATGTGTGTGTGAAATGTTAATCACCAGAAAATGCAATTTTGTATGAAATTGTATAACTATACTCATTAATTAATAAAGTCAAATTATTTACGTATTCATTTTGTTGGGAGATATTTATACATTTGTATGAAAACCCCATCAATTAACAAACTCAGGAAAGGATTGTGGTATGTACTGATATTTTGAACTAGGTTCACAAAATTTACCGTAAAGTTGGAGGCACCGAAGAACAAAACATTGAGATGTTAATTGAGATTCTGTACCACA
Source organism: Lithobates pipiens (assembly GCF_037356315.1). Taxonomy (NCBI): domain Eukaryota; kingdom Metazoa; phylum Chordata; class Amphibia; order Anura; family Ranidae; genus Lithobates; species Lithobates pipiens. The sequence continues at coordinate 211,739,828 of NW_027507758.1, forward strand.
CGCACAACAGCTGTGATTACCAATATTATCATCCTAATTTCATCAGGCTCAGCGTTACTGAACTGCACTGAGGATGGAGTGTCTGGTAAGGACACTGTTCCCAACAGGTATATGAATCTGTTGAAAACACCAACAAATTTTGGTACAGAATAGCGATAGAATTCTAAAGAGTGTATGTTACTCCTTATGAATTCCACAAACTGTGTCCCTATAATGCCCTGTGTACTAAACTGAAATCTGAAACAATATCTTTTTTCTCAGCTATCTTATGTAAGATACAAAGCAACTCCTTTGTAGTGAAGGAAGTAGAAGATAAGGATAGGAGGTACTTGTAGTCCAATTCAGAAATGCAAGCTAGGTTGGCAACAATGCTCTTCTAGATATTGTGTCAGGTTTATGTGGAAGTGGGCCCATGTAGAATGCAAACTCAGGGTTCCCCAGAGTGAGGAGTCTAAGCCCCAGCCTGCTTCTTCACCAGGGCCCCCAATAAGGAGTATAGACTTGCAGCAAGCTGGAACCACGTCGCAGCCCCTTGGGTATGATACGGAGACCACTTGCATATGCAGAATACAGATCGAGGGAGACCGGAGAAGAGAATCAAAATTAGAGATCAAGGTGGATGGCAGGCTGGCAGTACACAGATGTTCGACACTGAATACAAGTAGTCCTAGGCAAACAGGAGCTCAGAGAACTAGGAAGTTGCTCAGGCAATGTGGGCTGCATTGAGCATGTGGTATATAGGGAAGCAAACTGAGAGGCAGGCTAGGAAGTGATAGAAGGGAAAGGAACATACATCCACAGTGGAGCAGATGATACCCATAGGTAAAGCCAGCAGCACGTGTGAATAAGATCACAGCTCTTCGTAGAACCACTGCAGCAAGGAGGTAAGTATTTCACAGCCAGGAAACTGTAAGTTAACCCATTACAGTTAATGGGGAAAGTTAAACCTGGGGAAAAAGAGAGTCTATAGTGCTTGTCTGGGATTCAAGCATTGGGTGGATTGCTAGTACTGAAGATCCTTGTGAATCAGGATACAGCATGGAGATCCCTCCAGTAGATGCCTCCATTCTTGCAGCACCAGCTTAATAGCCAGAAGTTCCCAATCCAAGATAGTGTCATTTCTTTCAGCATCTGAAATTTTTTTTAGGAAAGAAGTTGCAAGGGTGAGCTTGCTGTTTTGTACTTGGCGAAGAATTGCCCCCACACCCAAGGATGAATCTACCTCGAAGAAGGAGGGTTGGAGAATGTTAAGACGTATGAGGTTAGATGTGAGAGAGAGGCCATTTTTGGTTTGTGGAAAGATAAGACTGCTTCAGGAGGCCAGGTTTTAGCATCAGCACCCTTCCGGGTCAGAGAAGTGATTGGGGCCACCAGAGTGGAATAAACTGACAATAGAAATTTGTAAACCCTAAACAGCACTGTGCTGCTTTTTAGACCAGAGGGCTGGGGCCAGTTGGCGATGGCCTGAAGTTTTGCTGGGTCCATGAGCAGATGATTATACTATGTAACCAAGGAAAGGGACCTGGGTTTGCTTAAGGAGGCTTTTCTCCAGCTTTGCGTATAGGCAGGGGTCCCAAAGATATTATAGAACCATACATACATGCTGACAATGAGATTTCAAGTCTAGAGAGAAAATAAGTATGTTGTCTAGATGCACATGTCCATGACACAAACGTATAGGAGAACAGAAAAAATGTCATTAACAAAGTTCAAGAAAATAGCTGGGGCATTACGCAAGCCAAAAGGCACAAGATACTCATAATGCCCATCTCTAGCGTTGAAAACTGTCTTTTAACCATCACCCTTGTTACACAGAGATCTAACATTGTGAATAGGGATGAGCCGAACACCCCCGGTTCGGTTCGCACCAGAACTTCCGAATGGACCGAAAATTCGTGCGAACTTTAGAACCCCATTGAAGTCTATGGGACTCGAACGTTTGAAATAAAAAGTGCTCATTTTAATGGCTAATATGGAAGATATTGTCCTAAAAAGGGTTTGGGGACCTGGCTCCTGCCCCAGGGGACATGGGTCAGTGCCAATTTTTTTTTAATAAAAACTGAAGTTTTTTCGGGAGCACTGATTTTAACCACTTAAGGACCGCCGCATGGCAATGTACGTCGGCGCCATGGCACCGACAGGCACAAGCACGTAGATGTATGTGCTTGCCTTCCAGCGGGTGGGGGGTCCGATCGGACTCCCTCCCGCTGGATGCGGCGGTCCATTTCGCTTCAGGAGTGATCCGGGATGAGGGGATGGCCGTTGGTTTCTGGCCATCCCCTCTCGATCACTCCTGGCAAATGAGAAGTTTCCCCCGCCTGTGTATTGTAAACACAGGCAGGGAGGAAGTGATGTCATTCTCCTCGTGGTGGTCTTTTTGACCGGACTGCGAGGAGAACACAATAGTAAGTGCACCAACACTACACTGACATGTAGGTACCCATAGGCACACAAATCCCCCCCCCCCCGATCACGCCCCCGCCCCCCACAGTCACAGTGTCACTGATTGCAATGATCATTTATTTACTGATCACTGCATTTAGTGTCAGTTGTAACAGTAAAAACTGTCAGGGCAGTTTGTGTTAGATCCAGGGTAGCCCCCTACCCCCCAATAAAGGTTTAACCCCCTGATTGCCCCTAGAGTTAACCCTTTCACCCCCTTTTGCCAGTGTCACTAAGTGATCGTTTTTCTGATCGCTGCATTAGTGTCACTGGTTCCGCTAGGTAGCTAGTTATTTTTTTAGGTTCACCGCCAGGTTTTTATAGCGCTAGGTACCCCCATATACTACCCAATAACGGTTTTAACCCCCTGATTGCCCCTAGTTAACCCTTTCACCCCCTTTTGCCAGTGTCACTAAGCGATCGTTTTTCTGATCGCTGCATTAGTGTCACTGGTGCCACAAGGTAGCTAGTTATTTTTTTAGGTTCACCGCCAGGTTTTTATAGCGCTAGGTACCCCCATATACTACCCAATAATGGTTTTAACCCCCTGATTTCCCCTAGTTAACCCTTTCACCAGCGATCACCGTATAAGTGCCACTGGTGACGCTGGTTAGCCAGTTAGTTATTTAGGTTCCCCGTCAGGTTTTTATATAGCGACAGGGACCCCCATATACTACCTAATAAAGATTTGAACCCCCTGATTGCCCCCTGGTTAACCCTTTCACCAGTGATCACCGTATAAGTGTTACGGGTGACTCTGGTTAATTAGTTTGCTTTTTATAGCATCAGGGCACCCACCATTTTTTACCCAATAAAGGTTTAACCCCCTGATCACCCGGCGGGTGATATCAATTAGGTTTTAGGGTCAGGGTCTGCGTCGCCCCAGGCAGCACTAGGTTAGTGCCAGTACCGCTAACACCCACCTGCAAAGCATAAACCTCCCGTAGTGGTATCGTATCTAAACAGATCAATATCTGATCTGATCAGATCTATACTAGCGTCCCCAGCAGTTTAGGGTTCCAAAAAAAAAATTTTTTAGTGGGATCAGCCCAGATACCTGCTGGCACCTGCGTTTTGCCCCTCCGCCCAGCCCACCTAAGTGCAGTATCGATCGATCACTGTCACTTACAAAACACTAAACACATAACTGCAGCGTTCGCAGAGTCAGGTCTGATCCCTGCGATCCCTAACAGTTTTTTTTGGTAGCGTTTTAGATTTAAATCCTGAAGGCGGTGCTTGGTTTTCGGGGTCCCGTACGTGGCTAGGCTCCCAAAAAGTCCCCCACATGTGGTATCCCCGTACTCGGGGTGTAATTTCACTTATGCCCATAGCATTTGTGAGCAATATATCATTTAGTGACAACTTTGTGCAAAAAAAAAAATTGTAATATTCCTGCAAAATATAAAATATTTCATGGACTCAACATGCCTCTCAGTAAATAGCTTGGGGTGTCTACTTTCCAAAATGGGGTCATTTGGGGGGGGGTTTGTGCTATTTTGGCATTTTATGGCCTTCGAAACTGTGATAGGTAGTGAGGAGTGAAATCAAAAATTTGCACCCTTAGAAATCCTGAAGGCAGTAATTGGTTTTCGGGGTATCGTACGCGGCTAGACTCCCAAAAAGTCCCACATATGTGGTATCCCCGTACTCAAGAGAAGCAGCAGAATATATTTTGGGGTGAAATTCCGCATATAACTATGGCATGTGTGAGCAATATATCATTTAGTGACCACTTTTTGTAAACTTTTTTTTTTGTGTGTCATTATTCAATCACTTGGGACAAAAAAAAATATTCAATGGGCTCAACATGCCCCTCAGCAATTTCCTTGGGGTGTTTACTTTCCAAAATGGGGTCATTTGGGGGGGGGGTTGTACTGCCCTGCCATTTTAGCACCTCAAGAAATGAGATAGGCAGTCATAAATTAAAAGCTGTGTAAATTCCAGAAAATGTACTCTAGTTTGTAGACGCTATAACTTTTGCGCAAACCAATAGATATACGCTTATTGACATTTTTTTTACTAAAGACATGTGGCTGAATAAATTTTGCCCTAAATGTATGACTAAAATTGAGTTTATTCGATTTTTCTTATAACAAAAAGTAGAAAATATATTTTCCTGACAGACTCCATGGCAGCCAATGTGTGGGTTTAGTCCCGCCTCCATTACCCTATAGGAAGATACTCCCATAAATCTTTGCTCCCTGCCAGAGGCCGTGTTCTTTTTTTTTTGTCCTCCTCCATAGGACCTTGCATGTGTCTTTTTTACTCTGAAGACTTGCATTTTTTCTGCGATGCGGACCGGCCGAGCGACTTGGAGTCGCATATTTCCAATAAGCTCTAGCTACTAGCGGAGTATGGAAAGGGGCATATGGAAGAGGCGCTGAAGAGGTGTATTCCTGGTCACTGACAGGTTAAACTGCATTTTAGTCGTGAGCCTAGCTACTAGCAGGTGACTGTCGCCCCCCCAGAAGTCCGGCATGTGTTTGGGGACCTACCTCGGCTGGTGTCCGTGTTCAGGAGTGGTGAGCTTTATGTTTGTCTCCATGACAGCCATTCTATGTCGTTTTCTGCCTGTTTTTGTCTTTGCTCTATTTTTTCACCCACACACCGTTTTTCTGCGGTGTGTCTGGCAAGCTGGGCGGCTGGTTTCCTTGTGTTCCAGCCTCCCAGCTACTTCCTCGTTCGCCGCTCGGTCGTTCTGCGCATGCGCGAGACCGGCACAAGGTCGAGGCTTGGTTCGCACATGCACGTTGCATGCTTCGCGCATGCGCACTAGCGTTTTTATGGCGTAATTGATGACGTCATTTAGGCGGCAGTTTTAAAAACAGAGAACAGCTTGCAGAGCCTCTGGGATGCTTGTAAAGCCTGCAGTGTCATTCCTGAGCCCTGATTACCTCAGTAATAGGTATGTGTCTATGGGGAAAGGTCAGATTATCTATGCTTGTCCTAGCTGTTCTCTGTGTTTAATTGGGGCTGTTTTATTCCAGCCCTGATGGATCCTTTGGATGCCTCGCCGCCTGCTAGTAGCCAGCCCTCTCGTAGCAGGTACTTTTTGTTCCTGGGTTACCTGCCGGGGGGGGGCAGTGGAACATTAGGGTATGTTCCACTAACACAGTTGGTTTTCTCCTTTTTCAGCCCTTCTAGGTCTACCCAACCGCTGGCATTCCTCTTCCAGAGCCAGACGTCATGATTCTCCTGCGAGAACTAGTCTCTGTAGCCGGGAACCTTCCCGCCCTTCTACGGCTTGCTCCAGTCACACAGCTTAAGGGTTATGTTGGGGGTGTAGGACGCAGGTTCCTGCTGACAAGTCCCTTTGTGATGCCTGTTATGTCAAAGCGACAGGCGAAAGGAGTGACTCTGACCAACAGCTGAAGTCTATGGTTGAGAAGTTGGTCAAGGACAGTCTAAAGAAATTTGAAGCCCCCCCATTTGTCTCCCATAGAGTCTCCAAGGTCTCCGGGGAGGGATGCTCAGGCCAAGGACACATGGGATTCCTCTTTGCCTAGCCATCCGTCTGCTGTCCTCTCAGATAGTGAATCTGAGGAAGAAGAGTCTGGTTCGGGTTTTGACTTTTCCTTGCTCCCTCCTGGTCAAAGCCATCAAGGAAACGCTGAACTGGGAAGAGCCGGTAGTGGCTCCGGTGAAGCAAAGAAAGTTTTTTAAACAACTAAAGAAGGAGCGTATTAGCTTCCCTTTCCTCTCATAGCTGGGAGAAGTGATCTCAGATGAGTGGAGCAAGGTAGAGAAAAATAATTCTCTTCTATCCAAGATTCAGAGGCTTTACCCTTTCAAGGAGGAAGAGGTTAAATATTTGGAGTCTTCCCCTCTGGTGGATGCAGCAGTAATGAGAAGACACAGTCTCTTTTAAGGATGCTCTGGACAGGAGAATTGATCATGTCCTGAAGAGGATCTACCTTACGGCTGGCATGGCCTGTAAACCAGCTCTGGCCTTAGCCTTATCTAGAGCAATGGAAGTTTGGTCCGATAGCGTTGATGAGACACTTAGAAACATCTCAGAAGACCTTGCCAAGGGTTCTCCCATTCAAGAACTAAGGCTGGCTTCGACTTTCTTGGGGGAGGCCTCGATTGATATTATCCGGCTGGTGGCTCGAGTTATGCTCTTTTCTGTAACTGCCAAGCGTGCCCTGTGGATCCGGCCTTGGCTAGCCGATCTCGCTTATAAGCAGGTTTGGTGCCGTATTCCCCTTGATGGTTTTTCCCTTTTCTGCAATAAGCTAAATAGTGCTATAAAACTCAGACCACTGGGGGTAAGTCGGGGTTTCTCCCCCAGGATAGGCATCTGCAGAGTCAAAGGAGATCGTTTCCAAGAAAGCAGGGTCAAGACCGTGCCAGGGAGGCACGCAGTTACAGGCCTGGACGGGAATTCTCCAGATCTTGGAGGTCCAGACAGACATCTCTCAAAAAGTCTGCAAAGGGCAGTTTGATGGGGTAAAAGGAGCCTACTAAGTCCTTTTGGGATCGTGCCCGTGCAGGCGGTCCAGGTGGGAGCTCGTTTGTTCCACTTTCGGCACGTCTGGGCGGCCTCGATCCAGGATTTTTGGACTGTCAGGACGGTCTCTTTTGGGCACACTTGGACGTTCAGCAGTGTCCCCAAACTCAAATGTGTCCCCACATCCATTCCAAGGTCAGAAGAAAAAAGACAAATTCTTTTAGCCTACATAAAATCTTTGTTGGATCAAGGCGCCGCTATTCCCGTTCCAGACAAGCAATGCGGCATGGGAATGTATTCCCCTCTTTTCCTGGTCCAGAATAACGGTACATGGAGACCTGTAATAGACTTGACGCGTCTAAATCGCTTCATAAGAAAGGAGAAGTTCAAAATGGAAACTCTGTCCACGATCCAACAGTCAGTGCAGCCAGGGGACTGGCTTGTCTCAATAGATCTCAAAGACGCTTATTTCCACGTCCCGGTGGCATCAGAGTTCCAACAGTTTCTTTGTTTCTCCATAGGCCAGCTTCATTTACAGTTTACCTGCCTTCCCTTCGGTATGTCAACCTCTCCTCGTACATTCTCGAAGGTCCTGCTAGCAGTCGTAGCATTATTGAGAATCAGGAAAATCCGGATTCATCATTACCTAGATGATTTGCTTCTTCTGGCTCAGGACAGAGATTGTCTCTTGAAACACAGGGATCAAGTCATCGCAACCCTCAAGGAATTCGGGTGGCTCCTGAATTTAGAGAAAAGCCAGTTAGTTCCTGCACAGTCTCTCGTGTTCCTCGGTGCTCTTTTCAATACGGCAAGAGGTACCATCTCTCTGCCCGAGGAGAAGGTTGCAGTAGTATGGGACAGGATCCGCCTGGCCCTCTCTTCGTCTCGTCTCAGTGCTCTTCATTGCCTAAAGATCATAGGCACCATGGTGTCCACGATACCGATGGTGAAGTGGGCACAATGGAGGATGCGCCGCTTTCAGATGGGTTTCCTTCGCCAATGGTCGGGAGAGAAAGTCCAGTCCATCGATATTACTCGGACCATGAGAGGTTCCCTCCTCTGGTGGCTTCGTCAGGAGAACCTGTTGAATTGCCACTCCCTTCTTTCAATCAAATGGATCACAGTGACGTCAGATGCCAGCAACAAGGGTTGGGGGGGCGCATTGTCTGTCGGAAGTGGCTCAGGGCATTTGGGACTTTCCCTCTCGGGGAATAGTGTCAAATGTTCTAGAATTACGTGCAGCCTTCCTAGCGTTGTTGGGATTTCCGCATCTGATAGTGGGAACATCCGTAGTCCTCAGGCTGGACAATACGACTGTGGTAGCCTACATAAGGAAGCAAGGGGGCACCAGAAGTCGGTCTCTGCTGCGGGAAGTAGATCCAATAATGCGTTGGGCCCAGAAGAATCTGGCCAACTTAACAGCAGCCTACATGCCTGGATGTCTCAACGTCCAAGCGGACTTTCTCTCACGAGTCCACTTGGACAACAACGAGTGGACCCTTCACGAAGATGTGTTTCAGTGGGTTTCCTTTCCTGATGGACTCCATGGCAGCAGGAGTTCCCTCCCAAATGGCTGGAGTAGGATAGTTACTGAACACGGCCTCTGGCAGGGAGCAAAGATTTATGGGAGTATCGTCCTATAGGGTAATGGAGGCGGGACTAAACCCACACGTTGGCTGCCATGGAGTCCATCAGGAAAGGAAAATGACGGTAAGTATTTTGACATAAATATTCAGTTTTTTTCTCAAAATTTTCGGTCTTTTTCCATTTATATCGCAAAATAAAATAAAAATCGCAGAGGCAATCAAATACCATCAAAAGAAAGCTCTATTTGTGAGAAGAAAAAGACGCAAATTGCGTTTGGGTACACCAAATGACCCCATTTTGGAAAGTAGACACCCCAAGGAAATTGCTGAGGGGCATGTTGAGCCCATTGAATATTTTTTTTTGTCCCAAGTGATTAAATAATAACACAAAAAAAAAAAAGTTTACAAAAAGTTGTCACTAAATGATATATTGCTTACACATGCCATAGTTATAAGTGGAATTGCACCCCAAAATATATTCTGCTGCTTCTCCTGAGTAAGGGGATACCACATATCCCAGGTTTTCTAAGGGTGCAAACTTTTGATTTCACTCCTCACTACCTATCACAGTTTCGAAGGCCATAAAATGCCAAAATAGCACAAAACCCCCCAAGTGACCCCATTTTGGAAAGTAGACACCCCAAGCTATTTACTGAGAGGCATGTTGAGTCCATGAAATATTTTATATTTTGCCACAAGTTGCAGGAATATTACAATTTTTTTTTTTTAGTTGTCACTAAATGATATATTGCTCACACATGCTATGGGCATAAGTGAAATTACACCCCAAAATAAATTCTGCTGCTTCTCCCGAGTATGGGGATACCACATGTGGGGGACTTTTTGGGAGCCTAGCCACATACGGGACACCGAAAACCAAGTACTGCCTTCCGGATTGAAATCTAAAACGCTACCAAAAAAAACTGTTAGCGATCGCAGGGATCAGGCCTGACTCTGCGAACGCTGCAGTTATGTGTTTAGTGTTTTGTAAGTGACAGTGATCGATCGATACTGCACTTGGGTGGGCTGGGCGGAGGGGCAAAACGCAGGTGCCAGCAGGTATCTGGGCTGATCCCGCTAACAATGCATTTTTTTGGAACCCTAAACTGCTGGGGACACTAGTATAGATCTGATCAGATCAGATATTGATCTGTTCAGATACTATACCACTACTGCAATCAGTGACACTGTGACTGGGAGGGGGGGGCGGGGGGCGATGGGGGGGGTGATCGGGGGGGGATTTGTGTGCCTATGTGTACCTACATGTCAGTGTAGTGTTGGTGCACACTTACTTTCTGTGTTCTCCTCGCAGTCTGTTTAAAAAGACCGCCCCGAGGAGAATGACCTCACTTCCTCCCTGCCTGTGTTTACTATACACAGCGGGGGAAGCTTCTCATTCGCCAGGAGCGATCGAGAGGGGATGGCCCAAAACCAACAGCCATCCCCTCATCCCGGATCGCTCCTGCAGCAAAACGGACCGGCGCATCCAGCGGGAGGGGGTCCGATCGGACCCCCCACCCGCTGGAAGGCGAGCACGTACGTGTACGTGCTTGTGCCTGTCGGTGCCATTGCGCCAACGTACATTGCCATGCGGCGGTCCTTAAGAGGTTAATGATGACTAAAGTGAAAAAAAAAGTGAAATATTCCTTTAAATATCGTGCCTGGGGGGTGTCTATACTATGCCTGTGAAGTGGCATGTGTTTCCCGTGTTTCGAACAGTATCTGCACAAAATGACATTTAACAGAAAAAAAGTAATTTAAAACTGCTTGCGGTTTTAATGTAATATCTGGTTACGGCAATATGGATGAAAATCATTGAGAAAAATGGCATGGATAGCCCCCCTGCCATTACCAGCCCCTTTGGGTCTTGTACGGATATTAAGGGGAGCCCCGTACCCATATAAAAAAAAAAGGAAAGGGGTGGGGCCCCCAGGCCTTATATACTCAGAACAGCAGTATACAGGCAGTGCAAACAAGACAGGGACTGTGTAGGTTTGTTGTGTTAAGTAGAATCTGTTTGTAATTTTCAACTGGTACATTTTTAAAGTGTAGCTCCAGTCAAAAAATCTATTTTTAAGATTTTTGGAAAACATAGGGAAGGGTTATCACCCCTGTATAATTTTTTTGCCATCCATCTTTTTTCATCTCACTTCCTGTTGTCTCCTTCCGTTTGCAAGTAGGAGACGTTTGTAAGTTGGATGTTTGAAAGTAGGGGCCTGTCCTATATGCTCTGCAGATTCGCAGTTCTGGAAAATGGATGTTATCCCCCCGATTACGAGATGGACTGATGCCATGAACGATATTATGCTCATGGAAGAACTGCACGCCAAACGAACTGACAAATGGGATAACTATATGTCCCTATGGTATCCTTGGCTCCATCACTCTTCCTCAGCCCGCTTTCTCAGTGGTGTGGCTTAATGACACGGAGGCCGTGCAGACATGGGGCATGGGCAGACCGCTCAGAGTGGTCTCACGGATCACAGAGCTTACAGCGGACCCCCAGGTGATTTATCTGGGACCGCTCTCACTGAACCCCTCTTGGTGCCGCCCTACCTCCCCTACTTAGGCGGACCAAGAGGTCACGCAATCGGCGGAACTGCCTCATGCCTTGTGAGCAACTACTTTAGACTCACGGGCCCCATGTCTGCATAGGCCTCCCACGCAGGGTTTTTGTATGGACATAACTGTAGAGAAGGGTCTATGATTAATCCCTTCTTATGTGGGTTTTGCTGTATAACTTGATGAACAGACTCTGCAGATGCCTGTAAGTTGTTTTGTAAGAAATACACTCCCTACCCTTCCCCCTTTCCCCAACCTTCTTTATTCTGTACCCCCCCTCCCCCCTCAACTCTTACTGTATTATACTGTTACCTGATCTGTAACAATAAAAATTATATTCAACCTATATGCTCTGCAGAAATGGGGGCCTAAGGTGTTGGTGTTGCCACAACACTGTAAGCCCTCAAAGTGACTCTTGGTGGGCGCTGGAGCGCCCTACTGTGAACAATCATATCAAGAATTGTAATTACATGCCATCGTTGAACAGTGGTAGAAAAATTGGGCCTTTGGTGGTTGTGGTGGTGGTGCTGGTGCCACAACACTATAAGTCCTCACAGTTACTCTTAGGCCGCGTACACACGCGCGGACTGTTCGCCCAACTTTGTCCGTCCAACAGTTTCGGCAAACAGTCCGCTCAAACTTAGCATGGACGGACATGGCCACACACGACGAACGAACAGTTTGCTGAAACCGTGCGCGATGACGTGAACGGCACGTACGACGGGACGAAAAATACGACGTCCTATACACTGCATTATAGCTTTCGGCGTGAAAATCCTTTCTGAGCATGCGCGCAACTTTGTTTGACGAACAAGCCTACACACGAGCGGGCTGTTCGCTGAAACAAGGTTTCAGCGGACAGTTTTTCGGAATTTCCGAAAAACCTTGTCCGTCCAACTGTCCGCTGAAACTGTCCGCTGAAAGCCCACACACGAGCGGACTGTCCGCCCAAACACTGTTCAGCGGACAAAGTTGGGCGAACAGTCCGCCCGTGTGTACGCGGCCTTAGTGGGCACATTCAATACAAGAATTGTAATTGCATGCCCTTGTTAAACAGGGGCTTAAAAAATGGGCCTTAGGCACTGCTTGCTAGTGCCACAACACTGCAACCTCTCCCAGATACTCTAGTTGGAGTGCAGGAATGAGCCCTGCTGCAAAGCATTGCATCAAAAATTGTATTACATGCCCCTGTTAAACAGGGGCTAAAAAATTGGGCCTATATACTGCAACCTCTACAAAGGAATACAAAGAATTACTGCTGCAAGGTAATGATTTCTCCCAAAACAGCTGTCTCCACAATCCCACAGGGTGCTGGCTCTGTTTGCAACAGTAACTTTGAAAAGATGTAGCTGGATAGCCGCACTCCGAATTATTCAACTTTATTTCAAAAATGTAATTAAAATCATAGCATCTAGGCTGGTAAACAGACTAACTGCACAGTCGCTGACATGTTTCACACCGAACACACTGCTTAGTCATAGCTAATGAGCAGAATATACATACAGAGCTACAGTATATACACACACACAAGCAATTAGACAAATGAATAAAATACGTGTATAACAAGATAGCAATTAAGGAAACACCTGTGAACATCCAAAGTCTGAAGATTAACATTTAAATGGATGAAAGGAAAAAGCCTTTTTCACCTAAAACACCAAAATCAAGCTGACACGTTGAAAGCATACATAATGTTAATAAATGAATGACATGATAAATCTTATCCTTAGGTGAAGAGGTATAGGTGTAACCTGAAAAAGATAAAAAAATGACATAAGTAAAAACATTTTTCATTTTGTATGTAAAAATATATATATATTTTCACACGCATCGGCAGGCACACACAAAAAAAAGAGAAAGAAACAAACTCTCAATGTGTGTGCATGCCGATGCATAGGGCTCATTGAATGTCAAAACCACCAGAGAAAAACACAAAAAATATTCCCTAAAAATGACACATCCCAAAAAAGGTTTCATAATAGAAAGATTGCAAATATCTCATTATTGGATGTGTCTATTTAGGTCTTCTCCTATGATACAATGCATAGATATAAAAAATTTAAAATAAAAGTAAATATAGGAATAAACCAAATAGAACATTCGATATCGATCGCTTAAGACCAAAGGCAAATTCAATGCGGATATCATAACGACAGATATGAGGAGCTGATGCAAAAACCCAGTTGGTTGATCACACACCCAATATAATATATTAGCTGTGCGATCATCGAACGAATGACAAACATGTCTAATAGGATATTAATTAACATAAAAAATACTGATATTCATAATCACTGCAGAGAAAAATGCTGCAATATGTGCATACAACCCTATTCAAAAAACTGTCTCAATCGTATAATTGGCCTGTCCTCAATGTAAAGCAATTATAATAAATGGAAAATGGTGAATAAACTCTGGCAGAAACATAATAAAATGAGCCCAACAGAACCAGATGAAAAAAAAACTGTCAGTACCAGACCAAGAACCAGTGAAATGGGAGCCATACACATTAGCTTAGTAAATACTGGGCAGTCAATATGTGGAAAATTCACTCATAAAAGAATGAAATGTCCCACTCAAAGTTAGGGCCCATAGGCTGCCTCGTATGGAGATGGAATATCCAATAAACCTCCCTCTTGCACAACAGACTAAACCTATCACCCCCAACTCTAAACTATAAGGCATGGAGAACAACAGAATTTTTATGTATTTGTCAGATACCCGCCTTCTCCCATCTCCATTCTTGACCTTATCACGAAGGAGATGACATCTATCTGTATTAAGGGCCATATTGAATGCCCTATCAAGTACAGGGGCTGAATAACCTCTTTCTATGAAACGCTTTTTCATAGCAGAGGCTTCTTTCAAAAAAGATGATTCATCACTACATACCCATTTTAATCTCAAAAACTGTCCCACAGGGATGCCCTTAATGGTATGCCTTGGGTGGCCCGAATTAGCCCTTAACAAGAAATTACCAGCAGAAGGCTTCCTGAAAAGTTTGGAGGAAATAGATTCCCCCTCACCCATCAGAACAACATCCAGAAATTCAATTTCTTTAGGGTCCATAACACCTGTAAATTTAAGATTGAGGGTGTTGTCATTAAGATACAGAAGCCATTCATCTAATTCACCAGCACTCCTGGTGCACACAAAGATTAAATTGTCTATATAGCGACTGAAAAACGTAATCTCAGAGCGATGTGGACAACCAGCGCAAAAAATGCGGGACCTCTCCCACACACCCATGTACAAATTAGCAAGGGAGGGGGAGAATTTAGCCATCGAGGCCCCACACTTCTGGAGATAGTAGTCCCCATCGAACATAAAAAAATTATGAATTAATAAATACTCTAAACAACATAAAATGAACTCTTGGTGCACCAAGGAGTGTTGGCTATGATGTCTAAGAAAAAAGGCTACGGCCTGAATTCCTAGAGAGTGGGGGATAGATGAATAAAGGCTAACCACATCACAGGTAATCCACACAAAATCCGAATCCCATTTAATAGGTAGAATATCAGACAAAAGCTGCTTAGTATCTCTCAAAAAAACGGGTAAATCAGAAACCAGTGGCTGTAACTGGTAATCAACCCACTCCCCAAGCTCTCATTCAGTGACCCAATGCCTGCCACTATAGGTCTACCTAACAAGGGTTGACAACCCTTGTGCAGCTTGGGTAAATGATGAAAAATGGGCACGATCAGGGCGTCAGGGATAAACATATCTCTCTCAACTTGAGTGAAAATGCCTGCTGTGACTGCTCTATCCAAAAGTGCATTAAGATCCTTCCTAAAGGTGGATGTAGGATCCCCTTTAGCTTCAAATAAGTTTTGTCATCCGACAATTGGCTGATTGCTTCATCCCTATATGTACATGAATCTAGCACCACCACAGAGCCCCCCTTATCGGCATTTTTTATCACAATACCTTTGTTGGCACTCAGATGGGTAAGATCCTCTTTTTCAACACTAGATAAATTATTGGGTCTGGAGCGACTTCTGTGACCGCAAGCCAGATGAGTCAGGTCCTTCTCCACAAACTTTTGAAAAAGGTCCATGTCCTTGCCCCTGGAGCCAATCGGGTAGAAGTCTGACCTTAATCGAAAGAGATTTGTAGTGCGACCACCCGACATCTCCATAGGGGCGGGTGCAGACTCAATAGCCAAATCTTCCAAATCACAAAGAGCAGGATCTCAATCTCCAGAATCCACAGCTGACCCATCATCAGTACCAGCAAAATAATGTTTTTTTAAGGTGAGAGAACGCACAAATTTATTCATATCTAAAACTATCCCCAATAAGTCAAAATGCCTATCTGGACAAAAATTCAGTCCTTTAGACAACAGCGATATTTCAGCAGAATTCAGGACCGTGCTTGACAAATTCACCATGTTTGATACTATTTCCGGAACCAATCTCTCAGTTTGTAATGATCTTTGGTTGCTCCATCTGTGTCTTTGGCCGCTCCTTGTTTTCTTGAAGGTTTCAACTTTTTCTTTTTGGTGGAACTCTGTGCACCCGCGTTTAAACAGGGTGTTTTAATGACACCCAGCTGATGCTTAAAATTTGTTGACCGATCAGGTAGGTCCGGAGAGGAATCGGAAGCGGTGGCCGCCATGGTGTCATTCATACTGCTGTAATCCAAATCGGAGAAACGGACCCATTTCTGTGAGTGATGTTTACGGGAAGGCTTTGGATAGGTAGATTTCTTCCATATATACACATTGCTATTTTCATAATCCATATGATCTCTAGCAAGCTTGTCATTTTTTCCAGAGATTACACTTTTTTACAATCTATCCAGGTTTTTGTTTAGACGAGTGTCTAAACCAGTAAAGTCATTATGCTGTAAAGGTGTCAAACTCTGTTGGATGACAGAAATATCGTCCTGTAATCGGTTGAGTTCCTCAGTCCTTGAGTCAATAATGATCTGGATAAGTTTAACCCCCCTATCGGTAATCCCGAGTCTGGCTCGGGTTAGGAATTTACTGATAGGAGCGGTAACCCCGAGCCAGACTCGGGATCGCTTCGCTGGATGCAGGGGAGGACACAGTGAGACTTACTTACCTTGTCCCCTGGATCCAGCGATGTCCTCCGCGCTGTGTGTGCGAGCTGTCCTGCTCTCGATTCACAGTGCCGAATGCCGCCAAGCTCCGTTCCCTGCGACGTTACGAAGCACGGGAGCGGAGAACAGCGGCAAATTCAAAAAAGTAAAAGTACACAAAACACACACAGCACTGTAATCTTACAGATTACAGTGCTGTATTACAAAATTACACACCCCCTTTGTCCCTAGTGGTCTGTGCAGTGCCCTGCATACACTTTTATATTATAAATACTGTTTTTTCTGCCTGGAATTTGGAGATTGCCCATAGCAACCAAAAAGTGTCCCTTTTTCAGTGTTTTAGGATTTGATTACATTATTGAATATTTTTTATTATTCTTTATTATATTATAAACTTTATCATACCCGGGATGTCTACTAGACTCTGGTTTGAACATATTTAAGAGAGTTATTCCTAAGAATTACAGGACTGCAATATAAGACGCCAAATTTCCATGCAAAATAATTGAACCGCTTTCAGCACCTAAATCCAGACTGAATCATACCGCCAGGGAGGTTAAAAGAGCAGCCAGACAAAGCATTGGTCCAGTCAGTTTTGTACTTATTATTGTGTAGATCAAATGTAGGGAATTTTTTGATTCGTAACCAACGGGGAATCTGTTGTAGCCGACCATATTGGTTAGGGTATTGATATCCCAAAATGATCTTATTTCCTTAGCCATGAGATTCTCCAGGCGTCGAAAAAGCATTTTCATAGAAACATCATCACTGTGGGATGGTAACACGGTGTGTGATAGCTGAGATGATCGCAACCTCTACCATATACTCTAGTTGTAGTGCAGGAATGAGCCCTGCTGCAAAGCATTACATCAAAAATTGTATTACATGCCCGTTAAATAGGGGCTGAAAAATTGGGCCTTAGGCACTGGTGCCACGACACTGCAACCTCTCCCATATACTCTATTTGGAGTGCAGGAATGAGCCCTGCTGCAAAGTATTGCATCATAAACTGTAATTACATGCCCCTGTTAAACAGGGGCTGAAAAATTGGGCTGGTGGCATCACCCAGAACCAAAAATGTTCTTCCAAGATATCAGTGGGATCACTGAGGAGGAAGAGGATAGCCAGTCAACATAACAGGACAGTCACTCAGCATCAGCATAGGCCAGGCATGTCCAAAGTCCGGCCCGCGGGCCAATCACGGCCCGCGTTCCGGTTTCGGATGGCCCGTCTGGTCATGTTCACATATCTATCTTTTGTGGCCCCCAACGAATCCCCGATCGCCGGGGGCCACAAAAGATAGATATGCTGGCTGCCATGGAGGGGGCAGGACGAGTGCCGTGGATACAGGACAGCGTCCTGTGTAAAAGGAAGTCCCGTCCTGTGCTGCCATTGGACAACCGTTTTGTCCATCACAGGAGGCGGGACTTTCAATTAAAGAGGCCGTCGATAGAAACTGGAGTTTCTCCTGTATGTCTGTCGGTGCTCGTCCCGCCCTCCTCCCTGTCTCCTCCAACGCTGCAGAGGGACATGAATCAGGCTGCACTGATGGCAATGGTGAGTCTGCATTCATGGCAATATGGGGGCTGCATTCATGGAAATGTGTGGGCTGCATTCATGGCAATATGGGGGCTGCATTCATGGAAATGTGTGGGCTGCATTCATGGAAATATGGGGGCTGCATTCATGGAAATGTGTGGGCTGCATTCATGGCAATGTGTGGGCTGCATTCATGGCAATGTGTGGGCTGCATTCATAGCAATATGGGGGCTACATTCATGGCAATATGGGGGCTGCATTCATGGCAATATGAGGGCTGCATTCCTGGCAATGTGGGGGCTGCATTCCTGGCAATGTGGGGGCTGCATTCATGGCAATGTGGGGGCTGCATTCATGGCAATGTGGGGGCTGCATTCATGGCAACGTGGGGGCTGCATTCATGGCAACGTGGGGGCTGCATTCATGGCAACGTGGGGGCTGCATTCATGGAAATATGGGGGCTGCATTCATGGCAATGTGTGGGCTGCATTCCTGGCAATGTGGGGGATGCATTCATGGCAACGTGGGGGATGCATTCATGGCAACGTGGGGGATGCATTCATGGCAATGTGGGGGCTGCATTCATGGCAATACGGTGGAGGCTGCATTCATGGCAATACGCTGGGGGCTGCATTCATGGCAATACGGAGGAGGCTGCATTCATGACAATACGCTGGGGGCTGCATTTATGGCAATACGCTGGGGGCTGCATTTATGGCAATACGCTGGGGGCTGCATTTATGGCAATACGCTGGGGGCTGCATTTATGGCAATATGCTGGGGGCTGCATTTATGGCAATACGCTGGGGGATGCATTCATGGCAATATGGAGGAGGCTGCATTCATGACAATACGCTGGGGGCTGCATTTATGGCAATACGCTGGGGGCTGCATTCATGACAATACGCTGGGGGCTGCATTTATGGCAATACGCTGGGGGCTGAATTCATGGCAATACACTGGGGGCTGAATTCATGGCAATACGCTGGGGGCTGAATTCATGGCAATACGCTGGGGGCTGAATTTATGGCAATACGCTGGGGGCTGCATTCATGGCAATACGCTGGGGGCTGAATTCATGGCAATACGCTGGGGGCTGAATTCATGGCAATACGCTGGGGGCTGCAGATGGGCACTGACCCTTATTTTGCTTCACATGTCTTTATTTAAAATGTAAGATTTTTTTTTTTTTTCTGAGACTTCCTTTTTAAAGTTAAGGTGTGTGGTATAAGCCGATTAAATACAGTATATCCAAATAACACACCCGAGCTCATCTGTTCACCACACACAGCACAAAGGCAAGAGAATTCTTGTTGGGCCGTGTATTAGTGCTCGGATGAACACACATAGACTGAATTTTAATGGTTTAAAGAATGTCAAGCAAAATGGTCGGCCCTCGAGCATGTTCACTTCATCAAATCTGGCCCTCTTTGAAAAAAGTTTGGACACCCCTGGCATAGGCAGTTTTGAAGGGATGTGACATTTCCAAAAAAATTCTTCCGTTACATCAGCTTCAGGTGCTTGGTAGCTGGCGGTGATCCAAGACCGATTCATCTTTATGAAAGTGGACAGGCGCACCCTGTGATCGGTTACAAAGCCACCAGCAGCACTGAAGTTGCGTTCCGAAAGAACGCTGGATGCAGGACATGCCACTAGCTCAATTACATACTGTGCAAGCTCTGGCCAGTGATCCATCCTCAAGACCCAGTAAGTCAGAGGATTTTCAGTGGAAAAGGTGTCCAAGTCTGACCTTGCCTCTAGGTATTCCTGCACCATGTACATCAGACGCTGGTGATGGTTGTTGGAACCGATCATACCTTGGGGCTGCGGACTAAAAAATTGTCTGAACGCATCGGTCAGACGGCCACCTTCTCCACCGCTCCTTCTGACCGAAGCCTCAGCAAAACGTTGTCCAGGACCAGGAGTTTGTAAACTCCCAGTCTCTGGGAACGTGTTGCACAGACCTTTCTGCAAGGCCTCCTGGCCTCCATCAGTGAGGTACAGTGTCACTGATGCATGCACTGTCACTGCTCACCATCCTTGTGGCCTCCTCAAATGTCCTAGTGCATGCATCCCTGATCATGCCCCACTGGCGTGGTGAGAAAAAAAACGAGCTTTCCTGACCCTGTCCTGGTGCCGTAGTCACACAGGTACTCATGGATGGCCCTCTGCTGCATGTGCAGCCGCTGCAGCATGGCCAACGTTAAGTTCCACCTAGTGGGCATGTCACATAAAAGGAGGTTCTTGGGCAGGTTCAACTCCTTTTGGAGCTCAGCCAGCCGAGCACTGGCATTAAATGATTGGCGGAAATGCACACAGACTTTCCTGGCCTGCTTCAGGACATCCTGTAAGCTCGGGTACCTGCCCAAGAACCGCTGCACCACCAGATTAAGGACGTGAGCCACACAGGGCACAAGGGTCAGTTGTCCCTGTCGGAGGGCGGAGAGGAGGTTTGTGCCATTGTCGCAAACTCCCATTCCTGGCTTAAGCTGGCATGGCGTCAACCACCTCTCGGCCTGCCCCTGCAGAGCTGACAAAATATCTGCCCCAGTGTGGCTCCTGTCCCCCAAACAAACCAGCGCAAGCACGTCATGGCATTTTTGCCTGCGTACTTGTGTAGCCCCTTGATCGCCTACGGAGCACCGCTGGTTCCGAGGACAGAGCACTGGAAAAGGCCATGGAGGAAGAAGAAGAGGAGGGGGTGGAGGAGAGAGGTGTGTCACAACCAGTAGTAGCATTTGGAGGCGTGGTGGTGGAACAACCTCCAACACTACTGCACCTTGTCCTGTATCCTTCCCAGCTGCCAGAAGAGTGACCCAATGGGCCGTGAAAGATAGGTAACGTCCCTGTCCATGCCTTCTGGACCATGAGTCAGCGGTAATATGCACACCGCTGTCCAGCGAGGCATGGACATTGCTTTCCCCATGCTGGTAGAGAGCCAGAATCGCCTTCCGTGAGAAAAGGTGGCATTTGAGGACCTGCCACTGAGGAACCACACTTTGCACAAACTCACGGAAGGGGGCAGAGTCTATCAACTGAAAAGGCAGCAGTTGAAGTGCTAGCAATTTAGCCAAGCTAGCATTCAACCGCTGGGCATATGGATGGCTGGGAGTGAACTTCTTTCGACGGTCCAGCGGCTGGGGCAGGGGAAAAAATTTCCCTGCTACAATCGGACGTGGGTGTACTGCTAGCAGATTGCCTGCAAGCACTTGGCTGTGACACACATAATTCTACACCTTCATTCCTCTCAGTGCAGGTTTCAGAGAGGACTGAAGGTCTAGAAGGTCCTCCTCCTCTCTCCCATCAGGCACCCACGTGGAGTCAGTGACCTCATTATCCCCTCCCTCTTCATCACTGGAGCAAACCTGGCAGTATGCTGCAGCTGGTGGAACATGACTGCCAGATTGCTGTCCTTCTTGAGAATCCCCTCTCTGCACTCACACTACTGCCTTCCTCTAGCTGAGTATCATTATCATCACAGCCTTCAAAACACTGGGCATCCTCCTGGAGCATGCACCCAACATTGTGCTCAAACAGTTCGGGGGACTCCTCAGGAGGACATGGTGGGTCTAGGGAAGGAGTGACTGATGATGACATTGACACGAGGGAAGAGAATGCGTTGGCAACTGCTTTGCTAGTACTCTGAGCCTGGGTGAGAGAGGATGAGGAGGATGAAGAGGGCTTGGTCATCCACTCTACCAAGTCTTCGACATGATGTGGCTCAACACGTCCACTTGCCAAAAATAAGGACAAGCGTGTCCCATGGCCATGTGCTGATGACGATGCACCGCATCCACGACCAGCACTGTTGTCTGTAGACACAGAGCCTGCTTTCCCTCTTTTATTGGCTCGTGACTGTCTGCCTCTCCTTGTTGGCCTTCCAGACATAGTAATGGCCTGCAGGGAGATGGGAAAACCAGCAATTGGGTAGTGTATATTGTGCTGGAGGCACACAACACCCACTAACTCCTGCAGATGCCTGTTTGATAGAACACCAGCAATAAAGGGTAGATACAGGTGTATACTGTGCTGGAGGCACACAACACCCACTAATTATTGCAGATGCCTGTATGAAAGAACACCAGCATTAAAGGGTAGATACAGGTGTATACTGTGCTGTGCTGGAGGCACACAACACCCACTAACTCCTGCAGATGCCTTTATTATAGAACACCAGCAATGAAGGGCAGATAAAGGTGTATACTGTGCTGGAGGCACACAACACCCACTAACTCCTGCAGATGGCTGTATTAGAGAACACCAGCAATAAAGGGTAGATACGGGTGTATACTGTGCTGTGTTGGAGGCACAAAACACCCACTAACTCCCGCAGATTCCTTTATTATAGAACACCAGCAATAAAGGGTAGATACGGGTGTATATTGTGCTGTGCTGGAGGCACAAAACACCCACTAACTCCTGCAGATGGCTCTATTAGAGAACAGCAATACAGGGTATATACAGGTGTATATTGAAAACAACACAGAGTGCTGGCGCTTGATAATCAGATGTCTAACAGCATAATTGAAAAGAGTGTAATGTTAAAAGTTCATATTCAGAATTTAAAAAGTACTTGAATACTATAACTGGTCCAATTAGGGTCCCTTGCTGGATGAAATGTGCATGGATGGACCGGTGGTGCATCTGCAAGATCATGGGTGGCAGCTCCTCTCCAGAGTGAAGTCAGCTCATATGCAGGAGAAATATAAAACATAGAGGAGCACCACTTCAGTAAAATTGCTTTTATTTCATATAAAGAAAGTAAGTATAATCTCACTTACATAAAAGGTCAGGGGTTTACAGATGAACGAACAGCCGTTCCCACAAGCCGGTGGATGTCTCAAGATAAGGCTCACAATATAATCCACAGAACGCTGGGGGAAGCTCAGCTGTTTTCTGCACTCAGCAGACACACAGACCGGCTCGTGAGAGCAGCGTGAGGACAGCGTGACACCGGGAGGCACAACGCGTTTCTGAGCATGCGCAAAGTCTAAAACGGATATGGGTGCTCCTTTCTCAAGTGTAGGTATGAAAGGAAAATGGGAATGGGTCTGTGGGAAAATCTGTATATTTGGAACAACAATCCCTTTGCTCAACAGGTGGTATTTTTCAGTCGATACATCAACAATATCGTCATCATCTGGGATGGTACTCCATCCCAGGTGGACGAGTTCATCCCCTATTGGAATACAAATGATCTGGGTCTTTCTTTTTCTGCAGTGTGGAATAAGGAGAGTTTGGCTTTCCTCGATCTAGAGCTTAACCATGAAGGTAATAATATCTTTGCTCGCAATTACACCAAACGCACTGCAGGCAATTCATATCTACATTATGATAGCTGCCATCACCCCTTGTGGGTGAAAAACATCCCCAAGGGACAGTTCTGTAGGCTTAGACAGAATTGCACTAGAGATTGCGATTACATAACACAGAGCTCTTTACTTAAAGAAAAGTTAATTGAGAAGGGTTATCCCCCATATTTGGTGTAACAAGCATACAACACTTTTCTTCCTGGAAAAAAACCTAGGATTGTTAAACCCCCGGAAGAACCTGTTGTATGTTTCACTACTCCTCCTTCCTCCTCGAGTGATAGACCTAAGGTCACTTATAGGAAGGCACCTACTCTTAAAAACAAGATAGCACCTAGCAAGCTGAAGTGTAAACGTGACCCTAATCCTCTTTGTCTCATTCCACTCGTAGAGATGTACAGGTGTAACAAATCTCTTTGCAAGACTTGTGATTTTGTTAATCACGGCCAGATCAACGTTATTCATAAAGGAGTTATGTATCCAGCCATTCAATTCCATAACTGCTCTAGTAATTATGTTGTTTATGGCCTCACCTGTCCATGTAAAATGCTATGTGTAGGCCACACAATATGCCCACTTAGACAGCACTCTGGTAAGCACCGTCGACTTATTGAATTGGGCTCTGACAAACATAGCATGCCTCTGCATTTTTTTCAGAATTTCATGGCCGGTCCACGACAGGCCTCCAGGTCTGGGTTATCGAATCCATACCTGGTGGGGTGTCTGAGGCAGAACGCTTTTCAAAATTATGTGAGCGTGAAACTTTTTGGATTTTCTCTCTGGACACTCTTGACCCTAATGGCCTCAACGAGGAAATTGAGATACACACTATCCTTTAAACCTTTGAGAATATAGATACCTCTTTCTTTCTCCCTTTATTCCTTTTATATGTCATTTTATTTCATATTTATATTCTTGGGAATGTTTATGTGTTTAGTAAGATTTTTTGTGTATTTATGGGTGCACTTCAGTTGGACTTACATGCATTCACATCTGAGCATGTTCCTGGGATAGATAGCCTAGTGAACATAATAATATATAATTTTATATTTATTTTTACTTTTATTATATCAGCTATCGCACATCAGTATTGCTTTACATTAGACAGGCGTTCCTTGTCGGTCAATATATTTTATTATTTACTATTAATTTTTAATTTTCTATTTTTTATTATTTTTTTATTTTCTATTTTTTATTTTTATTTTCTATTTTTTATTATTATTGTTTTAAAAAAGTTTTTATTTATTATTTTTCATTTCATATTATTTTCTAAATGGTAATGATGGGCTGATGGCGCTACCTCAAACCTATTGTTTTGTGTTTATATCCAACTAATTCTTTCTATTATTCCAAATTCAACCATGTGCCACTACAAATCAGTTATATTCCTTACCCTAAAAAAGGTGAGCGCGCACAGTTCTTCACTAACGTGATCGAACACTCAGTCAGAATCCCTAAAAAACACCCACACTACATGTAAAATCCAAGGATTCCAAACAATATTCAAAATGATTTTGTGATAGTAATTTTTGTGATCCCAAAAAATATTAGTATACTACACAGCCGACTACCACACACAGTGTGCAAGACCCCTATTCGGGGGAGAGTTTACACTTATAATCGCACTGCGTTTGTGCAGTTCCTGTGCAATTGCTATCACTGTGCACAATTTATATTACCACTATAATACCCCGTGAATGGAAAAAATATATATTACAATGAAAGAACAAAAACCACCGAAACCATGAAAAATACAAAAAATAAGACAATAAAAAATATAAAAATAGAAAAGTCAAAGGCAGAAAAATAAAAAAAAAATAAATGTGCAGGGTGATTCCTAACCCCCTTGCGAATGTGAAAAATACAAAAACCTGAAAAAAGTGTAAATAGAATCCAAAAAATATCAATAGATTTATGTATCTATATATATAAGGTCCACAAGAAGTCTCTTATCATGTGCTTTCAACCATGCGATTATTCTTTTTCAAATAACAGGAAGGTGACTTTTGTGATTAAGCCTGCTTATTGGTGACTTCCGTGCTCGTTCCCCCTCAAGGGTCCCCACTCACCGAATCCACGCACCCCCTAGGGGGTATATTGCCTGTAATCTGTGCTCCACTAGGTTGAGGATTCTTCTAATTAGCTCTGTCTTCAGCTGGTCTTCCCCAGGGTTTATTGGAAATGATGAGAGAAGGAGGCTTTGTTATCCGCCAATAGGTCCTCAAGAAAGAAAAAATCTGCTCATGGTGTAGTATTCTCAATAACTGACCACTTGAGAGAAAGAGCAACGGGCTACAAAAAAGGTTCTTCAAAAATAGGCTTTCCCAAAATAATAGCTTCTGCAATGATTTATATACCTTATTAATATGTATATAGCAGAGGACTAATGATCACTCAAAATATGCTTTATTACAAAAATGTTGTATAATTACAAAAAAGAGAGAGAGAGCTTTCGCATATGCTAAAAAATTAGTTTACAGTGCTTAGTGCAAAGAAACGCTTTTTTACAAAAATGTCCCTTTAAACCAGAAATGCGATCTACAGCAATTGCACTATAAGCCTGTAAATTTAGTATATATATATATATATACCAATAATGCATCTCAGAAAAGTTTAACAAAAAATGGCAAAAAACAAAAATAAAATAAAAACCCGAACAGCAGAAAAATATTAAAAAATAAAAAATAAAAAGTAAAAAATAAAATATATCTTAAAAACAACAGTCCTTTTTAGTGCAAACCAGCGCTATACACAGTTGTATGGAGCCTAAGTACCCAATTCTCTGGGGGGTCCCGTTTGTTTAGGCACTACAGGCTTCCCATACACTGGATGCAAAACTACTTATCTTAATAAAGCCGTATTCCTCCTATGGACGGAGGTTTAAAAGAAATTTTAGCACCAGCCCGGTTCGCCCATCCGCAAGGGTAATCCCCTATTCGAACGGCGTGCGCTCCAACTGCGCTCCACCGGGTCAGGCGCACCGGAAGTGACGTGGTGTACGTAATGACGCTGTTTTTTTTTTTTTTTTTTTTTTTTTTTAGCAGAATATGTCCTAAACTTTATTTTTAGTCAAGATACAAAGCTGCTGCAAGGTCCATCGATGCAAGTTTATAAGGCATTGCTAGCGTAATCTTCTAGCTTCACGTTCAGATTCCAACAGGGTCAATACATCTCCCTCACGAACAGGGCCCTTTACATTTCTTATGATGGAGCGGTTGGTATCATCCATGAACTCGACACGGACCTGAGTACACTGTCCCTGAGATCCAGTCCTCCCAAGAACTTTTGTTACCCGAGCAAGCTTGATCGGCTGCACGCGGCCTGTGTCCATGATGGCGGATTCGAGCAAGAAAGAGCGTCATTACGTACACCACGTCACTTCCGGTGCGCCTGACCCGGTGGAGCGCAGTTGGAGCGCACGCCGTTCGAATAGGGGATTACCCTTGCGGATGGGCGAACCGGGCTGGTGCTAAAATTTCTTTTAAACCTCCGTCCAT
Organism: Lithobates pipiens; assembly: GCF_037356315.1. Classification (NCBI taxonomy): domain Eukaryota; kingdom Metazoa; phylum Chordata; class Amphibia; order Anura; family Ranidae; genus Lithobates; species Lithobates pipiens. Next base: position 211,766,280 of record NW_027507758.1, read on the forward strand.
AGGAGGAATACTGCTTTATTAAGATAAGTAGTTTTGCATCCAGTGTATGGGAAGCCTGTAGTGCCTAAACAAACGGGACCCCCCAGAGAATTGGGTACTTAGGCTCCATACAACTGTGTATAGCGCTGGTTTGCACTAAAAAGGACTGTTGTTTTTAAGATATATTTTATTTTTTACTTTTTATTTTTTAATATTTTTCTGCTGTTCGGGTTTTTATTTTATTTTTGTTTTTTGCCATTTTTTGTTAAACTTTTCTGAGATGCATTATTGGTATATATATATATATATACTAAATTTACAGGCTTATAGTGCAATTGCTGTAGATCGCATTTCTGGTTTAAAGGGACATTTTTGTAAAAAAGCGTTTCTTTGCACTAAGCACTGTAAACTAATTTTTTAGCATATGCGAAAGCTCTCTCTCTCTTTTTTGTAATTATACAACATTTTTGTAATAAAGCATATTTTGAGTGATCATTAGTCCTCTGCTATATACATATTAATAAGGTATATAAATCATTGCAGAAGCTATTATTTTGGGAAAGCCTATTTTTGAAGAACCTTTTTTGTAGCCCGTTGCTCTTTCTCTCAAGTGGTCAGTTATTGAGAATACTACACCATGAGCAGATTTTTTCTTTCTTGAGGACCTATTGGCGGATAACAAAGCCTCCTTCTCTCATCATTTCCAATAAACCCTGGGGAAGACCAGCTGAAGACAGAGCTAATTAGAAGAATCCTCAACCTAGTGGAGCACAGATTACAGGCAATATACCCCCTAGGGGGTGCGTGGATTCGGTGAGTGGGGACCCTTGAGGGGGAACGAGCACGGAAGTCACCAATAAGCAGGCTTAATCACAAAAGTCACCTTCCTGTTATTTGAAAAAGAATAATCGCATGGTTGAAAGCACATGATAAGAGACTTCTTGTGGACCTTATATATATAGATACATAAATCTATTGATATTTTTTGGATTCTATTTACACTTTTTTCAGGTTTTTGTATTTTTCACATTCGCAAGGGGGTTAGGAATCACCCTGCACATTTATTTTTTTTTTATTTTTCTGCCTTTGACTTTTCTATTTTTATATTTTTTATTGTCTTATTTTTTGTATTTTTCATGGTTTCGGTGGTTTTTGTTCTTTCATTGTAATATATATTTTTTCCATTCACGGGGTATTATAGTGGTAATATAAATTGTGCACAGTGATAGCAATTGCACAGGAACTGCACAAACGCAGTGCGATTATAAGTGTAAACTCTCCCCCGAATAGGGGTCTTGCACACTGTGTGTGGTAGTCGGCTGTGTAGTATACTAATATTTTTTGGGATCACAAAAATTACTATCACAAAATCATTTTGAATATTGTTTGGGATCCTTGGATTTTACATGTAGTGTGGGTGTTTTTTAGGGATTCTGACTGAGTGTTCGATCACGTTAGTGAAGAACTGTGCGCGCTCACCTTTTTTAGGGTAAGGAATATAACTGATTTGTAGTGGCACATGGTTGAATTTGGAATAATAGAAAGAATTAGTTGGATATAAACACAAAACAATAGGTTTGAGGTAGCGCCATCAGCCCATCATTACCATTTAACTTTTAAACATAACCTGGGTTTCAGATTGTGTTCTTAGGGAGGCAGCAACCTCATAGTGACTAATATAAATAGGTCCAACTTTTATATATGTATTTTCTACACTGCTATACCTCATAAAATACTGCAACTAGTAACACATTATCAATAGAGTCAGGGGGAGATACAGGCATTCACATATATCCCTGTGTGACTGTGACCTGCTCCATAAGCGCGGCCTTTCGTGTACAGTTGATTTATATATATTTTCTAGTTTATATATCTATATATTTTCATTTATTTTCATTATTATTATTTTCATTTTTATTTGTATTAATTTCATTGTTAATTTAATTCATATATATATTTTCAATTTTTGTGACTAGTATTCTCTAATGGGGTTGTCATTTCAGCCTTTTAGCAGACATTATCGGGTTAATTTTGTTGTCTATTTAGATCCCTATTTAAATGCCGTTCACTGTTTTCCTTCAATACCTACACTTGAGAAAGGAGCACACATATCCGTTTTGGACTTTGCGCATGCTCAGAAACGCGTTGTGTCTCCCGGTGTCTCCCGCTGACATCACGCGCTGCTCTCACGAGCCGGTCTGTGTCTCTGCTGAGGCAAAACACAGCTGAGCTCCCCCCCAGCGTTCTGTGGATTATATTGTGAGCCTTATCTTGAGACCTGCTTGTGGGAACGGCTGTTTGTTCATCTATAAACCCCTGACCTTTTATGTAAGTAAGATAATACTTTCTTTATATGAAATAAAAGCAATTTTACTGAACTGGTGCTCCTCTGTGTTTTATACAGGTGTAAATTGTGCTGTGCTGGAGGCACACAACACCCACTAACTTCTGCAGATGGCTGTATTAGAGAACTCCAGCAATAAAGGGTAGATACAGGTGTATACTGCTCTGGAGGCACACAACACCCACTAACTCCTGCAGATAGCTCTATTCGAGAACAGCAATAAAGGGTAGATACAGGTGTGTACTGCGCTGAAGGCACACAACACCCACTAACTCCTGCAGATGGCTCTATTAGAGAACAGCAATAAAGGGTAGATACAGGTGTGTACTGCGCTGGAGGCACACAACACCCACTAACTCCTGCAGATGGCTCTATTAGAGAACAGCAATAAAGGGTAGATACAGGTGTATACTGCGCTGGAGGGACACAACACCCACTAACTCCTGCAGATGGCTCTATTAGAGAACAACAGCAATAAATGGTAGATACAGGTGTATACTGTGCTGGAGGCACACAACACCCACTAACTCCTGCAGATGCCGGAAAACTACACAAGGCCGCCTCACTGGCAGCCTTATATAGTGTGGGGCGTGTACTAAACACCCTGAGCTATAATTGGCCACAGGCATCCTGCCTGTGGCCAATTATGGCTCTCCTCGCTGCCAGCGCTGTGATTGGCCAAGCATGTGGGGTCACAGTGCATGCTTGGCAAATCATGAGCCAGCAACACACTGGGATAGTGCAGTGCATTGTGGGCCGTGAGTGCCACACAAATTTGGCGCGAGCGGCCCACAGAGTTCTGGCTTCGCCCGAGCTCATCCCTAATTGTGAAGATTCAAGCATCCCAAAGCCTATATAAAATATCAGCAATCAAGGGTAGCAGGCACCAATTCTTAATCTTTCATCGAGCGCTTTAGGCGGGTGGGCCTTGGCGCTGAGTGGCCGCATATTTGGATGCATTGGTGCAACTAGCGCTGTGCTGAGAGCGTGCGGCTAACAGAACACTCCCGATCGTCGCTTTTCCGATCATGTGACTGCCGTGACAGCCAATCACGGCAATCAGTGAAACAATGGCTTTGAAATGACAGAGATCAATTCTTTTAGGATCCGTTGGTGGGTGCCATCTGATCCTGGTGCTTTATTCACCTTTATTCTGTCTAAATATTTCTGGACCATATCACTTTTGCGCCATTGTGGATCATTTGGGGCTGTGTCACTACCATCCTCATTATGGACTTGAGCTTCACCATGCTCCTTTGCATACACAGAGCTGAAGAAAGTATTTAATAAATTTGCCTTTTTTTTGTCCCCAGTCACGCACTCCAGATTATTTTGTAAAGGGGCTACATACTCAGACCTGACCTTTTTTACCATTAATATATTTGAAGCATTTCTGGGGGTTAGTCCTACTATCTTTTGCAATCTGTCATTCATTTTGAATTTTGCATCCCTGATTTCCTTTTTACATATTCTGTTTTATTCTTTGTAACATTAAAACAATGATAATGTTCCTTAATTTTAATATTTTTTAAAAGCTCTTTTTTTATTTACAGCCTTTTAACTTTGGCCATGAGCCATGTAGGTTTTATTTTAAGCTTTTTAAACATATTTCCCATGAGAATAAACTTTGCAGTGAGTTTGCATATAGTCTTTTTGAAGAATTTCCATTTCTGTTCAATGCCAATATTCCCTCCCAGTCTAAGTATTGGAGAGCAGCCCTCATCTTTGGAAAATTTGCTCTCTTAAAGTTAAGAGTTTTTATATTTCCCGTATGTGTATGATAAAGCGTATCTTTTTGCAACCACTGAAGACCAAGAATGTTGGGGCTGGAAGACTTAGGAAGGAGACCTCCTCATGGATGTACAACACAGATGTATATAACTACAGAGATAATTCATAACCACAGGCGTCCAAAGGCAAGGTAGAGCCATCAAATGCTGATACCTTGAGGAGCATCTTCAAGGGAATGAGAGGAAAGCCCATTTCAGTGGCCACATATGCAGATATGAGTTCAGGGCCTAATGAATGGAGGCAGGTATGACGAATCAAGGAAAGGTGGTGGAATTTGATCTCCGGTCGAGATAACCTCCCTCTGGGCGACCTAGACGCAAGAGTTTTCCTGGGTGAACAAGGTAGGCATTACATTCAGTGGAGCACAGGAGAGACATCTAAGGTCTTTTAGACCCTAAATGTCTCATTAAAAATAGCCTGTCACCAGGGGCATAACTAGAAATCACAGGGGCCCATAGCAAAATGTTGTATGGGCCCCCCCCTGCAAACAGCCGCCCCACAAAAAAAATGAACTAATGTTATTGAACAACAGATTACCACACTCATGTGGCACAGTACCCATGTAACAGCTTATATTAATTTCAAACAAAACAAAAATGTAACCATATAATAAATACAATGCAAAATTCAAAGCATTGTGTGTACTACTTTTACTCTTTTATACTTACGTTTTGTAAAGGACAAACAAGGCAAACTGCACCGGATTAAGAGGAAAATTAACAGGATGACAACCTTGTAAGGGAAGGAATAAATTAGGTCTTACATTCTATACACTTTAAAATTGCAATAAAATTCTTAATTTTTGAGTTTAAACCTACTTGATTTAGACCTCGAGCATATTTTCAACATGTCTTTAAAAATAACCAAAGGAAAAGAAACCATGGTTTCAACAGCCAACAGCCAAAAACAAGCCAAATGTAAGGTAACAGAACATTAGAAAATGTCAATCTGAAAAAGAGTGAATCTTGATCTAAAATGTGTAGATAATAGGATGATAAATTAACAATATCTTACTACATTTCTTTTATTTGATTTTATCCATTTCTCTCCAAAGCTGTTTTCCAGCCAAACAGGCAGAACAGGAGCCAAAAACCTGCCATCCTTTGATTTGACTAGAAAAGTGTAATTTGTCATCAAATAGGAAGAGTTAGATGGCTAAATGGGAAAGGTCTACACACACACACACACTTTACAAAAGAGTGTATGCAGAAAACCAATTTTGACTGGATTAAAAAAAAGATTGTTTGATTCACATAGGATGAAATTTTTCCTGATTTGCAATGCTCAAAGAGGGCACATGGGGCAGCTGTGGACAGGTATGTAAACAGAAATGTATTAGTTAACTAGCCAATTTAACAACTGAGGCTAGTTAACCACTTCAGCCTCGGACCAATAAACACCTTAAGGACCAGAGGTCTTTTTCCAATTTCGCACTGCACTGCTTTAACTGGTAATTGCGCGGTCATGCAATATTGCACCCAAACGAAATTTGCGTCCTTTTCTTCCCACAAATAGAGCTTTCTTTTGATGGTATTTGATTGCCTCTGCGATTTTTTTTTTTTGCGATATAAATGGAAAAAGAGCGAAAATTTTGAAAAAAAAAGATATTTTCTTCTTTTTGTTATAAGAAAAATCGAATAAACTAAATTTTAGTCATACATTGAGGGCAAAATTTATTCAGCCACATGTCTTTAGTAAAAAAAATGTCAATAAGCGTATATTTTTTGGTTTGCGCAAAAGTTATAGCGTCTACAAACTAGAGTACATTTTCTGGAATTTACACAGCTTTTAATTTATGACTGCCGATCTCATTTCTTGAGGTGCTAAAATGGCAGGGCAGTACAAATCCCCCCCAAATGACCCCATTTTGGAAAGTAGACACCCCAAGGAAATTGCTGATGGGTATGTTGAGCCCATTGAATATTTATTTTTTTTGTCCTAAGGGATTGAATAATGACAAAAAAAAAATTTTTTTTACAAAAAGTTGTCACTAAATGATATATTGCTCACACATGCCATGGTTATATGTGGAATTGCACCCCAAAATATATTCCGTTACTTCTCCCGAGTATGGGGATACCACATGTGTGGGACTTTTTGGGAGTCTAGTCGCGCACGGCACCCCGAAAACCAATCACCACCTTCAGGATTTCTAAGGGTGCAAATTTTTGATTTAACTCCTCACTACCTATCACAGTTTCGAAGGCCATAAAATGCCAAAATAGCACAAAACCCCCCAAAATGACCCCATTTTGGAAAGTAGACACCCCAAGCTAATTACTGAGATGCATGTTGAGTCCATGGAATATTTTATATTTTGCCAAAAGTTGCGGGAAGATTACAAACTTTTTTGATTTAACTCCTCACTACCTATCACAGTTTCGAAGGCCATAAAATGCCAAAATAGCACAAAACCCCCCCAAATGACCCCATTTTGGAAAGTAGACACCCCAAGCTATTTACTGAGAGGCATGTTGAGTCCATGGAATATTTTATATTTTGCCAAAAGTTGCGGGAAGATTACAAACTTTTTTTTTTTTGCACAAAGTTGTCACTAAATGATATATTGCTCACACATGCTATGGGCAGAAGTCAAATTACACCACAAAATAAATTCTGCTGCTTCTCCCGAGTACGGGGATACCACATGTGGGGGACTTTTTGGGAGCCTAGCCACGTACGGGACCCCGAAAACCAAGCACTGCCTTCCGGATTTAAATATAAAATGCTACCAAAAAAACTGTTAGCGATGGCAGGGATCAGGCCTGACTCTGCGATCGCTGCAGTTATGTGTTTAGTGTTTTGTAAGTGACAGTGATCGATCGATACTGCACTTGGGTGGGCTGGGCAGAGGGGCAAAACGCAGGTGCTAGCAGGTATCTGGGCTGATGCCGCTAACAATGCGTTTTTTTGGAACCCTAAACTGCTGGGGACGCTAGTATAGATCTGATCAGATCAGATATTGATCTGTTCAGATTCTATAGCACTACGGGAGGTGTATGCTTTGCGTGTGGGTGTTAGCGGTACTGGCACTAACCTAGCGCTGCCTGGGGCGACGCAGACCCTGACCCTAAAACCTAATTGATATCACCCGCCGGGTGATCAGGGGGTTAAACCTTTATTGGGTAATAAATGGTGGGTGCCCTGATGCTATAAAAAACAAACTAACCAGAGTCACCCGTAACACTTATACGGTGATCAGTGGTGAAAGGGTTAACTAGGGGCAATCAGGGGGTTCAAATTTTTATTAGGTAGTATATGGGGGTCCCTGGCGCTATATAAAAACCTGACGGGGAACCTAAATAACTAACTGGCTAACCAGCGTCACCAGTGACACTTATACTGTGATCGCTGGTGAAAGGGGGTCAAAGGGTTAACTAGCAGCAATCAGGGGGTTAAAACCATTATTGGGTAGTATATCGGGGTACCTAGCGCTATAAAAACCTGGCGGTGAACCTAAAAAAATAACTAGCTACCTAGCGACACTAGCGACACTGATGCAGCGATCAGAAAAATGATCGCTTAGTGACACTGGCAAAAGGGGGTGAAAGGGTTAACTAGCGGCAATCAGGGGGTTAAAACCATTATTGGGTAGTATATCGGGGTACCTAGCGCTATAAAAACCTGGCGGTGAACCTAAAAAAATAACTAGCTACCTAGCGACACATGCAGCGATCAGAAAAATGATCGCTTAGTGACAATGGCAAAAGGGGGTGAAAGGGTTAACTAGCGGCAATCAGGGGGTTAAAACCATTATTGGGTAGTATATCGGGGTACCTAGCGCTATAAAAACCTGGCGGTGAACCTAAAAAAATAACTAGCTACCTAGCGACACTAGCGACACTGATGCAGCGATCAGAAAAATGATCGCTTAGTGACACTGGCAAAAGGGGGTGAAAGGGTTAACTAGCGGCAATCAGGGGGTTAAAACCATTATTGGGTAGTATATCGGGGTACCTAGCGCTATAAAAACCTGGCGGTGAACCTAAAAAAATAACTAGCTACCTAGCGACACATGCAGCGATCAGAAAAATGATCGCTTAGTGACACTGGCAAAAGGGGGTGAAAGGGTTAACTAGCGGCAATCAGGGGGTTAAAAACATTATTGGGTAGTATATCGGGGTACCTAGCGATATAAAAACCTGGCGGTGAACCTAAAAAAATAACTAGCTACCTAGCGACACTAGCGACACATGCAGCGATCAGAAAAATGATCGCTTAGTGACACTGGCAAAAGGGGGTGAAAGGGTTAACTCTAGGGGCAATCAGGGGGTTAAATCTTTATTGGGGGGTGATAGGGGGCTACCCTGGACCTAACACTAACTGTCCTGACAGTTTTTACTGTCACAACTGACACTGAATGCATTGATCAGTAAAGAAATGATCAATGCAATCAGTGACACTGTGACTGGGGGGGGAGGGGGGGCGGGGGGCGATCGGGGGGGGGGGATCGGGGGGGGGGGTTTGTGTGCCTGTGTGTACCTACATGTCAGTGTAGTGTTGGTGCACACTTACTATTAGTCTTCTCCTCGTAGTCCGGTCAAAAAGACCGCCCCGAGGAGAATGACATCACTTCCTCCTTCCTGTGTAAACAATACACAGTGGGAGGAAGCTTCTCATTGGCCAGGAGCGATCCAGAGGGGGTGGCCGAAAACGAACGGCCATCCCCTCATCACGGAGCGCTCCTGGAGGGAACCGGACCGTCGTATCCAACGGGAGGGGGTCCGATTGGACCCCCCACCCGCTGGAAGGCAATCACGTACATCTACGTGATTGTGCCTGCCTGTGCCATTGTGCTGACGTACATTGGCAATACGGCGGTCCTGAAGTGGTTAAAGGAGTAAAGTAGAACTCTATCCAACAAAAAGTACAAAGCTGACATACATATAAGCATTCAGACAAAATATTTGCCAAATACTTATAATTCAGTTCAGCCAGTTTTCTGTTTTACACATCAAAGCCATCTTAGAAAGCCAGTCAGGTTTGCACGATTGTACCTTTGCCCCCTTCTAAGTCTGCTCACGCAAGCATAAGCTGCCAATTCTACCATGTATTTGTAATCAGAGCCCTCCTCGACACCTGAGAGCAACCTAACTATGACCTGCATTGTGCCTCGGCCTGTAGGTCAGTATACCTGAAAAGAAGGCATACCCTGTATGAATACCTGCTTGCTTGTAAATACCGAGAAAGTGGGAACCGGGAGGGTGGGTACCCGGAAATAGTCACAGACGTCGTCACAGCCAGGGAGGGAGGCTTAAATAGCGCCCGGGCTCCTCCCACAAATACAGGCTGGCCTGCGGCCAGCCTTACAACTTGTAATCAGAGCCCTCCTCGACACCTGAGAGCAACCTAACTAAGACCTGCATTGTGCCTCGGCCTGTAGGTCAGTATACCTGAAAAGAGGGCAAAAAGACACGTGGATAGGTGAATAAATAGAGTGTTTAATGGTGCTGCACAAACCGAGATTCATTTAACAAAGAGGCGAATGCCCTGCTGACTTCTTCCTGTGGATCGGGGATATACCTGCTAAAACAGGCGGAATTCCAGCGCCCCATGTGTTTGATGATATGAGGGGGCACTCCCTGTTTGGATGCGGCAGATGCTGCCCCGATTCTGAATGAATGACCCGTGAATGATTTGGGGTCCAACCCCAACTTGGCGATTAACAACCTAACATGTGTCATGAACTGTTTGGATGTCAATGGATCGGATGGAAATGGTAACAACGGGCTGTGCTGAGGAGATGCCGCAAAAAACACGCCAAGCGCATCAAGTACCTGGAGTGGACACCACCTACTGCTGGTACCATAGAACTTAACTACATACCCCTGACCCACCTGCTTGGTCTTGTTATTGTTGAGCTGCAGAGCGAAGTGGTCCGAGAACCTGCTAAGACTACCCTTGGACAGAAAAGGTGCATGATTGCTGACCCGTGACACCTCCCCTGGTCTGAGGAACCCAAAGAAACTTAAATATACCGCTGCTTTGATCACCAGACTGGGACCTACGCCAAAAGGGGATGCCGAAAGTAAATCCGAAATGTCCCGAACCATCCGACCGGAAATGGGCAGCCTGGCCGCCTGAGCCTGACCCTGAGCTTTCCGCACACCCCTCAGCAAGGCTTTGAGAGGGTGAGTGGCAAAAATGGACGGACTAGCAGGGTCTTGGATGGACCTAAAATGCTGAATGCCTGCGAGATAAGATTTGATGGTACTGGCGGACAAAGCCAACTCGCTGTGGCAATAGGCCGCAAATGCCATGACAGAACGGATATCCCACGGGCTGCTAGAAGGATGCCACCTCAAAAACCTGAGAAAACTCCTCCACCCCGTGGAGTAGGCTTTAAACGTATTGCTGGACAAGGATGCGTTGGCCAAACCGATCGCCTGTGTCCAGAATCTTGTCAGTCCATGGTGAGAAGGCAAAAAGGAGGGACTGGCTTGCCCAACCGTTCTGCTTCCGGATGCTGTAAGAAAAATTGACTGAATTTGAAACGTGACAAAGCATCGGCCGCCCTATTAAAATCCCCACCGATGAATTCCCCCTGAAAATGGAACCTGTGAGTCAACCCCAACCATGTCAATCTGCGCATGAAGGCCATAATGGCTAGGGACCCTGACCTGCCTTTGTTGATTATGTTGGCCGTGGCCTGATTGTCTGTGAAAAAAATAACAGAACTTCCCGTCCAGACCGGCCCCCAAGTGACAGCTGCAGCCACAATTGGGTAGATTTCAAATAAAGCCGAAGTCTGCGCGAATTTCGGTAACTGAAACACCTCCCGAGGCCAACGACCAGCCAGCCATTCCACCCCACACATGGCCGCAAACCCTCCTGATGCCGCTGCATCTGAGAACACCCTGGGTGAAGAGCTGGAAGGCTGTGGCACAAGCAATGAGATGCCATTCCAGTCCCGCAAAAAGTGATCCCACATGATCAGGTCAGCGCGTGCGTCAGCTTGCAAGCTGACACGAGCGTCCGCATCCTGGCTAAGGGGCAAGAGGGCCAAAAGTCTGGAAACAAAGGCCCTGCCTTGCGGAATGATTCGCATCGCATGATTGAGCATGCCCAAGAGTGACTGCAACTCCTTTTTTGAACAGACGGCCGAACAAACAAACGCATGGATGGTCAGACGTATTCTGTCCAGCTTCACTTTGGGCAAACTTGCAATCATGCGCCTGGAATCCAGCGTGATGCCTAAAAAATTTATGACCTTGGCGGGACCTTCCACTTTGTGGACAGCCAATGGCACGTTCAGCTCAGTAAACAAATCCATGAGATACTGCAGGTCCCTAGGAGCCCTGGATGGATCCTCCACGAGCAAAAAATCGTCGAGATAGTGCACCACCCCCTGGCAGCCTTTGTGATGACCCAGGATCCAATGGAGAGCCTGGGCGAAAATATCGAACAAACAGGGACTGCTTTTGGCCCCAAAAGTTAACTTTGTGGCAAAATAATAACAGTCCCGCCACCTGATGCCATGCCATTGCCAGAGTGCCGCACTGATTGGGAGTAACTTGAACGCATCAGCAACGTCCGCCTTGGATAACCAAGCCCCTTGACCCAACTGAAGAATAAGCTGAATGGCTGAATCAACCGAAGAATACTTCAAAGAAAACTCTTCCGAAGGAATCAGTGAGTTGATGCTGGGAATGTGTGAGCAATGAGGAGCGGACAAATCGTAGATGAGACGGTATTTATTTGAAAATTTGCCACATACAACCCCAATGGGGCTAACCCTCCACATGCCGAACGGAGAGGAAGAAAAAGGGCCGATCACAAACCCTTTGGCAACCTCTACACCCAACAATTGATCAACTAATGAGGCATGTTGGTCAGCAGACACCAGGTTTCTACACTCAAACGTTTCCGTAGGCAACGTGATTAACCCTGTGTGGAACCCAACCATGAAGCCATTCAACAGAAAATCCCTGACCACCGTGTATGGGTGATCCTCTAAATAACCCCCTAAAGCAGCAACATTCACCCGGCCTAGTCATGTGGTCCCAAATGGTTTGACCATACAGGACGATTTGGGATGAGCCCGGAAGCAATTAGAACACACATGCAGGAGTCTGCACTGATTGTAATTGCAGCCAGCATGATTGAAATTGTTGCAAACCTGCGATTTCCCTAAAAAATGAATGGTCCTGCCCAGCTTGTCCACCTGGCCTGAAGGACCCGTGGAAGAAACACCAACCCCCTGTCTGCTAACCCCTGACGGACCCGGGGCCTCAACCACAGGACACCAAGCAGCGGTATGCGTTGAAGACTGACAGGAGCTGCATACCGGGGACTTCTGATTGGCAAAATGCCTGCAAAACAGCTCCATGTCAACGTTGCTCCAACACATGACCACCTGGAACTGAGTCCAAGTGGACGCCACCTTGGCCGAAAAGGAACGGTGATAGTCATAGAAACTGCAACCCCCATACTTGTGAGCCAGATCTACCACCTTGTGGAGATAAAGGTCCAACTCCACCCTCCTATCCGGACTGACCGCGCAAATGATGTCCCGGAAGATGCCGAAAGCCAGCACAAACTCAGCCACATTGAGTTTGCGATTGAGTCTGGGGTCTTTGACTTTCAGCACAACCGACACCTCACCGCAAGCATATGATTTTTTTTCAGTGATGTCTTGTGATGCAATTAGTAAAGAGGCTAGATTCACATCCTTCCCATCCAAAATGTCTCTCTTCAAATTGGCAGGAATGAAGTGAGACGGTGACACAGATGGGGGAGCTGCCAACGGTGATGGAGCTGTGAAAGGCAGGGGAACGGCCATGTTACCTGTGAGAGCCCCGGCAAGGACTGGAGCTGGGGACACAGGAAGCGCCTGCGTTCTGGCCGCATGCGCTTCCACCACCTCCATTCTATCCTGCATCTGGGACATGGAAGTGGATAATGAGTTCAACAAAGCATGAATCTGCGTAAGGGAATTCTGCACCGAAACCTGCGACATGCTGTTGTCGGGGAGTGGCTGTCCCGTGCCGGATTGCAATAGTCTAAAAAGTTCAGCCTTCCTGGCAGTAGCTGGAAAAGAAATTCCCCTGCGCCGAAGTTCCGCCGTGAGCCTGGGCACCATCCAGCTCCTTAATGAAGGGGTGCTGCCATGCACAGACCCCCCGGTGACAGATGGCGGAATGAACGCAAATTCGTCACTCTCAGAAACATGTGACATGATGAATCTGCGGTAAAAGCACAAGAACATGAGAAACTACATACTGACCCGCCCCCCCCTCTCCCTGAAAGTACGGACCTAATCCTGCCAAGGATGTAATCATGTAACAATCAGTGCATGAATAAAAACCTGAAGCGCCCCCCCCCCATACCTGAATGAGTGTGCTGAGAAAGCCCGAGCGACCTGCGGCGCTACAACAGGTAAATTAATAACGAACACTCAGGGCTAAAAACAAAAATACCCACAGAGCGTGGTGGGTACCGAAATAAGCGTATGAAGTGAAGTGCGACGTATGACGTATGAAATGTTGGCCGCGAGCCTGTAACCTACGAAAACTAAGTGAATCCTGGCCCGTAAGGATCTAAAGACGAGATGAAAACCTGACCTGCCCCATGTGAAGAACCCATGAAACCTGAAGAAATACACGCACCTTCTGTTTGCGAAAAGTTGCGACAAGACGAACGAGTCACCCGCAAGGTAATGTACCTAACATGAGTTAACACGGACAGAAAATCAAGCACATTACTTACCCTGTTGAAGAAATGAAGCGCCTGACAAACCCCTACTAACCCTGACACCCATCCCTGAACACACCTGATAATGGCAATCAAATCACGGCTTCCTGACAATCATACAACGCCTGAGCTAGGAACAGAACCTGTGGAGCAAACGTGAAACCTTGAAGAAAAGGTACAAAGCCTGGATGGTCATCAGATACATCGCCCCCCCCCCCCAACACCCCCCTCACCGACTGAGCCCACAATAACCATGCCGCATGCCCCAAACGCCCCTGCATGCGCCTGACCGCCCTGAGATGCCCTCAGTGAGCCAAGCAACCCACCCCCCCCCCCCCACGACCCTCCCCCCATGTAAGACCACCAAATAGCTAAGTAGCTGCCCCCGCCATGACCCCGTCAACCTGCGACTGATGAGGGATCTGAAATGTGCAAAAACCGGCTAACCATGCGTCGTGCTCCAGACCTGAATGAGTGATGCGAACGAACGAATGAATGAATGAACAAGCACTGACGCGTACTTGAGAGAATGCTGAGATGAACTGCACCATGGCACCACCCATGGCCGATGAACCCCACCTGTCGCATGAGTGACTGTGCGAGTACCTGGCATGGCTGACACATGCGACCGGGGCACTGCCTTGTACCCTGACACAGAACCAGCAATGTACCTGATGGAAAAAGAACAGCAGACTGACCAAGCCAGCTTGTGGGGGGGGGGGGGGCTGTATCTCCCCTGACGGACGTGACTCCCCCCCCCACGGAACGGCGGCCGTGCTGAAAGTGGATATGCCTTCCTGTGGGCCAGAAACATGCCCCCCAAATGATCCACCAGTGATGGTTTCCACACATGGAATAAGCCCCACCATAAGCGCCATCTGCGCCATCCGCACCACCGCTGTTGTCAGTGCCATCCTCCCCCACCCCCCCCCAACGCCACCTACCTCCCGCCAGTCCAACAGCCCGCCCGCCTCGCTCCACGAAAGGCCCGGTGCTGCGGTTTGCAAGAATCACGTCTGGAACGCAAACCGGAAACCGCGATCCCGGAAGTGAAGTCGTGACCCGGAAATAGTCACAGACGTCGTCACAGCCAGGGAGGGAGGCTTAAATAGCGCCCGGGCTCCTCCCACAAATACAGGCTGGCCTGCGGCCAGCCTTACAACTTATTCAAATGTCTTCCTAAAGTTCCACTTTATTATTTGCCAAACTGGAACCAAAGGGTCCTATTTATAACATATTTCCCATGCTCCTCAGCTTCATATAATAGTCAAAATACAATATTACATTGCATAAGTTTGACCTAAAAAAACAAACAAACACAAAGAATGTATCTTTTTGTGCCAAGTGGCAAAAAAGAAATGTTTTGACATTTTCAGAGGATGAATAGCTCTGCGAATAGGTTATAAATAGACCCCATGGTTTAACCCAAATAAGAAAGGCTATGGCAACAAAACCAAACATGAACTTTAGAACCTCTTTCAACTTGTATACTCACAAAACACCACATCTTAGAAAACACGTCTGCATGCCTATAATTCTGCGAAAGTGTCCACAATGTGGTTTAGGTCCAGCCGTTTTGCTCTAGCATTTTCAATGCGTAGGATAGCAAGCCCAAAAAGCCCTTGCTCAGACATAGTGCTTCTGAGATAATTCTTTATTAGTTTTAGTTTTGAGAAGGATCTTTCTGCTGAGGCCACAGTCACATAGCAACGCTATGTACACATCCGGCAGATTTGATGAAAGAGCACTATTCTCAAAGAGAAAACATGCAGGAGCCTTCACAGAGGACAATTTCTGAATGTCCTATTTAAGTGCTGATCTAAAACTTAGAAGTTGACCAGCAAAAGTTGATGAGAGGTCTTTTTCATACTTTTGTTGAAGATTTGATGCAGCTTTAAACAAATCATCATCCAATGCTGATGATGGAACTGCAGGTTGAATTATTTCAAACTGCTGAACAACCTGATTAAGTCCTTGGAACCCTTTTGACAACTGGTTTATTATTATGTCTAAGCACCTATAGAAAAGGTTGATTTTGAAACGTTCAAGGTCTTCTAATCTCTCATCGTACAATTCACCAAAATGCTTTCTGACAGTGCAAATTCGTTTTTCTTCAAATCTGGGGGTAAAATTCTATTTTTGTGCAAGCAATACTGCATTATTTCTGGGTTCCCAAAACTGCTTCTGAAATTGGAATTAAATGAGAAGCTTTGGACAAGTCCATGCTGTCTGACTGGAGGGGTTTAGACAGAGAATTTATGCTTAAGAATATTTTGGTTTGTAGAACAATTAGAAATATAGATTGGAAGCACACTCATTTTTTTCAGCCCCATTGCCTCTTCTCTTTCACTTTTTTTTGTAGCTACAAGGCTTATTTTTGATAGCGCTTTAAGTACATCTGCAAAACCAAAATGCAAGGCAAGCATCGACTCATAGCGAGATGACCAGCGTGTGGGACACAATTTCTTCAGTGTAACAGAGGATTCACTGGTAAATGAAGACAGGATCTCCCACCGCTTTCCACTGTCCCCCAAAAAAATTATGTAAATGTTGAACCACACCCATGAAGTTTGAGACCTCGGTAATCTATGCCACAGCATCTTGGAGGACCAAATTAAGATTGTGTGCTGCACACTAAATATAAAGTTCATTTTCCTCTCTCTGCAAAATTCGAGTCTGCACACCAGAATTGGTTCAACTCATTGTAGCAGCACCATCATAGCCCTGACCATGGCACTTATCCAGAGAAATTCCTTTATCATCAATAAATGCAAGTATTTATTTTTCTATACCTGCAGCACTTTGCTCATGAATAGCATTAAATCCAGGAAATGCCTCGTGTGTTAATTTGCTTTACTATTGTATTTGGATCTCTTTCAATAGAAACATATCGGAGCCCCTGGCTAATTTGATCACATTTAGAGATATCCTGAGTAGTATGTATAATCAAGTAAAACTACATTTTACACTTCAGCCAAAATGTAATTCAGAATTTGCTTTGACAAAATATCTATGACTTCATTTTGAATTTTTGGACTAAGGTATTTGACTTTTCCCTGTGGTAACTGTAGCAATTGCTTTAATATGGGATCATGCTCAGCTAGCAGCTCAATTATTGCCAGGAAGTTTCCACTGTTGACTTCTCCTATTTTTTCTCTGTGGCCATGGAAGGCCATGTTATTCATAGCCATAGTCAAGGTGAGATTCACTAATCTATTTAAAACATCTCTCCAAAAGTTTTTTATTTTCTTAATTGTTTTTCATTTTCCTCATCTATTGTTCCCTTTTTACGCCACTGATCATATACTATGCAAGAGTCTATATGAGTTTGAGATGTTTTATGAACCTGTATTTTTGTTGAAAATGCTTCTTCAGAGCCTAGTTTTTTTACGGTCACCCAATTATCAGCCTGGTTTTCAGTATGCAACATTCAATTTAGGAGAATAACAGAGCCAGGTAATGGGTAGTTTAAGTCTTGTTTTTGTTTTTTCAGAATATTTTACTGAAAAAACACCTCTGTTCCTCATTGTCTCTCTTAAAGGGCCCTGTAGGTCTGCAAGGACCATTTGTGGTTATAAATCTCTTCACATGTGCATCTGTAATTGTAATTGTAAAGTTTGCCCTGCCTGTGACATATTTTGTAGATGCAATGCCAGTTAGCACAGCTATGTCACTACCAGTCAAGTGAACATGGGCTGCTGCATATGGCTCAGTTTCAGGATAATCTTTTTCAATATTGTCCTCGGTGACACCACCTAACTCCTGGCTTGTACTTGGTTCATTCAGGGAAAATCTCTGACCAACATTGGGCACATTAAAAAAAAAATTGATTTTTGGAAGTTTCTCAGTTTTGTAGGCGTCTTCCTTTTTCTTTTTACGCTTGTGAGCACCACTTTGATGATGGTAACTGGACATTATGGTTGAAACTGAAAAATACAGTACAAGAAAAGACCCTTACTCCTCAATTACATAGTTAACAACAAAAACACTGCCAATAAAATCTACAGGTTACATTCAGTAGTGTAAGTAAAAAAGTCAAGAAAGTTTTTTTCCAAGTTTTGCTTGTATATTAGGGAAGGATAAGGACTTCAGTTAGGTTTGTACGTCAATACAGGCTCCATTCAAATAATTTCCCTGCACTTCCTGTCTGTAAATTTTTTTTCAGGAGGGCAGAAAGTGATGTTAAGCCTCAGAATTATGCATCCTTGAACCTGCCCTTGCTCCCCCTCTCTTTGTGCCGAAATTATCCTAATGAAAATAATATACATAGCAAACATTTTCTTCACAAAAATAGCAAAACAGATGGCAGTCTCCCACTTCCTTCCTACCTCCTGTCCAAACTCCAGAGCCTCCTCGTGTGCCGAAAATGATGTCCCTTCACAGGCACGCTTGAGCGTTCTGCCCTGCCCACTCTGCTCCTTGCTCCTACCTCCTGCTGTATGCGGCTGCATGTGTCGGGACACAGTCAGACTCGCGGGGGCCGGGAGGCTTAATAGTAAACTTACATTCCTCATCCTCACCGGGCCCCAGGGCTGGACTGGGATAAAAATTTGGCCCTGGACTTCATCCAGACCGGCCCACTTTGTTTTTGCAAACACACACAAAAACAGTATATAAAAACTATAAGCAATTGCGCAATCAGCAGCTCTCCGCTCTGCCCCCCATGCTCACTGGAGTGCTGAGCTGTGGGGGGGGCGGGGAGCAACTGTCTCAGGCTCTCAGCCCCTCCTTGACCAGTAAAATCATTCATCACTGACCGTGACCAGTAAAATCATTCATCCGTGAACAGTAAAATCATGCATCAGTGACCATGACCGGTAAATTCATTCATCAGTGACCGTGACTGGTAAATTCATCCATCAGGGACTGTGACCAGTAAATTCATTCATCAGTGACTGTGACCAGTAAATTCATTCATCAGTGACCGTGACCAGTAAAATCATTCATCAGTGACTGTGACTAGTAAATTCATCAGTGACCATGTCTGGTAAATTCATTCATCAGTGACCGTGACATTAGTGACCGTGACATCAGTGACCGTGACATTAGTGACCGTGACATCAGTGACTGTGACTGGTAAATTCATTCATCAGTGACTGTGACCAGTGGCAGTACATTAATACAGCAGTTACTATGACCAGTGCAGCCTGCAGGACATTAATACATCAGTTACTATGACCGGTGCAGGACATTTACTCCCCTCCCCCTGCCATGCTGCATATTAGAAAAATCACAGACAGTCACAGTTCATAATCTTCAGACTGCAGTCAGATGGCCGCATCTCATATGGCATCACTGCATCAGCTCAATTTAGCTTAGTGTTACAGCTTACTTGGGAAATGTGAATGCTGTCTCTGAACTTGCAATAACGTCTTTGGTTCACTTGGTTGCTCCTCGGCAGCGCTGGCTCCCCTTGGTTGCTCCTCGGCAGCGCTGGCTCCCCTTGGTTGCAGGCTGCAGCAGCTCTGGACGCTCCTCCCATGATGATCCCATTATGCCTCCATCCGTGAGTGATGTCACTCCGCTGGGACAGGGCTGGCTCCAGTGTTATGTGCAAGAGCTTGCCGGGCCCCACTCGGCTGCGAGCCCCAATTGGCTGCTTGCCCCACTCGGCTGCAGGCCCCATAGTGCCTGTGTGGGTCGCTATGGCGGTAGTTCCACCACTGCCTGTCACCACAAAAATCATCAGAGGGGACTACTTGTCCTTTAAAAAAAAATGTATAAACTGTAAAAAAATGTAAGTCAAGACCTTCTATGAGATGGGGAGCTGCCACCTAGATAAAGGAAGGCCCGTAGACATGCTGTATCTGGATTTTGCAAAAGCATTTGACACAGTTCCCCATAAACGTTTACAATACAAATTAAGATCTGTTGGCATGGACCGTAGGGTGAGTAAATGGTTCAAAACAGGCTACAAGATCAAGTTCAGAGGGTACTGATAAATGGGGAGTACTCAGAATGGTCAGGGGTGGAAAGTGGGGTACCCCAGGGTTCTGTCCTTAGATCAATTCAATTTAATTTGTTCATAAACAACCTGGAGGGGAGAACTGTTCAATCTCTGTATTTGCGGATGATACTAAGTTAAGCAGGGCTAAAACTTTGCTGCAGGATGTGGAAACCTTGCAAGTAGATCTGAACAAATTATTGGAGTGGGCAACTACATGGCAAATGAGGTTTAATGTGGGAAAATGTAAAGTAATGCATTTGGGTGCCAAAAATATGAATGCAATTTCCTCGCTAGGGAAAGAACCTTTGGGGGAATCTGGGATGGAAAAGGACCTACGTGAAACAGTCTTCTCCAGATCTCTCTCCTGGAAACAGACATCCATTTGGATGTTAAAGGCAGTCAAATCATTCAGGGTGGAGGATATGGTTTTGCCAGGTAGTTTGTACTTAATACAATCCATTAAGGCCTGGTAAAATCTTGCAGAAAGGGCTTCAATATTCCATGCCAATTCTGAGGCCAAGGTGCAAAACCTAACCGTGACACTGTCTTGCTTCCTTGATAGAGCCAAAAAAGTGCTCCAGCAGCAGATAAGGCCCTGCCTGGCATATAGAAGGTCTTACAGAAAGCTCCCAAGAAGATGATAAGACTGGACACTATAGGATGCACCCACAGTGGGCAAGCCCAGGCCAGAGAATCACCAGTAAGATGTGATATGATGTATGTTATCTTAGAGAGATTAGTGGGGAAATGGCCGGCTGCTAGTGCAAAATGAATTGAACACTGATTGATGAAGCCCCGGCAAGCTTTTGGATCACCAGAAAAGGGAGGTGGTGAAGGCAACTGAAGTTTTGAGGGACTGGCTGACACAGTAGGAACAGCGAAAGCTGGAGCAGAAGTAGGATCGGGAGTGGTCGCAACTTGCCGCTGGTTCAAATTGGAGGAAAATTCCTGTAAGCACTGCATGATCCACTCTCTACAGGTCTGCTGGACATCAGCTCTCTGTGGCAAAGAAAAAAGTTGTTCATGCAGAGGCTGCGGTGTGTCAGAGTAGCTCATAGTTTGTGCAAACTGCCAGGTTTCTATGGTAGTGAAAGCTAGTAGCAAGCCAACTCGGGGTTCCCCAGGGTGCGGAGCCTAAGCCTTTGCCTGCTGCATTCACAGGGCCACTGATGATGGGGATAGACTTGCAGAAAGTTGAAGCCAGGTCAGGACCCCCAGGTACTCCCAGCTGACAATACAGAGGCCACTCACATATACAGAGTGCAGATGGCAGGAGACAGAGGATCCTGGAAACAAGCTAAGGACAAAAATGGTAGACAAAGCCGGGGTCGGGACACAGGAAATCAGACATTGAATACAAGTATTACTAGGCAATCAGTGAACTAGAAAATTGCTCAGGCAATGCAAGTTGCACAGAGCATGTCTTAGTAAAGCTGGCCAGGAAGTAATAAAAGGGAAAGAATGTAAATCCACAGTGGAGCAAGTGACACTCGTAGATGAAGCTAGTAGAGCAGTAAAGTGAAATCACAGATCTTAGCAGAACCACTGTAGGCTAAACCGTGACATATAGTGCAGTACATAAAGATCACTATGGGACAGGAAGTTTATTGGTAGACTCACTTGGTGAGAATAAAGAAGAAAAGCCCAAATAAAAAAGGAAATTTGTACAGTCACCAATCTGAGGATTGGTGAGCTGAAATATATACATTTTGTTTTTGGGTTTGGATACACCTTAATGTACAGATCCAGATTCTTTTTATTTGTGTTTTGTTATTCTTGTTTATTATGCATTATTGGTTTTAGATAAATGCACATTACTTTATGTTCATTTTACATTCTTTTTAATATACAACATCATATTGATCTTGTTTACAGCGGAACTTGAAAATTTGACTACTGTAGAACGCATCACATTTCTTCAGGAAAAGCTTCAAGAAGTTCGCAAACACTACCTTTCACTGAAATCTGAAGTAGCCTCTATTGACAGAAGAAGAAAGCATTCTAAAAAGAAGGAACGGGAAGGTATGTTCGTCTTCAGAATGTTATGACCCAGATTCAGTATTGCACAATATGGTAGTTTTGTGCAGAATTGCTTGTTTCCGATGATTAGCTGCTATAATGATAAGCATGAACACCAGCTGCAAACCTTTATGCATCTACATAATTGCCTTATTTCATGAATGTATGCAACCTGAGTATTTGTTGACTTGTCATCACCAACTTACTCTTGGTTTAAGGTATTATGGCACCCAAACCAAGCACACAGATATTTGCTTTCTTTTGCCTCCAAACAAGGCATCATGTGGAGAGCCAGTATTTTATATAAAAACACATGAAATTGTGTGTATGAGTAAATATATTGTCACAGGATGGTCTTTTCAGAACTGACCTGTGCTGGTGTCTGCACCTGTCCTTGCTTCAAATATGTCTCTTCAGTATCAATCGGTTTCTCATCTGGCTTCATACCTGCTGTGGTTTTCTCTTCCATGTGTAAGGAACTTCCTTCCTTGAAACCTCTGTTGTTTCCACCTGCTGGAGTGATTAGGCACTGCTGTGCTCCATTTACTTTTTATGAATGTGGCAGCTGTGCACTACCTTATGATGTAATGAAAATGCTGGAAAGGTGATCTTTTATCAAAATGTGCCCTTTCCCCTAGCAGTCGTGCAGGTTAACCTGAGGCTACCCCTGAGACCCTAGAGTTGCCAGGTGTGCCGGAGCTTGAGGCCTCCTAAGACAACTTTGGGAGCGCCC
Source organism: Lithobates pipiens (assembly GCF_037356315.1). Classification (NCBI taxonomy): domain Eukaryota; kingdom Metazoa; phylum Chordata; class Amphibia; order Anura; family Ranidae; genus Lithobates; species Lithobates pipiens. The sequence goes on from NW_027507758.1 coordinate 211,788,786, forward strand.
AGTTACAGGACCCTAATCTTGAAAAATATGAAGGTAGACAATAGGACCCTGGTAGCTCCAGGGCTGGAGAATGAATTTCCTTTTATGGCAGTTACATGTTGTATTGGGTTGACAAAATTTAGGGTGAGATTGTAGAACAATTTTTGGTGCCCAGCCCTTTTAGGAGGGCAGTATTGAACTTGGCCCATACACATGCCTTTGATGGTCATTTGGTGTATGAAAAGATCAAGGAATGTATTTTATAGCATTTCATTTAGCCCCTAATACATGCAGATGTAAAAAAAAACTAATAACAAAGTCTTGCCCCGAGTGTCAAAAATCAGCCCCTATGCCCATTGTCAGCTCAAAAGTCAGCCCCATTACCGTAGCCCACTGGTGCCATTGCCCATGGTTGAGGTCCCTTTTGACCAAATCGCCATTGATCAGGCTAAGCGTTAAGTCTGATAGAGGTCATCAGTATATCCTAGTGGTTATGGACTATGCCACCCAGTATCCGGAGGCTGTTTCCTTAAACACTTTTTCTAAGACGGTCGCCAGGGAGTTGTTCCACATGTTACCAACCTGTACTGGGATCCCAAAGTAAATTTTAACTGATCAAGGGACTCCCTTTATGTCAAAGGTAAGGAAAGAGTTGTGCAAATGAATCAGTATTAAAGAGGAATTGCAGTCTGCTCACATAATTTGTAATACAAACCTCTTTGTCATTCTGAAGCTTCCCTCCAACCACTTTGCATGTTATTTTATATATACTGTGATTCTGTACTTGCCAAATATGCTACAGAAATGTCCCTCCACCGAGTCTGGCTGCAATCATTTTTACTGTGGGCAGCTGAACTTGATGCCTGTTTGCTTACCTGATTTACACAGACACCAAGAGGCACACCTCCAGCTCTGCATCTCTCAGTGGCCCTCTTATGGCTCACCCCCCTTCTTTCCTGGCACACTCTCACAAGAGTGAGAGAACGCTGTGCATGATGTCATAAGCCTAGGCTTTTTTCCAGGCAAGAAACAGGAAGTGGGCTGCATAAGGTTTTTACTGGTAGAAAAAAAAAATGTTTTACTATCCACAGTTAAAACAACAAGGGCAGAGGATTTATTAGATGGAAAGATGAAAAAATGACTGAAGTTCCACTTTAAGTACTTGTATACTTCAGTTTACCACCTTCAGACAGATCGCTTAGTACAGGGGTGCCCAACAATCGCTGATGTGGCTCGCCGCCACCTGCTCTGGAATGGCGGGTTGGCAAGCCCAGATTGCGGATTCCCAACCCACCATCCCCAAGCATCAGCAGGAGTGTGCATAACGGAGCCAGCGCTACAGGAAACATGTGGCTGCAGTAGAGAGCACAGGTGATTCTTCCGTTATAGTGCCGGTCCTGTCAACAGGCGGAGTGATACCAAATGCACGCTGCCTGTGACCGTAGCAGCCAGCTATACCTATCCAGGGGAGACAGCCAGGGGCCACCAGGGATATCTGTCCTGGGGGGTGGGGGGCAGCCAGGAGCCACCAGCGATATCTGCTTGGGGGGGGGGCAGCCAGGAGCCACCAGCAATATCTGCCCTGGGGTGGACACCAGCAATATCTGCTGGTTGTAGATATAAAACAGGTTTAATTAACACATAGAAAATGGCAACTCACATTTGTGAAGTTAAAAACAGGCATTTAATAAGTCCCAGCATAGTGGAGTGGAGATGTTCTCACTAGACAGGCCGATCCTGGATGGGAAGCGTGGTGCTCACCCATTCGCCGCTGATGTGTACAGCGGGCCGCAGTGGGGAAGAGCACAGAAAGAGGCCTGGAACTCTGATGGTACAGGAGGGGAGGATGAATGACATTGCTGGCATGCAACATGAGCATATGCGCTGTGGATGACACGCAAGCTGTGCTTTTTTTTTCAAGCTCCAGCAATATCTGTCCTGAGGGAACTGCCAGGAGCCACCAGCGATATCTGCCCGGGAGGGACAGCCAGGAGCTGCCAGCCATGCCCAACATAGGGGGGCATCCAGGAGGGAGCAACCAGCCATACCCACCCTGGAGGGGGACAGGCAGGAGCCGCCAGCCATACCCACCCTGGGTAGGACAGCCAGGGGCCGTCAGGCATACCCACCTTGAGGGGGGACAGGCAGGAGCCACCAGCCATACCCACCCTGGGGGGGAAAGCCAGGAGCTGCCAGCCATACCCACCCTGAAGGGGACAGCCAAGAGCCACCAGCTATACCCACTCTGGAGGGGACAGTCAGGAGCTGCCAGCTATACCCACTCTGGAGGGGACAGTCAGGAGCTGCCAGTCATACCCACCCTGGAGAAGACAGTCACGAGCTGCTAGCCATACCCACCCTGGGGGGGGGACAGACAACAGCCTCCAGCCATACCTGTCTGGGAGACAGCGATACCTACAGAAATCCTGAGGAAGAAGTGAAGATTGAGGTCAGTATTTAATTAAAATCAAACAGCAATGGGCATATCTGTTCTCTACACTGGTACACTAGCCACACTGGGCTGCTTTCAAACTGATCCGCAGGTGCAGTGCAGTGCACCTGCAGGTTACATGCACTGAGTCATAGACTTCTGTTATTACCTGTGGACGTCGTGCGCTTTCAGAAAGTGCACCACCCGTGTAAGCCCTTGTATACACGGTCGGACATTCCGACAACAAAATCCGTTAGATTTTGTCCGAAACTTGTGTTACATACACACGGTCTGAGAAAATTGCCGGAAAATCCAATCGTACACAACGTGGTAACGCTATTTCGTTACGACGGGACTACGTTCAGGCTAGTAGCCAATAGCTTTGGTCTAGGAATTTGATCTGAGCATGCGTGGCACTTTGTCCGACCAGAATTCTCTACACACAATCGGACAAAGTCCGATCAGATCATGTTGTTGGAAAGTTTTATAGCCCAGCTCTAAAACTTTGTCCCACGGCTATTCCGACGGAAACAGTCCGATGGAGCCCACGCACAGTCGGATTATCCGACAACATGGTCCGATCGGACATTTTCCGTCAGAATGTTCGACCGTGTGTATAAGGGCTAAAATATAATAGAATTCTATGTCAAAATGGAGCTAACCCGCAGGAAATCCACAGGTGCACTGCACTACACCAGCATGTGTACATGGTCCGCCGTCTGTTGTTCAGGCGGACCTAATCGGACCCTCCATTCTCCTCTATGTAGCAGCAAATGTAAACAGATTTGTGTCTGTTTACATCCGCCTACCTCCGATCCGCTAAAAAAAACAAAAAGGGATTTGTCCCTTTTCATCTAGGCAGATAGGATTGGAGGGCCCATAGAGTAATGTCCATGTCCATGTCCATGTCTGCTCTGCATATGTCGAGTTGACATGGACCTGTCATCCACCTTCTCCGCTCATTGTGGCCAGCGACCGGTTACCAGTCACTTAAGTGGCCCTTGCTCTTCAAAAGGTTGGGCACCCTGGCTTAGTAGAACAGTTTAACAAAACCTTCATGAGTATGCTAAAGAAGATGGTGGCTAAAGACGGGTGAGACTGGGACTGCCATTTGCCATATTTGTTGCTTTTTGAAAAAGATTTTTTATTGTGCACTTAAAGCGGGGTTCCACCCTAAAGTGGAACTTCCGCTGATCGGAACCCTCCCCCCCTCCGGTGTCACAATTGGCACCTTTCAGGGGGGAGGGGGGTGCAGATACCTGTCAAAGACAGGTATTTACACCCACTTCCGGGCATAGACTCCCGTGGGAGTCTATGCCATTTCCTGTCCTGCCACGCTGCCTGCTGGGACACACACGGTTCCCAGAGACAGCGCAAACAATTCCTATTGTGCTGCGCGACTCGCGCATGCGCAGTAGGGAACCGGGAAGTGAAGCTGATTCGCTTCACTTCCTGATTCCCTCACCTAGAATGGTGGCGGCAGCAGCCGAGAGCTGAGCGATCGATCGGCCTCAGCTGCCGGCATCGCTGGACCCTGGGACAGGTGAGTGTCCATTTATTAAAAGTCAGCAGCTGTAGTATTTGTAGCTGCTGGCTTTTAATATTTTTTTCCGCAGTACAGTCCAGCTTTAAGTAGTTTACAGACAATACATCTGACATGGGTTACATCCACAACAATGGAGAGAAAAAAAAACACAACAAGATGCATTAAGAATAGTAACATTGTACATATCAACCATGGCATATCTGAACCAAATATGTTTCCAACCCTGCCATTTCCCCAGATACGCGTTTTCCATTTTTTTTACCCTAAAACTAGTTGAATACCCCAGGAAAAGAAACTCCCAGCCCAAGGGATGTCCGCTTTCAGTGTCACTTTAGATAGAATGAAAATAGTCCACCTCTGCTTATTCTAGAAAAACACTTTCTTTCCTCTGTCTAAATTTCAAAAAGGATTAACCACTTCAGGACCGCCGTATTGCCAATGTATGTCAACACAATGGCACAGGCAGGCACAATCACGTAGATGTACGTGCCTGCCTTCCAGCGGGTGGGGGGTCCGATCGGACCCCCTCCCGCTGGATACGGCGGTCCGGTTCGCTCCAGGAGCGCTCCGTGATGAGGGGATGGCCGTTGGTTTTCGGCCACCCCCTCTGGATCGCTCCTGGCCAATGAGAAGCTTCCTCCCACTGTGTATTGTTTACACAGGAAGGAGGAAGTGATGTCATTCTCCTCGGGGCGGTCTTTTTGACCGGACTACGAGGAGAAGACTAATAGTAAGTGTGCACCAACACTACACTGACATGTAGGTACACACAGGTACACACAGGCACACAATCCCCCCCCCCCCCGATCCCCCCCCCATCGCCCCCCCTCCCCCCCCAGTCACAGTGTCACTGATTGCATTGATCATTTCTTTACTGATCAATGCATTCAGTGTCAGTTGTGACAGTAAAAACTGTCAGGACAGTTAGTGTTAGGTCCAGGGTAGCCCCCTATCACCCCCCAATAAAGATTTAACCCCCTGATTGCCCCTAGAGTTAACCCTTTCACCCCCTTTTGCCAGTGTCACTAAGCGATCATTTTTCTGATCGCTGCATGTGTCGCTAGGTAGCTAGTTATTTTTTTAGGTTCACCGCCAGGTTTTTATATCGCTAGGTACCCCAATATACTACCCAATAATGGTTTTAACCCCCTGATTGCCGCTAGTTAACCCTTTCACCCCCTTTTGCCAGTGTCACTAAGCGATCGTTTTTCTGATCGCTGCATTAGTGTCGCTACAGTCGCTAGGTAGCTAGTTATTTTTTTAGGTTCACCGCCAGGTTTTTATAGCGCTAGGTACCCCGATATACTACCCAATAATGGTTTTAACCCCCTGATTGCCGCTAGTTAACCCTTTTACCCCCTTTTGCCAGTGTCACTAAGCGATCATTTTTCTGATCGCTGCATCAGTGTCGCTAGGTAGCTAGTTATTTTTTTAGGTTCACCGCCAGGTTTTTATATCGCTAGGTACCCCGATATACTACCCAATAATGGTTTTAACCCCCTGATTTCCGCTAGTTAACCCTTTCACCCCTTTTGCCAGTGTCACTAAGCGATAGTTTTTCTGATCGCTGCATTAGTGTCGCTACAGTCGCTAGGTAGCTAGTTATTTTTTTAGGTTCACCGCCAGGTTTTTATAGCGCTAGGTACCCCGATATACTACCCAATAATGGTTTTAACCCCCTGATTTCCGCTAGTTAACCCTTTCACCCCCTTTTGCCAGTGTCACTAAGCGATAATTTTTCTGATCGCTGCATCAGTGTCGCTAGTGTCGCTAGGTAGCTAGTTATTTTTTTAGGTTCACCGCCAGGTTTTTATAGCGCTAGGTACCCCGATATACTACCCAATAATGGTTTTAACCCCCTGATTGCTGCTAGTTAACCCTTTCACCCCCTTTCACCAGCGATCACAGTATAAGTGTCACTGGTGACGCTGGTTAGCCAGTTAGTTATTTAGGTTCCCCTTCAGGTTTTTATATAGCGCCAGGGACCCCCATATACTACCTAATAAAAATTTGAACCCCCTGATTGCCCCTAGTTAACCCTTTCACCACTGATCACCGTATAAGTGTTACGGGTGACTCTGGTTAGTTTGTTTTTTATAGCATCAGGGCACCCACCATTTATTACCCAATAAAGGTTTAACCCCCTGATCACCCGGCGGGTGATATCAATTAGGTTTTAGGGTCAGGGTCTGCGTCGCCCCAGGCAGCGCTAGGTTAGTGCCAGTACCGCTAACACCCACATGCAAAGCATACACCTTCCATAGTGCTATAGAATCTGAACAGATCAATATCTGATCTGATCAGATCTATACTAGCGTCCCCAGCAGTTTAGGGTTCCAAAAAAACGCATTGTTAGCGGGATCAGCCCAGATACCTGCTAGCACCTGCGTTTTGCCCCTCTGCCCAGCCCACCCAAGTGCAGTATCGATCGATCACTGTCACTTACAAAACACTAAACACATAACTGCAGCGATCGCAGAGTCAGGCCTGATCCCTGCCATCGCTAACAGGTTTTTTGGTAGCATTTTATATTTAAATCCGGAAGGCAGTGCTTGGTTTGCGGGGTCCCGTACGTGGCTAGGCTCCCAAAAAGTCCCCCATATGTGGTATCCCCGTACTCGGGAGAAGCAGCAGAATTTATTTTGGGTTGTAATTTGACTTCTGCCCATAGCATGTGTGAGCAATATATCATTTAGTGACAACTTTGTGCAAAAAAAAAAAAAGTTTGTAATATTCCCGCAACTTTTGGCAAAATATAAAATATTCCATGGACTCAACATGCCTCTCAGTAAATAGCTTGGGGTGTCTACTTTCCAAAATTGGGTCATTTGGGGGGGTTTTGTGCTATTTTGGCATTTTATGGCCTTCGAAACTGTGATAGGTAGTGAGGAGTTAAATCAAAAATTTGCACCCTTAGAAATCCTGAAGGTGGTGATTGGTTTTCGGGGTGCCGTGCGCGACTAGACTCCCAAAAAGTCCCACACATGTGGTATCCCCGTACTCAGGAGAAGCAGCAGAATATATTTTGGGGTGTCATTTCACATATGCCCATAGCATGTGTGAGCAATATATCATTTAGTGACAACTTGGTGCAAAAAAAAAAAAAGTTTGTAATATTCCCGCAACTTGTGGCAAAATATAAAATATTCCATGGACTCAACATGCCTCTCAGTAAATAGCTTGGGGTGTCTACTTTCCAAAATGGGGTCATTTTGGGGGGTTTTGTGCCATTTTGGCATTTTATGGCCTTCGAAACTGTGATAGGTAGTGAGGAGTTAAATCAAAAATTTGCACCCTTAGAAATCCTGAAGGTGGTGATTGGTTTTCGGGGTGCCGTGCGCGACTAGACTCCCAAAAAGTCCCACACATGTGGTATCCCCATACTCGGGAGAAGTAGCGGGATATATTTTGGGGTGCAATTCCACATATAACCATGGCATGTGTGAGCAATATATAATTTAGTGACAACTTTTTGTAAAAAAAATTTATTTTTATTTTTTTGTCATTATTCAATCCCTTAGGACAAAAAAAATAAATATTCAATGGGCTCAACATACCCATCAGCAATTTCCTTGGGGTGTCTACTTTCCAAAATGGGGTCATTTGGGGGGGATTTGTACTGCCCTGCCATTTTAGCACCTCAAGAAATGAGATCGGCAGTCATAAATTAAAAGCTGTGTAAATTCCAGAAAATGTACTCTAGTTTGTAGACGCTATAACTTTTGCGCAAACCAAAAAATATACGCTTATTGACATTTTTTTTACTAAAGACATGTGGCTGAATAAATTTTGCCCTCAATGTATGACTAAAATTTAGTTTATTCGATTTTTCTTAACAAAAAGAAGAAAATATCTTTTTTTTTCAAAATTTTCTCTCTTTTTCCATTTATATCGCAAAAAAAAAAAAATCGCAGAGGCAATCAAATACCATCAAAAGAAAGCTCTATTTGTGGGAAGAAAAGGACGCAAATTTCGTTTGGGTGCAATATTGCATGACCGCGCAATTACCAGTTAAAGCAGCGCAGTGCGAAATTGCAAAAAGACCTCTGGTCCTTAAGGTGTTTATTGGTCCGGAGCTGAAGTGGTTAAATCTACGCAATCAAACGCCCTATTCTCTCTCCTCCTCCAATGTGTTTTCAGAGTCAACCCATCTAAACCATACTTTCCTAAACTTCTTGGGGGCTCCCCTAGCCTCATATGTCAGTCTATACATCAACACATCTGCATTTATTATTTTTATCCACATCCCCAGCGCCAACTGCTCATCGTGTACCCATCTCCTGGCAATCAGTTTCCTTACCCCAAAAAATATGATCCTAAGAAATAGTTTTGTGTGGGCCTTCATCTCTTCTTCCGCGAAGATTCCTAGGAGACATCTCAGAGGAGAACAATTGTTGGGGAAATCAAAATTATCCAAAATAAACGTAGTCACCTGGGACCATAATGGCCACACTTTTTCACATTCCCATACCATATGTAGGAAAGTACCCTCCGCCCCCTTCCATTTATGGCAGTTATTCAAGTCCCTCCGCTGCATTCGATAAAGTATAGCTGGTGTGTAATATTGCTGATGCAAGTAGTGGAACTGGATCATTTTGTCAGTGGAGGAGACAACAGATCCCAAGTACGTGTCAAGTACTCCTTGCCACATTTCTCCCGAGAGCTCGGGACAATCTTCACCCACCTCTCCATGGGTCTAGAAGTTGTAACTGACGCATAATACCTGGAAATTCACTTTGCTGCATCTGGATAGATTAGAACCTTCTCCAGCTCTGTATTCTGTACCAAAACTTCCCCCTTCCCAAACTGTGTGGTCGCTGCATGCCGCAGCTGCGCATAGCAGAAGACCCAGGTCTTAGGCACTTCAAATTGTTCTCTTAATTGATCAAAGGTACAAAGATGGTTGTCTTGGTAGTTTTGGTGCAGAGACTTTATACCATATTTAACGCAGGTGCTATGCCCATCAGGTAGTTTAAGGAATTCCTCTAGGGTTTTATTATACCACAGGGGACTATTAGGGGACAACCACAAAGGGTCGTCTTTCCTCCATTGAGAGCATATGTGGAAGACCTTCCCAGAAAGTGCCATGACCATACCCATCTTCCTCCCCAGGATCCCCTTCCTATATAGCACGTTTTGCAGGGTTTCCTGTGAGGTGGCAACTTCTGCCTCCAACAAGGTAGAAGCATTGGGCTGGAAAAAGTCACCAATGCAAAAAGATAAGCTGAGAGGCCTTAAAGTAGGACCTCAAATCAGGTAGGGCCATTCTACCCATCCTAACTGGCATCTTCAGGACTGCCAATGATACCCTGGGCGCCCTGGAGCCCCACAGAAAACCCACAATGATGGAGTCAAGTTGCTTAAAAACTTTAAGGGTTACAAAGAGTAGCGAGTTTGAGAGAATGTACAAGAACTTGGGAAGAAAAATCATCTTAAACAGATTTATCCATCCCATCAAGGTAATCATCAAATTCTGCCACCTCTGTGCCTTCTCTCTAAAGTTCGCCGTTACTGGTCTAAGGGATTTAGATATGGGAAGCTGTACCTCAACCCCCAAATACCTAAAAGAGGTGGACAAAGGAATGGGGCAGTCTGACGAAACTACTGCCACATCTTCATCAATGGGGAAGAGGGAGGATTTTGTCCAATTAATTTGAAATCCAGAGTAATCCCAAACTTCTGAATCAATCGAAAAGCCTCCAACAGCGAGGGCCCCCAAATCCTGCAGGTATAAAAGCATATCGTCTGCATATAACGACACTCTCTCTCCTCAAATTTCCCAAGTGGCAGTCCCATCAGATCTGGCGTAGTCCTCAGGGGACTTTTGAAGAGCGAGGGCCACTTAAGCAACTTGGTAACCGGTTGCGGGCCACAATGAGCAGAGCAGGCGGATGACAGGTCCATGCAGAGTGGACACGGACACAGCCCACTCTACTCTATGGGTCCTCCGATCCACAATAACGGAAGGGGATTGATCCCATCTGTTTTTTGTTTTTTTTGTTTAGCGAATCAGACTGGTGGTAAGCAGATGTAAAAGGACACAAATCTGTTTACATCTGCCATTTCATAGAGGTGAATGGAGGGTTTGATTGAGTTGGACCGATTGTGTGAAAGGGGCCTTTCACGCTAATGCAGCGCAGTGCACCTGTGTCTTTCCTGCGGGTTAGCTACACTTTGCCATAGACTTCTATTATATCCTGCAGGTGTGGTGCACTTTCTGAAAGGTAATAACAGAAGTCTATGGCTCAGGTAACCTGAAAGGTGCACTGCATCTGTGGATCAGTTTGAAAGCAGCCCAGTAACCACTGCGCAGATATGCCCATATATACACTGCAAACTGACCTTTAATAACAATCTTCCATTCAGGTATTGCCTGCTGTTGCTGTCCCTGGCAGAGTGCATTTGGTATCACTCCACATGTGGCAAGAGTCGGCGCTATACAGGAAGCATCAGCTTATACAGCTCTGCTCCACAGCTGCTTCCTTCATTACCAATACAGATGCTCTGGGACGGCGGGTCTGCAACCCATGATCTGGGCTTTCCAATCTGCCATCCCACAAAAGGAGGTCACGGTCCACATCAGAGGGCTCCGCGGTCCACATGTGGCCCCCAAGCCACTGGTTGGGCACCCTTGCGCTAGAGGTTCTATAGCCAGGGCAAACAGGATGGGTGAAAGTGGGTACCCCTGCCTGGTGCCCCGAAATATAGGGAATGCATCTGAAACAATGCCATTAACCCTCAGTCTAACGGATCCATATACAGAAGCTGCACCCAAGAGATAAAGACAGGGCCAAATCCGTAAGACTCTACAAGGTGGAACAAAAATGGCCACTCGACAGAGTCGAAGGCCTTTTTTGTGTCCAAGGAGGCCACTATTCTAGTCCCAGAGTTGTCATGAGTAGTCTGGATGTTTACAAAGTGAACAAAAGGAAGCCTTTCTCCTACTGTTGTATCCCGCTAATGATAATAGCGCACCAACACCAGGAAAAAAGAAAAAGTAGCTACCTTTGGTTCCGGCGGACACATTAGACATGTAACTTGTATCAAAAATATTTATTTCTCTCAAAGCATACATAAAATAGTTAACCCCAATTTCAAATATATTACACGAATCAATCTTAGGCGTTTACACAAACAAAATTCCAATACAACAAAAGGATCATCCCTATTTACACAATAAATACACTCTGACATCAACAAACATGACAAACACATGCATACATGCAACGATAGACGGATGAGGCGCCTCTGTGGCCATACACGTGGCGATGTGCCGGATAAACACTAATTGTGACAAATAATGCTTTCAAATGAAAAGACAAGAAAGCCCGAAAAATCGGCACGTGTATGGTCACCTAAGTAGCAGTAATCAGCGGTGGGGATAATTGTTTTAAGATATAAAGTCTTGATTACTCATTTACTCCCCCATAAAATATGCATAGCTGGCCTTTATGGATGATACGGAGATCGTAAAAATGCCCCGAATTTGCAGCAAGGCATATTTCATGGAAATCTCTCTGGTGAATTCAATCAGTTATTTTTAGCTCAGAGTCCCATTCCACTTAATCGCTTATACTATGGTATAGGAAAACTTCTGCCAAAAAAGTCATAACTTCCTTCTTTGATCTTTTACACACAGAGACCCGTCTGGCAATCAGTGCTGGAAATACTCAGATTAGTAGCGATTTAATTAATTAAGTCCGACCTCAGTCATTCAGTCCTTTAAAGTACGCTACAACAGATCAAGCTGATTAACTCAGCACGTCAAACATTCTCATGATACGATGGTTATCAAAAGATCCCATATATTCAACAACTCCGCAGATGCTCTGCAGCCAAGTAATTTTAGATGAGCTGGCTTACCGTACCCTGGGGTTTTCAAGCAGATTTTATATATATGTGTGTATGCAAGTCCCAGGCGACCGCTGGTCCGACAAGCAGACTAGATGTATACATATGGTCCTTCACCCCCAGCAATCTGAATCGGCAAAAAGTCCTTTAAGTATGTATGGGATCCTTCACCACTTATGTCTGAACAGCTGAGTCATTCCACTCCTGTTATATGGAATTCACCCCGGGATCTTTTTCCATTTAGCTTGTGCCGAAGCCTTTAAAGTGGATATTCATTCGGACACTCCGTACTCCATACCCAGACTGCCAGCACTTTGATTAGTGCCCAACGAGAGCCTGCTATTCTCATAGACGTCAACGCGTTTCGCAGCGTGGCGTCACATAGCTTCAACAGGACGTATGGGAACTCAAATGACGTTTCCTCTTTATAGTATCATTAGGCATCATTGTTCCTCCCATAGTGTGTTAATTAACATGTATTTAAAAATGGGCAGACAAAATCTTCATTTAGGTTAACCCTTTCTTCATGTAACGAGAGACAGGGGGCATTCTATGTACATATCTTATAGGTCATTGCGAGTGGGGAAGAGATATTTAAACTGCTATTTTCATTCTAAAATAACATATACAGACAGGACAAACAGACAAATGCATCCATTCCCATTTTTCCTCTAAATTAATCTATGTCTAACCATAATTGTGCCCTAGATTGGGAGAATGCCTTAAGATCTAACTAATTGTGTATAATCCATAAGACATAATAATAGGGAGAAAAAAACTTAATAGTAAAAAGACATGATAAGAGGGGAAAGGGAGGGGGGGGGAGGGGAACGTCAAAAGTCGAGGGACAAGAATATCTTTCCCTTTGGACCTAATCATTATCTTATGCATTCCCTCATTAAAAGACCCACTTTCCATCCTCAGGCTTCAAGGAAAGAGAACCAGGCTTGACTAGACAGAAGTCATATGTCCATGGAGAGGGAAACGAGAAGCAAAAGCTGGGATATCCCAGCAAATCAAGGTTCTATAATGCAGAGGGCTCTCTCTATACCAGGAGGAGAGACCTTTTTCATTTCATAAGCATTCCGCAACAAGATCAACTAATTGTTGCGCACCGTTTTGCAATACCAAAAAAATCTTTTTTTTAGATATCTGCAGGTCAGACACGTGTTCGAAAAAGAGTTTGAGAGGGACGCAATAAAATGGTGTGAGATACCAGCAATAGAGTAAATACTGCGAGTGAAATCGGGGAAAGGATTAATATCTAAAACGTATGCAAGTTTACACAAGATGTCTCGGGCTATATCACAGGAGCAAGTGTATAGGAAGAGATGGGAACTGGATGTGGGAAATATTACGGAGGCCCAATGGGAGAGGGTTCTGGATCTGGCGCCTTGGGTTTCTCTCTCTCCATCACAAAAAATGTCCCACTTATTCCTTTTGTATAGAGCATACTATACTCCCAAGAGACTCTTTTTGTTTGGTCGAAGGCAGAACTCTTTATGCCCTAGATGTGGAAGGATGGAAGGAGATATGATACACATGTTTTGGAGGTGCCCTAAGCTGTATCGCTACTGGAGGGAGGTTGTGGAAATAATAACCCAGGTATTTGAGACAGTGATAGATATAGAATCCTTGGGGTGTGTGTTGGGATGGATAGACGGAGGATGTGATCCCAAAGGTACTAATGTAGCAAAAACTAGATGCCTTTTTCAGGCTAGGAAACTTATAGCTCAGAAATGGCAATCCTCGTTACCCCCCAGTAGTGAAGAGTGGGTGCAGAATATGAATGGGGTGGTCCTTAAGGAAAGGGCAGTAGATATAAGACAGGGAGGTATAAAAAAGTTCAATAAGATCTGGAAGATGTGGTGTGAGAAAATGAACAATGGTATTTATACCTAAGTGGAAGGGTGGCTGGTTAGGGAAATAGTGTAAGCAGAATGCTGGTGTGATTGGGTAGGATGGATGAAGGTAGAGAATGGGAAGGAGTAAAAGGGTTGTGTGGAATTTTTATTGTTCTTATCTAAGTCTGTACGATAACGTTGTAAGTTTTTGTATGTATTGTTAAAAGTGAAAATAAATCAATAAAGAGGTAAAGTAAAAAAATAAATAAAAGGGATGATCCTTTTGTCGTATTAGGAATTTTGTTTGTGTAAACACCTAAGATCGATTTGTGTAATATATTCGAAATTGGGGTTAACTATTTTATGTATGCTTTGAGAGAAATAAATATTTTTGATACAAGTTACATGTCTTATGTGTCCGCCGGAACCAAAAGGTAGCTACTTTTTCCTTTTTCCTGGTGTTGGTGCACTATTATTATTAGCGGGATACAACAGTAGGAGAAAGGCTTCTTTTTTTCTTTTTGTTCATATGTTATTTGAGCTACGGCTCCGGCCTCTTATGATTTGAGGAGTGACATAAGGATATATTTCTTTCAGAAGGGCCCTCTGTCACTAATGAATTTTAGCAGTAGTGACGGAGGACATGGTCAATTAATGTTTTTGCGAGTTATGGTTTACAAAGTGTCTCCAAATGTTAATCTGAGCACATCTGCCCTTCATCTACTACTTTTTGGATGACTGATTGTAGCCTTCCTGCCAGAATTTGTGTGTCAACATTCATCAATGAGATTGGAAAATAGGCGTCACATTCTCAAGGGTCTTTACCCCCTTTAGGCATCAAGACAACCAAAGCTTCCCTCATTGAGGGGGAAGTTTCATAGTTAGTAATGTTGAATAAAGACACCAGTCCATACAGTTCAAGCTGAGTGAGTGTCTACAATTGTCCCTATCCCTGTACATTGCACACTCACATCAGTCCCTACCCTCAAGGAGCCCACAATCCAAGGTCCCCATTGATATACTAAGGCCAATTTTGGACAGAAGCCAGATTAACCTACCTGCATGTCTTTGGATTGTGGGAGGAAACCGGAGTACCCGGAGGAAGCCCATGCAGGCACAGGGAGAACATGCAATCTCCAGGCAGGTAGTGTCGTGGTTGGGATTCAAACCAGCGACCCTTCTTACTGCTAGGTGAGAGCGCTAACCACTATACCACTGTGCCGCCCTACCATCCGACCTGGCTGCATTGAATACTTTCAGTAGTTGTGGGGCCAAATCAAACCTAAAAGTGTTGTACCATTCCGAAGGGAGGCCATCTAAACCAGGAGATTTTCTAAGGGGAAAAGAGGCAATCACCTTCTAGTTGTCTAGTTCTTGGAGGTTCCTAGAGCCAGATCCAATGGACTTGTGTTCCAGGACTTAGGAAGCAGTATACTGATGGAAGCACTCAAGCGGAGTTTGCGGGACGTTCCGTCGCAGCTATAAACACCCCCCTTAACATGGCCTTGAAGGCCTCCCATTTTCAGCCCAAAAGTGTTTGATGGCCTCTGTATGCTTAATCCTTTACATATTCCCCCTGCAACCAACTGGCTTAAATTCTCCAGACACGTAGGCCTGGTTTCGGCCCCAGGCACAATTCCAGTAAACTTCCTGCCTTTACACGTGGTTTAAAAACTTGGCAGACTGCCTGGATTTTCTTTTTTACACACAGAAGTTTCCCTTTGATCTAAGAAGGAAGTTAGTTACAATGTTTCATTTTAAAAACTTGAATGTTTTCTTTTGACAGCTGAGTGAGCAGATAAGTCTCTCCACTTGTAATATGAAAGAATTCGGCAAACTCTGCAGTAGAGATTGTTAAAGGGGTTGAAACGAGATCATGATTTATTTTTTTTTTTTAACGATTAAAGTGGAAGTAAAGCCATGGATTTAAACAGTTAAAAAAAAAAAAAAAGCCATGTCGAGAATGCTAACTGCACATAGTTTGGCTGAGAGCACAGCCAAACTATCAAACCATCCAATGGCTGGTGTCATAATGAATCACATGTGCAGCACCATAGCAGTTGAAGATTAAACAGAGGCAAAGATGGCAGCTTCCTTGGCTGAAAACGATAGGGGAGTTTACTTCCACTTTAATTGTGCAGCTCTAGTGTACAATAGACTGGTAAAGGTTTGAACTCCCCCCCCCCCCCAAGGGATCGTGTACTAGTTTTAGTCCCCACGGTAGAAAGTGAGTCCATCCTAAGTGGCGAGAGTTCCAGTAAAATACTGGAAAAGGTTGGGGAAGTCATCGCTAAGGTGTACCAAGCAGAAGTAAAAGCAGCAGATCTATAATATGAATTTAATTAAAGTATGGAAAGATAAGGAAGCCCTCCTGGCCCCAGGTGATAAGCCCCTGAAATGAGGAAGACATACGCGAGCGAGATTCAGATACCTGAATCTATGTCTATATCACAACAGCAGGAGGTAAGAGTTTCTACATCATGGGTCTCCAAACTATGGCCCTCCAGTTTTTCAGGAACTACACTCCCCATCATGCCTAGTCATGTCTGAATGTAGGGCTGCAACTAACGATTATTTCCATAATCGATTAATCGGCCGATTATTTTTTCGATTAATCGGATAAAATCATATAAAAAAAAAACGCACAATATGAAAAATAAACGCACAATGTAAAAATGAATCAATTATCAAATGTTGATCTATAAATTATACCACGTGATGAATATATATCTGAGTGCACAATGACTAAATAAAAAAGCCAATACTATTAAAAATATATATATATATATATATGAAAGAACGCTTGTCACAATTGAATTTAAATTGTGCAGATACAATAATGCAAATATTAGTCCTCTAATTAACAAGATTTGCACATTGCACAGATTTTACAAAAACACACCCACTAATTTCAATTAAATTTTTGTATATTTTACATTTCCTGGGGTTATAAAACATCAGAGTAGAGCGCTTTTACTACCTGTATTTATAACATTGGTATACTGTTCCAACTTTTTGTTGCGAGCCTGGGGTAGTGGCAGCCCTCTTATATCCACCGTTCTTTTGCAGCTTATCCATAGCGCACACCCTCTTTTTTTCTGTTATTATCTGTCCAACTCCGCCCGCCCGCAAGTCTCCGCCCGCTTCAGTCCATACTTTTTCTCTGCCGCTAAAGAAATATCCTACGCATGCGCCGTTAATAGCATTGAAGTGGCGCATGCGTGGTAAAGGGCCGTCGTCAGCTGTTTCAGTGACGGTGTAGTGTCATATTTTGCTGCCTATCACAGAATGCTACGGAAGTGACGTTGCCGCCAGAAATTGCGTACTGCGCATAGCGTTCCAAACACTCGCGCCGTGCGTTTCAACATAGTTTCGGCAATACGGTTCAGCGAAACCATCACATAATGTTACGGAAGTGACGTTACAGACAACACAAACACTGGGCCATGCGTTACAACACTAATACTTCCCTTGTTACCTAGTATCATTATTTACCAACCATGCTGAGCTACGTGCCGTGTTAGGTTCTGCATTGCTGGGACTTGTAGTGCCTATCCTGAGCTACCTGTCCTCATCCTTATCCCTGTGCTTCAATGTTCAGTATCCTTATCCCTGTGCTTCAATGTTCAGTGTCCTCATCCTTATCCCCCTGCTTCAATGTTCAGTGTCCTCATCCCTATCCCCGGGCTTCAATGTTCAGTGTCCTCATCCCTATCCCCGGGCTTCAATGTTCAGTGTCCTCATCCCTATCCCCGGGCTTCAATGTTCAGTGTCCTCATCCCTATCCCCGGGCTTCAATGTGCAGTGTCCTCATCCCTATCCCCGGGCTTCAATGTGCAGTGTCCTCATCCTTATCCCCCTGCTTCGATGAGGACACTGAACATTGAAGCCCGGGGATAGGGATGAGGACACTGAACATTGAAGCCCGGGGATAGGGATGAGGACACTGAACATTGAAGCATGTAGCTCAGGATAGACACTACAAGTCCCAGCAATGCAGAACCTAACACGGCACGTAGCTCAGCATGGTTGGTAAAAAATGATACTAGGTAACAAGGGAAGTATTAGTGTTGTAACGCACGGCCCAGTGTTTGTGTTGTCTGTAACGTCACTTCCGTAACAGTATGTGATGGTTTCGCTGAACAGTATTGCCGAAACTATTTTGGAACGGACGGCGCGAGTGTTTGGAACGCTATGCACAGTACGCAATTTCTGGCGGCAACGTCACTTCCGTAGTATTCTGCGATAGGCAGCAAAATATGACACTACAACGGAGCAGCACCGGAAGTGACGGGGTTACAATACAACACCGCCGCCGGGTGTGCCAAGATGGCTGTCAGCTCCGGAGCTAGGCCGAAGCCGCGGCCTTTCCTAAGGCCGCAGCCACGGACCGCTCCGCGGATCGCATGGTGCGGACCAACTAATCGATAATGAAAATCGTTGACAACGATTTTCATTATCGATTATTATCGATGATGTCGATTAATCGTTTCAGCCCTATCTGAATGTCAGTTTTACAATGCCTCATGGGATGTATAGTTTCGCAACAGCTGGGGGGCCGTAGTTTGAGGATCCCTGATCTAGGTGATTTGGTTATTTGGAGCACAGACTGGAAAAAACAGCTACCTAAAGTTCAGGCTGTAATATATTTCATCAGAAATGCAGACTTAACAGCAAACCCAAAGAAGTGTGCCATAGAGTTAGAAGAGACCCTGTTTCTGGGTACACCATTGGGTGGGGCCTAACCAACCCTTAAGTCCATGAGGTAGAAGTCCTGCCACCAAGAAACAAGTGAGAACCTTCCTAGGCAGGGTTAAGTAGTATTGGAGGTGCACCCCAAAGTTTGCCATGATGGCAGTACCCTTTACTGACCTTACCAAGGGCAAAAGCTCCTCTATAACTATTAAGTGGAATCCTAAGGCTGCATAAGCTTTCCAAAGTCTGAAGGAGGCCCTGTGTACACAGAATTTGTTGTCCAGACCAATGCCTCGAGTATAGGTCTGGGGTTTGTCTTGTCCCAAGAGTTAGACAAAGAAGAACACCCAGTCTATTTGAGTCTGAATCTGACCTCAGCAGAAAGAAATTATGGTATTGTGGAACAAGATTGTTTGGCCATTAAGTGGGCCTTAGAGGCTCTACAGTACTTGCTGTGGTGCCACTTCTGACTCATAACAGACCATGCTCCTTTAAAATGGATAGTCCAGGGTAAGGACTGTAAGAAAGCCCACTGTTTGATAGCTGATGTTCCAACCCATGGTGGGCGGGGGTGTATGTGCCAAACAAGCCCTGCCAGTTGTGGATGGAGTGTATCTGCTTCATTGGATTTTGAAGTTCATGAGGTAAATGGGTGGCAGTGAGAAGTTTGGAGCAGGATGTGGGGGTTAAGCACTGGCCACACCTTGCCCTCCACCTGGGGTATAATTTGTTTTGGTAAAAAATAGAAGTGCAGCACTAATTAATGATAAATTAATGAAAGATTTTAGTGAAAAATCCCTGACAATTGGCATAAAGCTGAAATTTATTCCCACTTAAGCACTCAAAATGATGTTGTATACAATATTGTACGAATATAAAAAAAAAAAAATTTTTTTTGTGAAAGAGTAAGGGTGAAAAAACTCTTAGAAAGAAAACTAAAGCAGTAACCAAAAAATAAAATAAAAAAATTGGTAGAAATCAGTGAAAAATGTGTATAAAATTAAGCAGCGTGATCACTAAATAATTCAAAACAGTGCATTAATAAAATCACATGCTATTATGTGAACAAAATCCATACAATTAATGCTCCACACAAATTAGAATATAAAAAAAAAAGTGTTTTAATCAGTTCCCAAACTAATGTATGAAACAAAGTCCATAAAGTGCAAATGCTGCTCCAAACAAGTTGACAGTGAAAAGATCCAAAATCCAAGGTGAATCGCACCAAAGTGAGTATCAAAGCCTCAGATGACTACCATAAAGATAGTCCCACCAAGCATTAGGGAAAAGATTCAGGTCTCCCCCGCAACCTATACCGGCTTCCACAGCTGAGGCAATAACGGTTTCGCTCATGAGACAAAAACAAAGATGGCTTCCATAGCGTAGTATTTTTTTGCAAATTTTAATAAGGTAAAAGAATTGCACTTACAAGATGGATCATCATCAACTAGCGCAATAGTAAACAGTCTTGGAATTTGCGGCGTCTCCACAGGCTTCCGCCAGCCTACCAACTACGTCCCATCAATCTCCGGATAGCAAACGTAATGACGTCACCGCCACAGGCTCCACCCTGCGCGTTTTGTCAGGATAGGGATTGACCAGTGGCGTTGTCATTACGAATGAGCCTTAAATAGTCACACGGCACCATCTTGAGTACTTGCAACTCAGTTTATGGCGATAGACACATGGATAACACACCGATTTAACTGATGGCATCCTATGTGAATGAATGGGATGCAAAGAAACATGTATTATTGCCATCTTGTGGCCAAAAAAGATATCCAAATCAGGCTAATGGTACACAGCAAAGGGGGAAAGAAAGAGGAGACACAGTGTTTACAATCATAACATTAAAAACAACTAACATTTTTTATAAAAAAAATACATACATTTTAAAAAAAAAATCTAAAATAACACATAACTTTAAATATTAAGAATTATTGATAAAAACAATTATGTCCCACTCGACGTTGAGACCATGGGGTATGTAAGATTGCATAATAAAAATCCATTTGTTTTTCATTCTAGAAATGGCTCTGATTTTATTTATACCCCTCCAATGAGGCTGGAGTTTATCAAAGGCTACAAATAATGTCCCTTTCAATTTCTTATTGTGATATTTAGCATAATGCCTAGACAAATTATGCTGGCTAAAGCCACGCTTTATGTTCCCTATATGCTCAGACAAACGGATACGCAAGGCTCTCTTAGTGCGTCCAATATACTGTTTAGAGCATGGGCATTGAATCATATACACCACACACACTCAGAAGAGCATGTGATGAATGATTCAATGTTGTATGATTTATTCGTTTGAGTCGATTGAAAAGTTTCATACTTACGTCCCCTAAAATAATTAATTTGACAAATGTCACATTTTCTACAGGGGTAGAACCCATTCATGGTTTTAAAAAAGGAAATG
This sequence comes from Lithobates pipiens, assembly GCF_037356315.1. NCBI lineage: Eukaryota > Metazoa > Chordata > Amphibia > Anura > Ranidae > Lithobates > Lithobates pipiens. The sequence continues at coordinate 211,809,554 of NW_027507758.1, forward strand.
GCTTTAGGAGGATCTACCACATTCGGGCCAATTTTTTGATGCAAGGAGGGTGCTCCTCTATTAACAACAACAGGGCGATCAGGGAGAACAGGACCTAGTACTCTATCATTCTTTAATAGATTACAATGTTGATTGAGAATTTTTCTAACTGAAAAATGTTGGTTAGAGTAGCCAGTCACCAAAGAATAAGCAAATCTATTATCCCCTTAAAAGATTGGCCCTATTAGATCCTTCAAGCATGGACTCCCCCTCCACATTACCAACATTCCCTATGATGTCATTAATGAATTTCCTTCTCATTGTACCACTTATCCATGAATCTCAATTTTAAGATTTGGGCCTGTTGTTGGTAATCCAATAAATTGGTACAGTTTCCTAAAATGTGTTTTCCTGACGCCTTCATGGCAGCACACACTGGGTTGTGACTCCGCCCCACAACCTGACAGGATTGGATTAACTATAAATTTGAAGGGGAGACACCCTGCTGCATTCTCTTTTTTATCCTCACCTGACAGGTTGGACGGACGGAGTTTTCCTGTTACAGATTTACAGATGAATAAGCCTCTACCGCATTCGCCCCAGCAGGTTCAAGCCTCTCCTGTTTGGAAGTCCCTCCTGTACAGTCTCTAAAGGAGATTCTATGGAGGGAACCCCCGCTCTGGTGGTCTCAAGGGGCTACTGGATTTCTGGCATTACCAAAGCTTTAAAGAAGCTTTTTTACCTTTGCAGTGGACTCCCCTTCTTCCTTTGCCTATTAATTCCTCTTATTTAAATAATATCCATCTTTTATTCCTATAGTAAGTGGTGGTTTATATTCCCTTTTTTTCTCTACCTTTGGGATTGCTGTCTCTTGTAGTCCCCTGTCATGGCCGCCGTTTGTTTCTCCTTCAGTGGTGTTTTCTCTATGCTGTAATTCCAGCCTAGATGGCGCTGTTCGGCCACTCTGAGCACGTGCAGTGCTAGTGTTTTTTTTTTTTTTTTTCCCCCTATGTTTTCAATGTGTGTTCCCTTATCCAAAATGGCGCCGGAACACTCGGGACACTTCTGTGCATGCGCAGAGCGTCAATTAGCGGCCACAATGGCGCTATTTTCAAATACAGAGCTGTATTTCTCTGTGATTCTGCTGTGCAATCTGCAAAACTTAAGGAAGGTTGCTGCCTCTGCATGTGGATCACTCTGCAGTCTCCAGGTAAGTCCCTGTGGGACTCCTATATATATTATTATTATTGTTATTATATTGTTTCTTGCAGATAAACTTTGTTAATAAATAATATATATATTTATAAGTGAATTGTGTGTGTGTGTGTATGTGTATGTATATATGTGTGTGTGTATATATATGTATATATGTACACATTATTTCTCTCTATATCTCAGACTGTCCTTCACCCCTTTTTTTCTATGGAGTCCACTGCCCACGCAGACCACCATCAGCAAGTTAGGTAAGAGGCTTTACCGGGCAAGGTAAGTATTGAAGGGGAGAAAAAAAGAGTGCCAGACGTTAAATGCTGCATTTTTTTGGCAGCCCGTCTAGATCAAGAGGCGCAAGTTCCAGCCATGGGAGAAGGTCTAGCCATACGTCTAGCAGGATGTCCCGCAGGAGCCGCTCAAGATCTCCTTCATGGCACTGAAGACACAGCCACTCACAACATAGCTACTCACGCCACAGTCGATCAAGTCGCAGGAGATCTCCTTCCTCACAATGTCAAAGCCGCTACACCCAACCTGCAGCAAACGCTTGCTGGGTATGCGGCGCTCCGGCACTGCCAGATAACTTGCCTGTCGCAGACGCAAGAATTGCTACAGACCTCATAAGAGAATCAGTGCGGGAGTCCATATTGGAAACAACAACACCAGCATTAGATAGAGCTGCTCCCAGTACATCTTCAGCAGACCCCCATCTCAGTCAGGCATCACAATCTTCCTCTGAAGATGAGGGTCAGAAGATGTCAGTGGGCTTTGATTTTTCCCTGGTGGAACCCTTTGCAAAGGGCGTTAAAGAAGCATTCGGCTGGCAAGATGATGCGGCGGAACCTCAGAAAATACGGAAATATTTTCCAAACCTAAAAAGAGATCCGTTATCCTTCCCATTTATAGTGGAGCTGGAGGATCTCATTAAAGACGAGTGGGAGAGGTCTGACAAAAGATCTAGTCTTACAAACAGATTAGCCAAGATGTACCCTTTAAAAGAGTCAAAAGTGAAGCCTTTAATTAATGCTCCCATCATCGATTCCTCATTAATGTGCCTCACCCGCCACGTCACACTACCAATCGAGGATGCTGTTTCCTTTCGGGATGTGCTCGACCGAAAGATGGACCTAGAATTGAAGAAGGCATATTCCATGGCTGGGGGAGCCTGTAGACCAGCAATTACCACAGCAGCGGTGGCCACAGCCATCTCAGGATGGGCATCTAAAATAGAAAAAGACCTACAGGATGGCATTGAAATGGGAAAGATTATTTCCTCTCTGCAAGAAGTCAAGCTAGCAGAGGCATCAGTAGATATTATAAGATCTTCAGCCAAGGCTATGCTGGCCTCCGTAACAGCGAGAAGAGCGCTATGGCTCAAACCGTGGATGGCCGATACAGCATCAAAAATAAATTGGTGCAGAATTCCATATGATGGCGCAAATCTGTTCAGGTGCCAAGTTAGACTCTGCCATATCCAAGGTAACAGGAGGGAAGTCAGGCCTGATCCCCTCCAACAGGAGACCCAAGACGCAGAAGGGATCTGTTTACAGACATAATCTTCTGGACACATATAGAGTGTCCAGGTCCTACTCTCCTGGTAGGGAATTTAGAAGGGACTGGAAAAACACTAAACCTTCTTTTCTAAGGATACAGAAATCTAAGGCCACCCCGGCAGGGGAACAGAAGGAACTTCACCAAGATCTAGTCAGACCATATAAAGGATTTATGGACATCCACAATCCGAATCGGACACAGGTGGAAATTCAAAAACAGACTCCCACCAAATCATTTCCAGGCAACCAGAGTACCATCCTCAGTACCCCAAAGGATTCTGCTAGTAAAGTACGTAGCAGAATTGAAACAAAAGGGAGCGATCCTGGAGGTCCCATCATGCCAAAAGGGAAGAGGGTTCTACTCTTCCTTGTTTCTGCTAAAAGACAGGGGATTTGTGTCCTGTATTAGACCTCAAGATGCTCAACAAGGATATCAAAGTGGAGGCTTTCAAAATGGAAAACCTTCAATCCATACTTCTAGCAATAAATCTGGGCGATTGGATGCTTTCAATAGATTTATCGGACGCTTATCTGCATATACCAATTCATCCGGCCTTTCAAAAGTTTCTCCGGTTAGCCATAAACCAACATCATTTCCAATTCCAGTGCCTCCCATTCGGCATCTCTTCGGCACCCAGGACATTTACAAAAGTATTGTTACCGTTTGGTGGCTTTCCTCAGAGAAAAGGGATTACGCGTCCACCATTATCTGGACGACATCCTACTTTTAGCAAAGGATCAAGAGACGTTGATTCATCACCGAGAGATCCTCCTTACATCCCTCCAGAAGTGGGTGGATAATCAATTGGGAAAAGAGCTGTCTGCGACCCACACAAAATATGATATTTTTAGGGGCAGATCTAAACACCAAAACAAACAAGATACAGCTCCCACAAGAGAAGATCCGGCCTCTGATACAGAAAATGCAGAAGCTGCTATCAAGGAATCACTTACCAGCCAGAGCCTGTCTGAGTGTACTAGGGTCCATGTCCGCCACCATACCCATGGTGCGATGGGCACAGTGACACATGAGAACCTTACAGAACTCATTCCTCAGGCAGTGGGATGGAGTCTCAATGCGTCAGCCCATCTTCATCTCCAGATCGGTGAAGCAATCGATATGGTGGTGGATGCACCCGAGCAATCTCAGGAAATACAAACGATAGTCCCTCCAGACCCGGAAGTAGTCACTTCGGATGCCTGCCAGAGCGGTTGGGGGACCCACTATCAAGACCAGGCAGCCCAGGGCCAGTGGCATATTCAGACTCAAGGTTTGGTCTCGAACATTTTAAAGCTCAGGGAAGCCATTTATGCCTTAAGGGCATTTGCACCATTTCTGACGGACAAGAATGTGCTAATTCGAATGGACAACCAAGTAGCAGTGTCTTATGTTCAGAAGCAAGGGGGTACCAGGAGTGCCACCTTGATGGAAGAAGTTCGGCCCATCTTGGAATGGGCTCAGATACATCTAACAAGTTTAAAAGCAGTGTATGTCCCAGCAGCACAGAACATACTACCCGACTGCCTGAGTCGAGAAACGCTATCCAACAACGAGTGGTGGTTGAACCCTCGGACTTTCTCCCTCCTTACGGAAATCTGGGGAATGCCGGAAGTAGATTTAGCAGCCACTCCGACGAATACCAAGTGCCACAGATTCCTGTCAAGAGGTTCATTCCCATCGGTGGAGGGAGTGGACTGTCTAGTTCACCCATGGAACTTCAAGTTGGGGTATATATTCCCTCCAACTCCGTTAATTGTGAGGTTCCTATCCAGGCTTAGGAGATCCTCTGTGACAATATTTACGATTATTCCACTATGGCCGAGGAGGCCGTGGTTCACGACTCTTACAGCTCAGCCTTCAACCTCCAGTTCCTCTCCCAATAACTCTGGATCTTCTGTCTCAAGGTCAATTTTTACATCCTGCATCAGAGAAATTGCACCTGATGGCCTGGAGATTGAGAGGGCTACACTAAGAGCACAAGGCTGTTCTCATGAAGTCAACCCTGATGCAAGCCAGGAAAGCAACTACCAATACCATCTATTCAAAGGTTTGGGGAAGATTCTGCTTCATGGCACAACAGAAAGGATGGAATTCCCTTTCTCCGCAACCCTCTCAGGTCCTGGAATTCCTCCAGTCGGGGGTCAACAAGGGTCTAAGCTTAAGTACCCTAAAGGTTCAGGTATCAGCTCTGTCAGCTAAAACAGATACTAAGTGGGCATTCCACCCATTGGTAATCCAATTTACAGAGCTAAACATTAAACCCCCCAGGAGGCCAGTCTTTCCATTATGGGATCTTTCAATAGTTCTCCATGCTTTCGCTTCTCCTCCGTTTGTTCCATTTGAAACTATCTCTTTATGGGACTTGACTTTAAAACTGTCTTTTCTCATTGTGATTACATCAGCTAGGAGAGTGTCGGAGATCCAAGCATTAAGTTAGTTCTCTTTCCTGACAAATTAGTCCTTAGACCTTCCGAACACTTCATACCCAAAGTGGCAACTTCCTTCCATTACAACCATCATCCTTCCATCCTTCACGGACGATCAGGGTAATCCTCATCCACTAGATGTCAAAACAACCATCATGAACTACTTAACTGCTACCACCTCTTTTAGGAAAACTTACTCTCTTTTGATCATTCCCCATGGAACCAGGCGTGGGCAAGCCGCCTCCTCATGCACTATTGCATCCTGGTTAGTCAGAACCAATAAAAAAGCTTACTCCACCCAGCATACGGCGATTCTTGAAGACATCAGGGCTCATTCAACTAGGGCAGTGACTACCTCTTGGGCAGCGTATTGCAGGGTCTTACCAGAGACAATATGCAGGGCAGCAACGTGGTCCTCCAGGAATACCTTTATTTCCCACTACAAGGTGGATTCTGCTCATTTATCCATGGCCAACTTCGGCAGATCCGTCATTAGAGCCAATTCTTCAGCATTATAAGGAATAAATATTATTTTACTTGCCCCCACCCAACTGGCAAGTTATTTCCCAGTGTGTGCTGCCATGAAGGCGTCAGGAAAATGGAAAATTGTATACTTACCTTTCCGTAATTTTCCTTTCCTGACGCATCTTCATGGCAGCACACAGTTGCCCTCCCTGTTTCTTTTGTGATGATATTTACAGAGAATGCAGCAGGGTGTCTCCCCTTCAAATTTATAGTTAATCCAATCCTGTCAGGTTGTGGGGCGGAGTCACAACCCAGTGTGTGCTGCCATGAAGATGCGTCAGGAAAGGAAAATTACGGAAAGGTAAGTATACAATTTTCCATTTTCCTTGAGTTAATGAGTTGGTGCCGAGAAAGGAGACAAGCAGTCTGTGAGGTAACAGGTCTGAAGCAGACCCAGTAAGGTCAATTTACTAGCCAGGAGGCTTAAAGAATAAGCTCACTTTTAAAAAATGCTCATTTTTTTGCAGGTAAAAAAAAATGTGCATTTACTATTTTTTCTTTTAGGAGCCTGGAAATCATTGCACAAGCAATCAGCAGATGCCATGTACACCCCTCACATTTTTGTAAATATTTGATTATATCTTTTCATGAGACAACGCTGAAGACTGAGACAACGCTGCTACAAAGTAAAGTAATGAGTTTACAGCTTGTATAACGTGTAAATTTGCTGTCCCCTCAAAATAACTCAACACAGCCATTAATGTCTAAACCGCTGGCAACAAAAGTCAGTGCTCCCCTAAGTGAATGTCCAAATTTGGCCCAATTAGCCATTTTCCCTCCCCGATGTCATGTGTGTTACAATGTCTTAGGTGTGAATGGGGAGCAGGTGTGCTCTCACTCTCTCATACTGGTCACTGGAAATTCAACATGGCACCTCATGCATAGCAGAGAACTCTCTGAGGATCTTAAAAAAAGATTTGTTGCTGTACATAAAGATGGCCTAGGATATAAGAAGATTGAGAAAAAAAAATCCCGGATTTTGTGTATTTTCACAGGGGGACACTGAATACACAAATAACAGTATGCCAATGTCCTAATGGACATATGAAAATTAGAAACTAAACGAGTGGACTTTAAAGGCACACGGGTAGACTGTCTAAGAATAATTAGATTAGTTTACCTAGTACAAATTTAATTGAAAACAGAGAAATATTATATCTATCTATCTATCTATCTATATATATATCTCAATATTATATGCCCCAAACATAAACTCTGACGCCAATTAGTATAAAAGTACAGTAATATATCCAAAAAATGGAAATTAAAATTCCCGTAACAATATCAAAGCAAGGATGTAGAAAAGGACTTTGTGGGTCAGGATGTGGATCCGGGCACGAATATTTTTCAATTCACTCGACATGTTGCATGTAGAGGTATGCTTCTTCAGGAGCATAAAAATGTTCTAGTGGATATATACAAAAAACAAACAATAAAAGTAAATATACAATTTAAAATAAGCAAAAAATATACACAAGAGATGCTCTAGCTAGGTCAGTTGGCCGCAAACATCCCCCCCCCCCCCCAGAATAAAATTGGCCACCTGAAGGCAAAAAAGCAAAGCCAGACAGCTGGGATGCATAATTTTAGAATATGGTAATTGTAGAAAGTACAAGTTAATTTAATTGGTATATAGGGTTTTAAAATGAGTTACTCAAGTCTGGCAAACGCTCTTATATGTAACCAAATGAGCAACCATTAGTACACCATAATAAAGATTAAATCTAGAGCACTAAAAGGGAGTCAATGATGTTCACATCGTGAATATAGGTAGCATCAGAGATATTAAAAGACAAATAGAGACCAGTAAGTCCTCAAAACAGATAATGCCCAATAACGTGTAAGCTAGCCAAACTATACAGTAACAAGGATTTGCGTTTAGACAAGTTTTTTATCATTATAATGCCAAGCGTAAAAATAGGAGTACAAAGGGAAAGACACACAGCTTACCATGTAATAGTCAGACGCAGAAGAAATAACATGATATGTTGCTGGTAAGCATGACTATCTGGGTACGTCCGAAGACAGGTAAATATCAACACAGCACTACCAAGACACAAATACTGGTGGTAAACAAGCGTGTATAGAGTAATAAGGTCTGCTTGGATATAGTAAAAGAACACACTGGAGTCTGAGAGGCTGACACCTTTGGCAAAGATAGGAAACCATAATATAAAGCAGGTACCTTATTCAGAAGCAAAAAAGCCATAGATCTAAGAAAGTATAATAAAGCACATAGGACAGTTACCCCAAAAAGTTGTTTGGAGCCAACCTGTGTGGAGTCAGTTTGTCTTCTGATAGCTAGTCAGCGTCTGCTGACAGCATCAGGCAAGCTGTGTGTCTAAATACGCATCCCCACCAGAAGTGTGTCACTCCCGGGCGGAAATTACACACGCCGGCCTGACCTGAGGCTGCTGCGCATGCACCGGATGACGCCGCTGACGTGGCAGCCAGGCAGCCAGACAGCCAATACACTGGTAGTAGAGGTGGGGACCAGAGTGAGCCAAAAGACACCCTGTGCCCCCATCAATTGCCGCACATCTGGTCCAGAGGAGAAGACAGGACGTGCAGCGCTGTGCGGTCAAACTGATTGACCAAATGCCTAGATACCAGCAAATAGACCAAAATGGGAGGAGGAAGCATGCCACCAAGGACCACAGCAGAGCAGGAACAACATGAAAATATAATGCATGTAATATAACAATGAAACAATAAAACAACTAAAGCAAAATTATCTAATAAATACCCACACGAATAATTAATAGAGAGTTATTGATTTAAGTTTGTAGTATTGTATAGAGTGAAAAATGATTTTATTTTTTATGATTATTAGTCCTAAATTAGGGTTTGGCTAGGAAACTTTTGGGGTTTTTTTTAATTGAAGAAGGGCGGAGGTGTTTGGTAAAGAAACAAATCTGATCATTAACTCTTCACAAAGGGCATTATACGCATTATTCCCACTCACTCTCAGTGAGGATCAGATGGAGGTTCCCCCCCCCCCCATTTTAGGCTCGTCTCACGTTTACCCGTTTCAAGTTCTGAAAAAAGCATGGAATATGTCGTTGATATCAGGTGACGCTGAGGCTCTGTGCTAGTACATAAAGATTTGAAGTTGGTTAAGGGTCTAGACCATTGGGCGTTGGAATTGGTTGTGTAAAAAAAAAAAGTGTCTGAGTTGCAGGGAAAGGAATCTTTTGCCATTTTTGTTGCGATTTCAGCTTGGGAGAGGAGGCGATCATTAACACAGAAATGTTCAGCTCTAACTGTTGGGTGTGGCCATCCATCTACAAGAAAGTTCGGGTGGTTACCGGGTGCAAATTCCGGATTTAGTCGTAACGGAGTCATGGGGCTTTTAGTAGATGATATTTTATGTTTATCGCATGCATGTTGAAAGGATTGCAAAGTCGGAAATATCAAGGGATGTGTGCGGTATTCCCTTGGTATGTGCTGCCTTTTTATCCATGGGGTAGCTGCTAGGGGTTATTGGGGAGAAGGAGTGTTCAAGAAGAACCCAAGCGTTTTGCTGAGAGTGGACGTTCCAGTCAATTATTCTTGATAAGTGGCAGGCGTGGTAATATTTCTGTATGTCCGGGAGGCCAATGCCACCCTTTGATTTAGGGGCAGTCAATCTTTGGAAGCTTAGTCTTGGGCTTTTATTGGCCCACAGGAATTGTGTACACATCTTCCTATACAATGTAAAGAATGCCAGGGGAAGTTTAATCGGGATGGTCTGAAGGGTGTATAAGACTCTGGGTAAAACGTTCATTTTCAGTATCGCCGACCTACCGAACCAGGAGAATTTTTCTGGGGACCATTTTGTTAAATCATTGGAAATGCGTTTTAGTAACGGAGTGTAGTTCAGTGCGTATAAGTCAGATAGTACTGCCGGCAGTTGGATTCCTAGGCAAGTTAGTGAACGGGGGTTCCATTGAAATGGGAAGTTTGTTTGGCATTGGGTTTGAATATTTGGGGGCAGAGTGACATTCAGAGCATGGGATTTAGCAAAATTGATTTGCAGGTTCGATATATTTTTGACTGTCTCAAAATCTTTCAGTAGGTTTGGTATTGTCGTGAGGGGTTCTTTAAGGAAGAGAAGAATGCCATCTGCAAAAGCTGCCAATTTAAATGTTTGGCGTTTGATGGCGATGCCTTTAATATCAGGGTTATCTCTTAGGCGTCGAAGGAAAGGTTCTAATGTTAGGATGAAGATTAAGGGTGATAGGGGGTATCCTTGGCGGGTTCCGTTCGAGATGTGGAAGGCGTTCGATAGGTGGCCGTTGACTCGGATGTTTGCCGTGGGATTAGAATATAGAGCCAGTATGAAATTCAGCATGCGTGTTGGTAATCTAATCGCTCGAACGGTTTCAGCTAAATAATCCCAGGCCACTCTATCGAACGCCTTCTCCACGTTGAGTGAGAGAAGGAATCCTGGGGTTTGGGTTGATACTAGCCAGTGTTGTACGTTTATTGCTTTGAGGGTATTGTCCCTCACCTCTCTGTCTGGGACAAAGCCCACTTGATCGAGGTCAATGAGTTGGGGGAGCAATCGACTAGCCAGTGTTTTGGTGTACCATTTAAGATTTACGTTCAGTAGAGATACGAGTCGGCAATGAGTCACATTAGAGGCATCCTTCCCTGGTTTCGGTATTACAGTAATATGGGCGTTCAACAGGTCCCTTGGTGGAGTCGTGGGCTTGTCTAAGGAGTTAAATGCATGGATAAAGTGTGGGGTTAACATGTCGGCGAACCTTCTATAATATCCTATGAGCCCGTCGGGTCCTGGGCTTTTCCCCGATTTTAATTGGCTCAAAGCTAGGTCTATTTCCCCCGTGTTTAGGGAGCGTTTTTCCGGGGTATTCAAACCTTTGACATTTAATGATAGAATTTTTGCAGGGAGATTGGTGGCACTATTATGCGTGGGTGACATGGTTGCTTCCGATATCCTGGTTTGCTTAGGTAGGGTGGGTACAGAGGAAGGGAGTCTAACTCAGGGGTGGAAATGCGGTTTTGGGGGTAGCGCTAGAAAGCTCTCAAGAACCTCTTAAGGGGGTAAAGGGGCTAAAGTAAGTTCGTAGAAATGGGGATGGTGGTATGAGGTGAAATGTGGGGAGTGTCTCGAATAACGGTAATGTCTCTCACACCTTGGTAGGTGGGAGGGAGATACCGCGTCGGGTATACTGATAAAGGTCAGTGGTGCACTACTAATTTGCATATGCGAGAGCATCACAGTTAAACAATGATAAGATAACAGTAGTAACTAGCTTTAACACATGGAACCTGTTAACCTTAGAGAAAAGGGTATTCTTGGCGGTGCCTATAGGACCCGTTTAAGTTCTACCCTGGGTCATATGTAGCCAAGTAGGTAGTGTGGCAGCACGCAGGTAAAATCACCTGGTTGTATTCAGGATGGGAAATATGTGTGTCCTAGATTCAGGCTTTATGCAGACTTTTACAATTAGAGGGGAAGAGTTAATGAGCCCAGCTGTAGTAAGTGGGCTCATTAAGACCTCTACAAAAAACCCCAGCATGCATAGGGAGATGCTCCATCCTGGAACCAGTTTTGTGTGTATAGACTGGGGAGTCTGAGATCTGTTCTGTGCGGTGAGTTAACGCCTGTGTGGCAAACCCCTACAATAGAGACAGGGACTGGGGCAGCACAAGGCTGCACCCAGTTGTTAGACAGGGAGTCTACGTGTGTAGTTAGAGGTCAAGCTGACCAGGATTTATTTTCATGTTTTATTTTGTTTGGCTGTTATATGTATCACTGCATGTAGCCTAAATAAACCGGATCTTTTGTTTTTTGAACCTACACCGCTGTCTGCTGTGCCTGACTTTGTGTTGTGAACCCATCCAGGGGGTCACACACACCCGCTACCGAGCGAACCCCCTCACAGTTGGTGGAGAATTTTGGCAGTTTTTTTTTTTTTTGTTGTTAAGGCCAGCATGGAGGAGATACTGAGACAGCTGGCTCTAGCAAATGCAAACCAGCAGCAAACAAATGCAGCTTTACAAAAGAGCCTTGCAGCTCAACAACAAGCCCAGCAGCAGGCAAATGCAAATCAGCAGCAGACAAATGCAACTTTGCAGCAGAGTTTGGAAGCTCAGCAACAAGCCCAGCAGCGATCTGAAGCCCGCTTCATAGACCTGTTGCAGAAGCAAGAGCAGAATTTTCAACAGCAAATAGAGACATTGATACAGCAACGTCCGCAGACCAATGAAGCAAGTAGGTACAATAATACCGCAACCTTTGGTGTGAGCCGTTTACTGACAAAAATGACTGGAGAGGATGATCCGGAGGTGTTTTTGACCACATTTGAAAGGACTGCTGAAAGGGAAAAGTGGCCTAAGGAGCAATGGGCTGGACTGGTGGCCCCTCTGTTAACTGGGGAATCGCAGAAAGCTTATTATGACCTAGAGCCTGACCAAGCAAAAGACTATGTGGTGCTAAAAGCCGAAATATTGGCACGGCTGGGTGTCATCCTGGCAGTCCGGGCTCAGCGTGTGCATAACTGGACTTTTCAGGTTGGAAAACCTCCCAGGTCTCAAATGTATGATCTCATTCACCTGAGCAGGAAGTGGCTGCAGCCAGAGATTTTGACCGCGCCAAACATTGTGGAACGTGTGGTTATGGATCGTTTCCTGAGAGCTCTTCCTACTGCCATCCAAAAATGGGTAAGCCATGGAGACCCAGAAAATGCAGATAAACTTGTGGATCTGGTTGAGAGGTACTTGGCTACAGAGAACTTGACCACCTCTTCCAGGGACTCACGGACTTTCCCCCCTAAGACCAGATCATCCCCAGTGGCGGGTAAGATGACTCCAAGGGGTGAGGGTGGAGAGAGTGAGAGGGTGGGAGTTCTACCTAAGGTCTGGCGGGAGCAGCCCAGGAAGCCCATGCTGCAAGAGGCAGCGAAAAAAATTATTTGCTACCGCTGCCGGCAAGAGGGACATATTGCAGCCAATTGCCCAGTTGTGGATGAGCCTATGCAATGTGACTTTATAAGGGAGAGACGTCAGTCGCTGTTTGCGACAGTTGCATGCACTGCCATTCGGGGACCTGAGAAACATTTATGTAAAATGTGTATTAATGGTAGACATGTTGATGTGTTGCTAGATTCAGGTAGCCTGGTAACATTGATAAAAGCTGAATTAGTTACTACAGAGGTCTCTGGGAAGAACAGGGTGGCTGTTATTTGTGTGCATGGGGACACCCGAGAGTATCCTGTACCCCCAAAGGTAACCTCTCTCATCAGGTGGGGTTAGTGTCTCAGTTACCACATGATGCTATTGTGGGAAGGGATTTTCCAAAATTTTAGGAACTCTGGGATTGTCCTGAGGCCCCCATTGGTGCCCCTATAAACCAGGAAGATGACCAGAATTCCTCTGGGAGTGGTGAGGACTCTCCTGAATTTCCCTTGTCGGTATTGGCGGGGGAAACTCGAGAAACTGGGGAGGAGCCAACATCCTCAGATGAAAACATGCCGTCTGTGGAGTTTTCGGATCTTGAGGTTCACAGGGAAAATTTTGCCACAGAACAGTTAAAAGACCCCACCCTAATAAAAGGCACGGGAAAATGTGGTGAAAATAGATGGCAAGTTAGTGAACCCAGATAAGACTTGCCCTTATCCTTACTTCCTTATGGAAAGGGACCTGCTATATCGAGTGGCTCAAAGGGCAGAAGAAACCATTGAGCAACTTGTAGTGCCCAAACCTTACAGGAAGTTGGTGTTAGAATTGGCTCATGGACACATTCTGGGAGGTCATCTGGGGACAGAGAAAACCAGAGAGAGGGTATTGCAGAGATTCTATTGGCCTGGGGTCATGAAGGAAATAGAAAAGTATTGTTCCTCCTGCCCTGTGTGTCAGAAGTCGGCACCTATGCCACATTTCCGTAACCCGCTGGTACCTCTTCCTATCATTGAGGTCCCCTTTGAGAGGATCGCAATGGATTTGGTAGGTCCGATAATGAAGTCTGCTAGGGGGCATCAGTACATTTTGGTTATATTGGACTATGCCACCCGTTATCCGGAAGCAATTCCTCTCCGAAATACCTCGGCCAAAACCATAGCCAAAGAGCTATCCCTTGTTTTTAGCCGCGTGGGTATTTGTAAGGAACTGCTTACGGACCAAGGTACACCCTTTATGTCCCGGGTTATGAAAGAATTATGCAAGTTGTACAAAGTGAAGCAATTGCGTACATCTGTGTATCACCCCCAAACAGATGGGTTGGTTGAAAGATTCAACAAAACCCTAAAACAAATGTTAAAGAAGGTGGTGGATAGAGATGGAAAGAATTGGGATTGTCTAATACCCTATCTGATGTTTGCCATTAGGGAGGTACCCCAATCCTCTACGGGTTTCTCACCCTTCGAGTTGCTCTATGGGAGACACCCAAGAGGGCTGCTGGATATCGCCAAGGAAACTTGGGAAAATGAGAGTTCTCCTCACAGGAGTGTGATTGAGCATGTCGCCCTGATGCAAGATAGAATTGCACAGGTAATGCCAATTGTAAAGGAACATTTAACCCAAGCGCAGTTAGCACAGCAGAGAGTGTACAACCGTGGGGCCAAGACACGTACTTTTTCCCCGGGGGATAGGGTCTTGGTGCTAGTCCCTACGGTTGAAAGCAAATTTCTGGCCAAATGGCAAGGTCCATATGAAGTAATTGAAAAAATTAGTGAGGTGAACTACAGGGTTAGACAGCCAGGAAGGCGAAAGCCGGGAGCAGATCTATCACGTCAATCTGCTGAAAGCCTGGAGGGATAGGGAATCCCTAGTCGCAGAGACTTTGTCACAAGTACAGCCTGATTGCTTAGTTCCTGAGGTTGGAATAGCAGACACCTTATCGAAACCCCAACAACAGGAGGTTAAAGAGTTTGTACTTCGTAACAAAGAGATTTTCTCTGAGCTTCCGGGACAAACATCTGGCGTAGAGCATGACATTATCACCCCGCCAGGAGAAAGGGTAAAACTAAAACCTTATAGAATACCAGAGGCCCGACGGGAGGCAATACGTGGGGAGGTTCAAAGGATGCTGGAATTGGGTGTGATAGAGGAGTCCCAGAGTGACTGGTCCAGTCCTATTGTACTAGTGCCCAAACCTGATGGGAGCTGGCGGTTTTGTAACGATTTTAGACAATTAAATAAAGTTACAAAATTTGACACCTACCCCATGCCACGTATAGATGAGTTGGTTGACCGGCTGGGAACAGCCCGATATATGACAACTCTTGATCTCACCAAAGGGTATTGGCAAATTCCCCTGGCCGAGTCGGCCAAGGAGAAAACTGCGTTTGTAACCCCAGATGGGGCATTCCAATATAAGAGAATGCCGTTTGGGTTACAGAATGCACCGGCAACATTCCAGCGGAAAATGGATAAGATTCTGAGGCCCCATCATAAATATGCTGCAGCTTACCTGGATGATGTGATTATCCATAGCACAGACTGGGTCTCACATTTGCCAAAAGTACAAGCAGTCCTAGACTCTATCCGGGAAGCTGGGTTTACGGCCAATCCAAAGAAGTGTACCATTGGACAGGAGGAGGCCAAATATCTTGGGTACACTATTGGGAGGGGGGTGATAAAACCCCAAGTCAATAAAGTCGAGGCCATACAGAGTTGGCCACGTCCCAACAGCAAGAAACAGGTACGAGCCTTTCTGGGAATCGCTGGCTATTATCGACGATTCATTCCCCATTTTGCTTCTCAGGCTGTGCCCCTCACCAACCTGACAAAAGGGAAAGAGTCGGTTATGGTTAAATGGTCCCCAGAGGCTGAGGAAGCATTTCAGTCCTTAAAAACAGCCTTATGTAGCCAGCCAGTGTTGTACTCACCAGACTTCTCTAAGGACTTTGTTGTACAAACTGATGCATCAGACGTTGGGTTAGGAGCAGTGTTATCCCAGGTCTGGAACGGGGAAGAGCACCCAGTCATTTACCTCAGCAGGAAGTTCAAGTCCCATGAGGTAAATTACTCCACGATTGAGAAGGAATGTTTAGCAGTGAAGTGGGCTCTAGATTCCCTTCGGTACTATCTGCTAGGTAGGCACTTTGACCTGGTGACTGATCACGCTCCTTTAAAGTGGATGGCTCAAAACAAGGAGACCAATAGAAGGGTAAATAGGTGGTTCCTGGCCCTACAGGAATTTAACTTTACAGTTAAGCATCTCCCTGGTGTTAAAATGGGGAATGTGGATGCTTTGTCTCGGATACATGCGTGTCTGGCTGCTTGTGTTACAACCCCAAGGTTGAAACAAGAGGGGGGGGTATGTGGCAGCACGCAGGTAAAATCACCTGGTTGTATTCAGGATGGGAAATATGTGTGTCCTAGATTCAGGCTTTATGCAGACTTTTACAATTAGAGGGGAAGAGTTAATGAGCCCAGCTGTAGTAAGTGGGCTCATTAAGACCTCTACAAAAAACCCCAGCATGCATAGGGAGATGCTCCATCCTGGAACCAGTTTTGTGTGTATAGACTGGGGAGTCTGAGATCTGTTCTGTGCGGTGAGTTAACGCCTGTGTGGCAAACCCCTACAATAGAGACAGGGACTGGGGCAGCACAAGGCTGCACCCAGTTGTTAGACAGGGAGTCTACGTGTGTAGTTAGAGGTCAAGCTAAACAGGATTTATTTTCATGTTTTATTTTGTTTGGCTGTTATATGTATCACTGCTTGTAGCCTAAATAAACCGGATCTTTTGTTTTTTGCACCTACACCGCTGTCTGCTGTGCCTGACTTTGTGTTGTGAACCCATCCAGGGGGTCACACACACCCGCTACCGAGCGAACCCCCTCACAGTAGTTACTGTAGCATGAGGAAGAGTTGTAATATCCTGATCATGTCTGACTTGTGTTAGAGAATGGGTAGCTGATCACTGTTAATCATTAACTAAAATGTTACCATATCTTGAAGTACAAAGGGATCCTGTACAATGGAATGTACAGAACCCATATGTCAAAGGGCCAATAATTAGTCAAAACTGACAAGGGCTTAAATGGGTGTTATATAGAGAGGGGCTCCTGTCCTACAAGGGAAGGTGATGGATACAGAATCCATCTAGTTAGTTAGTGACAACTTGCCTATTACCGCTCTGAACCCAGTGGAGATTAGGGGGTTTGGAGTAAGAAGGTACTGGGGGGTAGAAAAACATATATATCGTGTCTCCTGCAGACCCGCCGGTCAGGAGTGAGGCTGGTGACAGGGGTATCGAGTCTAAACTAGCCGCCCGTGACCGAGGTCCATGACATTTGATAATGTGATGAACGAGCCTACGCTTTCAGGATGACGGTATGTTCTGCAATGTGTAGAGAGTAAATAGCGCCTACATGGCGTCATAGGAGCTGCTTTATGAAGGTCAGTTCATAAAAGTCAGAGGTATCCGCCAGTGTACATACCATATCAGTACGATGGTTCGGGCAAGTCTCTAAAACACACCGAATGACTCGGTCAAAGCATACTTTACCGACAAGTGTCTCGGATCAGTCTGGGCTCTCGTTCGGCCGTGGTAACGTTCAGTCAGTGGGTAGAAAGCTGCAGCAGTAAAGGATCGTAGCGGGTCCGGTGTCCAGTCGATTGAGCGCCTTGGATGGATCCCGCCTGGCGGGTTGAAGGTCAAGGCCTGCTGCAGGAGGAAATCTTGATGGTGATCAAATCCTGAGAATCTGAAGCTGGGGTGTATGTATGTTGTCTTCCATGACAGGTGAGTAGGGGGAAGGGTCTATAGGTGCACAGAGGGAAAGGAGAACGGCACTAGGTAGGATATAACTCATGCAGGCTAATCTACTGTCACAGGGTTGTTCTGGACCTCTCGTGGGATGGCAGGTCTAAAGGTCCCTGCGTGATAGTGGAGCCGAAGTCGGGCTCGTTGGTGGGTGACGGGGTCGGTGTCCCCCAGGTGCTATGAAGGTGGACGGTGACCTATGCCTGTGAAACCTGGATGGTTGGGTCTCCATTGGGTGCAGCGGTTATTGGGAGATACGTTAACTGGAAAGTCAGCGTACCAATTAGGCACCTCAACCTGTGGTAAATCCAATGTTTTGCAGAAGGTTTCTAGATCTTCTGGAACTTTTAAGATGGCAGTACGGCCTTGGTAGGAGGCTTGTAAAGCGAACGGAAACTTCCAGCGATAGCAAATGTCTCTCTGCCGCAGGACGTCAAGCAATGGACGCAGGTATCTGCGATGTTTCAACGTGATCGCAGAGAGGTCTTGATAAATTTGAATTGAATGTCCTTCAAATTTCAGGTTCAGTTCGCTCCTGTTTTTTTTTTTTTTTTTTTTTTTAAGAACCTCTTCCTTGAGGGTGTAATCATTTACATAGCAGATGACATGCCTTGGCGGATCAGATTCTTTGCCCTTAGGCCTAAGGGCTCTATGCACACGCTCCATCGCTATGGGTGTGCGGGAAGGTCTGTCTAGTAGCTGGTTAAATAGGGATGTGACGGCAGGGAGGATTTGCTCAGGCTCGATCGACTCCGGGAGGCCTCTGATCCTCAGGTTGTGTCTTCGTCCCCTATCGTCAATATCTTCGTCATGGCGCTGGAGGTCCCTGAGCTGCCAGGTATGTGTGTCTATTTTGCTATGAGTCATCTGTAATTCATGCTGTTGTTGCGCCGCCATTAGCTCTATGGAGTTTACTCTCCCCGTGATCCCTTGTATCTCGTGGCGGAGGTCTGAGATGGCCGCGGTCAGCGTGCTCTTCATGTCAGCCGCGACTGTCCTCAGATCATGAATGTTTAGTTGTTGGTGGTGGGTAGATTGATTGTCATCCATGGCACGCGGTTGCTCTGTCAGTGTTAGAGTGATCCCAATATGGTTATTAGCGGGAGAGCGGGCCCCTGGTTCCTGAAAATATCCGGTATTGTCGGGGTATTGCGGGATCCCAGGTCTCTCGGTGATCGGGATCTGGACGCGGAGGGTCCGTGTGAGGAGGTCCCCATGGTGTGCGAGTGTAAATCAGCTAAAAGCCTCGGTGATCGCTCTTTTTAGGCTGAGGTAAGACAGAGCAGGGAGTCTATGCAGCCATCTTCTCTCTAGGCAAGCCACACCCCCCCAGTACCGGTTTGTACCCTTTTTAACTAAATGTTCTTTTTGTACCGATCTAACAATACATTTTTGATAAGAGGTTAATAATGTGTATTGCTTTTCAGTAAGCCCCATCTTTTCTTGTCCCCTTCTGTTTGGGATGCTTTTTATTGTAGTCTTTTCGAGGGTTGAAGAGCAAACACCATATTTTTCGATATATACTATATACATGGTAATCAAGCCTCTTTTTTCCCCGATATCTATTAATCTTGCAAACCTGGCCTGTTAGTGGGTCCCGAGGATTGGAGTTGAGAACCTCTGCTCTAGAGCAAGCCGCCTAGTTATCTCTCACCTTGACTACTGCAACTCCCTCCTCATTGGCCTACCTGTACACGTGTTCTCCTCTTCAGTCTATCGTGAATGCTGTTGCTAGACTCATCCACCTTACCAGCCATTTGTTCTTAACCATCCCTCTCCGTTATGCCACTTACACACGATCGGACTATCTAGCGGACTTAGTTTAGCAGACAAACCACCGGACTTTGCAAACGAGCGGACCTGCCCACACACGACCGAACTTTTGAAATGAATGGACTTGCCCACAGTCCCGGAGGATCCTGGGACATCACCCAGTGACCCCACCCCTTTTCCCTATATAAGTCGGCACACAATGCGTCCCTGCCATTGCGGCCAGAGGGAGCGTTGTGTCAACATCGCAAGGGAGAAGAAGGCAGCGGTGACAGAAGACCGGGCCACCGCTAGTAAAAGAGTTATAAGAAGATAGCGGAGGCCCGGCAAGAAGAACCGAAGAGGGGGACAAGAACCCCGAACCGCGGCGAAGAAGAAAGCCGGGGTCCTCCGCTAGTAAAAGAGCAGAAGATAGCAGAGGAGTCCGGCGAGAAGACACCCCCCCCCCCCCCCAAGACGGAAGACCACCGGAGCTGCCCAATAAATTTTAAATACATGTTTTTTTTTGTTTTGTTTTGTTTTTTACACTTTTCACCAGGTGAATGGGTAGGGGGTACATGATACCCCAATACTCATTCACATAGGGTGGGGGGCCGGTATCTGGGGGCCCCCTTATTAAAGGGGCTCCCGGATTCCAATAAGCCCCCCACCCGCAGACCCTGACAACAGCCAGGGTTGTCAGGAAGAGGCCCTTGTCATCAACATGGGGACAAGGTGCTTTGGGGTGAGGGCCGCAGGGCCCCCCTTCCCCAAAGCACCCCCCCCATGTTGAGGGCATGTGACCTGGTACAGTTCAGGGGGGGGCGCTCTCTCATGACCGGCCGGGCTGCGTGCTCAGATAAGGGTCTGATGGATTCTGAGGGGACCCCCACGCTGTTTTTTTTCAGCGTAGGGCTTCCCCTTTAAGTTCATACCAGGTGACAGGACCAGCAAGGTGTCAATCTCGCCGATAGAGGTGGCGACATTCACTTCCTGCGCTAGTCCCATCTACCTGGAGCGCGTTCAAAATGGACGGACTTTATTCCGTGTGTGGGCAAGTCCGTTCATTTCAAAAGTCCGGCGGACTAGCACACAGACGGCCGGATTGTCTGACGGACTCTGGTCCACCGGATAGTCCGATCGCGTGTATGGGGCATAAGTCTTTCCAATGGCTTCCTCTCACCCAACAAATACAATTCAAAATGATAACAACATACAAAGCCACCCACAACTCTGCCCCAAGCTACCAGCCTTATCTCAACATATCATGAAAACCATCCTCTCTGCTCTACTCGACACCCTACTTTGTAGCTCCCTCATCACCACTTTCCTTTCTTCATCAAATCATCCTTTACAGTTAACATTTTGTATCACTTGCCCATCCCTTTAGATTATAATCCCTCATAAACAGGGACTTCTTAACCTCCAGTATTGAATTGTATTACAACTGTACCATCTGCATTTTTTTTTAATAATATTCAATTTCCTTTAGAGTTGCTATTATGCGTTTTTCTTTTCTTTTTTTTTTTTACAGGTGCAGTCCTCTCCACAATGTCGCCATCTTCAAATTCCGTTACTGCAGCTGTTATGTTGACCTTAGCAGAGCCATCACTTTCAACCTCATCACAGAATGCAGTGGTAGTTGAATGCAGGTGACAGAGGGACTTGTCAGAACACTTTGCACTTACTGTAGTTCAACTTCTTGAGGTCATGAACTTATTTTTATACTGCACAGTAACACAAGAACAGATGGGCTTTATTTTGTATTGCATTTTGATGTTTTGTCCATGCACTTAAGTGTGCTTTTGACGAAGTACAATTAAACTGCTTTTCTTTAAGCAATAATCATTTACTACTAATCTAACTAAGTTGTGCTTTAGCTTCTGATACTTTCCACTGTGGAAGCAAAACATTTTACCGTTTTTATTGTGAGAATTGTGTATTATGAGGATAAAGTGCTTGACATGCAAACTCCTTTTTTAGTTTTTTGTTGCAGCAATCATGCCACTGATTTTGCTTGCATGCAGAGCAGTTGCACTGATAATGAAAAAAGGAGGTCTGATTTGTGTAATTGGTGACAGCGAGGATAGTACCTGTACATAAAAGTCTGCTAGGAAGTAAGAGTACTCCTTTCTACTGCATATAACAGGTTATTAGGACAAATTATTTGCAGAAATTAGTTGGAATTCCCAGCGAGGGTGCCATTTATTTGTAATTAGTTTGTGCAGTACAAAATACTACTGATATCACTAATGTACTGATGCATTTATTTATTTAGGTTCCCCTAAAATAATTAGGCTCCATGCACACTGAAGCTCAAAAAAGCTATTTCTGGACGCCAGATTGCTGGCAGAAAACGCTGGTTGAAAAACCTGCTTTTAACAGCGTTTTATACTAGCGTTAATGAGCGTTAATGAGCGTTTTACAGCGTTAGCGTTAATGGGCGTTTTTTATAAAAATACACAGAGGACACTCCAAAAATCCCACAATGCATTGAAAAATAGAATGCCGAACACTAATGAACGAGCGTTAATGAGCGTTAATGAGCGTTTGTCGTTTTTTGCCGCTGAAAAACGGCACTTTGAACGCGAATTTCTGGCGTTCAGAAAAAAGCCCATAAACTCCACTGCTCATTAAAGCTGAAAAACGTCCATGTGTGCATGGACACATAGGCTAACATAGAGTGGAGTTTATGGGCTTTTACAAAAAACGCCCAAACTCCAATAAACTGCAGTTTATCAGCTTCAGTGTGCATGGAGCCTTAGGCCCACTTGACAAAGATATTTGTAAGAATAGGCGTTTTCAAAATAAAGTAATTGTAGCACTATAAAACGCCAGTTAGTCTATGTCATAGGCATATACACTCTTCTAGACACATATATGCTTACTCACTAATTTAAAGTGTAACTCCACTTTTGTTGAGAAAAAATAAATAAAAAACACATTCCCCTCTGGGTTATGTACATTGCAAGGAGTATAACAAACGTTGTTGCAGATTCCTACCTTTTGTTGTTCTGAAGAAATCCATGTGTGTTTTTCTCTGTCTCTTCTGATTGGGTCTAATGGGAGTGGTTTCATAATTGCCAGGTGTGGCACCTCCAGGGCACTAATGAGGAAATATGCTGGGCCTGCATCCCTTTAGACGGGTTCTTATTGAAAGCATCGCTCAAAAAAAAAAAAAAAAGACATTTCCAGTCGCATCATGTCAGCATACACTCTGGGTTGTGACTCGCCTCCACAACCTGATAGGACCACATAACTATAAGATGATGATACGGCCCCCGCCCCAGCATTATCTTATTTTTCCTCACCTGTTGGGACCGCACGGATCAGCATTAGGGTGCCCACGTGTCCCGGATTGCCCGGGATTATCCTGCAATTTATATCTCTGTCCCCAGTCCCGGGCACCTTCATTCCGGGACAATAAAGTGTCCCGGAATGAAATTGACAATCTGGGAACAGGGGCGGACTGAGCTGCCATAGCGCTGGCTCTAGCTCCGCCTCCAGCTCCTCCTGATCACTGGTTGCTATAGCCGCCTTGCGTCTGGCAACCAGTGACGTCACAGCCCAGCGTTGAATGTGGAGGAGGATTTTACATCCTCCTCCTCCACGCTAGTGCTGCTGGGAGTCACTGCTGGTTCTTTTACCTCCGCCATTGGCTCCAGTGACTGGCTTGCAGCTTGTGTGGGGTGTTTCTGTTCCCACACACTGCGATTACATTGTGTACTGCACGGCTTCTCTCCCTTCCTCCCCCCTCCTGCCCACCTCACACTAACACATGGACTGAAGTCCCCTCCCCCTTTTCCTCGGCTCAGATGTCACAGACAGGAGGAGAAGGAGGGGGAGGAGGATGGACACAACAGGACGGGATGTGGTGATCTGAGGTTTGTACAGAATATTAATGCTTGGCACTTGCAGGAGAAGGAGACACAGAGACGGGGGGGGCAAGTTGTCAAAAAAAGAATACTTGCAGCGATTTTGGGGGATAAGAGCATGCTGTATGTGCTAGGAGGCACTTTAGCAGAGGAGAGAAATTGTGCTGGGGGGGGGGGGTCAGATGTTTATTCAACCCCCCCTTCCTGCACAATTTCTCTCCCCTCCCAAAGTGTGCCCTCCTAGCACATACAGCATGCTCTTATACCCCCAAATCACTGCAAGTATTCTTCTTTCACAACTTGCCCCCTTTCCCATCTTCAAAGACAAGCTGGCTGCTATCATGGGGATAATTGTACTGTCTGGTATCCTTGGAACTTTGACAGACTATCAGGAGGTGCACTCCTCTTTCTCCTCTCTCCACCAACTACCCCCGCCATACACTCCGCACTCCTCCCCTGTACATGTTACCCCCCTGCCATACACCCCGCACTCCTCCCCTGTACATGTTACCCCCCTGCCATACACCCCGCACTCCTCCCCTGTACATATTACCCCCCTGCCATACACCCCGCACTCCTCCCCTGTACTTATTACCCCCCTGCCATACACCCCGCACTCCTCCCCTGTACTTATTACCCCCCTGCCATACACCCCGCACTCCTCCCCTGTACTTATTACCCCCCTGCCATACACCCCGCACTCCTCCCCTGTACTTATTACCCCCCTGCCATACACCCCGCACTCCTCTCCTGTACATATTACCCCCCGCCATACACATTCTGCACGCCTCTCCTGTACATACTACTTACCACAATACACTCCGCATTCCCTATTTATTAAACATCAATTTGACCCACTTTTTTTTTAAGATTATTAACCGATTAATCGAAAAAATAATCGGCCAACTAATCGATTATGAAAATAATCGTTAGTTGCAGCCCTAAACGCCCCCTTTAAGCCAATATTTAGTGCAATTTAAGACATGTCCACTGTTCACCACGACACACTTTGCGCGCCATATTGTTGTTGTTAATGCCTAGGGCCCGCTTTTGATCTTGCACACAGGTCTGCTGATTTCATATGCCCCTGCCCCAAAAATTGGCAAAAAATATGTAAAAAAAATCATCTTTTTTTGGGGGGGGGTGTCCCTGAATGGCAGTTTGGGAACGTGGTCACCCTAATCAGCACCCCCTTACCGTTTTGCCCCTGCCAGGTTCTAGCCTCTCCTGGTTGGAAGGCCTTTACCGGTACAGCCTCTAAACAAAGCTAAATGGAAGGAACTGCATTTTGGTGATCTCAGGGGTATGTTTTAAAAGTCTCTCTGTGACCTTGGGAAAAGCCTTAACCACTTCAATACAGGGCACTTAAACACCTTCCTGCCCAGACCAATTTTGAGCTTTCAGCGCTGTCGCACTTTGAATGACAATTGCGCGGTCATGCTACACTGTACCCAAATGAAATTTTTATCATTTTTTTCCCACAAATAGAGCTTTCTTTTGGTGGTATTTGATCACCTCTACGGTTTTTATTTTTTGCGCTACAAATAAAAAAATACCGAAAATTTTGAAAAAAAAATGTTTTTTTTTGTTTCAGTTTCAAAACTTTGTAAATAAGTATGTTTTCTCCTTCACTGATGGGCACTGATGGGGCTACACTGATGGGCACTGATAAGGTGGCACTGATGGGCACCAATGAAGTGACACTGATAGGCGGCACTGATGAGCGACACGGATGGGCGACACGGATGGGCGACACGGATGGGCGACACGGACGGACACTGATAGGTGGCACAAATTGGCACTGATAGCTGGCACGGATGGGTGGCACGGATGGGCATGGATAGGCGGCACAGGTGGGCATGGATAGGCGGCACAGGTGGGCATAGATAGGCGGCACAGGTGGGCATAGATAGGCGGCACAGGTGGGCATGGATAGGCGGCACAGGTGGGCACTCATAGGCGGCACAGGTGGGCACTCAGGCGGCACAGGTGGGCACTCATAGGCGGCACAGGTGGGCACTCATAGGCGGCATCGGTGTTATAGTAATGGATGCCAATCAGTGCCAAACAATAATGCATGCCAATCAGTGATGCCCATTGTGGCCACTGATTGGCATCCATTATGGGCACTGATTGGCACCCATTGTGCTGACTGGCACCCTGGTGGTCTAGGGAGGATTATGGATTTTTATTACCTTTTCCCTGGTGGTCTAGTGGTGTCCCTGGTGGTCCAGTGTGGGCATCCTCGGGGGGGCTGTGCTGATAATCGATCAGCACAGACCCCCCCTGTCAGAGGAGCAGCCGATCGGCTCTCCTCTACTCGCGTCTGACAGACGCGAGTGAGGGAAAGCCGATCACCGGCTCTTCTCATTTACACTGTGATCAGCCGTGATTGGACACGGCTGATCACATGGTAAAGAGTCTCCGTCGGAGACTCTTTACCGAGATCGTAGTTGCCGGGTGTCAGACTGACACCCCGCAACAACGATCGCCGCGATGCGCGCCCCCGGGGGCGCGCAGCGGCTCATTATCCTAATCACGTCATATGACGTCCGGTTAGGATAATGAAACCACTTTGCCGCCGTCAATTTGTAATAGGGCGGGCGGCAAGTGGTTAAACAGGCTTAAAACTGCTTCAAGTTGTCCTCAGCTATCTTCAGTTGAGTCTTAAATAGACTCGGGTGTCGCCTCCTGTTCATCACGATAAGCCTTAAACGGGCTTTGCAACATGCTATTGGAGCACTCTGACATAAGCCTTAAACAGGCTTGGTCATAATGCAGTGGTCTCCATTCTATCTGTTCCCTGTGTATCTGTTTGTTTCCTTCCTTCCCCATCTGTGTTGGGCGTTCTGCTGGGCGCTGTAGTCCTCCAAGGGTCGCCGGGATGTGCGCTGAGCATCTCAGCGCTTCTGCACATGTGCGAGCAGGACGTGACCTCAGCGGCCAATTTAAAAAGCTGATTGACTAAAGCTGCATTGCACTTGGTGTCCAGAGCCTAGATTGCGGTAGTTACTTTTCCTGCCTTTCATCTTTCAAATTCCTCATTCACTATACTGAGGTAAGTGGCTGATTATTACTGTATCAATATTTTTTTTGCCTTTACTGCTGCGTTTCCTCTTTTTCTGTTCCTCTACATGCCAATTGTTTGTACTGTGTATTTTCTTAGGCTTGCCTTTTTCTCCTTTCCATGGAGACCACTGCCCTATCAGATCACCATCAGCCTAATAGGTAAGGGGGGGAGGACTTTGGTAAGTAGTGAAGATTTAAAAAAAAAAGAGCAATCCTAATGCTGCCTATATAGTTAGCCATACCAGGTCCGCAAATTCACCTGAACCAAGGTACAGAGAGACATCGTGCAGGAGAAGCCATTCCGGCCACAGACGGAGCCGCTCAAGTTGCAGGAGAAGTTGCTCAAGTCACAGAAGAAGTCGCTCCAGATCTTATTCTAGATACAGCCGTTCCTACCATGGAAGATCTCCTCCTGTTCATAGACAGCACTCCCCCGTGCGACTCTCTGGAAACGCATGCTGGATATGTGGGGCTTGCCATAGATGCTTTGAGGAGGCTACTAAAGAGAGAGAACTACACTCTAAGGAGCCTGCTGCTTCACTGATCCCTACTCCGGAGCTAGAGTTGTCAACTCGAAGTGCCTCACCTGCTCCTCCCAGCTCGGCAAGAGAGGAGGATTCCCCGTCTGACAATGAGGGGTTGGATGCGTCTGCTGGTTTTGATTTCTCCTTAATAGAACCATTTGTTAAAAATCGGTGAAAGAGGCGATTGGCTGGAAATAACCGCTGGAAGTGCAACCGGACGGAAAAAAATACTTCCCGAATCTCAAAAAGGGACTCAGAGGCTTTTCCATTCATTGAGGAATTTGACGATTTAATCAAGGAAGAGTGGCAACGTCCTGAGAAAAAAAAAAAGAAGAAGAGCCTAAATAGGCTTACCAAATTATATCCCTTTAAAGGGGCCTAAAGTGAGCCCTCTCGTTTCTCCTCCCATTGTAGATGCATCTCTCATCCGACTGGCCAGACACACAACACTGCCAATTGAGGACGAGGTGACATTTAGAGACGTCCTGGATAGAAGGATCGACACAGATATGAAAAGGGCTTATCTAGCAGCAGGAGGCGCTTGCAGACCAGCGGTGGCACTGGCAGCTGTAGGTAGGGCCATCTCCAGCTGGTCAGCGAATACCGAGAGGTTGGTCTCAGAATGCTTGGACCAGGAGAGCATTGTGAAGGCACTACAGGAACTAAGTCTTGTAGGGGACTTTATGGCGGAAGCATCGGTGGATGCGATTAAGTCAGCATCAAGGGCAATGATGGCATCTGTAATGGCCAGGCGGACATTGTGGCTTAAACACTCGTCGGCGGATCCTGTCTCAAAATCCAATTGGTGCACATTCCATATGATGGCGAGAATCTTTGGCGCAAAGCCGGATTCAACAATTTCTAAGGTGACTGGTGGAAAATCGGGACTGATACCATCAGGCAGGAAACCGAAGCAGCAGAGACCTCTATATGGATGCAAAAGCTTATAGGCTGGGAAAAGAACACAGTAGGAGCTGGAAGAACCCTCAAACTTCTTTTATGAAGTTCCAGAAGCCCAAGACTTCCTCTCCCGGTGACCAAAAGTCTTTTTGAAGGCACGCCCGTCCAGCCAGCTGTAAAAATTAAAGCTGGCTTGGGCGGAAGCAATAAAAGGACCCATGGACAGTGGCCACTGTCAGTTTTGGGCACAGGTGGTCTTTCAAAGGATGTCCCCCAGGGGATCATTTTTTTCCAACCAGGCTTTCTCTATCAGGGGTAAAACTGTTTCTGCTGACCAGTTACATTGAGGAGCTTCTTCAAAAGAAAGCGATAAGAGAAGTGCTCACTTTAGAGGGGGATGGGGATTCTACTCCTACTTTCTGGTCAAGAAAAAAAAAAAAAAAAAACAACAGGGGATCTTCGCCCAGTTCTAGATCTAAAAAACCTCAATCGTTCCATCTGAGTGGAGACATTCAAGATGGTGAGTTTACATTCGATCTTCCAAGCCATAAATCTGGGGGATTGGATGCTCTCCATAGATCTTCAGGATGCCTATCTTCATGTTCCGATCCATGCCGCCTTCCAAAATTTCCTTCGGTTCTCGTGAATCAGGGCCACTTCCAGTTTCAATGTCTCCCGTTCAGGATCTCTACCGCCCCCAGAACCTTCACAAAGGTACTGCTTCCAGTGATAGCATCCTTAAGGGAGAAAGGATTGAGAGTCCATCACTATCTGGATGATATTCTCCTCTCAAGCAGCCAGGAGTTCCTTATCCAACATCGGGAGGTTCTAGTGGCCACTTTACAAGGCCTGAGCTGGTTGATAAACTGGAAAAAAAAGCAATGCTCATCCTACCCAGAGGATGATCTTCCTGGGTGCAGAGTTGGATACTTGGGCAAACATGGTGGAACTACCGGTGGACAAGATTTCCCTACTGATTCAGAAGGTGAAAAGAGCAATCTCAGCAACATCCCTGCCGGCCAGAGCGTGGCTCAGTCTTCTAGGCACTCTGTCTGCTACCATTCCTATGGTCCAGTGGGCCCAATGGAACACAATACCTCTTCAGACTTCCTTTCTGCGTCAATGGGACGACTCATCCATGACCCAACTGATCTACGTCTACAATCCTTGCAGTGGTGGACTTGTTCCTGTAATCTGACAAGATGCAAGCATATAGTTCCCATTCCTCATGAATCTGTGACCTCGGATGCAAGCATGGAAGGATGGGGGGCTCACTACCAACACCATGCAGCTCAGGGCTGCTGGCCATTCAGGATCTGGGAAGCAGTTTCAAACGTGCTGGAGATGAAAGCAGCCTTTCAGGCCCTCCTGGTCTTCAGTACCTACCTGAGGGGGAAGAGTCCTTAAGATGAACAAAGTGGCCGTCACCTATATCAACAGGCAGGGGGTACCAGAAGTAGTGATGGACGAACTTCCGACGGGACGTTTCGCGGACGCAGCCGATATTTCGCAAACCGTAACATTCGCGGCGGGCCCCATTGACTTCAATGGGAGGCGAACTTTGCAAACCTACAGGTCAAATTTGCAGCCACAAAATAATTACTAGCTGTGCAAACATAGTCCCACCACATGGCCAATGACATAACACATGTATGAGGTGAATCTGGAATCGACAACTACAAGCACTCTTTATATGTGAAATTGTTGTGACAATTCAGGACTGTGGAGCACATGAAGGCAATGGAGGAGAGGGAAGGTCAGGGTAGGCAAAGAAAAGGGTGCAGGAGATGATCACCAGCAGCGTGACATACAGCAATGACACCTGCACCGTGATAGAGTCATCTGACACCAGCACTGTGATAGAGAGCACTGACATCAGCAGTGTGACAAAGCACTCACACCAGTACAGTAAGCAGCCCCAGGAGGAAGTCAGCATAGCACAGGGATGGTGGGAGCCCCTCATAATGAGCATAGCACAGGGATGGTGGGAGCCCTTCATAATGAGCACAGCAGAGGTATAGCCCCAGGAGGAAGTCAGCACAGCACAGGGATGGTGGGAGCCCCTCATAAGCAGCCCCAGGAGGAAGTCAGCACAGCACAGGGATGGTGGAAGCCCCTCATAATAAGCAGCCCCAGGAGGAAGTCAGCACAGGGATGGTGGGAGCCCCTCATAATAAGCAGCCCCAGGAGGAAGTCAAGTATGTGCAAGTATTTTATACGTGTATTACACAACTATATACTGCACACCAAATAGTACACCTATACCAGTCCTTAAGGACCTTTGTGGAACTAGTAGCTAGGGATTAGCAGACTGTACCTCAGTCCCTATACTGATAAAGGACTGCTGCAGCAGAAGGGCAGCAGTCAGCAGTAGTGCACCTCAACCCTATATATTGTGGACCTATACCAGTCCTTAAGGAATAGCAGACTGTACCTCACTCAACTGTACTGTAGCACCCTATACCTTACCAGTCCTTTTAAGGACTTTTGTGGAACAAGTAGGTTGTAAATGATTAGCAGACTGTACCTCAGTCCCTATACTGATGATGGACTACTGCAGCAGAAGGGCAGCAGTCAAGTCAAGTATAATATTCTTTCTATATTTGGAAGAAAGATTATTATACGTGTACAAACCTATTACCATACCAGTCCTGAAAAGAACCTTTGTGGACCTAATAGTAACAGCTACTGATTAAACTGACTGTCCCTCACTGCCTCACACACAGCTTCCTGCCTGTCCCTACTTAAACTGACAAAACAGAGGCTGCTGGAATAACTTGAATAGCACTTTTGTGGACCTAATAGTAACAGCTAATGATTAAACTGACTGTCCCTGCAGCACACAGCGTCCTGTCCCTCTCTCTCTACACTGACAAAAGACAGGCTGCTGCAAAAATCAGTAGCACAGCAGTGCCTCAAACCTATATCCTGAACTACACCTAACACCTATACCAGTCCTGAAAAGAACTTTTGTGGACCTAATAGCTAGCGATTTGGGTCACTGCAGTCTCTCCCTGCTCCACACAGCAACCTCTCCCTATAGTGACAGAAGAAAGAAAGTAAAATGGCCGCTGGATCGGGTCCATTTATAAGTTAGGGGGAATGTCCAAGTGTCCATGTGCTGTAATGTCTCAATTGGCTGTCCTGTACCCCATGATGGATGTGTCATCATAGGTCAAAGTTCTTTTACACAGTAAACACAGAAGTCCGCCGTGCGAACGGCGGCAATAGTCCGCCGATAGGGCGGACGGCGAACAGCCGAAATTCGCCGCAAAACGACCGCCGGGCGAACCGTTCGGCCATCCCTAACCAGAAGCTCCTCCCTGATGTGGGAAGTTCACCCTGTGATGGAGTGGGCTCAATTGAACTTACTGGATCTGAGAGAGCCCTATATTCCGGGGACCGAGAATCTCCTAGCAGATTCACTCAGCAGAAGTGTGGTTTCCAACAACGAGTGGTCTCTGAGTCCCCAAGCATTTACGCTCATAACTCAGACCTGGGGCTCACCGGACATAGATCTAGCAGCTACTCCAGCAAACGCAAAATGTCAGAGGTTCCCATTCAGCGGAGGAAATAGACTGCCTGTAACATCCCTGGTACTTCAACCGCGGCTACATCTTCCCTCCGACTCCCCTCATAGCGTGGTTTCTTCTGAGGTTCAAGAGGTCAACAGCATTAGTAGTGGTGGTGATCCCCTTTTGGCCGAGGAGGCCGTGGTTCACTACTCTCCTTCAGCTGAACACAGCGGATCCGCTTCCTCTCCCACTGTCAGCAGACCTGCTCTCCCAGGGCCAGCTTCTACATCCGAACCCGGAGAGGTTACATCTGATGGCCTGGAGGCTGAGAGGACTAGGTACCTAGAACAGGGCTGTTCTCAGAAGGTAGTGGAGACATTGCTTCAGGCTAGGAAGCAGACTACCAACAACACATACCGAAGGATCTGGGAGAGGTTTACCATCTTTTCCCCAACAAGGTTGGGACATATCTTCTCTGACAGCCCCAAAAATCCTGGATTTTCTGCGGTCAGGTCTAGAGAAAGGGCTTCCATCCAGTACCCTGAAGGTCTAGCTATCAGCCATATATGCTATGAACGGGTAAAATGGGCACAGAACTCCCTGGTCATCCAGTTTCAGAAAGCTTGCCTTAAGCTAAGGCCACCTAGAAAACCTTCATTCCCAGCATGGGATCTTTCAGTTGTCCTGGAAACCCTGTCTAAAGATCCTTATATTTCCCACTCGACAACATCTTTCTTTGGGTCCTGACATTAAAAGTGTCTTTTCTGATCGCTATTACTTCAGCAAAAAGTCTGAGATGCAAGCCTTGATGGCTAAGGAGCCTTACCTGGTCGTCTACCCGGACAGGACAGTGCAGTGCTAAAACCATCAGATCGTTTTGTACCGAAGGTATCCTCATTTCATTTTAATCAGATTAACCTTCCAGCCCTTATCACAGATCAGGGTGATCCTCATCCTCTGGATGTCAGGGGCAACATTCTGCAGTATCTCTCAGTAACCGTACCATCGCTTCATGGCTGGTTAAAGCAATCAAGAAGGCTTATTTACTGAGTAAATTACAGATTCCGGAGGGCTTAAAGGCGCATTCCACCAGGGCAGTGGCAACTTCTTGGGCAGCCTATTGTAGGGTCTCGGCGGATACTATCTAAAGCAGCCACCTGGTCTTCCAGAAACACCTTTATATCACATTATAGGGTGGATTCTGCACGGCTTTCAACAGTAGATTTTGGAAGGGCCGTTATTCAGGCCAACTCTTCTGTTCCTTGTTAATAAATGTATTTTCTTGCACTCCCCCCCCCCCCCCCCAATCTGCAAGTTATTCCCCAGAGTGTATGCTGCCATGATGCGACAGGAAACTGGAAAATTTTATACTTACTTTTCCTTTCCTGATGCATCTTCATGGCAGCATACAATGCCCCACCCGTTTGAGGTGATTTATGTATATGGAGAATGCTGGGGCGAGGGCCGTATCATCATCTTTTAGTTATGTGGTCCTATCAGGTTGTGGAGGAGTCACAACCCAGAGTGTATGCTGCCATTAAGATGCGACAGTAAAGGAAAATTAAGGAAAGGCAAGTATACAATTTTCCAGTTTTTGTGGTAGGGGATGCCTGAAATGTGACTTGTATCTTAGTGCAGATTTCTGGGAAAATTGGGGAGCCAAATCATACAAGCAGGAAATTGTTTCTTGGGAATGGTCAGTACATACTCTGTACAGAACAACCCCAGGTAGCCATATTGCAATGCATTCTCAGAAAATTACAGAGCTGCAGATTGAAAAGGAAAGGTACATTTTAATAACATTCAATTACAATATGATTGGTGTCGCAATTATATGCGCTATGTTATTTTTTCTTTATTTGCTTTTTTTTTCCCCTCGAAAGTGGAGTTACCCTTTTTAAATGACCTTAATTGTGTTGTGTTTACTTTTTCCAGTGATATTATTGCATAACAGAATGTATTGGTTTGAAAGAGTTATATTTCCCACATCAAAAGAAACATACTTTCACGTTTACAGATTTTGTTAATCTTGCTCGCTTTAAAATTAACACTTTTTTTCTAAGTCCTGACATTGTGAAACTTTGGGAAAAAGTTGTGTTTATACATTGTGTGAACCAAATGTGGTTTTAAGTGATAATGTTATGGATTTTATTTTATTACTGTAACATTTGCAGCACATAGAATACAGTATATAGCATGACCAGATTATACCTTTTAACTACTTGCCCACTGGGCACTTGTACCCCCTTCTTAACAGGCCAATTCACAATTTGAATGACAGTTATGCAACGCTGTACCCATTTGACATTTTTGTCCTTTTTTTTCCACACAAATAGAGCTTTCTTTGGGTGGTATTGAATCACCACTGGGTTTTTTATTTTTTTGGTGAACATTTTGTAACAAATATAATTTTTCTTCATTTCTGTTATGACATTTTGCAAATTTTAGTATTTTTTTTTTCTTCATTTGGCCAAAATTGATACTGCTACATATCTTTGGTAAAAAAAATAACCAAAATCATTGTATATTTGGTATTTGTGAAAGTTAGACACTACAAGCTATAATACCAATCGCAGAAATAGGCCATCAGTACATCAGGTGTGATCAATCTTATTTCTTGAGACACTAAGGGCCCTTTCACACTGGGGCAATTTTTAGGCACTACAGAGCTAAAATTAGCGCCTGAAAAAACGGCCCCTTTCACTTCAGTGTGAAAGCTGGAGGGCTTCCACACTGGAGCGGTGCGCTAGCAGGACAGTGAAAAAAGTCCTGCTAGCCGCATCTTTGGAGCGGTGAAAGGAGCGATGTATTCTACGCTCCTAAACCACTCCTACCCATTGAAATCCATGGGGCAGCGTGGCTATACCGCCGGCAAAGCACCGCTGCAGCGGCGATTTGAGGGTGGTTTTAACCCTTTTTCGGCTGCTAGTGGGGGTTAAAACCACCCTGCTAGTGGCCGCAGACCGCCACTAAAATTACGGTAAAGCGCCGCTAAAAAACTGGAGTTAGTACTTACCGGTAACTCCTTTTCCGGTGGTCTTCCAGGACAGCCCTTGAGAGATGGAGCTCCTCCCATCGACACAGGAAACACATTGCCACAGTTCAAAAGGCGGTCCCTCAGGTCCCTGGTCAGTCATTCACCAAGAACCGAAGGATGGAACTGAAAAACATATAAACCATAACAGGTAATAGCATTAGTACATCACTATAATCAAATAAAAGGGTGGGATCGTGCTGTCCTGGAAGACCACCGGAAAAGGAGTTACCGGTAAGTACTAACTCCAGTTTTCCCAAGTGTTCTTCCAGGACAGCCCTTGAGAGGATCCCAAAGTACTTACCAGATTAGGGGGGGGGACCACGGCCTCGAGGACTTTCCTCCCAAAGGCCTGATCCTGACTAGACATTAGGTCCAGTCGGTAATGCCTTGTAAAGGTGGAAAAGCTTGACCATGTGGCTGCTTTACATACCTGCTCCGGGGTGGCACCAGCTCTTTCTGCCCAGGATGCAGACAACGCTCTTGTTGAGTGAGCTTTCACACCCTCAGCAGGATCTCTATTCAAGGCCTTATACCCCTCTGCTATAGCTAGCCTAATCCAGCTAGCTATGGTTACTTTTGAAGCTTTTTGCCCCCTACGCTGCCCGGAAAAAAGGACAAAAAGGGAGTCAGATTCTGAAAGGATTTGTTACTTTAAGATATTCTAGAATACACCTCCTCACATCCAATAAATAAAAACGTTCTTCTTTCTCATTTGCTGCATTTTGACAAAATGAGGGGAGGACAATATCTTGGGACCTATGGAAGCTAGATGCTACCTTTGGTAAGAACCCAGGGTCTGTCTTTAGAATGACTCTGTCTTCTAGGATCTGTAGAAATGGTTCCCTGATGGAAAGGGCTTGGATTTCACTGACCCTACGGGCTGAAGTGATTGCCACCAGGAGTACTGTCTTAAATGTAATAAGCCTTAGGGAGGCCTCTGAGATAGGCTCAAAGGGTGACCCCAAGAAAGCTTTTAGTACAACTGCTAAATCCCAGGATGGGACTTTGCTGACTCTGACCAGCTTACGTCTAGCGACTGCCTTACAGAACCTAACGACAAAAGGATTTTCCTGTAAGCGTTCATCTAGGTACACACTTAAGGCAGCTATCTGTACCTTAATAGTACTTACGGTTAATCCTTTGTTTACACCTTCCTGTAAAAACTGTAGAATATTAGCTGTATTTATGTCACGGTTATTCAGCCAGCTATTAAATTTTTTCCAGACTTTTTTGTAAATAGCCCTCGTGACTGGTTTGCGACTCTGTAGTAAGGTCGCAATTACCTCATCTGTCAGGCCCTTACTCCTTAAGATTTCCTCCTCAGTAACCACGCTGAAAGCTTCAGTGTGGCCACCTGTGGATGATAAAGAGGTCCCTGCGACAGGAGGTCCTGTCTGCAGGGAAGCCTTAGAGGCGGACAGTCTGTCAATTGTAGTAACGCTGTGAACCATGGTCTCCTGGGCCAGAATGGTGCCACTAGAATCAAACAGGTTTTTTCCGTGAGGAATCTTGCTAGGACCATTGGAATGAGATGAAGAGGGGGAAATGTTAATGCCAGACTGAAAGTCCATGGAGTTTGCAAGGCATCTACAGCCAGGGGCTGATCTCCTGGGTTTAGCGAGCAAAAATTGGGAACCTATGCATTCTCTTTGCTCGCAAAAAGGTCTACTTCTGGTTTTCCCCAGTGAGTTGTTATGAGATTGAATGCCTCTGGGTGTAAGGACCATTCTTGGTTCGAAACTTTTTGTCGACTCAAGTCCGCCGTGCTGTTCAGCTCCCCTTTCAGGTGAACTGCAGAAATGGATTCCAGATTGGCTTCTGCCCACTGAAAAATGCGTCTGGCTACCAACATCAAACGAGGACTTCTGGTACCTCCTTGTTTGTTTATGTATGCTACAGCCGTCATATTGTCTGAACTGACTTGTAGATGGTGACCCTGTATTGTGGGGTGAAAGGCTAAAATAGCTCTCAGGATCGCTGTTGGCTCCTTCCAATTGGAAGAGAAACATTTCTCTTCTGGGGTCCACTTGTCCTGGACCCAGCTTGAGCCGAGGTGGGCTCCCCAGCCCCAGCTGCTCGCATCCGTTGTCAGTGTTGAAGTGATAGGAAGGACCCAATGAACCCCTTTGTTTAGGTTCTCCCTGTTCTTCCACCACCAGAGGGAGCGTTTTATCTTTGAGGGGATCCATACCTCCTCCTCCAGATCTCTGCCCTTTAATTGTTCCAACAGAAAACCCTGAAGGTCTCTTTGGTGGAACCTGGCCCATTGTACGGCTGGAATGGCTGCCGTCATAAGACCTAAGACCGACATTACTTCCCTCACCGTACATTTGGGGCTGCATTGAAGAAAAGATGTTCTCTGCCACAGATTCAAAATCTTTTCTTCCGGCAGTATAATTTTCTGATCTACAGACTTGATCCAGTAACCCAAATACAGGATCTCCTGTGTTGGGGTTGTCTTGGATTTCTCCTGACTGACAATCCACCCTAATCGACTCAGGCCGAGTTGAGTCAACTCCAGATCCTGAGAAAGACGACTCTCCGAGTGTGCTGTTAGGAGCAGGTCGTCTAGATAGGGAATAATTGAGACTGATTGAAGCCTCAGTGGAACTAAAGCCTCTCCGAGAACCTTGGTAAAGATTCTTGGAGGATGACAGACCGAAGGGGAGCGCTCTGCACTGAAAGTGGTAAACTTTTGTGTCTATCTGCACTGCCATCCGAAGGAATTTCTGGCATTCCTCCCTTATTGGAATATGCAGATAAGCATCCCTTAGATCCAGGGTGGCCATAAATATCTCTTTCTGGAGAAGGTTCTTTATGGAATAAATGGACTCCATCCGAAATCTCTTGTAACGGATGGAGCGATTCAGTGGTCGGAGGTTCATAATTAGTCTGAACCTCCCTGACGGCTTTTTTACCACGAAAATGTGTTAGTAAAAACCATCTCCTTGTTCCTGAATAGGGACTGGTGTCAATACCTCTTGATCCACCATTTCCCCTATCAGTAAAGGTAAGGCCCTGGCCTTTTCTGAGTGACTTGGAAGCTTTGTCACCAAAAACTTTGAGGGAGGGCTGCTGTGGAATTCCAGCGCGTGACCCCTTTTTATTATATTTAAGACAAACTCGTTCGAGGTTGTCTCTTCCCATTGTGGAAGAAATATGCTTAATCTTCCTCCCACAGGAACCCTGACGTCACTGGGGTTTGGGATCCTGATTGAGGCGGCTAAACAGTATGCCCCCTTTCCCTTTATGTCCCGACCAATGTTTTTTGGGGGTTGAACTCTTCTCTGATTTAGAGGGTTCCTTAAAGGGACGAAAAAATTTTCTTTGGAAATTTTTCTTTTTTGCGGGAAAGGTTTTCTTTTTATCCGCCGTCCTTTCTAAGGCGGAATCTAATTCAGGCCCGAAGACTAAGTCTCCTGTAAAAGGGACGCTGCACAGGCGGGTTTTAGACGCCGTGTCTCCCCCCCAAGTTTTCATCCATACTGACCTCCTTGCTGCCACTGAAAGTGCTGCTGACTTAGCCGTAAATTTTACGGAGTCCGTGGAGGCGTCAGAGATGAAACTGGTGGCCTTAAAAAGCATAGGGAAGGATTTCAGAAGCTCCCCCCTAGGAGTGCCTGCTTTTAAATGTTCCTGCAGTTGCGACAACCAGAACTCCAGGTTTCTAGCTACACAAGAAGTGGCTAGAGCTGGTTTTAAGCCTGCCATAGAGGCATCCCAGGCCCTCTTTAAGACAATGTCTGTTCTCCTGTCCATGGGATCTTTCAGATGGCCCATATCCTCAAAGGCCAGATCAGTCTGCTTTGAGACTTTGGACAGAGGGGCGTCTAGTTTAGGATTTTTATTCCAGACCGCCTCTGGGCTCTCATCAAAAGGGAACCTTCTCTTAAGGGATTTAGGAAAGAAAACCTTTTTATCTGGTTCAGACCACTCCTTAAGGACAAGGTCAGAAAGCACCTTATGTATAGGAAAAACCCTTGCTTTCTTTTTCCCCAGAGCCTCATACATCTTATGTCTGGATAACTGAGTTTCTTCCTCCTCAATTTCCAGTGTATCATAGATAGCACCCATTAGCTCATCTACTTCCTCAAGAGACAATCTATACTTTGAGGCTTTAGATGTTGCTTGATCCTCTTCCTGATCTGAGTCTGTGTCAGAGGAATCGGGGGTCATCAATGTGGGGCTAGGCTCCCTGACCATACGGGGCTCCCCTGAGCTGGGTGTTGTAAGGCATGGTGAGAAGGAGATTGCAGTTGTTTTATTAGTGGAGGCAGCTGACCCTACGTCAGTGATTAACTCCTGGAGGGACTTAAAGGTCGACGCCATTTCCTCTTTAAAGGAGCCCAAAAATTTTGCTAAGGGGGAATCTGCCTCAGTTTTAAGCAAGCTTGCAATGCATTGCTTGCATAGGGCTTTGTTAGAGCCAGAGGACAACCTATTCCCACAATTAGGGCACTTTTTGCGGCCTGCCTTGTCTTCCTTTGGTAGCTCTTTAGCCTGAAAATAAGAAGACAAAGAATTTTTTAGCGTCAGCTCCATGTCCCTCCTTAGAAACACCACCAACTGCATACATCCTTAACTGTGAGTTAACCACCACCGTGGGGCACTACAGAACCCAGCCTACAAAACACCACCACTCCACCAGAGTAATAGCATGCCCAGCAGCCTACCTGGGATTGGCTGGTGCCTGTCTCCACTGGAGTGTCCTGGGGAATAGACTCCATGGTCCCCCTCTGCCGCTCCGGATCCCGCCGCTAGTCCGGTATTGCTGGACGCTGGTCGGGACTGCACAGGCACAGCGCTGGCTCTCCCTCTCCTCCTTGTACCCTAGAGACCCGGAACCGGAAGTCTCGGCACACAGTGATGACGCGGTTCCGCCGGAAATGACGCTCGGCTTCTCCGACCCCACCGCAACAAGGAGCAGAGATGGAAGGTTCCACTCACCGCTCCTGGGGGAAACCGGCGTCATTCTGCCCCTGGCCACCTCGGCACTGGAAGGAGGAGGGTAACGGGTCTGCTCCGATTCAGCTGGATGGTACCCGAGCCACAAAAAAATAGGTATGGACCCAACTGCAGACAAAAAAAAGGACCCGGTCCCTTATGGCTTACAGGTTCTCAGGCAGCCCCTGAGAGGGGCCTCCACCTGGC
The DNA here is from genome assembly GCF_037356315.1 of Lithobates pipiens. Taxonomy (NCBI): domain Eukaryota; kingdom Metazoa; phylum Chordata; class Amphibia; order Anura; family Ranidae; genus Lithobates; species Lithobates pipiens. The sequence goes on from NW_027507758.1 coordinate 211,848,790, forward strand.
AACATGTTCCTCCGACGGAGGAAACACAAATGACTGACCAGGGACCTGAGGGACCGCCTTTTGAACTGTGGCAATGTGTTTCCTGTGTCGATGGGAGGAGCTCCATCTCTCAAGGGCTGTCCTGGAAGAACACTAGGGAAATAGCAGCGCTTTACCGCCGACGGCCGCACCCAGGGCCACTGATAGGGCAGTACAGCCAGCCTTCCTGTAGGGGGCCCGAGCTCTGTCACTTCAGAAGAGGGGCCCGGGAACCTGCAAGGCAGGAGAGCTATCTGTACTGCCTTCTGACCCCTGTGGATCACTTTGCAGCGCTGCCAGCTTTCTCCCTCCAGCAGCTCTGCAGGGGGATCAGTTCTACATACTGGCAAAGTGTCCCGATTTGAAGCAGAGGGAGACAGCTGCAGAATCTCTGCCTTTCTCGGGTCCTGAAACTCCCCCAACAGTCGGCAGTGTTATCTCTGGTCCTCGTGATAAATGAGCAGGAAGTTTGCTCCACCTCCTCATTGAGTCCTGACCTCTGATCCACCTGCCTCCAGAAGCTGTGTGAAGTTGGCACCCCATGTTTGTAAAACCTGAATAAAAATATACCATTCGTTTGTGCCGTGTTTGTGCTGATTTGTGCCGCAAAAATTAGCGTTTGTGCCGGTTCGGTTTCTGAGATATTAAACATTCAATTTAATGCAAGCCCCGCCCACTTTGCACCCCACGTTGCCGAATTTGAAAAACAAACGCGCCATTCGTTTGTGCCGCGTTTGTGCTGGTTTGTGCTGCAAAAATAAACGTTTGTGCCGCTTTGGTTGCGGAGATATTGTGTGTTCTATGTTGTGAAAACCCGCCCACTTTACACCCCACGTTACCGAATTTGAAAAACAAACGCGCCATTCGTTTGTGCCGCGTTTGTGCTGCAAAAATAAACGTTTGTGCCGCTTTGGTTGCGGAGATATTGTGCGTTATATGTTGCTGAAACCCCGCCCACTTTCCACCCCACATTGCTGAATCTTAAAAACAAACACACCATTTGCTTCTGCCAGGTTTTTGCTGGTATAGTTGCAGAGATATTGAGCAGTATATATTGTCAAACCACAACAACTTAGCACCTAGTTATTAAATCATACATACAACTAGATTTATTTGTTAATGGTTTGTGCAGATTTGGTGGATATTATACATGTTTTACTTCATATGCATAGTTTTGCCACCCCCACAGGTGTCCCCCCCTTTCCGATTCTCTAGTGCTGAATGGAAGAACAGACAGGGAGGGGGCGGGCACAGATGGCTCTGGCTCTAGTGAGCCAGAGCAGTTGTCAATCAGGCGGCAGGGTGGATCTCGACAGTATTGTCAGGATCTGTACCGGTTGCAGCATTGATCTGCACTGGCAGGATATAGTGGGCAATGGCCCGCCACATGCACATGAGTTTTTTTGTCACAGGAGAACATACTATATGTCACCTTGTGAACAAAAAGAGAACTAAGGCCAAAAAAGGTTGGGACAGTTCTCTTTTAACATAAGTTTAAACCAGATGTTAACCAAGAAAAACAGCACTCCAGCAGGAGAGAGAGGTTCGGAGTGGCCATCTACAACTTTCAAGCAAAAAAAAATGAAGAACTAAGCTTGCAGGTGGGAGATACAGTGCAGATATTTGATTTGTTCCTCCAAGTGAATCCTCTGTACCACCCTTCATATGTCTCAAAGTAGGGGATATTTGCAGCTGCACATATTCATCAGAAAGAAGTGTAGATGACGGAGGGGCGGAGTTACTACATGGCGCCAAGCAGCAGCGTGATGCTGTGAGCTCCTAGGCATTCCCCCCGAGCGAATATGCTAAGTGAGCCTGAATTTCCGTGTTAAAGCTGATTTGTGCCCCCACCATGGTAGCTGCTTATCGGTCTGTTACGTGCTGCTATCCACCTGCTACCTACCCAGTTTCCGGATCTCAGCTGGTCAGTCGTCTGTCTCCCCACTGTCCCTGGTTGATCGACCTGCAGTGAGCCATCTACTGGGCGGCAGTGGAGTAGCATGGGTTGTCAGCACCCGGGTCAAGGCAAGTAATTTGCACCCCCTAACCTGCGGACTTTTAGCACTCCCCGAGTCCCTTCAAATACAATAGCAGTGACCTACCCGATTCCTATACTGACCACTACACTAACCTACTTGATTAATTCCTTTACTGACCATTACACACTATACTGACCACTATACTATACTGACCACTACACTACACTGACCACTATACTGTCCACTGCACTACAATGTCCACTACACTGACCACTATACTATACTGTCCTACATTACACTGTCCACTATACTGACTACTATACTGTCCACTACACTGACCACTATACTGTCCGCTACACTATACTGACCACTACACTGATCACTACACTATACTGTCCACTACACTGTTCACTAGGGATGAGCTTCGTGTTCGAGTCGAACATACATTCAACTCGAACATTGGCTGTTCGTCCGTTCGGCGAATACCGAATGTTATGGGCTGTTCGCGCCAAATTCGTGTGCCGCTCACGGCCCACAATGCACTGCGCCACCGCAGTGCATTGCTGGCTCATGATTGGCCAAGCATGCACTGTGACCCCGCATGCTTGGCCAATCACAGCGCAGACAGCAAGGAGAGCCATGATTGGCCACAGGCAGGATGCCTGTGGCTAATCATAGCTCGGGCTGTGTAGTACACTCCCCACACTATATAAGGCCGCCAGCGCGGCGGCCTTGTGTAGTGTATTGGCGTCTGTAGGAGTGGGTGTTCTGTGTACCTTCAACACAGTATACACCGTTTATTATCGGCCAATTTTTCGTTCTTGCTCTTCTGTAGTGGTTGTTGTCTGCGTGCCCGCAGTATACACCATTATATCCACCTATATAACTAGCTATATTTCTCTTTTTTTAATAGAGCTTGCAGTCAGTTGTAGGAGATTGTGCGTGCTGTCTGCGTGCCCTGACCGCAGTATACACGGTTATATCCACCTATATAGCTAGCTATCTTGCTCTTTTTAAATAAAACTTGCAGTCAGTTGTAGGAGATTGTGCGTGCTGTCTGCGTGCTCTGAACGCAGTATACACCGTTATATCCACCTACATAGCTCTTCTCTAATTGAGCCATCTGCAGGAGTTAGTGGGTGTTGTGTGCCTCCAGCACAATATACACTACCCGAATGCTGGTTTTCCCATCTCTCTTCAGGCCATTACCATGTCTGGAAGGCCAACAAGGAGAGGCAGACAGACACGAGCCGATAAAAGAGGGCAAGCAGGCTCTGTGTCTAGAGACAACAGTGCTGGTCGTGGACGCGGTGCATCACCATCATCAGCACGTGGCCATGGGACACACTTGTCCTCCTTTTCGGCAGCTGGACATGTTGAACCGCAACATGCCAACGACTTGGTAGAGTGGATGACCAAGCCCTCTTCATCCTCCTCATCCTCTCTCACCCAGGCTCAGGGTACTAGCAAAGAAGCTGCCAACCCATCGTCTTCCCGCCTCTCAATGTCATCATCAGTGACTCCTTCCCTAGACCCACCACGTCCTCCTGAGGCGTCTCCTGAACTCTTTGAGCACAGTGTTGGGTACATGCTCCAGGAGGATGCCCAGTGTTTTGTAGGCTCTGATGATGATACTCAGCTAGAGGAAGGCAGTAGCGTGAGCGCAGAGAGAGGGGATGCTCAAGAAGGACAGCAATCTGGCAGTCATGTTCCACAAGCTGCAGCATACTGCCAGGTTTGCTCCAGCGATGAAGAGGGAGGGGAGGATGAGGGCACTGACTCCACGTGGGTGCCTGATAGGAGGGAGGAGGAGGAGGCACATGTCCAAAGAGGCAGGATGCCCTCCGGGGGCCAGCTTAGGGGCAGCACACCGACTGAATCACACCGCAGAGCTCTGCCTGTGCAGGGCGCTGCCTCTGCGCGTTATTCTAAAAGTTCTTTGGTGTGGGCCTTTTTTGAGACGAGTGCATCAGATCGCACTGCTGCTATTTGCAACATATGTCTCAAGCGTATTTCGCGTGGCCAAAACATCAGCCGCTTGGGCACCATATGCTTGACCAGACATATGTTGACCTGCCATGCAGCTCGTTGGCAAGCGTACCTCAAAGACCCACACCAAAGAACAAAGCGGACCTCTCCTTGCTCCTCATCAGCTGGCATCTCCAACCCCACTAGACCTTCAGTCCTCTCTGAAACCTGCTCTGAGAGGAATGAAGGTGTAGAATTAGGTGTGTCACAGCCAAGTGCTTCCGGGCACTCTGCTAGCAGTACACCCACGTCCGATTATAGCAGGCAAATGTCCCTGCCCCAGCTGCTGGACCGTCGAAAGAAGTTCACTCCCAGCCATCCACATGCCCAGCGGTTGAATGCTAGCTTGGCTAAATTGCTAGCACTTCAACTGCTGCCTTTTCAGTTGGTAGACTCGGCCCCCTTCCGTGAGTTTGTACAATGTGCGGTCCCTCAGTGGCAGGTCCCCAAACGCCACTTTTTCTCACGGAAGGCGATTCCGGCTCTCTACCGGCATGTGGAAGGCAATGTCCTTGCCTCGCTAGACAGGGCGGTCAGCGGTAAGGTGCATATTACCGCTGACTCATGGTCCAGCAGGCATGGACAGGGACGTTACCTGTCTTTCACGGCCCATTGGGTCACTCTTCTGGCAGCTGGGAAGGATGTAGGACAAGGTGCAGTAGTGTTGGAGGTTGTTCCGCCACCACGCCTCCAAAATGCTACTACTGGTTGTGACACACCTCTCTCCTCCACCCCCTCCTCTTCTTCTTCCTCCATGACCTCTTCCAGTGCTCTGTCCTCAGAACCAGCGGTGCTCCGTAGGCGTTCCAGGGGCTACGCAAGTACGCAGGCAATACGATGCCATGCCGTACTTGCGCTGGTTTGTTTGGGGGACAGGAGCCACACTGGGGCAGATGTTTTGTCAGCTCTGCAGGGGCAGGCCGAGAGGTGGTTGACGCCACGCCAGCTTAAGCCGGGAATGGTGGTTTTCGACAATGGCACCAACCTCCTCTCCGCCCTCCGACAAGGACAACTGACCCATGTGCCCTGTGTGGCTCACGTCCTTAACCTGGTGGTGCAGCGGTTCTTGGGCAGGTACCCGGGCTTACAGGATGTCCTGAAGCAGGCCAGGAAAGTCTGTGTGCATTTCCGCCGATCATTTAATGCCTGTGCTCGGCTGGCTGAGCTCCAAAAGGAGTTGAACCTGCCCAAGAACCGACTTATATGTGACATGCCCACCAGGTGGAACTCAACGTTGGCCATGCTGCAGTGGCTGCACACGCAGCAGAGGGCCATCAATGAGTACCTGTGCGACTATGGCACAAGGACAGGGTCAGGGGAGCTCAGTTTTTTCTCACCACGCCAGTGGGGCATGATAAGGGATGCATGCACTGTCCTGTCACCGTTTTAGGAGGCCACAAGGATGGTGAGCAGTGACAGTGCATGCATCAGTGACACTGTACCTCTTGTCCACCTCTTGGAGCATACGCTGCATGGAATAATGGACAGGGCACTTGAGGCAGAACAGAGGCAGGAAGAGGAGGACTTCCTTGCCTCTCAAGGCCCCCTTTATCAGGACAGTGTTCCTGCTGTGCCACCCATCACACAGGAAGAGGAGGAGGAGGAGGAGGAGGAGGATGATTGTGTCAGCATGGAGGTGGATGCTGGCACTCAGCATCAGCAGCAGCAGCAGTCTTGTAGGGATGATTTACAGTCCCAAGAAACTCATGGACTGGTACGTGGCTGGGAGGAGGTAGCTGCGGATCATGTTGTCCTTAGTGACCCAGAGGACTCCGGACCGAATGCCTCAGCTAACCTACGCTGCATGGCCTCCCTGATCCTGCAAAGCCTGCGGAAGGATCCTCGTATTCTTTGGATCAAGGAGAGGGACCATTACCGGCTGGCCACTCTCCTTGATCCACGGTACAAGGGTAAGGTTGCCGACCTTATCTTGCCATCGCAGAGGGAGCAGAGGATAAGACATCTTCGGGAGGCCTTGCAGAAAGGTCTGTGCAACGCGTTCCCAGAGACTGGGAGGTTACAAACTCCTGGTCCTGGACAACGTGTTGCTGAGGCATCGGTCAGAAGCAGCGGTGGAGAAGGTGGCCGTCTGACCGATGCGTTCAGACAATTTTTTAGTCCGCAGCCCCAAGGTATGATCGGTTCCAGCAACCATCGCCAGCGTCTGATTTACATGGTGCAGGAATACCTAGGGGCAAGGTCAGACTTGGACACCTTTCCCACCGAAAATCCTCTGGCTTACTGGGTCTTGAGGATGGATCACTGGCCAGAGCTTGCACAGTATGCAATTGAGCTACTAGCCTGTCCTGCATCCAGCGTTCTTTCGGAACGCACCTTCAGTGCTGCTGGTGGCTTTGTTACCGATCACAGGGTGCGCCTGTCCACCGACTCAGTTGATCGACTGACCTTCATCAAGATGAATCAGTCTTGGATCACCCACAGCTACCAAGCACCTGAAGCTGATGTAACCGAATAATTTTTTTTGAAATATCACATCCCTTCAAGACAACCTATGCTGATGCTGAGTGACTGTCCTGTTATGTTGATTGTCTATCCTCTTCCTCCTCCGCTGATATGTTGGAAGAACATTTTTGGTTCTGGGTGATGCCACCAGCCCAATTTTACAGCCCCTGTTTAACAGGGGCGTTTAATTACAATTTTTGATGCAATGCTTTGCAGCAGGGCTCATTCCTGCACCACAACTAGAGTACATGGGAGAGGTTGCAGTGTGGTGGCACCAGCACCAGTGCCTAAGGCCCAATTTTTCAGCCCCTGTTTAACAGGGGCATGTAATTACAATTCTTGATATAATAGTTCACAGGAGGGCCCGTTCCTGTGCCCACCCAGAGTAACTGTGAGGACTTGTAGTGTTGTGGCACCAGCACCACAACCACCAAAGGTCAATTTTTCTACCACTGTTCAACAATGGCATGTAATTACAATTCTTGATATAATCGTTCACAGCAGGGCGCTCCAGCGCCCACCAAGAGTCACTTTGAGGGCTTACAATGTTGTGACAACACCAACACCTTGTTCCGCCATTTCTGCAGAGCATATAGGGCAGGCCCCTACTTTCAAACATCCAACTTACAAACATCTCCTACTTGCAAACGGAAGGAGACAACAGCAAGTGAGATGAAAAAAGATGGACGACAAAACAAATTATACAGGGGTGATAACCCTTCCCTATGTTTTCCAAAAAGCTTAAAAATAGATTTTTGGACTGGAGCTACACTTTAAAAATGTACCAGTTGAAAATTACAAACAGATTCTACTTAACACAACAAACCTACACAGTCCCTGTCTTGTTTGCATCGCCTGTATACTGCTGTTCTAAGTATATAGGGCCTGGTGTCCCCACGTCTTTCCTTTTTGTAATATGGGTACGTGGTTCCCCTTAATATCCGTACAAGATCCAAAGGGGCTGGTAATGGGCGGGGGGGGGGGGCTACCCATGCCATTTTTCTCAATGATTTTCATCCATATTGCCGGAACCAGATATAACATTAAAACCGCAAGCAGTTTTAAATGATGTTATTTCAGTTTAATGTCATTTTGTGCAGGGACTGTTCTAAACACGGGAAACACGTGGCACTTCACAGGCATACTACAGACACCCCCCAGGCACCATATTTAAAGGAATATTTCCCTTTTTTTCACTTTAATCGTCATTAAAATCAGTGCTCCTGCCAAAACGGCCATTTTTAAAAACATTTTAGGCATTGACCCATGTCCCCTGGGCAGGAGCCAGGTCCCCAAACCCTTTTTAGGACAGTATCTTGCATATTAGCCATTAAAATTAGCACTTTTTATTTCAAACGTTTGAGTCCCATAGACTTCAATGAGGTTCCAACGTTCGTACGAATTTGCGGTCCGTTCGAAAGTTCTGATGCGAACCGAACTGGGGGGTGTTCGGCTCATCCCTATTTTAAAGCATTTCTGTATGTTACTACAATGATTTTACATTCTGGCTACCCCTGAACAAAGGATGTATACAGTACATAGGGACATCAGTTATTAACACAACTAGTGTTGCCACCTGACCACTATATTAGGTTGATGTGCTAGTATTGCAAAAAAAATTGTTTGTATACACACAGCAAACACACGATCACCTATTCCAAATGTATTATTTTCACTGCAATTGAATACATTGCATAATTATTAATAAGTAAAATTAAAGATGTTAAAAATTAATTTACCCTGGGATTCCCTGAGCTAGAATGAAACCATCAAGCAAAAAGTTGTTCGAGCTCCAATGCTGCCTTTTCCAGGGTACAGTATGAAGTGCAGTGCTCGGCACAGTGGGAGGAGCTTTACATTAAGGAAACCCAAGCTGAGTATAGGTTCTGTAAGTTCTGTATGTAAGATGTAGTAACAAGGTGTAAAGTCAGTGTGGTTTCACAACATATAACACATAATATCTCCGCAACCAAAGCAGCACAAACATTTATTTTTGCAGCACAAACGCGGCAAAAACGAATAGCGCTTTTGTTTTTCAAATTCGGTAGCGTGGGGTGCAAAGTGGGCGGGGTTTCAGCAACTATAACGCACAATATCTCCGCAACCAAAGTGGCACAAACGTTTATTTTTGCAGCACAAACCAGCACAAACGTGGCACAAACGAATGGCGCGTTTGTTTTTCAAATTCGGTAACGTGGGATGTAAAGTGGGCGGGGTTTCACAACATATAGCACACAATATCTCCGCAACCAAAGCGGCACAAACGTTTATTTTTGCAGCACAAACGCGGCACAAACGAATGGCACGTTTTTTTTTCAAATTCGGTAACGTGGGGTGTAAAGTGGGCGGGGTTTCACAACATATAACACACAATATCTCCGCAACCAAAGCGGCACAAACGTTTATTTTTGCAGCACAAACCAGCACAAACGCGGCACAAACGAATGGCGCATTTGTTTTTCAAATTCTGTAACGTGGGGTGCGAAGTGGGCGGGGTTTCAGCAACTATAACGCACAATATCTCCGCAACCAAAGCGGCACAAACGTTTATTTTTGCAGCACAAACGCGGCACAAACAAATGGCGCGTTTGTTTTTCAAATTCAGCAACGTGGGGTGCAAAGTGGGCGGGGCTTGCATTAAATTGAATGTTTAATATCTCAGAAACCGAACCGGCACAAATGCTAATTTTTGCGGCACAAATCAGCACAAACGCGGCACAAACGAATGGTATATTTTTATTCAGGTTTTACAAACATGGGGTGCCAACTTCACACAGCTGCCTCCAGATCGTGCTCTCTCTCACTGTGCTGTGTTCATGGTGAACTCCAGTGTTTGGATGGAGCAGTGCTTCTGCTGAAAGGGGTGAGTGGGGGGTTGCTGCTGGAGTGAAGGGACAGTAATTTCATTTTGGAGAAAAGTAAATAGGGAGCCAGCCTAGAAGTGCAGATAGCTGCCACTGCAGTGCTGAGATAGGAACCAGTGGACACATGTCTGTCAGCTGGAGAGAGAGATCTCTGCCCAGACATTTCTATATACCACCCCTAAGGCCCCCTTTATACTTCACATAGAGGGAACACCCATTCCTGTGCATGTTAATTTTTTTGCTTGTTTTTCACATATAGGGGAGCCCATTCATTTGAATGGGCTGCCATATGTGTAACAAACACATCATAGAGGTTCTAGAACCTAAGCATGCAGATTTGCCACATGACACAACACAGGTGTGCTAATTGCATTTGGGGTGCCATCAACAATTAATGGCACCACAAGCGCTATTAGCATTTGCAGTGCATTTCCAAAATGCCTGCTACCTTTGCACTTTGTCCCACATTCAGGAAACGTCAAATGTGAATACGGCCTAATGCCTAGTATACACTGCTAGTTTTTTTCTTTTTCATTCAACCCTGCAGGCTGAATAAAAAAACCTGACACCTCAGGTCGGAGCCACTGTACTACCAATGCGATATTAGTATAGCCATCTCCCTTGCTTTTCTGTTGTGTTTTGACAAGGGGATGACCCCCACCCCACCAGAACACTCTGCTCAGTGCTCTCAGCCATTGGCTGAGAGCACTGATTGGGTTGACAGATCTTTTTTGGTCATGCCCCTTCAACAGAAGCCAGCTGTCATATAGTCAGACAGGGCTGTATACATGCCATTGCTGCAGCATTTTTATAGCAGATTGCAGAGTTTGACAGGCAGCACCTCCTGTCAAACGTCTCAGCGAGTTTAATGGGGCTGCTCTGCACCTTGAAGCCAAATAATTGTTTTAAAGTTGCAATGTGGTCGCACAATGTAAAATTGCCATTCAGCAATAAAAAAAAAAAAAAAAAACACCACTAGAGGCCACTCTGTCACCTGGTAAGTCCCGGGAATCTGCTTGGATGAATCAGTGTGTTTAAGATATAGGGATCATGTAAGAAATACAAGGGAAAAGAATTGCATAGTGTAATACTGTTTATTAAACATGCAATTCCCTCCCTGTACAAGTTGTGCTTACAAGATCAATTAAAAACATTCAGCATGTCATCAGTTAGGCATCTGCTCACTGCCATTGTCCTGCATACAAAGCCTGCCGTGAGTCCTGGGAAGATGCCGACACTGATACTATGCTTAGTCCAGTGGTCACACGCTGACGCATTTCGTGATAACGTTTTCAGAGGGCGCCCTTTGAAGATGTTATCACGAAATGCGTCAAGGCTTCTATGACTATTAACTCTAGCAGCAATTAAAAGGATGCAGTTACCTGATTTAAGGAACTTTCCTTTCGGTGGATGGGTGTAGAACAACACTTTCTGACACGGACATTGTTGCTGAATACATTATTGGGCACTGGAGTGGATATTTTTGTTCTATTCTTTACTTATTTATGCAATTTTAGAGCATTTAATTCATGCATTTTCCTTTGTCTAGTTCTCATGCATCATATGTGACATTAACTATTTTTGGCTAGTCGTATGTCCATATTTAGCGCTGTCAATGCTTGCTATGTTTACATATTTGAGCATATATATATATATATATATATATATATATATATATATATATATATATATATATATATATATATATATATATATATATATATATATATATATTTTTTTTTAATGAACCGGATACTACTTTGATCCGGCTTTCCAGATAGTACGACTTGTCCTTTGACCAATCAAAACTAACACACAATGGGAGGGACTACAGCAGGGGGCAGGAAATAACACAATGTCGTATGCCAAAGTCGGATGGTTTGGACAAGGATCCGAATTTGATCCTACTTCATTGATAGTCAATGGGCTGAAGTAGGATCAAAGTCGGACCAAAGTAGTACAGGGAGCATTTGCAAAGTCTGACCGACTTGTGTTAGACCAGTTAAGATGGCTCACAGTATTAAATGCAAAATCAGTCGGCGCAAAACAAAAACCCTTCTGTTTAAAATATAAGTAACGGAGCAGCTGAACACTAAAAGGTAAATATAACAAAAATCTCAAAGAAACATCATAAACAGATCAGTGCAGCGCTAAAACAAACCCCCCTATTAGTACTATATAAAGTCTCTCAAAATAAACAACAAAATAAAAAGGAAAAAAATTATACAAAAGTGAATGAACAGTCTATGATGGTACTGATCGACAATCCTTCACTCTTCTCAGTGGATAGAATGCATACTGATATCCTTAATCACCAGAAAACAGGTGATCCCACCACCAGACAGCCAAACCGCTCACCTTAAAGCGGGATTCCGCTGCCGTTTTTTTTTTTTTACCTGTGTCACTGGTGGGCGATTCCTACGGTGTCTTTGCAGTCACGATCGGCGTCTTTTTAACCCCCGGCGTGACGATTTCATTGCTAAGGAAAACTTTTAAAAAAGCAGTCCGGTGTAGTGTCACATTTTGCTGCCTATCACAGGATGCTGCGGAAGTGACGTTGCCGCCAGAAATTGCGCACAAACACTGGGCCGTTCGTTACAACACTAATACTTCCCTTGTTACCTAGTAGGTTTTGCATTGCTGGGACTTGTAGTGCCTATCCTGAGCTACATGCTTCAATGTTCAGTGTCCTCATCCCTATCCCCGAGCTTCAATGTTCAGTGTCCTCATCCCTATCTCCGAGCTTCAATGTTCAGTGTCCTCATCCCTATCCCCCTGCTTCAATGTTCAGTGTCCTCATCCTTATCCCTGAGCTTCAATGTTCAGTGTCCTCATCCTTATCCCCGAGCTTCAATGTTCAGTGTCCTCATCCCTATCCGCGAGCTTCAATGTTCAGTGTCCTCATCCCTATCCCCCTGCTTCAATGTTCAGTGTCCATCCTTATCCCTGTGCTTCAATGTTCAGTGTCCTCATCCCTATCCCCGTGCTTCAATGTTCAGTCTCCTCATCCCTATCCCCATGCTTCAATGTTCAGTGTCCATCCTTATCCCTGTGCTTCAATGTTCAGTGTCCTCATCCCTATCCTTATCCCCGAGCTTCAATGTTCAGTGTCCTCATCCCTATCCCCGAGCTTCAATGTTCAGTGTCCTCATCCCTATCCCCGAGCTTCAATGTTCAGTGTCCTCATCCCTATCCCCCTGCTTCAATGTTCAGTGTCCTCATCCTTATCCCCGAGCTTCAATGTTCAGTGTCCTCATCCTTATCCCCGAGGTTCAATGTTCAGTGTCCTCATCCTTATCCCTGTGCTTTAATGTTCAGTGTCCTCATCCCTATCCCCATGCTTCAATGTTCAGTGTCCTCATCCTTATCCCCGAGCTTCAATGTTCAGTGTCCTCATCCTTATCCCTGGGCTTCAATGTTCAGTGTCCTCACCCCTATCCCCATGCTTCAATGTTCAGTGTCCTCATCCTTATCCCCGAGCTTCAATGTTCAGTGTCCTCATCCTTATCCCCGAGCTTCAATGTTCAGTGTCCTCATCCCTATCCCCCTGCTTCAATGTTCAGTGTCCTCATCCTTATCTCTGTGCTTCAATGTTCAGTGTCCTCATCCTTATCCCCCTGCTTCGATGAGGACACTGAACATTGAAGCATGGGGATAAGGATGAGGACACTGAACATTGAAGCTCGGGATAGGGATGAGGACACTGAACATTGAAGCATGGGGATATGGATGAGGACACTGAACATTGAAGCACAGGGATAAGGATGCGGACACTGAACATTGAAGCAGGGGGATAGGGATGAGGACACTGAACATTGAAGCTCGCGGATAGGGATGAGGACACTGAACATTAAAGCTTGCGGATAGGGATGAGGACACTGAACATTGAAGCTCGGGGATAAGGATGAGGACACTGAACATTGAAGCATGGGGATAGGGATGAGGACACTGAACATTGAAGCATGTAGCTCAGGATAGGCACTACAAGTCCCAGCAATGCAAAACCTACTAGGTAACAAGGGAAGTATTAGTGTTGTAACGAACGGCCCAGTGTTTGTGTTGTGTGTAACATCACTTCCGTAACATTATGTGATGGTTTCGCTGAACTGTATTGCCGAAACTATGTTGGAACGCACGGCGCGAGTGTTTGGAACGCATCGCGCATGCGCAGTACGCAATTTCTGGCGGCAACGTCACTTCCGCAGCATCCTGTGATAGGCAGCAAAATGTGACACTACAGCGGATGCACGGCCACGTGACACAGCTCAATATCTTGTCTAGAGAGACACCTCACTTCCGCCCACATCGTTGGCATTATCACTACCCTGACATAACAGTAAAAGATATAATCCCTACCTTCCTTGTATTGCCCACATCGCCGAGGGCACCTAAACATTACTACAGATAAAGAGGAGAGGGTAGTGCATACACTGTCATCACCCTAAATGATAATCATTCTCCACTGCAGTAAAAGGTGCCCATACATTGTGCTATACAGCGCCATCTAGTGGGAGAAAAGGAGATTACAATATAGAATCCAAAAGGGGATTATAATAAGATCCATCAACATTACCTGGGATCACTGCTAAAGTGAAATGTTCTCGTAAAATTGGTGTGTGAAGTGGTCTCCGGTGAATAAGAGTCGGAAACCAACTCAAGAAGCCGGACCAGGTCACATTAATTTAAAATAATAATAAAATAATAATATATTAAAATATAATTTTAACATTTAGAAGACCCAAATATTTAATTCAAAACCTAGTGTCACTGCAACCACCCTTTACAATACTAATAAAATTAGATATATATACTAGCGCATATGTTAGCATATATTAGCAATCAGAAGTAAAATATTAACGGTCAGAAATAAAACAATTTAAATCAAATTCGACGAGTCCCGTAGGGACACCCACCTGGGTCTCCTAAACCCAGAAGGATTCCCGGCGGCTCAACTGTCGAATAAAGTTGCCCCCCCTCCAATGTCGGGTAACCTTCTCAATACCCCAAAATGTTCGTTTGGCTGGATTCCTATCATGGAACAACTTGAAATGTTTAGAGACGTTATGTGTTACAATGCCATTTTTAATGTTGTTGATGTGTTCTCCGATACGAATGTGCAAAGGTCCATCATATAAACCACTCCAGGCGTAGAGCAAGTAATCAGATCTTTCATCTGATAAACTTTTTTCGTGGCATTCGCTACAAACTCTTTCCTTTTCTTCATATTATACCTGGCTTTTCTGCAGGGTGGGCATTGACCACATGCATGAAAGCCAGTTAGGAAATTAAATATCCTATTTTCATGTAAAATAGGTGGATCTATTACTTCGGTGGCTAGTCTATCCCTAAGGGAAGGGGCTTTTTTATAAACAAATTGGGGAACTTCAGAAAGTACTGGTCCTAATAGTTTATCCTGTTTTAAAATAGGCCAGTGTTTACGTACAATTCTTTCAAATTGTTTGTATTGTACATTATAATCAAGGACCATACGAATGTCTCCAGAGGTATTGGTTTTATTTCTGGGACCATCTCATACTAATAAGGTCCTATCCATTTTTTGGACCACTGCAATATAATTTTTGTGTGAAACGGGCTGACAACACTTGGGCCTGCATAAGATAATCGGATTCATAAGTGCAATTGCGTCTGATGCGCACAATTAAGATGGCTGCCATAGGGAGACATTGGGAGCTCATGTCGCATGACATGTGAAAATCAATGTCGGAGCGTTTGTCGTACCAGTGTGAACCCGGCCTCTGACCTCTTTCACACTGAAGAGCTTTACAGGCGCTACAGCACTAAAAATAGCGCCTGTAAAGAGCTGATCCTTTCTCTCCAGTGTGAAAGCCTGAGTGCTTTCATACTGGAGCGGTGCTCTTGCAGGACATTAAAGCAACTCCTGCAAGTAGCATCTTTAGAGTGGTGAAGGAGCAGTGTATACACCACTCCTAAACCGCTCCTGCCCATTGAAATCAATGGGGCAGCGCAGCTACACCGCAGGCATAGTGCTGCTGCAGCATTGCTTTGTGGTGGTTTTAACCCTTTCTTGGCTGCTAGCAGGGGGTAAAAGTGCATATTTGCAACTACACCCCAAAACACATTCTGCTGCTACTCCTGAGTATGGCAATATCACATGTGAGTCACATGTGAGCACTGATGTGGCATGGATGAGTCACGGGTGAGCACTGATGTGGCATGGATGTGGCACAGATGAGCACTGATGTATCATGGATGAGCACTAATGTGGCACAGATGAGCACTGATGTGGCATGAATGTGGCACAGATAAGTACTGATGTGGCATGGATGAGACCCAGATAAGTACTGATGTAGCACGGATGAGTACTGGTGGGGCATGGATGTATCACGGATGAGCACTGATGTAGTATGGATAAGTACTGATGCAACATTGATGAACACTGATGGCATTAATATGGCAAAGGTGAGCACTGATTTGGCACAGATGAGACCCGGATAAGCACTGATATGGCATGGATGAGTACTGGTGGGGCATGGATGAAGCACGGATGAGCACTGATGTGGCACGGATGAGCATGGATGAGCACTGATGAGGCATGAATGGGCTTAGGTGGGCACTGATGAGGCATGGATGGGCACTGCTGTGGCACGGATGGGCATGAATGGGCACGATCAACAATGTGGACACTAAGATCTAGCCCACTCATGCCGGTCTCTCCTCACACACTGTACCGATCGGTGTGAGGAGAAAGCTGAACCTGACATGCGCCGATTTGTTGACAAGTGATCGCGTCATCATTGGGCCGCTGTCATTGGCCCTATACCCTGGTCTGAACCTGCCTTTTGGGTTGCCACCCCAGGGGGCATGCAAATTTGAGTGGACCTGATAGCACGCCCTCCCAGAACTAGCCAAACCCCGGTTTACCCATCATTCGGCTATGGCCCAGTCGGCATGTGGTTAATGAAGAATCCATATACTCTATAAATATGAAGAATAAAATAAAATATCAAGAAATGGCTTACTAAAAATAACTAAGATGGATAGGAGAAAACGTCTGTTAATATCTCATCCAATCAGCTTCAATGAGCATCATGACTTGTGTAAATTGCCAACTGAAAGAATATTCTGGTGATTTTAAATATGTAACTGGTAATTTTTGAGAAATGTAAACAAAATTGTACAAGGACTGTGATCTAAGTCTAGTTTCATGTTCTGTCCCTTATAAATATTTTTGACCTTTTTTGCTGCCTTTGAATCTAAAAAAAATTAACGGCAAATTTGGTTTATTGCCACAAAAAGAAGCCAATAAAATATTAATAGCGTAAAATAGTTCTGATCATTAAACAGAATAATTTATATATGCCCTGATCCATTACCCCACTGTAAATTTGTGACTTTGGTATTTGTGCATTAAATGCTGGAATTATAATCAAAGCTACTCATTGCATTGTTAATACAAAATTTCCACTAGTTTATTTTATGTCTGTTTTTTTTTTTAGCCATTAACTTTTTCCAAGCTAAGTTGGTTTGTTTATTTCCTTTTTAAAATTGTAAATGCTAAATTGTGTATTTGTTTTTGTACCTATTTTGCTGTTATATTTACACCTTTTTTGTTATATAACATACTTATTTTAGCACAAATGTTTTGCTGGACCATCAGATTTTGGAAAGTTAGAAAAATGCCTTGTACCTTTTATAACAAGGCTTACAATATTAAAATTCATATAGGTGGCAATCCTGTACTATATTGTAAAAATGTAATAATGTCTGTCAAATAAAATGCCATAATTTGAGAATTGGTTCTTTTTTTTAACATTCATTATATTTGAAAACAAACAGGGGCCTATCTGGAAAAATAAATTGCACCATCTCTGCCTGCCCCTTCCGCCCCAACAATTCATAATATCTCTAGCTTTCTGGTGAGAGTTAGTTTTTATCCACAGAGATGCACTCACTGGAAAGTGGTTGGGGAGTTTGGGGGTCATCTCAAAGTGTGTGTCTTAACCACTTTAGCTTTGACACTTGTATACCCCATATGAACCAGAGCGATATATACAAGAACCTGTTTATTCGGCAACAACTTTGTCATCATGTTAGATAATACAGTGCATCTGGAAAGTGTTCACAGCACTTCACTTTCTCCACATTTTGTTAAGGTACATCCTCCTATTACAGTTTGGAATGGCTGCAAGGATGGGGAGTGTCATTATAATGGGGGGATTATATTTATCCAGACCTAAACTGGGGCAAAAGAACCACGCATGCATCTAAGGCTCGTAATTTCCTAAATATCTTGCAGGACAATTTCATGGGTCAGATGGTGAGGGCACCAACAAGAAACAATGCATTACTAGACCTACTGACAATATAACAACATAGACCTGATCGCAAATGTGGAAATATGGAGCAACTTAGGAAACAGCAACCACAGGTCAATTAGTTTCAGTATAAATCACAGAAATAGGAATCACAAAGGTAATACAAAGACACTGAATTTCAAAAGAGACAACTTCCCTAAACTGCACTCTTGGCTAGAAGATATCCAAGGAACAAAGAACATGGAGGAAAAATGGGAGTGCTTTAAGAGCATACTAAAGGAAGGTATTCAACAATGCATTCCAATGGGATATAAATTTAAAAGAGCTAATAAAAATCCTGGGTGGATCCACTGCAACGTAAAAATGCATATAAAAGCAAAGGATAAGAACTTCAAAAAATACAAAGCTTCACAAAGAATGCAATAAGAATTGTTAAGGGTTCAATCAGGGCGGATAAGATAGAACACAAAAGTCACATAGCGGAGGAGAGTAAAAAAAAATCTCAAGAAACTCTTTAAGTATATAAATAGTAATAAAGGGATGCCAGAACATATTGGCCCCATAAGAGATGATGAAAGGAATCTGGTTAGAAAAGACAGATAGATGGTGAAGGTTTTGAATATATATTCTACTCCTCAGTCTTCACAAGTGAAATGGGGGGGATACAGTAACCAATACTGTAATGTTAATTTTCATAGCATGTCACAGGAAACACCCTTGTGATTAACAGAGGACAGAATTAGAAATAGACCTGGCAATAACTTCAATGTAAGGATGTGGAAACCTAGCAACAAGGCCTAAACAAATTAATGAGGCAGGCAACTACATGGCAAATGAGGTTTAATGTTGAAAAATGTAAAGAAGACCGGGCCACTGCTTGTAAAAGAGCTAGAAGAAGGCGCGGTGGCCTGGCAAGAAGAACCGAAAGAGGGGGACAAGACCCCCGAAGTTGGAAGAAGAGGGCAGCGGCGAAGAAGAAAGCCGGGCTCCTCCGCTAGTAAAAGAGCTAGCAGAAGATAGCGGAGAAGTCCAGCGAGAAGAACCGAAAGAGGGGGACAAGACCCCCGAAGTTGGAAGAAAAGGGCGGCGGCAAAGAAGAAAGCCAGGCTCCTCCGATAGTGAAAGAGCTAGCAGAAGATAGCGGAGGAGTCCAGCGAGAAGACCCCCGAAGACGGAAGAAGACCCCCGGAGCTGTGCAATAAACTATTTTAACCCTAGTGTGGTGTTTTTTTTTTTTTCACAGGGGAATGGGTAGGGGTACATTGTACCCCATACTCATTCACATAGGGTGGGGGGCGGTATCCGGGGGCCCCCTTATTAAAGGGGGCTCTCGGATTCCGAAAAGCCCCCCACCCACAGACCCCGACAACCAACGGCCAGGGTTGTCGGGAAGAGGCCCTTGTCCTCATCAACATGGGGACAAGGTGCTTTGGGGTGGGGGAGCTGCGTGGCCCCCCCTTCCCCAAAGCACCCTCCCATGTTGGGGGCATGTGGCCCGGTACGGCTCAGGAGGGGGGGGCGCTCGCTCGTCCCCACCCCCCTCCCTGACTGGCCGGGTAGCGTGCTCGGATAAGGGTCCCATATGGTCCTAGGGGGGACCCCCACGCCGTTTTTTCGGCGTAGGGCTTCCCCTTTAACTCCATACCAGGTGACGGGGCCAGCGAAGCCTCCTTCGCTGGTCCCGGCTACCTGTAGCCACGCTCAAAATGAGCGGACTTTTCTCCGGGCGGGAAAAGTACGTTCATTGAGTGCAAATCTACTTTCTTAGTCCGCTGGACTTTTGGGTAAAAAAAGTCAGCCGGAGCCCATACACGGGCGGATTGTCCGCTGGACTTTTCCACTGGATTGTTTGATCGTGTGTACGCAGCTTTAGGGACAACTCTGTGAATGTCCTTTAGTGGCCCAGCCAGAGCTCAGACTTAAACCTGATTGAACATCTCTGGAGAGATCTTAAAATGGCTGTGCACCGACGCTCCCTATCCAACCTGATGGAGCTTGAGAGGTCCTGTAAAGAAGAATGGGAGAACCTGCTCAAAAATAGGTGTGCCAAGCTTGTAGCATCATAATCAAAGACTTGAGGCTGTATTTGGTGTGAAAGGTGCTTCAACAAAGTATTGAGCAAAGACTGTGAATACTTATGTACATGTATATAAAGGGGTGGGTCCTGCGCAAATCGTGCCACTCAAATAAAATACACAAATTCAAAATAATATAAATATGTGCATACATACAATGCCGTGAAAAAAAATATAGTCCAAAAAACAGCACGCATAAAAATATATAAAAAATATATAAAAAAATGGAAAAAAGGTTTAATGATAGAACAATAATAAAATGTCCGCTACTCAAGGCTCCCAGAACTCTCACCTTTAAACGAAGTGAATAAGCAAATCAAACAAACTCCAGGATTCTCTTATTTCATTCATAGATAATAAATAATAGCCATCAGGAAATCCAAAGGAGGGATGCAATGATACAATTCCGCCACTAGAGGGCCAGTCCCAGCTTCCAGAACAGGTGAAATGGATCTTCACTTCTATTTCACAGTGTATGGCTCAAAATAAGAGAGAGGAGGGGGAGAGAGAGAAACAGGAGACTTCCATAGTGTAGTAGTTTAAAAAACGGCAGGTAGATTTATTAAAAAGCAGTAAAGACTCTCACATTTTAATTGCAAAAACAAGCACAATCAGGAAGAGGGTATAATGTGGTATAACTTCTTCATGGGGTCCCCATGAAGAAGTCACATGACGTAACGCGTAGGGATTGGCCAGAGGACGAACCGGAAGTAGAGTAAGGCGGGAGGAAGTTGTCATTATACCCTCTTCCTGATTGTGCTTGTTTTTGCAATTAAAATGTGAGAGTCTTTACTGCTTTTTAATAAATCTACCTGCCGTTTTTTAAACTACTACACTATGGAAGTCTCCTGTTTCTCTCTCTCCCCCTCCTCTCTCTTATTTTGAGCCATACACTGTGAAATAGAAGTGAAGATCCATTTCACCTGTTCTGGAAGCTGGGACTGGCCCTCTAGTGGCGGAATTGTATCATTGCATCCCTCCTTTGGATTTCCTGATGGCTATTATTTATTATCTATGAATGAAATAAGAGAATCCTGGAGTTTGTTTGATTTGCTTATTCACTTCGTTTAAAGGTGAGAGTTCTGGGAGCCTTGAGTAGCGGACATTTTATTATTGTTCTATCATTAAACCTTTTTTCCATTTTTTTATATATTTTTTATATATTTTTATGCGTGCTGTTTTTTGGACTATATTTTTTTTACGGCATTGTATGTATGCACATATTTATATTATTTTGAATTTGTGTATTTTATTTGAGTGGCGCGATTTGCGCAGGACCCACCCCTTTATATTCATTATTTGATAGTTTGTGCTCACTATTTTGTCCTGCTGCATTTTTTAGTTAGCATTTGCACTTTATATCACTCAGGCCGCGTACACACGGGCGGACTGTTCGTCCAACTTTGTCCGCTGAACAGTGTTTGGGCGGACAGTCCGCTCGTGTGTGGGCTTTCAGCGGACAGTTTCAGCGGACAGTTGGACGGACAAGGTTTTTCGGAAATTCCGTAAAACTGTCCGCTGAAACCTTGTTTCAGCGAACAGTCCGCTCGTGTGTAGGCTTGTTCGTCAAACAAAGTTGCGCGCATGCTCAGAAGGATTTTCACGCCGAAAGCTATAATGCAGTGTATAGGACGTCGTATTTTTCGTCCCGTCGTACGTGCCGTTCACGTCATCGCGCACGGTTTCAGCAAACTGTTCGTCCGTCGTGTGTGGCCATGTCCGTCCATGCTAAGTTTGAGCGGACTGTTTGCCGAAACTGTTGGACGGACAAAGTTGGGCGAACAGTCCGCACGTGTGTACGCGGCCTCAGGCTCTTTTTCACAGCATCTGTGTTTCATTATATCTGATTTTGGATTTTGTTCCACTTTAGTCACTTATTACCACTTAGCGGCGCGAAGGCTGACCACTTTTACTTATGTACATGTGATTTTTTTTTTTTTCATTTTGTATTTTTTTAATCAATTTGCAAAGATTTCAAACAAACTTCTTTCATGTTATCACTATGGGGTATTGTTTGTAGACATTGATGGGCACAGGTGAGGCTGCATTGCAGGACCAACCAAGATTTGATCCGTCTATGGCCGGCTTTACATTGGATCTCTTATCACAGTACTGTACAGTGTTTACAAGCACTGATTGGAAAATCTGTTTTTGATAGCAGTAACTACTGTAGAGCCAACTGCTGTACATAGTTAGGATTAAAATTGACACATGAAAGGAAATTGGGTAGAGTCGGTGCTATACCTTTAAATAGAACAATATATTTAGCTCAAAATTGTTTGAAATCCTTTGTACCGTGAAATTGCTGCTTTTGTGATGTGCTAAAGGATATTTTCATGTGCTATTGAAATACTAATATATTTGGCCAATCAAGGCCCCATGTCTTTTGTGCTGCTTTGAACCTTAAGTGCACCCTCCTCCTATGTGCTTAAATCATATATACAGACTATATTATCTCTCACCTTGAAGAGAGAGAAAGAGAGAGAGAAAAAAGTTAATAAGTGTAAAAAATATTCCTTAATGTTATGTGTCACTAATCGGTGTTTTAGTAACCAATATCAAACCAACAGGTGGTTACGCTATAATACATGAAAGCCATATAAAGATATATTTAATTAAACGAGTGAATTATAATGTGCAAATAGTTCAAATCCAATATTCTTTCCAAATGGTGACTTGTGCAGACTGCCAGAACAAATTCCTGGTGCGCTTTGGTGAAATTAAATTGTATTGCGCTCACCAGATCCCTGCCCCTGCCGGGGTAAAATCGCCTCCACAGTGTTAGCCCCTGTGCCGCTCTCTGGTGTTTCCCTGGGAATCTGGTTTGTCATCCACTGGTAAAGAGCCTCATTCCTTCTTTCTACTCTTCACTGCCACCATATCATCTTCTGGGTTGCCTGACATGCATTCATGCAGCAAAACGGACATGCATCTGTTTTCCTTCCTCCTGTTTGCCTGTGTTGAAGACTTTACAATACAATCCACTATTATTAATGCTGAAGCGGAGGTAACTTTTTTTTTTTTTCCTTTCTCTCTCTTCAAGGTGAGAGATAATATAGTGTGTATATATGATTTAAGCACATAGGAGGAGGGTGCACTTAAGGTTCAAAGCAGCACAAAAGACATGGGGCCTTGATTGGCCAAATATATTAGTATTTCAATAGCACATGAAAATATCCTTTAGCACATCACAAAAGCAGCAATTTCACGGCACAAAGGATTTCAAATAATTTTGAGCTAAATATATTGTTCTATTTAAAGGTATAGCACCAACTCCACCCAATTTCCTTTCATACTTAAATAGGTCCAACCCGAATGGGGGGGACATATCAAGTAGAGGCAGCTCTTACCCATTACTATAATCCATAGCGCAATCTCACCTTTTTTCTTTTAAAATTGACACATGCCAATCTAGTTCAACCACTAGAAAGTGCTTTGTGATTACACAAGGCCTGCCTGCTATTTTGACAATCCAATGCAGCAGAGTAGTGGGGGAGGGCATACTACTTATGCTTTGTGTACTTTTTGTTTAAGTTTTTTTGGTTGTGTATAGCAGGCCCAGTGTACAAAACTATTTAATCTCAGAAGTAGAGCTTGCCCAAAAATTTAAGAAAATGGCGCTCTAAAGCTGGCCATACATAATAAATGTTATTATTAAAGCGGGACTGTACTGGGGAAAAAAATATTAAAAGCCAGCAGCTATAAATACTACAGCTGCTGACTTTTAATAAATGGACACTCACCTGTCCCGGGGTCCAGCGATGCCGAGGCCGATCAATTCGCTCGGCTCTCGGCTTCTGCCGCCACCATTCTAGGTGAGGGAATCAGGAAGTGAAGCGAATCGGCTTCACTTCCCGGTTCCCTACTGCGCATGCGCGAGTCGCGTAGTGCAATAGGAATTGTCCGCTCTGTCTCTGGGACCTGTGTGTGTCCCAGCAGACAGCGTGGCAGGACAGGAAGAGGCATAGACTCCCACGGGAGTCTATGCCCGGAAGTGGGTGTAAATACCTGTCTTTGACAGGTATAGTTAGTAAGGTTGAATAAAGACATCAGTCCATCCAGTTCAACCTGAGTGAGTGTCTACAATTGTCCCTATCCCTTTACATTGCACACTCACATTGGTCCCTACCCTCAAGGAGCCACAATCCAAGATCCCCAGTTGTATACTAGGGCCAATTTTAGACAGAAGCCAATTAACCTACCTGCATGTCTTTGGAGTGTGGGAGGAAACCAGAGTACCCGGAGGAAACCCACGCAGGCACAGGGAGAACATGCAAACTCCAGGCAGGTAGTGTCATGGTTGGGATTTGAACCAGTGACCTTTTTTACTGCTAGGCAAGAGTGCTAACCACTACACCACTGTGCTGCCCAGGTATCTCCACCCCCTCTCCCCTGAAAGGTGCCAATTGTGACACCGGAGGGGGGGAGGGTTCCGATCAGCGGAAGTTCCACTTTAGGGTGGAACCCCGCTTTAAATTGCCTTTAGATTTGCCTTCAACTATGTAGTGCAAGGGTCTGCTTGATTGCATACAAATTAAGTGTTTAGGTTTGAACTCATAGTATATGTTTACAGTAAATCTAAAGGTGGCACAGTGGCGTAGTGGTTAGCACTCTCGCCTAGCAGTTAGAAAGGTCGCTGGTTCAAATGCCAGCCATGACCCTACCCGCCTGGAGATTGCATGTTCTCCCTGTGCCTGCGTGGTTTTCCTCCGGGTACTCCGGTTTCCTCCCACACTCCAAAGACATGCAGGTAGGTTAATTGGCTTCTGTCAAAAATTGGCCCTAGTATATCAATGGGGACCTTGGATTGAGGGCTAGGGACCGATGTGAGTGTACAGGGATAGGGACAATTGTAGACACTCACTCAGGATGGACTGGTGTCTTTATTCAACCTTACTAACTATGTAACTAAAGGAAAATTGTATAATGTCTGGCCAGCCTCAGAAACAAAATTAATCCAGGATCAGAAAAGTAAACAAGAAAGTATTTGGCAGGGACCTTGTGATGTGATGCATAAGATGTCATCTGGCATACATTCCTTGCTGTTTGAGAAAATAGACCATTAAAGCCTAATAAAGCTAAGAAATGCTTCAGTGGATAGCTGGTCATTGCTATATGGTGAAAACAGTTCAATCAATTATACTTCTGTATAATTAAAACGTATGCTGCTGTTTTAATTTGGGTACTTTTGAGATCTCTTAAGATAACAGTAAAAGGGAAGTAGGAAGTAGTTATATTGTAAATAGCACAGGGCTGACAGCAGAATCGGGCACATACAAATGCTTGAGTTTCAGCATACCGGTACATAGAAGCGATCAGCCCTGTTAACACTGAGAAAGAAAAAAAGGAGCAATGGTGGGACTTTATATGAAGCATGTCACTATATTCATTGAACCACTCGATTTACATATCATTCCATTTATTAATCCAAGCTATGCATACAATAGGTAAATAGTACATTAATAAATTAGTAATTCAGCTAAAGGATCATAATCATAATACATAATATATAATTGATTCAAAAGTATATAATAATCTCATAAAAAATCATATTAAATATAAATTGATAATTATAAATCCATAGAAAATTAATATTTCATAATATAACATAGAAAATTCAGTATAGTATGCATAGCACTAAAATTGTAATGGTACCGCATGTAGACCTCAGTAAAAAATAGGTTCGTTAAAAATAATGAATATTGAATAATAAATAAAAACTGTGACAACGCATCAAAGGTAAGCTCTACGCGTTTCGTGGTTATATACCACTCATCAGGAGCAGATGCAGAAAATAGGGGTATCTATAATGAGATAAAAAAGCCAAATAAGTAAGAGGTATATGGATAATATATAATATATGGTTAAATGAAAAGGGGGGAACAAGGGGGACATAAATGGTCCCAAACATTCTCACCTATCCATAATGTCAAAGGTACATTTGTTTATAAAAAACTAAAGGCGAGAACCATTATAGAACATGTTGTCCCCGGAAGCTGAGATGGAAAACCTCGGGATACACGGCAAACACCAGAAACCAGGAAACAAAAAGATTATGTAGAAAATTCAGTGGCATCAGTGAGGTGTGTGATGAGTGATGAGGTCAATCGATATTAAAACAACTTCCCTGAAATGTCTGTGGGGATTAGAAAAAATTATGATAATATAAAAAGATATAAATATAAAAAAAAAAAATGTATATATGTATATATATATATATATATATATATATATATATATATATATATATATATAGTATATAATCTATTCCCACAGTTGAGAGGTTTAATAAGGACTTGTAGAGATAGAAAGAATAAGATAGACTATTAAGGTGAGTAAAAGAGAAAAAATAGTTAGGTGAAAATATGTGGAATTAAGATGTGCCTAAAAAAATATATATATATGCTGGGATGCAAATACCTTGAGTTAAATGAGTGAAGAGGAACAACACATCTGCCCAGAAGTAAATCTTCTAAACAAATGATTTAGAAAGTTGTGGCAATCACAGTGCACTTCTTACCCAGGCCATTTTTCAACTTTCAGCGCTGTCGCACAATTTTTTTTTAGCATTTTTTTTACATAAATAGAACTTTCTTTTGGGGGGTATTTAATCACTGCTGGGTTTTTTATTCTTTATAAAAAAAAGAGCAAAAATGTTTAAGAAATTTTTTTTTTACACGGTTTCTGCCAGTAACTTTTGTTACTAAGTAATTTTTCTCCTTCACTGATATGCGTTGATGAGGCGCCACTGATAGGCTGAACTGGTGGGCATTGATGAGGCTGCACTTATGGGCACTGATGAGGAGGCACTAATATGCCGCACGTATGGGCACTGATATGTGGCACTGATGAGAAGTGATAGGCGCACTGATGGGCACTGTTAGGTGGCACTGATGGGCACTCAAGGGTTGAACTGGTGGGCATTGAGGTGGCACTTATGGACACTGATGCGGCTTCACTTATGGACACTGATTAGGTGGCACTGAGGAGACACTAATATACTGCACTTATGGGCACTGATAAGTGGCACTGATAGGCAGCAATGGTGGACACAGATAGGCAGTACTGATGGGCACTGATGGATATTGATCAACAGTGATGGGCAGCACAGATAGCCAGCACTGACTGGCATCGCTAATGGCCACTAATTGGGGGGACTTGTGGGCATTGGTGGGCACTGATTGCTGCCACTGGTGGGCAATGGTGGGCACTAATTGGTGACACTGTTGGTGCTATATTGTAATCAGGGCACTGATTACATTTGTACATGTGCCCCTGCGTGGAGATGACGCTGATCGGCTCCCTCTGTCACACATTCTGTCAGTGTGAGGCAAGGAGTGCCGATTACCGTCATCTCCGTGTTTACATGGGACCGGCTGTGATTGGACACAGCCGATCACATGGTTAAAATGCCACAGACAGGGTTGGACCGTGTCCTAGAAACACAGTGTGGCTACTATCTGTCATATGACGGTGTCCCAGAACGAGAGCCACAACTAGTTAAAGTGGTTGTAAACGCCCCCCCTGAGACATTTTTACATATAGGTAAGCTTACCTATATGTACTGAAAATACCTCCTAAACGTGAGCTGTTTAGGAGATATTTTACCTTGAAGTGCGCCAATGATGTCATTGGCGCATGCACAGTGAAGAAACGGCTCTCCTTGCCGTTTCTTCCACAGTGTGTGCCGTGACTGGCTGCTTCCGCGTGCATGTGTGGGAGTGACATCACACGGCTCCGGCCAGTCACAGAGCCAGAGTCTGCAGCCCCAGAAGGAAGAGGGGTGAAGATGGATGCTTCCACAAGTTCCATTGCAGGCTTCGTTTGCAGGTAAGTGCCACATAATGGGCTAGTATGCGATGCATACTAGCCCATTATGCTTTTACTTTGCAGCAGAAAAAAAAGGAAGTAAAACCCATCAGGGTTTACTTCCTCTTTAAGAACTCATTATTTGACCAAATACAAATGATGAGCAGGGCTAATGTCAAAAACTGATTATAAACTAATTGTGCATATACTGTATATATTCATATACAATTTAGTACTTTTTACAAAAGATGCTACAATATTAAATTCCATAAGCATGAATAAATGAATATAACATTTAATAAAAATAATACATTCAAACAGCTTGTGTCCTTTTTGTAAGGCCCCTTTCACACTGGGGCAGTTTTCAGGCGCTACAGCGCTAAAAATAGCGCCTGTGTAGCGCCTGAAAAAACCGGCCCCTTTCACTCCAGTGTGAAAGCCTGGAGCGGTAAAAAAAGTCCTGCCAGCCGCATCTTAGGAGCGGTGTATTTACCGCTCCTAAACCGCTCCTACCCTTTGAAATCAATGGGGCAGCGCGGCTATACTGCCGGCAAAGCGCTGCAGCGGCGCTCCAGAAGGTGGTTGTAACCCTTTTTAAAACCTCCCTGCTAGTGGTCGCATACCGCAGCTAAAAAGATGGTAAAGCACCACTAAAAATAGAGGTGCTTTACTACCAACGCCCGCACCGCCCCAGTGTGAAAGGGGCCTTATGATAGTGAGTCCAGTGCAACATAACAGCACTCAATAAACATTAACTGCAATGTGACTCTTAACCTCCAGGTGACGCAATGGTGCCCCCACATAGACTTGCACTTGCCAGAATATATTTACCCCCTTTATTAAGTAGGACAATATATGTCTTTTTTGCACAAGGTCCTCTTTTTTTTCACCAATCACCATCCAAGAGGTCTCAGATCTATTACAAACTTTGTGGGGAAACAATTTCATGAAGAATGATTCATTGTGCAGCAAAATATTTTAATAAAATCCAAAATCAATAAAAACTATTGCCATTCCACTCACATGTATGGTGCTGATGCCTACTTCCTGGTGGTGGAATGCACGCTGCTTTAGTTTTTATGACTAGATACACTGGGTGCCAGCATGGGCACCAAACACGTGGAGTGGAACTGAAATAATTTTCATTTATTTTGGATTTCAATCAAATATCCTGCTGCACAATGAAGCCTTGTTTATGGATTTGTTTCTCCTAAATTGGAGCGGTTTGGTCAAAGAGTTTGTGAACTATCTGAGATCTCTTGGATGTTTAGTGGAAAGAGAGGACCTTGGGCAAAAATGGTGTATATTATGAGCCCTCAAACTTTCCACTCCCCTTTCCACTCATGTGAAAAATGAGGGCTGGCGAGCGTGAGTTGCCTCTGAGGGGGGATGAGCATCGCCGACATGCGGGGTTGAATGGGAGCCGTTCTCCCAGTGATCGTCCTGGTGAAGAGAGTGTGGAGGAAGAGGATTGCCGCCCAGATCTCAGAGCGGGGATAGCCTGCTGTAACAGCTTTCATTGGAATTGCCGTCTGCTCGCTGATACACACAGCCCTGCCTCCTGACCCAATGCCTGTGACAGACAGAACACTGGTCCAATGCTGTGATGTGTTCTGTCTATCACAGCCATTGGGTCAGGAGGCAAGGCTGTGTCACGGCGAGCGAGAGGCAATTCTAATGTAAGCTGTTACAGCGGGCTATCCCCGCTCTGTGATCTGGTCGGCAATTCTCTTCCTCCACCCTCTCTTCCCCTGTGATGATCCGGCTGCCCTCTCTTCCCTCTGCACAGGTCATGCTGCAATGGTGGGCACAGGTGAGGTTGAAATGGTGGGCACAGGTCACACTACATTGGTGGGCACAGGTAAGGCTGCAATGATGGGCACAAGTGATGCTGTGATGGTGGGCACAGGTGAGGCTGCATTGGTGGGCACAGGTGAGGCTGCAATAATGGGCACAGGTCACGCTGCATTGATGGGCACAGGTCACGCTGCATTGATGGGTACAGGTCATGCTGCAATGATGGGCACTGATAAAGTTGTTCATTTTTTTTTTTTGTAACTTCATTTTGCATAAAACATTTAAGTGTAATTGCATGAGATAATTTATGAGGGCGTGTTTAGGGGTGGTGCATGGTAGGGACTGGGTGGGTCAACTGGTGGTGAGTTACCCTTAAGTCCGGGCTAGTAGCTCAGGAGGATTTGACATTTTGAGCCCTATTATTATAATACCTGATTTATATAGTGCCAACAGTTTGCACAGAGCTTTACTATATGAGGGCAGACAGTACAGTTACAATACGATTCAATACAAGAGGAATCTGAGGGCCCTGCTCGTTGGAGCTTAAAATTTTTAAAAGTGAGGGTCAAGTGATACAAATGGTAATAACTGTGGGGGTGAGCCGATGAAAAAAATAAGGTACAGTTCTTAGGTGGGGGCAGGATAGGCTTCTCTGAAGAGATTGTTTTTTAGGGATCGTCTAAAAGTAAACAAAGTAGGAGACAGTCAGACAGGTTGGAGTAGGGAATTCCAGAGGATGGAAGAGGCTCGGGAAAAGACCTGGAGGCAAACATGGGAGGAGGTGACCAGGGGGCTAGAGCGCAGGAGGTCTTGGTAGAAATGAAGAGAACCATTTGGTTGGTATTTTAAGACTAGGTTAATGATGTAGCTGGGGGCCAAGTCGTGGATGGGTTTGTAAGTTGTTAGTTTTTTTTTTATTTAATTTGTTGAGTGAGCAGAAGCCAGTGGAGGGATTGGCAGAGAGTAGCAGACACTGACTGGTTGGTAAGGTAGATGAGTCTGTGTTTTGCTTGCGTCTTATCCGGAGAATATTTTCAGGTAAAACTGATACCAAAACATTTGTTGTAAATCCTGATCCCTTGCCAATAGCCAATTTCACCCATATCCTAACTGCTGGTGTGGTTTGCCCTCCCGATTCTTCTACATAAATCAATTCTCCTTTGTGATGGGAAGGATTTCCTTTCAAAAGTGTAACTTCAACTCAGGTATCAATTTAAGCCATTACATGAGTAGGAGAAGATGACTTCCCTCAATATACAGTAGCAGGTCGATACGGGGGTCAGTCTCTAGGGATGGCCGAACGGTTTGCCCGGCGGTCGTTTCGCGGCGAATTGCCGCTGTTCGCCCAGCGGACTTCCGTTTTTACTGTGTAAAAGAACTTTGACCTATGATGACACATCCATCATGTGGTACAGGACAGCCAATTGAGACATTACAGCACATGGACACTTGGACATTCCCCCTAACTTATAAATAGACCCGATCCGGCTGCCATTTTACATTCTTTCGAATGTCACTATAGGGAGAGGTTGCTGTGTGGAGCAGGGAGAGACTGCAGTGACCCAAATCGCTAGCTATTAGGTCCACAAAAGTTCTTTTAAGGACTGGTATGGTATAGGTGTAGTTCAGGATATAGGTTTGAGGCACTGCTATTCAAGTCATTGTTGCAGCAGCCTGTCTTTTGTCAGTGTAGAGAGAGGGACAGGACGCTGTGTGCAGCAGGGATAGTCAGTTTAATCATTAGCTGTTACTATTAGGTCCACAAAAGTCCTTTTCAGGACTGGTATGGTAAAGTAGTACAGGATATAGTTCTAGAGTGCTATTCAAGTTATTGTTGCAGCAGCCTGTGTTTTGTCAGTTTAAATAGGGACAGGCAGGAAGCTGTGTGTGGCAGTGAGGGACAGTCAGTTTAATCAGTAGCTGTTACTATTAGGTCCCCAAAGGTTCTTTTCAGGACTGGTATGGTAATAGGCTTGTACACGTATAATATTCCTTCTTCCAAATATAGAAAGAATATTATACTTGACTGCTGCCCTTCTGCTGCAGTAGTCCTTTATGAGTATAGGGACTGAGGTACAGTCTGCTAATCACAACCTACTAGTCCCACAAAGGTCCTTATAAGGACTGGTAAGGTATAGTGTACTACAGTACATAGGGTTGAGCGAGGTACAGTCTGCTATTCCTTAAGGACTGGTATAGATCCACAATATATAGGATTGAGGTGCACTACTGCTGACTGCTGCCCTATACTGCAGCAGTCCTTTATCAGTATAGGGACTGAGGTAGAGTCTGCTAATCACAACCTACTAGTTCCACAAAGGTCATTATAAGGACTGGTAAGGTATAGTGTACTATAGTACATAGAGTTGAGTGAGGTACAGTCTGCTATTCCTTAAGGACTGGTATAGATCCACAATATATAGGATTGAGGTGCACTACTGCTGACTGCTGCCATATACTGCAGCAGTCCTTTATCAGTATAGGGACTGAGGTAGAGTCTGCTAATCACAACCTACTAGTTCCACAAAGGTCCTTATAAGGACTGGTAAGGTATAGTGTACTACAATACATAGGGTTGAGTGAGGTACAGTCTGCTATTCCTTAAGGACTGGTATAGGTCCACAATATATAGGGTTGAGGAGCACTACTGCTGACCTTTGCCCTATACTGCAGCAGTCCTTTATCAGTATAGGGACTGGGGTAGAGTCTGCTAATCACAACCTACTAGTTCCACAAAGGTCCTTATAAGGACTGGTAAGGTATAGTGTACTACAGTACATAGGGTTGAGTGAGGTACAGTCTGCTATTCCTTAAGGACTGGTATAGATCCACAATATATAGGGTTGAGGTGCACTACTGCTGACTGCTACCCTATACTGCAGCAGTCCTTTATCAGTATAGGGACTGGGGTAGAGTCTGCTAATCACAACCTACTAGTTCCACAAAGGTCCTTATAAGGACTGGTAAGGTATAGTGTACTACAGTATATGGGGTTGAGTGAGGTACAGTCTGCTAATCCTTAAGGACTGGTATAGGTCCACAATATATAGGGTTGAGGTGCACTACTGCTGACTGCTGCCCTATTCTGCAGCAGTCCTTTATCACAACCTACTAGTTCCACAAAGGTCCTTATAAGGACTGGTAAGGTATAGCGTAGTACAGTATATAGGGTTCCACAAAGGTCCTTATAAGGATTGGTAAGGTATAGCGTAGTACAGTATATAGGGTTGAGTGTGGTTTAGTCTGCTAATCCCTAGCTACTAGTTCCACAAAGGTCCTTAAGGACTGGTATAGGTGTACTATTTGGTGTGCAGTATATAGTTGTGTAATACACGTATAAAATACTTGCACATACTTGACTTTCTCCTGGGGCTGCTTATTATGAGGGGCTCCCACCATCCCTGTGCTGTGCTGACTTCCTCCTGGGGCTGTACCTCTGCTGTGCATATTATGAGGGGCTCCCACCATCCCTGTGCTATGCTCATTATGAGGGGCTCCCACCATCCCTGTGTTATGCTTACTTCCTCCTGGGGCTGCTTATTATGAGTGGCTCCCACTATCCCTGTGCTATGCTGACTTCCTCCTGGGACTGCTTATTATGAGGGGCTCCCACCATCCCTGTGCTATGCTGACTTCCTCCTGGGGCTGCTTATTATGAGGGGCTCCCACCATCCCTGTGCTATGCTCATTATGAGGGGCTCCCACCATCCCTGTGCTGACTTCCTCCTGGGGCTGTACCTCTGCTGTGCATATTATGAGGGGCTCCCACCATCCCTGTGCTATGCTGACTTCCTCCTGGGGCTGCTTATGGTGCAGGTGTCAGTGCTGTATATCACGGTGCTGGTGTCAGTGCTTTATGTCACGCTGCTGATGTCAGTGCTCTCTATCACGGTGCTGGTGTCAGATCACTCTATCATGGTGCAGTTGTCAGTGCTGTATATCACGGTGCTGGTGTCAGTGCTCTCTATTACGGTGCTGGTGTCAGATCACTCTATCACGGTGCAGGTGTCAGTGCTGTATATCACGGTGATGGTGTCAGTGCTGTATATCACGGTGCTGGTGTCAGTGCTTTATGTCACGCTGCTGATGTCAGTGCTCTCTATCACGGTGTTGGTGTCACAGCAATGACACCTGCACTGTGATAGAGTGATCTATGTCATGCTGCTGGTGATCATCTCCTGCACCCTCTTCTTTGCCTACCCTGACCTTCCCTCTCCTCCATTGCCTTCATGCGCTCCACAGTCCTGAATTGTCACAATTTCACATATAAAAAAAGAATGCATATAGTTGTCGATCCCAGATTCACCTCATACATGTGTTATGTCATTAGCCATGTGGTGGGACTATGTTTGCACAGCTAGTAATTATTTTGTGGCTGCAAATTTGACCTGTAGGTTTCCAAAGTTCGCCTCCCATTGAAGTCAATGGGGCCCACCGCGAACGTTATGGTTCGCAAACTATCGGCCGCGTTCGCGGTCCGCGTTCGCGAAACGTCCCGTCGGAAGTTCGTCCATCACTATCAGTCTCCAGCTCTCATTGCTATTTCAGAAGACTCGCCTTCCTTCATAAAGGATAAGGAACCTTCCAATCCCCTTTTCTGATTCTCTCTAACTGCTCCCCAGGATAAAGGGATTTGGGTTCATGTTCAGTTTTGGGCTAACAGGAGTTATCTGTTCTGTTTTCTCTAAAGCCCCATACACACTATCAGATTTTCTGCAGATTTTGTTCTTCAGATTTACGAAAACCATATAATATGAAGTCAAACCCTAGGAGTTTCAATTTGTATGCAATCAGGCAGGCCCTTGCACTACATGGTTTTGGTAAATCTGAAGACAAAAAATCAGCAGAAAATCTGATAGTTTGTATGGGGCTTAAGTCTGGGCTGGTGTTATCTTCACTAAGAGTAGTGTTTCTAACTCTTACAGTTTTCCCCCAATAAATGTTTGTACCTCTTCAGCATTTCTGCAGTAGAAATCCCATCTATCTCATCTTTTTTTTTTTATTGAAAAACAAACTTTATTGAAAAAAGAAGGAAACAGAGAAGATGACATACATAGTAGGCATACATACGGTACATCAAGTAACAAGGGCCAACCTGGCCAAGGCAGTGTTGCATACATGAGGGCTTTGGGTTAGCTGCGCTGTATAGAGTTTAGACACCCATCATGGGTAGAGTCATTATAAAGCTAATTTGTGTCAACCGGGGGAGGGGGAGCAGGCAGAGAAAGAAAGAAAAAGGGGAAGGGGACATAATAAAGGTAGGCCCATGAGGTGGAGGAAGCACAGAAAGGGAAAAGCAGAGGGGGGCAAGGGATCAATATAACAACATTTCAAGTACATGTCTCCCCATCCCCCAACCATCTACCCCAGATCTGCTTGTATTTAAGTGGACATCCTCTATGTGTATAGATCAATTTCTTATACAGGAGGGTATCGTTAACCTCTTTCTTCCAGCATTGGACCGTGGGGGGGAGGGCCTGCATCCAGCCACGAGCAATCACTTTTCTCGCCAGAAACAGCGTTTCATGTAAAAGGGTGCGAAGGGATTTGTCAGCGTCTAATTCTGGCAATAGACCAAGTAGGCACAGCTTTGGGTCAAGGCTAGCAGGAGAGCCCATCTGGTCATGGAGAAAGCGAATTACCTGTATCCAGTATGTTTGGATAACTGGACAGGACCATATGAGGTGATAGAATGAGCCTGGAGTGTGGTCACATAAGCGGCATCCTGGATTATATGTGGGTTTGAACTGTGCTATCTTCTGGGGGGTCAGGAATGTCCTATGTATAATGTACAGATGTGTGAGGCGGTCCGACAGCCTGGGGGAGACTCTCTTCACATCCCCCAAGACTTCATACCATTCCTGAAGTAACTGATCAATTCAGTCTAGTCTTATTATTATCAGTTATGTATTCCTTTGCTAGTCCCTATAGTTTAGCTAATCTATCAATCTATTACGCCGAGCACATGTTATTGTTAATACCACAATGCTACCACCCTTGGCTATGAAATCAATACCCGTTTAAGGTCAATTAAATCTCATTTATTTCCCAAGGAAATAATACAGCGTGCATAAGGTATCAATAGAAGTTACAATAATACATAGCATACAATCAAAGTATAATATACGCCATACTTATCCGACCTTCGCAGCCACACCTCATGATGGAATAAAGAGGAAGAGCTCAGGTCGCAACCCTTTTTGTCAAACATACCTCAGCCATACCACACCCCATAGCCCATCCTACTCTTTCCCGTAGACCAATCAGCGTCTCTGGGGTGTCTCCTCCCCCAGGCTAACAGTCCTGCCATACTTGGCCTTGTGGCCAGTCCCATCTGATGTGCCCTGGGCCGTCTTAGTCATCAATCTCTTTGAAGCTTGTGTGCACCAGTTGGGCTGAAGGTAACTCTTTTGATATGCAGATTCTGCCACATTCCTCTACACATTCTAAACATGTGTCATGCAAACATCAACATGGCTGAGTTCGGCTGTACAAACAGCTGTGTAGATGTATAATAATAATTCCTGTCTGATTCCAACATATCCGCTTTGCGCCTAAAAGGCGCATACCACCCTTCTTCAGACACGGCTCCTTTTGAACAGTCCATAACTGTCTTAACGTGTGTGGTTCCCCAACATGTGCTTCCGAACCAGCACCTGTGGCACAGTCCTTAGCTTGTGTAACGCGTGGTTGTTTCCAACGAGCGCTCCAGAGACATCTCTTATGGAACAGTACACAAGTGTCTTACCACGCTGTGTTTTCAACGTGTGCAGAAACAGGTCCTATGGAGCAGTCCATAATTGTTTTACCACGTGATGTTTCCCAACACGTGCCGCTTTGCCACTGAGTGACACATCTCCACCATTCTTCAGCGACAGCTTCCATGTCACCATTCTGTATCTTGGGTATCTTCAGGATGGCAGTACAGGCAAGGGGTGCCCATTCATTCACCATTCACCAGCACCCATTCAGAGCGACATATCACCCAGCTTTCAGACCCAGAGTCTTGAGGAGGGCCTTTACTAGCCTACAATACCCATAGGTCACATTCTACCGCAAACATAAATCAACTTATTACCATAATATGTATACATATATATGTATTACGCACCCCGCTCCCAACCTCCTATAACCTTTTACTGTAACTACGGGTCGGGGATTAGGCAGGCTTGCTCGCAGCGGCGTTGCAGGGCTCTGACTTGGCAGCAATGTCTCCAATTTGTACACAGAGAGCTCACCGTCAAATCGTCCCTCAACTTGCATAGACAAATGGGAGACCCTTCTAGATAAATATCGCTTAACTACACATATAAGTTTACAACAATTGCCAAACCCACACAATTCCACCCCTGTGCCTGGATTTCAGAGATCCTGCCCATTGTGTACCATGCACCTCTACCTACGGTTAGGTTCAAGGAACCCTCGAGTCCCATGACTAACACTACACCGGTATTCTTTAGGACAAAGAAACAAAACTCGCCTATGTCCTAAATAATACCTGGGTGCCTTCTTCCCAGCAATGACCTCTCCATCCAGAATACAGAGAGAAATAACTTCCCAACATTATTCGTTCATCCCCATGTATTGACCTGGCCTACAAAGGACATCATGGTCATGCTTCCGACAAAGGGAAATATCAACCTGCCTCCAGCGTTCATCTTCTCTGATCACATGTGTGATATAGCCTCAAATGCAACAAGATAGAGTCCCCAGTCAGTAAGCCCATTGATGCCACCAAATATACAGACCAAGTCTGCACTTCTGTATATGAGAACATACAGCATAACACCTTTCACAATCCAACTTAGTACCACCCATACAGGCATTCGACCACTATTTTGGATTAGTGTAAGCAACGTGTTTTGGCAAAATCTTACTGAGCGGTGACGCTAACTCATCAGGCCACTGCCCCTCATACAGAGACAGTACAATCAGCTTGATGTTGGCTGATATTTCCACCTGCCACAGAGTGCGCGCCAGAGCCAATGACAGGTTTCTGTCCTCCCTACCAACCTCTCAACATGGTTGACAAAATCCGGAGCCACTCTGACCTGAGTGTTTCTGTGACTTCATTGAATGTTATCAAGGATACCACCAATCTCCCGGGGTAACAAAGTCACGCTCCTTCTCTGAAGCTATGGCTGTGAGTTTGTTCCTCAGGAGGCCGATGTCCCCTCCATTAATAACACCCATCCCAGCTATTGTTCCCCCCCAATATAGTGCTGAATACATCCCTCCTCTTTCGGGTTACTCCTCAGAAATAAGCATCCTGCATGGACTTCATTCTCATCTCTGGGAGTAAGTCACTGGTACAATAACCG
Source organism: Lithobates pipiens (assembly GCF_037356315.1). NCBI lineage: Eukaryota > Metazoa > Chordata > Amphibia > Anura > Ranidae > Lithobates > Lithobates pipiens. The sequence goes on from NW_027507758.1 coordinate 211,886,441, forward strand.
CACCTGATTCAGTGTATACTCAGCACATATAGGGTGATAGGTTTTTGTCAACCACCATGAGATGTTGCAGCACCATGTGGTGAAGTCCTACTGTACCCTGGTAGCCAGCGTTTGTTCCCTTTATTTTAACGGAGCATGCTCCTGTGTGTATTTACTGGCATTATCTGTGCAGGGTTTCAACCTCTCAGGTGAGACACCAACCGGGCGTATCTTCCTCATGTCTAGTTCTGGTGTCCCGCATGTCCTGTAACCGAAAGCTTCTCTCTAGGACCGCTAGGATTGAGACACCACCCCTACGAGGAAGTTTTCCCCCATTGATGTGTCACCTGGCACCCTTTAGTCTGATCCACAGCTACCTTATTATGCATAAGCGCCAGTATGTCTCCTGGGTACCTGCACCATATTAACTCCGTTACACCAATACATGTAATACATTAAAACCTTTCTTCTTTCAATTCCTCCTTCCAACAAAAAACCACATATTTTACATTTTCATGTTTTGACGGATTGGATGTGTCATAACTCTTCCCCAACCTCCAACCCATTGCACATGTATAAATAACATGTTTGCATTCATCAGGAGAGACTTCAGCAAAAATATTTCAAGTTCTCTTGCTAGGCACAGTCTTTCAGATTCAGCATTAGCACCCAATTGTCCATACGAAAAAAAACAGGTATTAATCTGAATCTTTCAGTTTTCCTTCTCTCCTGATGTTTATCGGAACTAATTTGTGGTATGGTGTGGCACAGACAAACTGCCAACCAGATGATCATCTGTCATCCATGTTCCAGAAGCCTCTCCAATTCTCGCTCCACTTGGATTCTGGAAATGAAACACAAGAGCAGTATCAAATTCTTATCCACAATATCTGATCGCTTACCATGTTTACTTATAGTTCCCTCCTTGGAGCTCAGGACCTCAGTATTCCTGTCTTCTGCAACTCTGACCAAACTATCTAAACAACCATGACCTCTTTAGGCTACACCCACTGTAAAATGGATCCCCATGGTATGATCAAAACTTTTAAAACTGAACGTCAGTGTTGCTTCTCAACAACTTCACATTTTACAAACTAAAAAAAAACAATGCATCTATCTGTATCTTTACGATGTATGCACTACCCCTTTTCAGGTGACAGGTTCTAACTGAGGGCATTGTCAATTCCCCCCCTTTCAGGTGGATTAGACCTACTACTTTTCCACCTGAATAAAAATATAACTAACATAGAGGACTAAACCAATATCAAAAAAAAAATAATTTAGAAGAAAAAAAAAATAAAAAAAAAAATAAAATAAAAAAATAAAATACAAATAAAAAAATAAAAATGAAAATAAATTTTTTTTTTTTTTTTTTTTTTTTAATTAAAAATCTGCCCATGATCACACAAATAACATGACAAGACAACCATCATAAAACAATGACAAACACTCAACTTTTAGTTAACAACATCCATGGACTTTTCTCCTGCAAAGAGTGCTTATTCCAATCTGAAATACAATTAGTTAATGGGGAAAACAAAAACAAAACAAAGCATATGTATCATCACAACATTTTAGCTTCATTTGTAACTCTTTTTAGTACTATTTTTTTTCATTGTTTGCAAACAATTACTAACTAATGAGCTCATGGTACCATGTGATAATCGATTATGCATTTACAATAACCTAACCCCTGTTCTGTTATATTTTACCACTGTTGTTACTTTGAGAGACCTGCAAACAAATGCAAATGTCCGTATACGAATCAGTTTAACTTCTTCCTGGTCTCTGGAAAAAGGAACACACAAGTGATTACACACAATTCTTATGTTAATCAGCAGTATTGGATACTCAGGAAAAGTTTACAAAGACTGACAATAAGAGAAGAGTAAAGAAACACAAGATTAAAAAAAACTCATAACAGAAACATCTTTTAACCACACAAAAGAAAAACCACAATACCAATTCAGGGGTTTATCCCTAAAAGTACCAAACAAAAAAAAAATGTATATCTATATCCAGGTCCTCTATCATATTCTGAACTTGAAACTTACATCAAACCTTTTTCATAGCCGGGAAACATTGACCAGAATATTCTTACCATGCTTGCAGCTCACTAAGTTCTGCTAACATTGTTTCCCCCAGTGCTATATTTGAGTAACCATGCGTCTATCTCCATTTTGACTCTAAGCAACTGTCCTACATATTGCTTTTTAGTTCCTAGACCCCGCATTTGCGTTTTACACGGGAAATGGGTTTGATTACTATTGGTTCCGTGCTGTGGATGGCTACCCCACCTCGCTGAATAACACACATGATGCCTTGGGGTCGTTTTCGGGTATAATTTCCTTTCGATATCATTATTCGCCGCCCGACAATATTTTGAAGTGTGACCCCCCTTTTACACAAAAAACATTTTAGTTCTGGTTTCCCTGCATAGGCCATTTTTTTAGCATATGGTGCTGGAAACCCACATTGCTGGATAATATTACTGCGATTGGAATGCACAGACTTTACACTTTCGTTGTCTGAGGAGTCATCCGAAGTGTCAACTCCTGAGTCAATTTCAAGTGCAGTTATCCCACCTTTATTTGCTTCTTCCACATCGATTCCCATCACATTACTATCATTTGCATTGATAATAGCATACGGGTTTTCTTCATATTTCACTTCTGGCTTTCCTATACACTGAGCATGTGTGGAGGGTACCTCCACTATTGCACACTTGGAGGATAATTCCATTATGGCTGCTTGTGCCTTAAGCCTTGTGATAACCTGCAAATTCTCAGCCTCCCTTTGATTCAAAGAGGCAATGCAACTTTCTCTCAATTTACACGTTTGTTCTAATTCATCTAATCTCTGTTGCAATACACATTTCTCAGCCACTAATTGTTTAATCCGACTACAAGCATCCGCATCAGCCTTTTCAATCCTGATTGATATATCACTTACCTGTTCCATCACTTTTTCTCTATCAGCAAACCATTCTAATTCTTTTTGTTCCGCAATTTCTTTCATTCTCATTAACATGCATAAGGCATTGGCCATTCTCTGTTTCCTGCCTTTTTTTGAGTTATTAAATATGCGACTGTTATGTGTATTACATTGTTTTAAAAGTTCATTAACCACTTGGGATCCGCGCTATTGCAAAATGACGGCAATAGCGCGGACCCACATTTTCGGGACTACGTCTATTGACGTAGTCCCGGTTACGAGCGGCCTGCGCGCCCCCTGAGGGGCGCGCGCGGCGCGCTCTGTGATCGGCGAGTCCGTGAGACTCGCCTGATCACCGATCCGTGTAAGGGGTCGATCCCGACCCCTTATCACGTGATCAGCTGTCAGCCAATGACAGCTGATCATGTGATAAAACGGAGCCGGTAATCGGCTATTATTCCTCCTCGCGCTGACAGCGCGAGGAGAAAAAAAAAAAGCCGATCGCCGGCGGCCGTGTTCGGGACATCAGTCCCGATCACGGCCAGCAATTTAAAAGGACACCTGCCCCCTGCCAGTGCCCACCTGCCACCCGCAGTGCCATCCTGAAATAAAGTAAGTGCCCCCCTGTCAGTGCCACCCAGCAGTGCCCATAGTGCCCACAGTGCCACCCAGCAGTGCCCACAGTGCCACCCAGCAGTGCCCACAGTGCCACCCACAGTGCCACCCAGCAGTGCCACCCACAGTGCCACCCAAAATCTGCCTCAGGTGCTGCACCCCAGTGCCGCCCATCAGTGCCCAGCAGTGCCGCCCATCAGTGCCCAGCAGTGCCGCCCATCAGTGCCCAGCAGTGTCACCTATCAGAGCCACCTATCAGTGCCACCTATCAGTGCCCATCAGTCCCATCTATCTGTGGTACCTATCAGTGCCCATCCGTGCCACCCATCCGTGCCACTTATCCGTGCCACCCATCCGTGCCATCTTATCTGTGCCCATCTTTGCCCATCAGTGCCGCCTTATCTGTGCCCATCGGTGCCGCCTTATCTGTGCCTATTAGTGCCGCCTTAACTATGCCTATCAGTGCCCACCAGTGCAGCCTATCAGTGCCCACCAATGCAGCCCATCAGTGCCCACCAATGCAGCCCATCAGTGCCCACCAATGCAGCCTATCAGTGCCGCCTAATCAGCGCACTTCAATGAAGGAGAAAAATGACCCGTTTGCAAAATTTTATAACAAACTATTAAAACATGATTTTTTTTTTTTTTTTTTTGCATCTTTTTTTGTTTGTTTAGCAAAAAATAAAACTCCGAGCTGTAACTAAATACCACCAAAAGAAAGCTCTATTTGTGGGAAAAAAATGATAAAAAATTCATTTGGGTACAGTGTTGTATGACCGCGTAATTGTCACTCAAAGTGCATCAGCGCTGAAAGCTGAAAATTGGTCTGGGACTGAGGGGGGTTTAAGTGCCCAGTAAGCAAGTGGTTAAACTGATATGTTAATTTACCTTCGTGAGTAAATTGAAATCTAATCCCACCATGCTTGCTAATGAACCCTTCAATGGCTTCCATTGATATGCTAATTAGCCTATCCACACCAGATTGCTCAACCAGTTGCTTAGACAAAAGAAAACAGATAACAAATGGACAACCCCCACAAAGACAGATTCCTACCAACAAACGAACAACAAAAAAAAAACAGATACGAACCGTTAAAATTTCCAGTGACTTGTGGTTCTACAGCATACAAGACACAAGGCACACTCTTAATCAATGCCTTGGTCTTCTATTGGACCAGAGCTATTTCACTCTCACGTGTGTAGAAATAAAAACCTATATTTCCCCCACTTTTTCCTCAAAGATGTATGGTAATTCCTGCCACTCTCTAACCAACACTGTGCATTAGCAATACACTAAACAATCAGATACCAAAGACACAGATGAAGCTGTTTAGAAGCTAGCTTTGACCTGTAGTCCCACTGCACATACAGACAAAAAAAAACAAATACAAATCCGTTTACCCACAAATTTCTTTAGGAGAACACACTCTTATTCAATGTCGTCCTATACGATAGCAGGTCATAGGGAATTTCTATTGGGACAGAAAGTTTTTTTCACAATCACGTGGATATTTCCACTTTTCCCTCAAAATTGTATGATTTATCCTGTCAATCTGCGGTTATATCACATAACCAGGGATGATCAGTCCCTTATCTCGCCAGTGCGGCAATTTGCCCTCTGGTTACAGTTTGCAAACACAACAATACGTACATATATATATATATATCAGTCACAGTTCTCACCAGGTTTTACGCGTGCGTTTATACCAGTGAAATATCTCACAGAATTTTCCTGCTCATCCAAGCGTGGTTTCAGAATTCGCGAGCCAGCGCTAATCTTGTCCACACTAAAGATGACTTCCAGTTCTGGGTGGCTTTGAGCATCTGTGCTTACAGGGACTCAAACAAAAATACCTTAGATTTTTGTGGATTCTGTGTAAAAATATGTTTTACACGCCTTCTGGGGTGCCAAATGATGTAACTGATCAATTCAGTCTAGTCTTATTATCATCAGTTATGTATTCCTTTGTTTGTCCCTATAGTTTAGCTAATCTATCAATCTATTACGCCGAGCACATGTTATTGTTAATACCACAATGCTACCACCCTTGGCTATGAAATCAATACACGGTCTGATGTCAATTAAATCTCATTTATTTCCCAAGGAAATAATACAGCGTGCATAAAGTATCAATAGAAGTTACAATAATACATAGCATACAATCACAGTGCAATATAAGCCTTATACTTATCGATCCTCATGACTGGGTCTCCTGATGGAATACAGAGACAGAGAAAGACCTCATGGTTGCAAACCTTTTTGTCAAACATACCTCAGCCATACCACACCCTACTGCCAGTCCCATTTGGTTTGGACCAATCAGTGTTCACATGACAGCCCTCCTAATATTACTGACTGTCCTGCCATACTTGGCTTTGTGGCCAGTCCCATCTGGGGTGCCAAATGAAGTAACTGATCAATTCAGTCTAGTCTTATTATTATCAGTTATGTATTCCTTTGCTAGTCCCTATAGTTTAGCTAATCTATCAATCTATTACGCCGAGCACATGTTATTGTTAATACCACAATGCTACCACCCTTGGCTATGAAATCAATACCCGTTTAAGGTCAATTAAATCTCATTTATTTCCCAAGGAAATAATACAGCGTGCATAAGGTATCAATAGAAGTTACAATAATACATAGCATACAATCAAAGTATAATATACGCCATACTTATCCGACCTTCGCAGCCACACCTCATGATGGAATAAAGAGGAAGAGCTCAGGTCGCAACCCTTTTTGTCAAACATACCTCAGCCATACCACACCCCATAGCCCATCCTACTCTTTCCCGTAGACCAATCAGCGTCTCTGGGGTGTCTCCTCCCCCAGGCTAACAGTCCTGCCATACTTGGCCTTGTGGCCAGTCCCATCTGATGTGCCCTGGGCCGTCTTAGTCATCAATCTCTTTGAAGCTTGTGTGCACCAGTTGGGCTGAAGGTAACTCCTTTGATATGCAGATTCTGCCACATTCCTCTACACATTCTAAACATGTGTCATGCAAACATCAACATGGCTGAGTTCGGCTGTACAAACAGCTGTGTAGATGTATAATAATAATTCCTGTCTGATTCCAACAATTCCTCATCCTCAATTACTCCAACATCCACCTCCCATCTGGCCTTAGCAGCATAAGCCAATGCCCCGGTGCCTGGGAGACGGATGGTGGAGTAGAGGGCGGAGATCAACTTGGTTAGCTCAGCACCTGTGATTATATCCACTATAGGGGGGACTGTCAGAGTGGGGTTGGAACTGGCAAATTGAGTCTGTCGGAGCTGTAAATATCTGAAGAAGAGATGGTTAGGGAGTGTGAATTCTTCCTTTAGCGTTTGAAAGGATTTAAGCCCAGTGTTAGTCATAATTTGGTGCATGTACAGGATCCCATAACGTGTGCAAGCTGTGGGTTCGGGAACTGACAGCAGTTCGGGCAAATGAGTGTTGAACCAGAGAGGAGTGTAAGAATGAACCTGTGGGGTCCCAAGTTTTTTAAGGGCCGTCCGCCATATCGTTTCGGTGGTGCGTCAGCATGTCTACTTTGTGATGGGGGGAACGTCTTGACAATGGGGCCCTAAGGACTGACTGAAGTGGGGTGTGGGCAGGGTCGTCAGGGCGTTTACAAAGTAATGTCTGGTATCTTGGTAGCTCGCTCTTGTCAAAGTGATAAAAATGGGACAATGGGGAGGCAAGATAATAATCCTGGAAATCTGGAAGAGCAGCCCCTCCCATTGTCACTGGGTTCTTCAGAATTCTCCAAGACAATTTGTGTCTGCTGTGACCCCATATAAATGAATTAAGAATTGATTCAATCGTCTTGAAAAAATGTTGTGGTATATACAGGGGTGCATGCCACACCAAATAAAGTATCTTGGGCAGGAGTATCATTTTGACCATATTGATGCGTCCCATAACACCCAGAGGTAGTCTGGCCCAGGTTTGTGTCTTGTTCTTGATCAGGGTGTAAAGGGGTTCAATGTTTAGGGGTACAAAGTCTGTCAGCGATCTAGTGACCTGCACTCCTAAATACTTGATCACTGAAACCCTAGGGAGATTTAGAGGAGGGGACGTGGGTACAGGGGGGAAATGATCAAGCGGAAGGATCTGGGATTTAGACCAGTTGATACTCAGACCCGAATGACTACAAATACAGTCTATGGTGTGAAGAGCTGCAAGAAGGGAGGGACCCGAGTCGGCTAAGTATAGGAGTGTATCGTCAGCATACATCCCGATCTTTTCTTCCAGATTCCCTATCCTAAGGCCACGAATTCTGGTGTCTGCGTGAACCATAATAGCCAGTGGTTCCACAGCCAACGCATACAGCATGGGAGAAAGGGGGCAACCTTGTCGAGTCCCTCTCTCCAGCGGGAACTGATCAGAGAGCCAACCGTTTACAAACACCTTGGCCCTCGGGGATTGATACAGGAGTTGGACCCATCAAATAAAGTTGGGGCCAAGTCCAAATCCCGAGAGGCACTCCCACAGGTAGTTCCACTCCACGGAGTCGAAGGCCTTAGCAGCATCTAAGGCCACCACGACCCGCGAGCCGACTTCATCATAGGATCCCTGGATGTTCATAAGTAAGCGGCGGATATTCATGGCGGTGTTTTTTCCATAAAGCCAGTCTGGTCAGGGTGGATCAGTGAGAGGATGACCTGATTAAGGCGGGAGGCAAGAATCTTGGCCAGTATTTTAATGTCGACCTGTAGTAGGGAGATAGGTCTATATGATTCCGGATTGTTTGGGTCCTTCCCGGGCTTGGGAATTACTACTATTTGTGCTTCTCTCATGGAGGGGGGGTAGGATTCCCGTGTCAAATATGGATTCATATAGGTTATGGAGTTTAGGGGTCAAAATTTCAGAGTAGGTGGCATAAAATTCAAGCGGTAGACCGTCCAGTCCTGGTGCTTTAGAAGTGGCCAGAGAGGAGATAGTCTTGGAAATATCCTCCTCAGTAATGGGGGCCTCTAAAAGGTCACGTTGGGCGTCTGTCAGTTTGGGAAATGTAATTCTCGCTAGGTAGTCTCTGGTGTCTTGGGGAGTATGAGTGACCCGGGTGGCGTAGAGTGCTCGATAAAATCTCACAAATTCCTCCGCCACCTGTTGTGGATCAGTAATACCATTCCCCTGGGTGTCTATCAGTGATACCACGACTAGGGGACGGGAATCTAAGTGGGCGAGGTAAGCAAGTAGTTGCCTGATCTTTCTCCATACTCAAATATCCTTTGCCTACAGAAAAAGATGCGCTGCTTGGCCTTTTCCATATGCAGTTGGGAGACCTGTCGTAGCTGAAGCTTAAGATTAGTAGCTGCGTCAGGCGAGGGGTCTCGGTGAAACTCCTGCTCCAGTCTTTGTAGGTGGTCTGTAGCCTGTTGGACAACAAGTTTTCACAACCGCTTAAGTCTGTTAATACGCGTGGTGAGCAGGGAGCGGGCGTAAAGCTTAAATGTGTCCCACACTATGTCGTGTGTAGCTGAGTCCCCGTTAACTGTAAAATAGTGTTGCAATTCCGTAGGGATGTCTTCTTGCTCCTGCAGGGCGGTTAGCCAAAATGGGTTCAGCCGCCAAGTAGGAGAGGGAGAGGCCTTCAGGAGCCGCATCGTAATCCAGTAGGGGGCGTGATCCGAGAGGATTCTCAGAGCAAAGCCCACATCTCCCAGTCTGGGTGTCAGGGTCTGTGAGATGAGGATGAAGTCAATTCGGGACATTGTGTTATGGCTGGTTGAGAAGCACGAATATGCTTTAGCATGCGGATGCTTGTGGCGCCATGTATCCACAAGAGCAAAGTCGGTCAATATACGATGTAGTCTGCTATGGGCTGGTGGGTCACCAGGGGAGTCTGGTGTGCCCATTCGGTCCAGAGCGGGAGTGAGGGTCATATTAAAGTCCCCCATCCACACTGCCGGCACCGAGGGGTAATGTGCCATAAATGCAAGGCCCTCCTTAAGTACAACTGAGTTATAGGGAGGGGGGGACATAGCAGGCTATTATCAAAATAGGGGATCCGTTGATGGTGGCATGTAGGAATAAATATCTGCCCTGCCGGTCCGTCTGGAGCAGCACTAGATCAAACGGCACCCTTTTAGCAATTAGGACCGAAACCCCCATGGAGTATGAGGTGTGGGTAGCATTATACGCCCAACCTATCCACGGCTTTTTGAGAGAGGACTGGAGATGGCCAGTAACATGGGTCTCAACAAGCGCGATAATGTCAGCACGCTGGGACTTAAGGAATGTCAGGGTGGCAGTGCGTTTTATCTTATTCCACATGCCTCTGACATTCCACGTAAGGAACTTTAGAGAGCTCATGGTGGGTACAGGGCGTATACAATAAACCATAGGCGGGCCAAAATCAGCAGAGCAGTCATGGCCAATTCAGTTTGCACAAAACACAATAGCAGCCAATTCCAATAATGCATGTATGACTTTAACATAGTACCTTCAGCATAAACAAATGTTAGCAAACATAGTGGAGTAAGAAAAATAAAAACCACAACATCCCCCCCCCACCCAGTCCAGCGCCACCCCAACACGGCTTGGACGTCATACCCCAGAACTGGGTACCAACAGGGGACATTCAATGCTTAGGACCCATTGGAGGCAAGGAACTTAATTGCAGAGGAGCATAGATACCCAAGGTAACAAAGAAAAAAACAAAGGGGGAGAAAAAAAATCAAACAAATGGGGGAGGAAGAAGTACACAAAAATCCTAAAAATCCTAGGGGGGGCGACTTCTTCTCTGGAAGGTGCATGGGGAGTAGGAGCCAAAAAGGTGTGACACCATCATGGCTGAATCTATCTCATCTTTAGGTACTCCTGCTTTTAAAAAGGTCCACCCACATTTCTTTCCTAGAGATAACTTGCCTACTTTTCTCTTCACCTCCTGTTTTCTCTCCCACATTCCCTTTCTTCTCTCTAAAAGTAATTTTCTGCTTGTATTCTTCTTACCTGGCCTTGACCTTATCTACTGCCCTGACAGGTCTCCTCTACCTCCCCCAACTGGCTTAAAAGGGTAGTGGCTTCACGAATATTGCTGTTTAATCCCAGGCCTCCCAGCAAGGACAATAAAGAAGCCCTGAGAGTAAAGTGCAGACTTGATTAGCTCATGAGCGCAGAGCAGACGTAAAGGGTTCCATATCCATTCTGGAAACATTTAATGCGGTTATACAACCCATCTCACGTAACTTGGACATACCCTCTCCTACTGATCTCCAGGAGTAGGTATTTTCCAGATCACTAGGACTATCGTATACTCGGACTATTCCATCTCAAATGAGGTATAACAGTGAAAAATTCACACTAAAAACTTGGACTTTTCGCATTGTCTGACACAATTGTGGATCATGGGTTAACTTTCCCATAGCTGCTGCTTCCCTACCTGACAAAAAACTGTCTGCCCCTTCATCCCGCAAACCTGGGAGCCAACTCAATAGGGGCTCCCCGGACCTTTGAATTGTTTTGTCAGCTTGTGGAGTTCAGTTTGTGTAAACTCCCATACGTCTTCAAATTCCACATCTCTGGGGTTGCAATAATGCACCTCCCCATCTACCATATCTTTTCTATCATGTTGCCTTTTCCTATGCTTAGTAATGAGAGGTGTAGCTAGGGTTGCCACCTTTTCTTCAAGCCAAACCCGAACACTTCAGCGGGGCTTAGCATTTTGTTTTTGTAGCATTGACTATGAGATTGTAAAATACCTGGGACACCTCTGTGTGCCCTAGGGAAGTAGTAACGCAAGCGCAGCGTTGACTTGTGGGTGTAGCCAATTGCAAATAGTGCAGGTGTGTGTAATGTACAATATAGTGTATATGTAGTGTGTAATGTTTGGTGCGGAGCCTCCCAGTGTAATTTTCCTGCAAGGCATTGGCTGTGCATGATACATGAGCCTAAGTATGTATGCATATTGTATGGGGGGGAGTGACTGGTCACCATAGAGCACCTTCTGCAGAGTGAATGCAATAAGGTAAGGTGGGGGGGGGGCTACTGATATAAGGGGTAACCTCTATATCAGTGCCCCTTTACCTTACTGTATTCACTGCCCCCTACATCAGTGATCCCCCTCAGACAGGCCTTGCTACGCTGTCACTGACCACCGCTCAGGTTCACCATGCAGGGCTCAGTCAGATGGTCCTCTCTGAGCTCCAGCTTGGTGGCTCTCGTTTCAGTCTATATTAGACTAGGAGACTGCGCTGCCATAATACAAGAGATGATCAGAGGCTACAGATATAATACAAGAGATTGTCAGAGACTGCAAACATGCTGCAAGAGATTGTAAGAAACTGCATACATGATACAAGAGATAGAGAGTGTGCGGATATGGTACAAAAGATGGTCAGAGAGTGTGTGGACATGGTACGGGAGATGGTAAGAAACTGCAGAAGATGTTAAGAAACTGCATACAATAATACAGGAGATGGTCAGAGAGTGTGCGGAAATGGTACAAAAGATGGTCAGAGACTGCATACATGATACAGAAGATGGTCAGAGACTGCAGACATAGTATAGGAGATGGTCAGAGACTGCAGACATACTACAGGAGATGGTCAGAGTGTCTGAGCACATGGTACAGGGAATGGTCAGACTGCAGATATAGTACAGTAGATGTAAAGAAACTGCATACATGATACAGTAGATGGTCAGAAAGTGTGCGGACCTGGTACAGGAGATGGTCAGAGACTGCAGACATGGTACAGGAGATGGTCAGAGACTGCAGACATAGTACAGGGAATGGTCAGAGACTGCAGACATAGTACAGGAGATGGTCAGAGACTGCAGACATAGTACAGGAGATGGTCAGAGACTGCAAACATGATACAGAAAATGGTCAAAGACCACGGACATGATACAGGAGATGGTCAGAGACTACGGACATGATACAGGAGATGGTCAGAGACTGCAGACATGATACAGGGAATGGTCAGAGACTGCAGACATGGTACAGGGAATGGTCAGAGACTGCAGACATGGTACAGGGAATGGTCAGAGACTGCAGACATAGTACAGGGAATGGTCAGAGACTGCAGACATAGTACAGGAGATGGTCAGAGACTGCAAACATGATACAGAAAATGGTCAAAGACTGCAGACATGATACAGGAGATGGTCAGAGACTACAGACATGATACAGGAGATGGTCAAAGACTGCAGACATGATACAGGAGATGGTCAGAGACTGCAGACATAGTACAGGGAATGGTCAAAGACTGCAGACATGATACAGAAGATGGTCAGACCGCAGACATGATACAGAAGATGGTCAGAGACTGCAGACATGGTACAGAAGATGGTCAGAGACTGCAGACATGGTACAGGAGGTGGTCAGAGACTGCAGACATGGTACAGGAGGTGGTCAGAGACTGCAGACATGGTACAGGAGGTGGTCAGAGACTGCAGACATAGTACAGGAGGTGGTCAGAGACTGCAGACATGATACAGGAGGTAGTCAGAGACTGCAGACATGGTACAGGAGGTGGTCAGAGACTGCAGACATGGTACAGGAGGTGGTCAGAGACTGCAGACATGGTACAGGAGGTGGTCAGAGACTGCAGACATGGTACAGGAGGTGGTCAGAGACTGCAGACATGGTACAGGAGGTGGTCAGAGACTGCAGACATGGTACAGGAGGTGGTCAGAGACTGCAGACATGGTACAGGAGGTGGTCAGAGACTGCAGACATGGTACAGGAGGTGGTCAGAGACTGCAGACATAGTAAAGGAGATGGTCAGTGTCTGAGCACATGGTACAGGGGATGGTCAGACTGCAGATATAGTACAGTAGATGTTAAGAAACTGCATACATGATACAGTAGATGGTCAGAGAGTGTGCGGACCTGGTACAGGAGATGGTCAGAGACTGCAGACATAATACTAGGGATGAGCTCAGGTGTGTTTGCATGGAACATGTGCAGAGCCCGCCAGGAAGTCGGTGCAGCACTGCGCTAATCACAGGCAGTGAGAGGTTGCCCGATCACTGCAGCCGCACATCGGGACAATGTCTCACTGCCTGTGATTAGCGCAGTGCTGCACCGACTTCCTGGCGGGCTCTGCACATGTTCCATGCAAACACACCTGAGCTCATCCCTACATACTACAGGAGACGGTCAGAGACTGCATATATAATTGGGCTGAAATTGCACCCGGGTATCATGTTAATCACACATCGCGTTCCTGTGTTTTCATGGTATGAACCTGCCCTGTGAGCTGGAACCCACACTTTGCTCCACTAACTTGCCTGGGGGGGCACTAGTATGGGCACCTGGAGCAATTTTCCACATCTCTTGTGGGGTGCCAAGGGCCACCCCCTCTCTGGCAGGAATCATCTCTTTAATATTGGGAGGGGGAATATGTGCTAAGGGGGGTGGATTTCATATCTAAGCCCCCTTGTAGCACAGTTACTTAAGTGCCCCCCCCCTCCATCACACAAAGTGAACTGCAGGCTAGTTCCCCCCTCACCCTCTTGTTCATGCCCCCCACCTCTGGAAGACTCACTGTGTGGATTCGTTGACAGATGAACTCAGCCCAGCAGCGTTGTCGGCAGCGTGGTGAGCCTTCTCCCCCCTCCTCCTCTGTGTACACAGGAAAACAACACAGCAGGAGGAGGAGGGGCGGGTTCAGTTCTCTCCACAGCACTCTCTCTGCACTAGTCCGTGGAGCTGGGGACAGCAGGGAGACATGTCGGCTCTGCCCTGTCATGAAAAGTGGAGGCAATGGACCTCAGTGGCGGCGTGCGGGAACCAAGATCACCCGCACAAGCTGCAGCAGGCATTCCGTTACTATGAATTACCGGGGAAGTTAATTAGCGGGCCGCCTGTCACTGTGTAGACAAGGCACGCTGCACAGGGAGCCACCAGCGGGTCTGAATAATGTGCCCGGGTCATAGGCGGGCAGAGACCCGGACACATGTTTCAAAACCCGTACTGTCCGGGTGAATCCCGGACAGGTGGCAACCCTAGGTGTAGCACACTTTTTCTTTCCCATTGGATAATCATCATCGGAAACATCAAACTCTATCTCCTCACCCTCACTATCATTTGAGGAGAGAGCATCCTCCCAGTCCCAGTTTTGAGACGTGACGATGGGTCGTACCCTGGCTTTACTAACAGGTTTAGGGCCCTTCCTTTTCCTTAAGGAATTCATTGATTTGGTCATGAGGGCTGCACACTGATCTTGCAAATCATCAGCCCAACTAGCAGTTGAACAAACACACTCTGAAGCAACTGCTAGCTGATCTTTTAATACCTTAACTTCTGCCTCTGCCTTCTCCCTTCTATATGATTCGGTATAAATAGCATGAAGGAAGTACCAACTCAGTGTGGAAACTGTCCTCTTTTCTTTTTTTACTTAAAGTGGATGTAAACCCACTCTCATCCTATATATATATATATATATATATATATATATATATATATATATATATATATATATGCATGCCCACTGCATTTGTCCTTACCCATCAAATGTCTCCCCTCTGTCTGTTATGAGACCCAAAAAACTGCAGATTCTGTGGGTGGGTCTGTTGTCTGGAGCTTGGTGGGTGGAGTTGTGATGTCAGTAGACTCCCCACCTACCTCTACACTCCCCTTGTCAACATGCATCTTCTCCTATGTATTTCTTACACTGAACTTATGCTATGATCTCTAAAATCCAGTCAAAATCCAGAAAGGTCACCACATGACTTCAGCATGCCAAATTGTGCTGAGGTTTGGACCAGCCAATCCTCAGAGAGCTGGAGAAGAAAGGAGTGGGGTGGGGTCTCAGGCTCATTCATGAGGTAAGGAAATCACCTGTCATGCACAGCAAGGGGGAAGAACGGACTCCTATTCCTCTGGAGTTTCTATCTTGCTGAAAAAAGATAAGAGGACTCCTCAGAACTGGATTAACTCTTCCTGGAAAGACTGGCCACAGATAACATAAAATCCTATACTGTACAAGGTGCAAGCCTTAGTTAAAAAAAATGGGTTTACATCCACTTTAAATCTAACCCCTTAAGGCTAAAATCTATAAAATGGTCTGAGATTTTATCACCCCAAGTTATATTCAAGGGAGACACATACTTTACAAATCCTTTAGCAAGAGGCTCCCACTCATTGTCTTTGGCCCAGATAGATAAGCTGCACACGTTCTTCTGGTCACCAGAACCAGCAGCCTTGCTTTTACTAAACGGCCTATGCAGCATTTTTACCTAGCTCAAGCTACACAACACACCACAGAGAAAAAAAAACAGGTCCGATTCAGTTAAAGATTCAGATAAGATAAGTGAAACTTTTTTTTTCTTTTTGCTCTCATAACTGAGGATTGGGGAAAACTGTAAGCCCTGTAAGACCGTGTGTCGGACATTCCGGCAACCAAATCCGTCGGATAAACTCCGACGGATTTAGTCCGGAAGTGGTCCGGAAGTGGTGTTGCATACACACGGTCGGACTAAGTTGTTGGAATTTCCGGTTGCCAAGAACGCGGTGACGTAAGCTGCGTATGACGGCACTAGAAAAGGGAAGTTCAGCACCATGTCCGGCACCCTTTGGGCTCCTTCTGCTGATCTTATGTCTATCGCGTGTTAGTAGAAGTTTAGTGAGAGACGATTCGTGCTTTTCAGATTTGTGCTTCAGTTCGTTACTGCTCTTCAGTTTGTGCTTGTCTGTGCGTATCTGATTATCAGTGCGTGTAGTCAGTAAGCATTTGTTTCTCATTGTGGACTATATCTTGGTATAGTATGCTTTGATTTGCATTGCTTATTGTCTGCTTGTTTCTGCTTTTCAGGTCGTTCTTTCAGGCATTGCTGTTTATCGGTGCTTACTGTTGTCCGTTCTGACCAGCCGACCGTTTTAAACCCTGTTTCGTGTACGTACTCGTCGTAGAGTTTGTGCTGTGCAGGGGCTTGGTGTTGGGCTTTTAGCTTTCACACAAGCCCGGTCCATGAACAGGGCAAGGAGGAGTTTATGGACCAAGAATTGGTTGCGCCAGCATGAACAGTTCTCGCACATGCCTTTGCTTCATGAGATCTGGGAGAATAATCCTGATGATTTCAGGAATTATCTCTGGATGACGGACCCAGTTTTTCACCGCCTGCTGGCTTTGCTGTCCCCTTATATCACCAGGCAGGATACCTGCATGCAGCAAGCCATCACTCCGGAGCAGAGGCTCATTGCCACGTTGCACTACTTGACGACAGGGAGAAGCCATCAGGACCTAAAGTTTTCCACAGGCATCTCCCCCCAGGCTCTGGGAATCATTATTCCAGAGACCTGTTCTGCCATCATTCAAGTCCTGCAGAAGGACTATATGAAGGTACGTTTTCTCCTTTAACTTCACATGCTATGTATTTAATGATTGCTAATGTATTGGATTTCTTTCCTCGTTCCATAATTACCATGATTGCAATATGATCTAATTGATATGCTGTGCCCCTTTGTCCTCATGCATGCTGGAAGCTTTTCAAGTTCCTTTTTTGTCCTTCATGCATATTTGCCTTCACTAACTTCCCCACCATGCTCTTCTGGGCCCATAAACCTATAGTCTAGTCACTTAGCAATGTCTTTTGTCAGCTCCATAGTATTGCTTTCCCCTAAACACCCCCTAAAATGTCTACAAATGTTATGAGTGTGCTTAAATTCATGCAGAGTGACACTTTTTTTTTTTTGGGTTGGGCCAAACTCATTAGGAACCCCCCTCCCCCCAACTGCTAGGTCAGCTGATAGCAATCCTCTATCTGCTGACTTTGCCAAACCCAATACACACTCTACCTACCTTTTTTCTGGTCAGATTCACCAAAGCATGTAGTGCAAGGGCCTGCCTCAATACTTTAAAATGCTACATTTTCTTGTTTTTTCTCTCCTATTATTATCTTGATAGGTAATAGCAGAATGTCAAAATGTGCTTCCATTTTTTTGGGTTTTGGTATTGTGACACTTTTTACCTGTCCGGTGGGCTGCCAATAGTATAAGAAAGGAGGGGCTGCCCAAAGTATCACACATTATTTATGCATTCAGCTCTCAATCAAGTGGAGAGGGTTACCTGTCCAAAACATCCCCCCCCTCATAAGGGCCCATCAGATGGGGGGGTGATGACTCTGATAAGGGGACCTTATACTTAAGGCTTTAAATACTCATTTCCCAAAATGTTATACTGATCTTGGCCAAAAATGTTTGTGTCTAATCTGCTTGCAATGTTGATGTGCCAAATTACTCATTTTTTTTCTTGTTTCACTCCACAGTTTCCTTCAACGCCACAGGAAAGGTAGACTGTGGCCTCCCACTTTGCCAGCCATTGGGACTTTCCCAATTGTGGAGGTGCAATTGATGGGAAACACGTCCGCATCCTCCCACCCCCCAACTCTGGGTCATACTATTATAATTACAGGGGGTTTAATAGTATCGTGATGTTGGCGGTGGTGTCAGCAACCTATGACTTCCTTTATGTGGATGTGGGGCAAAATGGCCAGATGTCGGATGGTGGAGTGTTCTCACAGACGGAATTCTACTGGTGTCTCCAGAGTGACAGTCTGGGCTTGCCACCCCCAGAGGAGAATGTCGAAGAACTCCCATTCGTCTTTGTCGCGAATGAGTTTGCCTTGGCAAACCACCTGATGCGGCCTTTCCCTATGAGGACCCTCACCCCGGATCAGAGGATCTTTAATTTCCAGCTGGCCAGAGCCAGAAGAGTCGTGGAGAACACTTTTGGAATACTGGCCAGCCGGTTCCGCCTATTTTTGACGCCAATCCACATGGCGGAATATAAACTCAATCACATTGTGCTTGCCTGCTGTGTTCCGCACAATTTCTTGAAAAGACATTCAGCAAACTGTGTGGTATCAGTTGGCCCAGATGCAGACTTGCCTGAAAATGACAACCTCACGGCCTTTGAAGCTGCTCGTCCTGGCTTGCCCCCCCCCAAAGCACCCGCGAGGTCAGAACCCAATACATGGAGTACTTTGTGGGTAGGGGGGGCTATTGATATGCAAGACAATGTCTGAGAGGCATTTTTTAAATAAATCTTTCTTTGAAACTAAAAAATCTTTGTTTTCATTTACTGCTTGGCTTGGTTTTAGGTGTCTCCTAGGTATTTTTGCTTTTTTTTGGGGGGCCTTTTTCTACAACAGTGCAAACCCAAGTTCTGAGCGAGATGAGGTGACAGTCTCTTCCAAAGATAATCTTATTATGTTGTGGGTCTGCTACACACACGCACCTTGTTTTTGTTGCTAATGTATGTTGTGCATTACTGACAAAACTATTGGTCATTTTAAGCACCATGGCAGAAATATGTGAGGTCATGAAAATGGCATGATTAGTAATTAACACCCACAGTGATGTGTAAATTTCCCCAAAGGCACATCCACTATGCACTACAAGTGCACTGCAAAAGTGCACCTGAAACTGCACTTGGAGTGCAAAGTGGATTTACCTTTAGTAAATAACACCCATTGTCACAGAAAACAACAACTTTACTCCAAATACTGCTTTTGCGCATTGAAATAGGAAGCCACACATTGTTGATAATTTCACTTTTTAATCAAAGCACATTCACATGTGCGTTTAGAAAAGGGTTTTACAACAAACCAACATATAGGGTGTATCGAAAACATTATTTTCGGTAACTTTTTTGTAACTTGGCATTTTTGTGTAAACAGGCATGTATCAAAGCACAACATACAGAACATAGGAACTTACAAAGTGCAACTTTGAAAAGTGAAGACAATATCAGACATGAGTATGTACAAACTGGGCTGATATTGCCTTCATCACATGGGGTATCACCCATGGAAAAGCCAAATTTGAAAGATGCACACAGTGTGTCAACATGTGCTATCTCCCATCATGTGGGATCAATGTACATGTTTTGGGAGTGCAACCCCTTCATCTGAGCCACTTTCCACAAAACACGTACATTGATCCCCCCATGATGGGAGATAGCACATGTTGACACACTGTGTGTGCATCTTCCAAATTTGGCTTTTAGTAAAATACAAAAGTTGTTTGTTTGAAACCAAAAAAACCCGAGCTAGTTTGGGGTGTTTCAAACTCTCCCCAAAACATCAATGATATTCTTCATTTTATGTTGAACATCATTGATGTTTTTCTGTATAATTTCTAAATCGTGATTGCACCCCATTATCTCCCCATTCAGGATCTGGGCACTTTCACTGGTAAAATGAGATTCTTCTTCCACATCACCTAAAAAAACAAAAATAAAGACACCATGTATTATAAATATGCCGACATACATTGATTAGCTTACCGTAAGCTGTGGTCTCCGACACTCACCTGTTGTGGTGACAATTTGTCCAACTTCAACAATCTCTCCTTCCTCCTCCTGCTCCTCTGCTTCTGGTGTTGGAATTTCACCTTCTTTGGGAGGTGTGGGGTCCCTGGTGTCCTCAGACTTCCCGAGTCTTCTCTCCCCTATGAGAATGTAAAAAAGGAATACTTAGCACACAGAGGGCAGAAACAGGATTATGAAACATTGCTTGGAAACAATTGTGTTTCTAGGCCGAGTTCAAAGGCGAGAACATTATTTTGGACACTTTTTAAAGCTGGAATACTTACCTGCAGTGTGAAGAAATGTAGTAAAGTGTAATTTTGGAAAACATAGTTTTGGGAGTGGGCTAATGAACAATGTTTTTTTTTATTTGTCTCCATCTAGGAGAAAATCTTTGGTACAATACAACAGTGCATCGTACAGTACAAACAAATCATAACGTTCAGTGTACAATCAGTCTTTCAGTCATTACATATCAACATGTTCGGGTCAAAAGAAAAAGAGAGGAGATAAAACAAAGGAGAGAAAAGAAGAGAGGGAGGGGGGGAGGGAGAACATGAGTCAGGATCATGCATACGGATCATAGTAAGAAGCATTCTACAGCAATACATAGTTCGCCCCACATTAACCATACTCTAGCAGGTGATTATAAGAGAATACCGCAAACCCAACCACCAAACTACCATCATAATATAGTAGCTACACTCCCACCCAGCATCCCCAAATCTTGTCGAATTTGGACGGACATTTCCGGCTCATATAGGTCAATTTGTATAGAGGAAGAGCAGAATCAATCAACCCCTTCCATTGTGAGATCTCAGGGGGGTCAGCCTTCTTCCAGTTAAGTAGGATGGTCTTTCTGGCATAAAATGCCACATAGAATACAAAGAGCTGCCTGTGTGCACCCACTGCCACTCCGTCACACACCCCCAAAAGCAGGACCATAGGATCCATCCCCAACGAGAGACCCCCCACCGAGTTCAGGACCCCCACCACCTCTTTCCAGAAGTTCTGAACAGCTGGGCATTCCCACACTACATGCATAAATGTCCCAACGGCCGTGCAGCATTTCGGGCACCTATCGGAGCACAATGGGTATATCCTCGATAGTCTCTGTGGAGTGTAGTAGGCCTTATGGATAAATTTCAGTTGAATAAACCTATCCCGTGCAGAAATCATCAAGGGGATATAATTCTGAATCCCCTCCATCCAGTCCTCTCCCCTCAGAGACGGGAGGTCAGACCTCCACTTGTGGAAAAGCTTAGTCTCCTCCACAGGCTTTGGAGTGGAGAGCCTGAGGTACAGGGAGGATAGAATACAATCTGCATGCTTGGAGATTAGGAATTTCTCAATCTGGTGTGAACATAGGTAGACCCGGTCAGGGAATTGGGCCCGTGTCGCATGGCGCAGCTGCAGGTATCGGAAAAACATTTTATTAGGTAGCCCAAATTCCGCTTTTAGGGTGTCAAAGTTGAGAAGAACCCCCCTAGGCATAACATGCTGTAGGGTCGTAAAGCCGTATTTGGCCCACAGTGCAGGGTCCGGGACAGAGTTTAAGTGTTGCAGCTGTGGATTGCCCCACAACGGCGTATGGGGTGAGACATCTGAAGGGCCATTAAGTTTTGACGACACCTGCAGCCATACACGCACCGTCGTTTTCATAGTGGACGTAATATCTGGGTGAGCTTTAGGGCCTCTAAAGACCAGATTGCTAAGTGCGGCATAAGAACCCAGAATCGCCGCCTCTAAGTTGACCGACGGGTTGGACCGCGATTGTACAAACCACCACCGTACCGTCACTAGCACCGCCGCCCAGTAGTACTGTTTCAGGCACAGCAAGGCCAACCCCCCAGCGGACAAGGGTAGTTGGAGGGCATCTTTCGTGACCCTGGGCACCGCTCCAGCCCATATAAACGCAGTAGTCACCCGATCCACCTTCATAAAGAAGATCAGGGTAGGGGTGTTCCTAAAGACGTACAAAAATTTTGGCAAGAAGGTAATTTTTAAGAGGTTGATTCTACCCACCGGTGACAAAGGCAAAGACTTCCACATTTGGCATTTGGCAATCAGGTCATCTAGGATTGGGTAAACATTATCATCCAAATATTGTTTGGGGTCTCCTCTCACTACTATCCCCAGGTATCGGAATTGCTGAACAAATTTCAGGGGCGTCGGCGTGATCATATCCCGGGGGTCCTGAGAGAGTGAAAATAGCAAGGATTTATCCCAATTGATTCTTATCCCTGAGAAGGAACCAAACTCATCCATGATACACAGGGCCTGTTGTAATGAGGCAGATGCGTCAGGGAGGTATAGGAGGGTGTCATCCACATATAAAGATATTTTTTCCCTAAGGGGACCCACCCGCATCCCTTCAAACTCCTCCGATGCTCTCAAAAGTATGGCTAGGGGTTCCACTGCCAGCGCAAATAGGCCAGGGGACAGAGGGCATCCCTGCCTCGTGCCCCTGCCCAGCGGGAACTCCTCAGACACCATCCCATTGGTGCAAATTCTGGCTACGGGGCTGTTATAAAGCAACCTAATCCAGGATATAAATTTAGGGCCAAAGTGAAAGCGTTCTAAAACCCCCCAAAGGAATTGCCATTCAACAGAGTCGAACGCCTTTTCTGCGTCTAGCGATGCAACGACTCCCTGTCCTTGCCCAGTCCTCGCCCTGGAAATATGAGTATACAAGCGCCTTATGTTAATATCAGTGCCTTTGCCCAGCATAAAGCCCGTTTGGTCACCGTGGACTAGGGTCAAAATCACAGAATTAAGCCTATTTGCCAGAATCTTAGTCACGATTTTTGCGTCGACATTAAGCAACGAAATCGGGCGGTAGGAGGAGCAACATTCAGGGTCTCTATTTGGTTTGGGTATGACGACGATCACCACCTCGGACATAGTGGGTGGGAGGTTCCCCTCCTCCAACATGGTGCGAAGCAAGTTATGAAACTGTGGTGCGAGCACTTCTGCATGGGTTTTATAAAACTCCGCTGGTAGGCCATCAGGACCCAGAGTTTTTGACGCTTTGAGGGAGGCAATAGCCACCTGAACCTCCTCAAGAGAGATCGGAGCCTCCAGGCGGCCACGGTCGACATCAGAGAGCATCGGGAAGTCCACCCGGTCTAAAAAATGACCAAGGGCCTCCGGGGTAAAGACCTCTCTGGGGGCATACAGGGCCTTGTAGTATTGCACAAACCTATCATTGATTTGAAAGGGGTAATGAACAATGTTTATTACGAACGATTGAACCCATGACCATGAAAGTGGCCATTTTAAACTGTACAACATTAAATCAAAGCACATGGAGCAGTATGCAAGCAATAATAATAATAATATGAACACATGACAACTGCTTACTTTTTTGAAGAACATGCTTGATCCTTCTGTACTGATCGTGCTCCCTCAGTTTCAGGTCTGACCAGCGTTTTCTCTTTTTTTTTAATAATTCTTTATTCCATTTTCCTTCACATTTACAAATCTTCATAATACACGTTAACATAATTCATAAAAAAAAGAGTATATCAACATTACAAAAATATTGTCTTACAATATTTACAATAGTTCTTATCTTCTGTGTTCCGTGTTTCCTTGCATGTCATCCCCTTTTATCTCTATCCCCTCCCTCCTCCCCCTCCCTTCTCCAAAGCCCTCCTCCCTTATTAGCTTACTATTCTACTGCAGCTTTTTATTGCCTATTTTTTCAATATGATTTTGGGTAATTTACTCATGGCGTGGTTTAAAGTCTGCCTTGCCTTTCTTGTGTTTAATCCTGTCTCTCTCCTTCTCCTTCCTATTCCGTAGAGTACCCCATTTCATTTACCCATGGCCTCCATATTTTTTCAAACTCTCTGAGATTCCCCCTTTTTACATATACTGTCTTCTCCTTCCATATTAATTCACTGATGGCTTGGGTCCATTCACTCACCAATGGAGCCCTCTCCGCCTGCCATCTTTGTGCTATTATTCTACATGCTTGAAATAGGCAGCGTATAACTGCCACTGTAGTGCATTTTTGTTCTCCTGGCACCTTCTTATAGCCCAGCATACAAAATATAGGGTCCATTTCCAATTTTGTCTCAATTTTGTCTTTATTTATAATTTCCACAACTCCCCTCCAATAGCGAAACAGCTTTGGACATCGCCATACCATGTGTATGAGGTCTCCATGTCCCTGACATCTAGGGCACCTGTCATCATCTTTCCTACCAAACAGATATAATCTCTTAGGTGTATAATAAGCCCTATGTACTAACATAAAATGCAATATTTTTTGTGGGGGAGAAACTGATATTGGCCCTAATTCCATTATTCTCCTTCATTGCTCATCTGGTATTTCCCCTATATCCTCTTCCCACCTCCTCTTTTGGTTCGGGTGGTCAATGTCCTTATTAGAATTTATACATAGCTGACTATATATTACTGATATAAACCCTCTAGACTTATCCATTGTAAATAACTTCTGAAATAAAGGTGTTTTGTCCCACACTGGCATATGTGCACCAAACTGGGCTGCTAGAGCATGCCTCAACTGTAGATATCTATAAAATGATTGTTGTGGTATATCATATTCCCTTTTTAGGTCCAGGAATGTCTTTAAAACACTACCATCATATAGTTGGATCAGCCTAGTTATACCCTGCCTTTCCCATATTTTAACCTTCCCTATTGATCGTAGTTCCAGTAGATTTTTATTATCCCACAAAGGTGTATATTCTGACAACCCTGTATACCCCATTAGTGTTTTTACCATTTTCCATACTTTGCCCACCATACTAGTTATGGAGTTTTTATACTGAAAGGAGTCTGCTTCTAATACCTCGGCCACAGTTTCATGTAAAGCTCCTGTCATCATTATCCCTCCACTTAAAGCGGGAGTCCACCGGGACTCCGCGTTTTTTTTTTTTTTAAAGCCAGCAGCTACAAATACTGCAGCTGCTGACTTTTAAAATAGTGACACTTACCTGTCCAGCGCGCCCGCGATGTCGGCACCCGAAGCCGATCTCTAGATCGTCTCTCGAGTGCTGCCGCTGCCATCTTGGGTATGGGAATCAGGAAATGGAGCCTTTCGGCTTCATTTCCCGGTTCCCTACTGCGCATGCGCGAGTCGCGCTGTGCAATAAGGACGGTCCCCGCTGCCTCTGGGATCTGTGTGTTTCCCAGCAGGCAGCGGGGCACTTGCGGAAAGGGGCGGGCACTTGCGGAAAGGGGCGTAATCTACGCCCCTTTCCGCAGAGAGCTATCCCGGAAGTGGGTGCAGATACCTGTACTGTACAGGTATCTGCACCCCCCCTCCCCCCTGAAAGGTGCCAATTGTGGCACCGGAGGGGGGGAGGGTTCCGATGAGCGGAAGGTCCACTTTAGGGTGGACCTCTGCTTTAAGTTTCTTCCAGTTCCTGAGTCACAACCCGCCAAATGCTGCAGCTGCGCCGCCAGGTAATAATTCCTGGGGTGGGGCACCGCCAAGCCCCCTTTATCTGTTGGTAACTGTAATGTCTGGAGCCGGATCCTAGCCGTACCCTTTTTCCAGATAAGCTCCCATAAGCTTCAAATTTTTTAAACCATTTTTTGCATATCCATACCGGTGCATTATGTAAGACGTATAGCAGTTGAAGCATCCATATCATCTTAATCAAGCTACACCGACCCATCACCGATAGAGGGAGCCGGCTCCAGACATCACACTTTCGCTTGAATTTATTCAATAGTGGCATTCAATTTTTGTTAATATACTGGTCAGGGTTTGTTGTCAAGTGTATATACCCAGATATTTCATTACATCCACCACCTCCACCTGGGGAGCCCCCGGCACAACCACAGCATCTAGGGGGTCAACTCAGAGCAGCTCTGACTTCCCCCAGTTTATGACTAACCCCGTAAAACTTCCAAAGTCTTCTACTAGTTTGACTGCCTGCCCAAGAGATTGGCCAGTATCCCCCAAAAAGAGGAGAACATGATCCGCATATAGAGCGATCTTTTCCTGCCCCCCCCTTCCTTTGGAACCCCTTTATCCCTGGATTTGACCTGACTGCTATTGCTAATGGCTCCATAGCAAGTGCAAAGAGCAGAGGGGACAATGGGCATTCTTGCCTTGTCCCTTTGCTCATTTCTATCTTTTCAGACCAGGGTTTTCTCAGTTGATCCTTGGATCGTCGTACCCCAAAATTCTTCAGAAGACTCTTCACAACTTTAGTCATGATCTTGGCCTTTCTGATATTTGGGTTTGGGTAAGGTCCATACTTCCCATCATAGTCTTTCCTCTTCAATATGTCCACCATCTCCAACATCTCTCCAAAAGACATATTTGAGGCCTTAAATCGTCTCCTCCAGGATAGGGACATTTCAGGCTCCGGCTTTCCTCGCCCTCCTCCTCATTAGTGGAACTCTGATTGTGCACCTGCGTTCTTTCCGCCATGTGCTCTCCCCACTGCGCCGAAAGAGAAGGGGCAGGGAATAGTCTAGAAAGAACGTCAGGGGCGGGCAGAGTTTCACGCATGCGCACTGTATATAAAACGCAACACGCGTGTGTCGTACGTACGATCTGTGAACAGAGTGAGGAGCTGACGCGCCGATCAGGCAACGACGGTACAATTTTTAACTTGGTACATCACTAGCATATACTGCTTCTATAAAGGCTTATGTTGGGACAAGATTAGGAGGGTTTAGCATGGCAATATTATTATTAGGGTTTGTCTTGTGTTGTGTCTTGCAGACAAGATGGATCCCTTCAAAAACTCCAATTTTATGGGGCTATTCATTGATCTGGGAGCTGCCCTGCCCGTGGCAGAAGAACAACCCCTTTTATAATGACCTAAGAAAGAGGAAGGCAGCGCTGGAGAAACTTCTTGCTTTGGTGAAGATCATGGTCCCCACGGCAGACATGACCTATGTGAAGGGCAAAGTTGTTGCCCTGAGGTGTATATATATCTTGCGAATATATCAGCGAAAGATGCACCAGAATTCCCTGAGATCAGGAGATCCAGATGCCATTTATTACTCCAGGATGTTGTACTATGAGAGGCTGCATTTTATGGCAGACCAGGGGGAACCCACGCCACCACTCTCCAGTCTTCCTTCAAGGCTTCCTTCACCCCCAGTTGAGGCTTCCGATGTCCAAGCTGGGCCTTCCAGGCAGCAACATGTGGAGGGGCCCAGCATGAGACAGGTATAGCATTGTTGAACATATTTCTTGTCGTACATTTAATGATGTTACCTAGATGTTATTATTGATCAGTAAGTTGTGATTTAACAAAGTGGTTTACATCTCAATAGACAATAGTGACCAAAAATGATTGGGACAAGAAAGAAAAATGCTGGGCTCAGAATGATAGTCTGTTCTATTTGGTAACATTCAATTTGCAACAGTCATGAGCACAAAATTGTGTGATTGATGAGCAAAAAACTAAAACTATGTCCCATTTTCATACACAGGAAGACCTCAGCCGGGGGGAGGCTGTGGCAAGTGGCAGCCGGGAGGTCGACCATCGCCCTCCTCCTCCTCCTCTTGCCACAACTACAGGAGCCGAGCCACAGCCTGGAAGGAAGTGCCCAAGGAAGACCAGAGAGTGATGGCCTGGGTTCAGTCTGGTCTGACAGAAGATGCAGCCTCTTGTAGAACCACAGCCTGGGGACATAGATGGCATCTGCTCTTCCTGATCTCTAGGACTTCTGGACCAGACTTCTCTCCCTGAGATATGTACTCCTCAGGCCACCAATTTTGCACTTTCAAATGAGTTCATGTCTGCCCTGGGGGCCAAAGGCTTCGCCAAATTGACCAGTTTCTCCAGCGCTGCCTCCCTCTTTATTTGTTACTGAACCTAAATAACGTTTTTTTTTGGTTGAAGAAATACTTGCGTACGTGTTTTACTTAAAAAAGGACAGTTTATTTGTGAGCAGGCAGGTACATTTCAAAAATACAAAGTGAGATGAATAAAAGGGGCAACTACACCAAACAACCTCCTGTAGATTAAAAAAGAAAAACAAAATTAAAAAGATAATAATGGTGTTGTGGTAAGTTGACCTACAAAACACACCCAACAAAATGCAAAGATGAGCAAACTGTCAAAAAAGGAGATGTTGATTAAAAAAAACAACCACAAAAAAAAAAAAGAAAAGAAATGAGTAAAAAAAATAAAGAAATACGTTCGGGAGAAGTGTGTGTGACTATGAGCATTAAAAGTTCATTCTTGCAGCATTGTAAAGAACAAGAGAATGCGCTACATTAAATAATTTTTAACATTGCAGCTTGGCGAATGTGCTATATCGTTTACGAGCGGTAGTTTTACCTGAGCAAGCGCTTCTGTGTCCGAATTTGATTGTGAGCATGCGTGGCACCTTGTCCGTCGGACTAGGCTACATATGATTGGACTATGTCTGATCGGAGCATGTTGTCGGAAAATTTTATAGCCAAGTTGGAAAACTTGGTCCGTCGGATACTCTGACGGAAACAGTCCGATGGAGCCCACACACTGGATTATCCGACAACACGTTCCTATTGGACATTGTCCATCGGAATGTCCGACCGTGTGTACAAGGGCTAAAAGAAAGAGAGAGAAAGAGAAGGACATTTTACATTACTGAACTGAGTGTAATATGGAAATGACATACAGTAGTTTTACGAGAGTTAGAAAGGAGTAAGGCTAAAATTGTATTTCTCCAGGAGACGCATATTACCCAGGATTCAAATGTTAAAATATATTCAAGAAACATACAACATGGTTTTATGGAGATTTGCCAATAAGAAGGGCAAAAGGGGTGGCTATAGGATTTGGGAGAAATACCCGAAATAGAAATAGGAAAGAGAAAAGCTGATCCAGAAGGACGTTTCCTTTTTCTTTTAGGGTCTATCCATAATATAAAGTACACGTTCACGAATGTATACTACCCTAATAAAAACCCCAAAAAATATATGGTGGGAATATTGAAAGATCTAAAGGAATTTAAACAAGGTAAATAAATATTAGCAGGGGACTTTAATTTTTCCATGGACAATAATTTAGACAGTACCTCGGATGCAATAGACAGAGAAATAAGGCAATCTAGGAAAATAAAGAAAAATCTTTATGAACATCAATTAGTAGACCCATGACGAATACAACACCCGAGTACAAAAGATTACACATTTTATTCAGCAGTACATGGGACATATTCTCGGTTAGATTACATCATGGTAGAACATAGAACTCTGGACGAAATAATGGAAACAAAACTAGGAATAATAACAGTCTCAGTCCATGCCCCAGTGATGTTAAGGATGAAACTATATGGAGAATACATGGGAAAAGATACGTGGAGAATAAATGAAGACCTACTGGAGGATAACTAAAATCAAAAAATCATAAAAGAACAGATCGAGAAATATTTCCGAGAAAATTATACCCCAGAACTTTCAAAAGCAACCATCTGGGAGGCTCATATGTCTCTTATAAGAGGTAAATTTGATATGTATTGGGGCAGGATAAAAAGCAGGAAAGAAGAAAAAATATGACGAGAATTATAAAAGAAATACAAAAATTGGAACAAAGACATAAAGAGCAAGCGAAAAAGGAAGCGTATCGGACCCTAATTATAAAAAAGAGAACAAATAAAGAACGTGATGGTGGGAATGTCCAAAAATAAAGGAGTACTGGCAAGAAATAGTGAACATCATAAAGGAGATAACGGATGAGAAATTAGAAAATAACATACAGGTGTGCTTATTTCATGATTCCAAAACTCCAAAGAAACAATATATAAAAACAATTGCTCCAAAACTCTTTAATGCAGCGAAAGGGTTGATGCAAAAAAAATGGTTAAATAGCGAAAAACCAGGCATAAGAGAATGGTTTGATCGAATAGAGCACTATAATAAAAATGGAATTCCTGGGCTGTAGAGATAAAGGATGATACCAAAATTACATCAGTACTTGGGAAAGTTGGGAAAAATGTAAATCCTCAGATAAATACCTAGAGAGGATGATGGAAGGCAGAGGAATGTGAGTTAGGAATAGAGGAGATCTAAAATAAAACAAACCAGGGGGGGGGGGAGGGGAGAGGGGTAATGGGTAGGGGGTGATAATAAATAAGTAATGGAAATTTTTTCTTCTTTTTGTATGTAATTAAAAAATGTATACGTTTTTGATAATTAACCACTTTCAGACCGGACCATTTTGCTGGTAAATGACCAGAGGTCTTTTTACAATTTGGCACTGCGCTGCTTTAACTGGTAATTGCGCGGTCATGCAATGTTGTACCCAAACAAAATTTGCGTCCTTTTCTTCCCACAAATAGAGCTTTCTTTTGATGGTATTTGATTGCCTCTGCGATTTTTATTTTTTGCGATATAAATGGAAAAAGACCGCAAATTTTGAAAAAAAATGATATTTTCTAATTTTTGTTATTAGAAAAATCCAATAAACTCAATTTTAGTCATACATTTAGGCCAAAATGTATTCAGCCACATGTCTTTGGTAAAAAAAAAGTCAATAACTGTATATTTATTGGTTTGCGCAAAAGTTGTCACATCTACAAACTAAGGTACGTTTTCTGGAATTTACGCAGCTTTTAGTTTACGACTGCCTATCTCATTTCTTGAGGTGCTAAAATGGCAGGGCAGTACAAAACCCCCCCAAATGACCCCATTTTGGAAAGTAGACCCCCTAAGGAAATTGATAAGTGGCATGTTGAGCCCATTGAATATTTTATTTTTTTGCCTCAAGCGATTGAATAATGACAAAAAAATTTTTTTTTTTTTTTTTTTACACAAAGTTGTCACTAA
Source organism: Lithobates pipiens (assembly GCF_037356315.1). Classification (NCBI taxonomy): domain Eukaryota; kingdom Metazoa; phylum Chordata; class Amphibia; order Anura; family Ranidae; genus Lithobates; species Lithobates pipiens. The sequence goes on from NW_027507758.1 coordinate 211,916,976, forward strand.
TTGATATATTGCTCACACATGCTATGGGCATATGTGAAATGACACCCCAAAATAAATTCTGCTGCTTCTCCTGAGTACGGGGATACCACATGTGTGGGATTTTTTGGGAGCCTAGCCGCGTACGGGGCCCCGAAAGCCAAGAACCGCCTTCAGGTTTTCTAAGGGCGTAAATATTTGACTTCACTCCTCACTACCTATTACAGTTTTGAAGGCCATAAAATGCCAAGATGGCACAAAACCCCCACAAATGACCCCATTTTAGAAAGTAGACACCCCAAGCTATTTGCTGAGAGGCATGTTGAGTCCATGGAATATTTTATATTTTGCCACAAGTTGCGGGAAAATTACAAACTTAAATTTTTTTTTATTTTTTTTTCACAAAGTTGTCACTAAATGATATATTGCTCACACATGCCATGGGCATATGTGAAATGACACCCCAAAATAAATTCTGCTGCTTCTCCTGAGTACGGGGATACCACATGTGTGGGATTTTTTGGGAGCCTAGCCGCGTACGGGGCCCCGAAAGCCAAGAACCGCCTTCAGGTTTTCTAAGGGCGTAAATATTTGACTTCACTCCTCACTACCTATTACAGTTTTGAAGGCCATAAAATGCCAAGATGGCACAAAACCCCCACAAATGACCCCATTTTAGAAAGTAGACACCCCAAGCTATTTGCTGAGAGGCATGTTGAGTCCATGGAATATTTTATATTTTGCCACAAGTTGCGGGAAAATTACAAACTTTTTTTTTTTATTTATTTTTTTCACAAAGTTGTCACTAAATGATATATTGCTCACGCATGCCATGGGCATATGTGAAATTACACCCCAAAATAAATTCTGCTGCTTCTCCTGAGTACGGGGATACCACATATGTGGGACTTTTTGGGAGCCTAGCCGCGTACGGGGCCCCGAAAACCAAGCACCGCCTTCAGGCTTTCTAAGGGCGTTACAGTTTTGAAGGCCATAAAATGCCAAGATGGCACAAACGCCCCCCAAATGACCCCATTTTGGAAAGTAGACACCCCTAAATTTAGGGGTACACTAGTGAGACTAGGTAATAAATGGCGGGTGCCCTGAAACTATAAAAAAATAACTAACCAACCAGCGTCACCTGTAACCGTTATATGGTGATCACTGGTGAAAGGGTTAATTAGGGGGCAATCAGGGGGCTTTATGCGGTAGTATATGGGGGTCCCTGGCGCTATAAAAAGCTGCGGCGAACCTAAATACCTACCTGCCTAACTAGCGTTACCTGTGACACTAATACAGCGATCAGAAAAACGATCGCTTATTAGGCTGGGTTCACACTGGAGCGATGCAGGAACGCCACGAATCCGCGGCGGGTTCCCGCATCGCATGCCTCCCGGCGGCAGTTCACACTGCCCTATGCGGACTGCTGGGAGTGTCAGTGAAATGTTAATGACACCCCCAGATCAGTTCGCATATCACAGTGCGATCTGCAAACTCGGATCGCATGGTGTGAACACCCATGCGATCCGATTCTGCTGCGGACCAAAAAAAGGGTCCCGTGCGAGTTTGCGGCTGGTGCGGCGGGTGCGACACGAATTCAGCCATACTATCTGTATGGCTGAACTCGAATCGCACAGAGATCGGATGTGATTTGCACTGCAGTGCGGTGCGAATCACATCCGTTCTCAAACCGCTGCAATGTGAACCCAGCCTTAGTGACACTGGCGACGGGGGGTGATCACGGGGTTAAACCTTTATTGGGGGGGTTAGGGGGGTACCTTAGAACTAAAGGGGGCTAACCCTAACTGCCCTAACAGTTATTACAGTCACAAATGACACCCGCCGGGTGATCAGGGGGTTAAACCTTATTAGGTAATAAATGGCGGGTGCCCTGAAACTATAAAAAAATAACTAACCAACCAGCGTCACCTGTAACAGTTATATGGTGATCACTGGTGAAAGGGTTAACTAGGGGGCAATCAGGGGGCTTTATGCGGTAGTATATGGGGGTCCCTGGCGCTATAAAAAGTTGTGGCGAACCTAAATACCTACCTGCCTAACTAGCGTCACCTGTGACACTAATACAGCGATCAGAAAAATGATCGCTTATTAGGCTGGGTTCACACTGGAGCGATGCGGGAACGCCACGAATCCGCGGCGGGTTCCCGCATCGCATGCCTCCCGGCGGCAGTTCACACTGCCCTATGCGAACTGCTGGGAGTGTCAGTGAAATGTTAATGACACCCCCAGATCAGTTCGCATATCGCAGTGCGATCTGCAAACTCGGATCGCATGGTGTGAACACCCATGCGATCCGATTCTGCTGCGGACCAAAAAAAGGGTCCCGTGCGAATTTGCGGCGGGTGCGGCGCGAATTCAGCCATACTATCTGTATGGCTGAACTCGAATCGCACAGAGATCGGATGTGATTTGCACTGCAGTGCGGTGCGAATCACATTCGTTCTCATAAACCGCTGCAATGTGAACCCAGCCTTAGTGACACTGGCGACGGGGGGTGATCACGGGGTTAAACCTTTATTGGGGGGGTTAGGGGGGCACATTAGAACTAAAGGGGGCTAACCCTAACTGCCCTAACAGTTACTACAGTCACAAATGACACCAATGCAAAAAAAAAAAAATGCAATTGGTGTCACTGTGACTGGGGGGGGGCAGGGGTAATTGGGGGGGTGATCAGGGGGTAAAGGGGGGGTGTGAGTGTGCCTGGCATGTTCTACTGTACGTGTGGTGTGTTGGTGCAACTCACCGATCCTCTCTCCCCCCCCACCCGCGGGAAGGCAGGGACTTATATATACGCCCATATGCCTGCCCGTGCCATTCTGCCGACGTATATCGTCGTGCGGCGGTCGGCAAGTGGTTAAATAAGAACACTTTCGAATAAACCATGGAGATGTGAAAATGAGAAGGGACAATCTTGAACTGCAAACTTGAAAAAAGTCTCTTGTCTCTCAGGAAATTTTTCTGAAGCGGAAGGGAAGAAAAAAAAAAGAGAGGTATGGACTCCAGAGAGAGCGATATCATTTTGCCACTATTCAAATCATTAGTAAGACCTCATCTGGACTATGCAGTTCAGTTTTGGGCACCAGTTCTCAAAAAGGATATTGCTGAAATGGAGAAAGTGCAGAAAAGGGCAACCAAACTGATAAGAGGCATGGAGGAGCTAAGCTATGAGTAAGGATTAGAGGAACTGAATTCACTCTTGATAAGAGGAGATTAAGGGTGGATATGATCAACATGTACAAATATATAAGGGGTCCATATAGTGAACTTGGTGTTGAGTTATTCACTTTACAGTCAACAAAGAGGACAAGGGGGCACTCTTTACGTCTAGAGGAAAAGAGATTTCACCTCCAAACAGGGAAAGGCTTCTTCAAAGTAAGAGCTGTGAAAATGTGGAATAGACTCCTTGCAGAGGTGGTTCTGGCCAGCTCAGTAGATTGCTTTAAGAAAGGCCTGGATTATTTCCTAAATGTACAGAATATAACTGGGTATTAACATTTATAAGTAAAGTTGATCTGGGGAAAATCTGATTAGCCTCTCTGGGGATCAGGAAGGAACTTTTTCCCCTGCTTTAGCAAATTGGATTATGTTCTGCTGGGGTTTTTTGCATTCCTCTGATCTGTGGGTATGGAATTGGGTATATGGGATTGTATGATTTTTTTTTTGTGGTTGAACTGGATAGACTTGTGTCTTTTTTCAACCTGACTAACTATGTAACTATAAATGCTCCCCACTGAGACCACCACCTGTGGAAGGGAATTCCACATGTTTGCCACTCTTACAGTAAAGAACCTCCTACATAGTTTAACTACTTCCCACCCGGCCAATGTACATATACGGCCAGGTGGGAGCTCTCTACTTCTGAGTGGACGTTCCTGTGATTGGCCCTCCTGATCACATGACGGCTGTGTCCAATCATGGCCGTTATGTGATGTAAACAAACAGCCGGTTGCTAGGCAATCGGCTCCTCCTCTCCTCACATGGAAGTCATCGCTGAGGAGAGGAGAGCAGATCGCTGCAGCCGGCTGATGATCAGTGAGTATGAGCTGTTTTTTACAGCTTTTTACTCACTGATCACCAGTCTAGTGTAAACACACAACACACCACACAGTATAAACACAATGTCCCTACATATGTCCCCAAAACATACATGTCCCCAAATAATAAAAACACATGTCCCTAATAATAAAAACATGACCACCACATATGTCCCACTAAAATCACATGTCCCAATGATTTATCTGTATACATATGTCCGTGATCACCTGCACACATATGTACATGATCATTTGCGTACATATGTCCGTGATCACACAAACCAATTATTATACACTTAACCAAATTTTTTTTACCAAAGACATGTAGCAGAATACATTTTGGCTTAAATTCATGACAAAATTCGATTTTATTGGATTTCTTTTAAAATAGAAAGAAGAAAATATTGTTTTTTTTCCAAATTTCCGATCTCTTTTTTCGCTTATATCACAAAAAATAAAAAACTGAGTCGTTAATAAATAACACCAAAATAAAGCTCTATTTGTGCAAACAAAATGATAACAATTTAAATTGGGTGCAGTGTAGCATGAACGTGCAATTGTCATTGAAATTGCGAGAGTGATGAAAGCTGAAAATTGGGCTGGGAAGGAAGGGGGCGAAAGTGCCCTGTATTGTAGTGGTTAAGGTTAAACCACTTTTCTTCTCATTTTAATGAGTGGCCACGTATCTTGTTAAACTCCCTTCTGCAAAAAAGCTTATCCCTATTGTGCGGTCACCAGTACGGTATTTATAAATTTAAATAATATCCCCTCTCAATTGTCTCTTCTCCAGAAAGAATAAGTTCAATGCTCGCAACCTTTCCTCATAACTAATATCCTCCAGACCCTTTATTAGCTTTGTTGCCCTTATTTGTACTCACTTCATTCCCAGTACATCCTTCCTGAGGACCGGTGCCCAAAACCGGACAGCATACTCTAAGTGCGGCCGGACCAGAGTCTTGTAGAGCGGGAGAATTACCGTTTTATCTCTGGAGTTGGTCCCCATTTTAATACATGCCAATATACTGTTTGCTTTGTTAGCAGCAGCTTGGCATTGTATGCTGCTGCTTGGCATCATCTACTAGGACCCCCAACTCCTTTTCCAACCTAGATTCCTCCAGAGGTTCTCCCCCCAGTGTATAGCTTGCATTCATATTTTTGCCTCCCAAATGCATTATTTTACATTTTTCTACATTAAACCTCATTTGCCATGTAGTTGCCCACCCCATTAATTTGTTCAGATTTTTTTTTACAAGGTTTCTACATCCTGCAGAGAAGTTATTGCCCTGCTTAGCTTAGTATCATCCACAACTGCAGAGATTGAACTGTTTACCCCATCCTCCAGGTCGTTTATGAACAAAATAAATAGGATTGGTCCCAGCACAGAACCCTGGGGGACCCCACTACCCACCTCTGACCATTCTGAGTATTCACCATTTATCACCACCCTCTGAACTTGCCCTTGTAGCCAGTTTTCAGTCCATGTACTCATCCTATGGTCCATGGCAAGGGACCTTATTTTGTACAGTAAACTTTAATGGGGAATTGTGTCAAATGCTGTTGCAAAATCCAGATATACCACATCTACGGGCCTTCTTTAATCTAAATGGCAAATCACAGCCTCATAAAAGGTTAATAGATTGGTTTGGCAAGAACAATTTTTCATGAATCCATGCTGATTACTGCTAATGATACCGTTGTCATTATTAAAATCTTGTATATAGTCCCTTATGAATTCCCTCCAAGAGATTGCATACTATTGATATTGGGCTAACTGGTCTGTAATTCCCAGGGATGTATTTTGGCCCCTTTTTAAATACTGGTGCTACATTGGCTTTTCTCCAATCAGCTGGTACCATTCTAGTCAGTAGACTGTCAGTAAAAATTAGAAACAATGGTCTGGCAATTACTTGACTGAGTTCCCCAAGTACCCTCGGATGCAAGCCATTTGGTCCCAGGGATTTATTAATGTTAAGTTTCCCAGGTCTAATTTTAATTCTGTCCTTTGTTAACCATGGAGGTGCTTCCTGTGATGTGTCATGAGGATAAACACTGCAGTTTTGGTTACTGAAGCCCCCCGATTCCCTTGTGAAGACTGAGGAGAAGAATAAATTCAATAACTTTGCCATCTCCCCAATCCTAAAATGATTAGCTAAAATATTATGACCACCCCATGATCAGCCAAACCATTATGACCACGCCATAATCAGCCAAAACATTATGACTACAACATGATCAGCTAAAACATTTATGATCACCCCATGATCAGCCAAAACATTATGACCACCCCATAATTGAAAAAAAAAATTGAAAAAAAAAAATTTTTTGAAAAACAATAATTATTTGAAAAAAACATTTCTTTGAAAAAAAAATATTTTTGTAAAAAAAAAAAAAACTATTGAAAACAAAATAATTTTTGAAAAAAAAAATTTCTTTCAGCTGATAGGACTTCTTCAACTTTTTCACTACTATTTATACTTTTGAAAATATTAAGCTTTTTAACACTTTTCACAGTTAATCCAGCCACTTCACCCAGTTACTCCACCCGTTACTTTTTTGATTTCTAAATACTATTTCATGTTGCTGACATCCTCCTCCCCAAGAATGGAGAGGGTAGTGGCACAATGGAAGTCAGACATACTGACTCTCACAGAGGAGGCATGGTCGGAAGCTCTAAAAACGCTGGTGCCCTCAATAATCTCCGCCAGAGACAAACTATTACAATTGAATTACCTACACAGAATATACTACACCCCCAAACGTTTACATAAAATGGGTAGAGGAGTGTCCTTAGAATGCCCCCGCTGCAAGTTAGCAGTGGGAGTCTTTAATATGATATGGCAATGTCCTCAAGTGGAAAACTACTGGAAGGCAATCCTTGCATATTTGGAGCACAAACTAGAACTCCCAAACATATATTCTCCAGCTAGATGTCTCCTAGGAGACTTGGAGGATGAAGAACTATCAACACCGAAAAAAACTATCTGAAGAATAGTTTTCTGTTACGACAAGAAAGCTCTGGCCCTTAAATGGCGAAAACCATCTCCCCATCCCTAAAATATTGGGTGAAAGTAATTAATAACGCCCCGCCGATGTACAAACTAATCTACAAGGCTAGAGGATGCTCCAGAAAGTTTGAGAAGGTGTGGGGAGAATGGATAGAAAAAATATCAGGAGAAGTAATGGTATAATAGATGCGGAGTATATCATAGAGAAAATGCAATAGCACAGAAAATAAATAAAGTATGAGAGGTACCCTGGCATAGAAAAATGAGACACGGAAGAGACAAAGAAATGTTGTTTTATTACTTAGCACAATAGGTTATAAACTGATTACTGCATAAAATAGAATTGTTTGACTAATGATTTGCATAGAAACTTAATTCATAAGGATAAGCTCAGAATGTACTTAACAAAACTGTATAATAATCTGAGATGTAGCACTGTAATGTGAAAATACTGTGTAAAAACTCAATAAAATTTACCCTTTAAAAAAAAAGAAATAGGTCAACTGTGTTCCTAGGCATGTTTTGCCATGATTTATCGGTGTTTAACACGCACCCCAATTTAAGAGGCACGTTTCAGGGAAATTTTTCTTTTTTTAAATAAACCACTTTTAGGCAAAATAAGGTCAGTGAGCATCAATGCAGCCTGATCTGTGCTCATCTGCAGCCTTCCATTTACTTCTCCCATATGTTCTTAACTGATCCCAATGTGTTGCAAGCATTTAAGTGTGACTCGCCTCTCAGCTCCATCATCTAGCAAGAATTAGCCAGTTAGCAGGAGATGTGCCAAACTAGCCAGGGATTCCATGCTTATTCTCTAACCTCTGTAGAGCACTGGAATCTCTCCCACTTCTGTCAAATACAGCGGATTACTGCCCTGAAACCATCATTTAATCTGTGAATACAGATGCGGCACTGTGCAGAAGTTCCTCTACTGTAGTTAAGCTTTTCTGAGCAGCCGAGCCCAATGCCGGAAATCGCGTGCCGTCATCTCCACTCGGCTCGGCATGCTTGGCTCAGCACTTGGCTCAGCGATTTCTGATGGCACTCATCCCCCTCCATCCCCTCCGAGATACGATATCGGGGTATAACATGCACCCACGATTTTCCCCCTATTTTCAGGGGAAAAAAGTGTGTGTTATATGCCGATAAATATGGTATGATAAAAATGGTATATGCATATTCTTATCAGAAATAGGTTAAATTTGTTGCTCGGAATGTGTAACCCACAATCCCACCCATAATCCCCATGTAAAAAAACAATTCTATCTATACTCTTAACAGAAACAGGTCAACTGTGATCCTAGGCATGTTTAGCCATGATATTCCACCCATAATCCCTATGTAGAAAAATTATTATATTCTTATGAGAAATAGGTTAAATATGTTCCTTGTTACGTGTATCCATGATATTCCACCCATTATCCCCATATAGAAAAATTATGATACCCATGTTCTTATCAGAAACAGCCCAACTGTGTTCCTAGACATGTTTAGCCATGATAATTCACCCATAACCGCAATGTTAGAAAATTAATTATACCCATAATGTTTTCAGAAACAGGTTAAATATGTTCCTTGCTTAGTGTAACCATGATGTTTTCCCCATATTCCCAGTGTAGAAAAATAATTATAACCATGTTTCATAGTAGGTAAGGTTGAATAAAGACAATAGTCTATCCAGTTCAACCTGTGTAGGTGTATGTGTGTCAGTGTCAATAATCATTTCCCATATCCTTGTATGTTGTGTTCACTAATGCCGCGTACAATCGGGTGGAAAAGTCCGGCAAACTTTTTTGACCCGAAAGTACGGCGGACTTAGAAAGTAGTTTTGCACTCCAATCTTCCCACCGGACTCGCATTTCGGCGGACAATCCGGCCGTGTGTATGCCAGTCCGCCGTACTTTTGAAATGAACAGACTTTTCCCGCCAGGAGAAAAGTCCTCTCATTTCAAGTGCGTCTCCAGGTAGGCGTCGCTGGCCCCGCCACCTGGTATGGACTTAAAGGGGAAACCCAACACCAATTGGCGTGGAGGTCCCCCCAGGTCCACATCAGACCCTTGTCCGAGACGCGCTACCCGGCCGGCCAGGAAAGGGGGGGCGAGCGAGCGCCCCCCCCTCCTGAGCCGTACCAGACCGCGTGCCCTCAACATGGGGGGTGCCTTGGGGAAGGGGGGGCCACGCGGCCCCCCACCCCAAAGTACCTTGTCCCCATGTTGATGAGGACAAGGGCCTCTTCCCGACAACCCTGGCCGTTGGTTGTCGAGGTCTGCGGGCGTGTGTGGGCGAGTCCGTTCATTTCAAAAGTACGGCGGATAGTACGGCGGACTTAGTACGCCGTATTAGTTCGCTGAAAAAGTGCCGTGTGTGTGCAAGTAGCCCGTTCGGAAAGTCCGACGGACAGTCCGGCGAGAAGACCCCCGAAGACGGAAGACCCCCGAAGCTGTGCAATAAACTATTTTATCTTGTGTGTTGTGTTTTTTTTGTACTTTATTTTACAGGTGAATGGGTAGGGGTACATTGTACCCCATACTCATTCACAAAGGGTGGAGGGCCGGTATCCGGGGGTCGCCTTATTAAAGGGGGCTCCCGGATTCCGATAAGCCCCCCGCCCGCAGACCCCGACAACCAACGGCCAGGGTTGTCGGGAAGAGGCCCTTGTCCTCATCAACATGGGGACAAGGTGCTTTGTGGTGGGGGGGCCGCGCGGCCCCCTCTTCCCCAAGGCACCCCCATGTTGAGGGCACGCGGCCTGGTACGGCTCAGGAGGGGGGGGGCGCTCGCTCGCCCCCCCCTTTCCTGGCCGGCCGGGTAGCGTGCTCGGACAAGGGTCTGATGTGGACCTGGGGGAACCCCCACGCTGATTTTTTTCGGTGTTGGGGTTCCCCTTTAAGTCCATACCAGGTGGCGAGGCCAGCGACGTCTCCTTCGCAGGCCCCACCTACCTGGAGACGCATTTGAAATGAGCGGACTTTCCTCCGCGTGTGTGGCGAGTCCGTTCATTTCAAAAGTACGGCGGATAGTACGGCGGACTTAGTACGCCGTATTAGTCCGCTGAAAAAGTGCCGTGTGTGGGCAAGTAGCCCATTCGGAAAGTCCGACGGACAGTCTGGCGGGAAGTCTGCCAGACTAAGTCCGTTGGATAGTCGGCTACGTGTGTACGTGGCATTAGATGCACAGCCAAAGTGCCCAACCCCTTAACAACAATCCCACACCATAATCCCCCCTCCACTAAATGATTTAGACCAGTCCAGTGCACAAAGCAAGGTCCATAAAGATATGAATGAGCGAGTTTGGGGTGGAGGAACTTGACTGGTCTGTACAGAGCACTGACCTCAACCCAATAGAACACCTTTGGGAAGATGGGAAGAATGAATGGAGAACGCAAGCCAGGCCTTTTCGTCCAACATTGGTGCCTAGGGATGTCCCAGTGATTGTAACAATCAGTCAAGCTAGCTAGAGGCTGGACACCTGTGTGCGGTGACCATATTGGGGGGGGGGGGTTGGGATAACTGTGGATGTTTGCAAAGTATACCTTTTTTTACTTATGTCCTGCTGTTTTTCACCTGTATGACGGTGCACGACAGTGCACCATTTTGCCTTGGTTCACCATGGCGCACGTGCATTCGCAAGAACGCAGCTGGGCTCAGCAGTGTTTTGGAGGCCATGGCACAGGCGGCTTTGCCGCACATGCGCCGTAGTCTTTATTTGGGCACACAAAGATTTGCATCATACCCGAATACAGCCACGCCCGTTCACCGGGACCCCGCATGTGCGTGCACATGCATGCACAGAACGTTCCGGTGCACAGCCAACTTATTTAAGCTGTATATGCCAAGCAGCTGTGAGACACAAGAGCAGCCTCTGAACCAGGCATTTGCATCGGTTCATTTCTCCTTACCTGGGTCACGTGAGTCATTAGGTGTTGTTGGCAGGCTAAAGGTAGCAGGATTGTTGCATAGGGGCTTAATGAGCTCTATTAAATGGTCTCCCTTCTGAGGTGTGTTAATACTACACCCAGGTACTCCCTTTTTGTGGCTAGTAAATGTCTTAAAAAAAAGAAAAGCGGGACTAACACTACAGGGAAGGGCACAACTATGTTGTCAGTAGTTCCTGATGAACCTAGTCATATCCCTATTGTTTTATCCCCTGAAGGACCAGAGGCTTCCGGGCAATCTGAGCCACTCTGCCTATCTGGGATTGTGCCTACAGTCAGTGCTGCTGCTTCACCCTTTATCATTAAGGATGAACTGTCCTCAGCCCTAGCTGGGTTAGAGCACAGGATTACTGGCATGATTGCCTCCATCCCGCAGGGTGGCAAGAAGCATGACAGATTCCCCTCCCCAGAGCCTCCTAGTCTGGAACAGGTATGGGTTGAGGATGGGGAAGAGCTTAAAACTCAGGATTCTGTGAATGGCCTGGCAATCTGCTTCTGAGCAATCTGGACAAGTAGATATGCAGATGGTGTCTGCCTCTCAGTTGTAGATGCTATTGATCCAGACTCTTACCGAGATTGTTCTTTCTGCCTTTAAGTTGCTTCTTACAGAGGTTACTGAGCCTCCCTGGTCCTCTTTGGGATCCCTGAAGTATCTTCAGGCCACACAGTCTTTCCCCTTATACCCTCTGTTGAAGCAGGCAGTGTATGCTGATTGGGAACATCCTGACAGGATTTGTGTTCCTCCTAAGAGGTTTTTCCTTTTATATACCATGCATGAAAAGTTTGTTAACCACTTGAGATCCGCGCTATAGCCAAATGACGGCTACAGCACGGATCTCCTTTTCCGGGACTACTTCTATTGACGTCGTCCTGTGTACGAGCGGCCTGCGCGCCCCCTGAGGGGCGCGCGCGGCGCGCTCTGTGATCGGCGAGTCCATGAGACTCGCCTGATCACCGATCCGTGCAAGGGGTCGATCCCGACCCCTTATCACGTGATCAGCTGTCAGCCAATGACAGCTGATCAGGTGACATAACGGGGCCGGTAATCGGCTAGTATTCCCAGCAATGCAAGCGCCCACCTGCCCCCTGCCAGTGCCCACCTGCCCCCTGCAGTGCCACCCTAATAAAAAGTAAGTGCCCCCCGTCAGTGCCACCCAGCAGTGCCCATAGTGCCACCCAGCAGTGCCCACAGTGCCACCCAGCAGTGCCCACAGTGCCACCCAGCAGTGCCACCCACAGTGCCACCCACAGTGCCCACAATCTGCCTCAAAGGTGCTGCACCCCAGTGCCGCCCATCAGTGCCCAGCAGTGCCGCCCAGCAGTGCCGCCCATCAGTGCCCAGCAGTGCCACCTATCAGAGCCACCTATCAGAGCCACCTATCAGTGCCCATCAGTCCCATCTATCAGTGGTACCTATCAGTGCCCATCCATGCCACCCATCCATGCCACCCATCCGTGCCATCTTATCTGTGCCCATCTTTGCCCATCAGTGCCGCCTTATCTGTGCCCATCGGTGCCGCCTTATCTGTGCCTATTAGTGCCGCCTTAACTATGCCTATCAGTGCCCACCAGTGCAGCCTATCAGTGCCCACCAATGCAGCCTATCAGTGCCCACCAATGCAGCCCATCAGTGCCCACCAATGCAGCCTATCAGTGCCGCGTAATCAGTGCACTTCAATGAAGGAGAAAAATGACCCGTTTGCAAAATTTTATAACAAACTATTAAAACATGATTTATTTATTTATTTTTTTTGCATCTTTTTTTGTTTGTTTAGCAAAAAATAAAACTCCGAGCTGTAACTAAATACCACCAAAAGAAAGCTCTATTTGTGGGAAAAAAATGATAAAAATTTCATTTGGGTACAGTGTTGTATGCCCGCGCATTTGTCATTCAAAGTGCATCAGCGCTGAAAGCTGAAAATTGGTCTGGGACTGAGGGGGGTTTAAGTGCCCAGTAAGCAAGTGGTTAAGAAATGGAGCATGCCAGCTGTAGATGCAGCAGTCTGTTTTTTTAACAAGAACTAGACTTCTCTGGTAGATAACGCACAGAGCTTGAAAGACCCTGTTGACAATAAATTGGAGTCATTATTAAAGGTTACCTTTTCTTTGGCCAGTTCAGCTATTCAGCCAGCTTTTGCAGCAATTGGTATCTGCCAGTCCATAAGGATCAGATCAGATGGCTTGACAGGCCTAACGAGGAGGATGATCTGCCTGAAAATAAGGCAGATATTCCTTGAGCGCTGTGCTTTGCTGTTGACTCCTTAACCACTTTCAGACCGGACCATTTTGCTGGTAAATGACCAGAGGTCTTTTTACACTTTGGCACTGCGCTGCTTTAACTGGTAATTGCGCGGTCATGCAATGTTGTACCCAAACAAAATTTGCGTCCTTTTCTTCCCACAAATAGAGCTTTCTTTTGATGGTATTTGATTGCCTCTGCGATTTTTATTTTTTGCGATATAAACGTAAAAAGACCGCAAATTTTGAAAAAAAATGATATTTTCTACTTTTTGTTATTAGAAAAATCCAATAAACTCAATTTTAGTCATACATTTAGGCCAAAATGTATTCAGCCACATGTCTTTGGTAAAAAAAAAGTCAATAATTGTATATTTATTGGTTTGCGCAAAAGTTGTCACATCTACAAACTAAGGTACGTTTTCTGGAATTTACGCAGCTTTTAGTTTACGACTGCCTATCTCATTTCTTGAGGTGCTAAAATGGCAGGGCAGTACAAAACCCCCCCAAATGACCCCATTTTGGAAAGTAGACCCCCTAAGGAAATTGATAAGAGGCATGTTGAGCCCATTGAATATTTTATTTTTTTGCCTCAAGCGATTGAATAATGACAAAAAAAAATTTTTTTTTTTTTTTTTACACAAAGTTGTCACTAAATGATATATTGCTCACACATGCTATGGGCGTATGTGAAATGACACCCCAAAATAAATTCTGCTGCTTCTCCTGAGTACGGGGATACCACATATGTGGGACTTTTTGGGAGCCTAGCCGTGTACGGGGCCCCGAAAACCAAGCACCGCTTTCAGGCTTTCTAAGGGCGTAAATTTTTGAGTTCACTTCTCACTACCTATCACAGTTTTGAAGGCCATAAAATGCCAAGATGGCACAAAACCCCCACAAATGACCCCATTTTAGAAAGTAGACACCCCAAGCTATTTGCTGAGAGGCATGTTGAGTTCATGGAATATTTTATATTTTGCCACAAGTTGCGGGAAAATTACAAACTTTTTTTTTTTTTTTTTTTTTTTCACAAAGTTGTCACTAAATGATATATTGCTCACACATGCCATGGGCATATGTGAAATGACACCCCAAAATAAATTCTGCTGCTTCTCCTGAGTACGGGGATACCACATATGTGGGACTTTTTGGGAGCCTAGCCGCGTACGGGGCCCCGAAAACCAAGCACCGCCTTCAGGCTTTCTAAGGGCGTAAATTTTTGAGTTCACTTCTCACTACCTATTACAGTTTTGAAGGCCATAAAATGCCAAGATGGCACAAAACCCCCACAAATGACCCCATTTTAGAAAGTAGACACCCCAAGCTATTTGCTGAGAGGCATGTTGAGTCCATGGAATATTTTATATTTTGCCACAAGTTGCGGGAAAATTACAAACTTTTTTTTTTTTTTTTTTTTTTTCACAAAGTTGTCACTAAATGATATATTGCTCACGCATGCCATGGGCATATGTGAAATGACACTCCAAAATAAATTCTGCTGCTTCTCCTGAGTACGGGGATACCACATATGTGGGACTTTTTGGGAGCCTAGCCGCGTACGGGGCCCCGAAAACCAAGCGCCGCCTTCAGGCTTTCTAAGGGCGTTACAGTTTTGAAGGCCATAAAATGCCAAGATGGCACAAACCCCCCCCAAATGACCCCATTTTGGAAAGTAGACACCCCTAAATTTAGGGGTACACTAGTGAGACTAGGTAATAAATGGCGGGTGCCCTGAAACTATAAAAAAATAACTAACCAACCAGCGTCACCTGTAACAGTTATATGGTGATCACTGGTGAAAGGGTTAACTAGGGGGCAATCAGGGGGCTTTATGCGGTAGTATATGGGGGTCCCTGGCGCTATAAAAAGCTGCGGCGAACCTAAATACCTACCTGCCTAACTAGCGTCACCTGTGACACTAATACAGCGATCAGAAAAACGATCGCTTATTAGGCTGGGTTCACACTGGAGCGATGCGAGAACGCCACGAATGCGCGGCGGGTTCCCGCATCGCATGCCTCCCGGCGGCAGTTCACACTGCCCTATGCGAACTGCTGGGAGTGTCAGTGAAATGTTACTGACACCCCCAGATCAGTTCGCATATCGCAGTGCGATCTGCAAACTCGGATCGCATGGTGTGAACACCCATGCGATCCGATTCTGCTGCGGGCCAAAAAAAGTGTCCCGTTGCGAATTTGCGGCGGGTGCGGCGGGTGCGGCGGGTGCGGCGAATGGCTGAACTCGAATCGCACAGAGATCGGATGTGATTTGCACTGCAGTGCGGTGCGAATCACATCCGTTCTCAAACCGCTGCAATGTGAACCCAGCCTTAGTGACACTGGCGACGGGGGGTGATCACGGGGTTAAACCTTTATTGGGGGGGTTAGGGGGGTACCTTAGAACTAAAGGGGGCTAACCCTAACTGCCCTAACAGTTATTAGTCACAAATGACACCCGCCGGGTGATCAGGGGGTTAAACCTTTATTAGGTAATAAATGGCGGGTGCCCTGAAACTATAAAAAAATAACTAACCAACCAGCGTCACCTGTAACAGTTATATGGTGATCACAGGTGAAAGGGTTAACTAGGGGGCAATCAGGGGGCTTTATGCGGTAGTATATGGGGGTCCCTGGCGCTATAAAAAGCTGCGGCGAACCTAAATACCTACCTGCCTAACTAGCGTCACCTGTGACACTAATACGGCGATCAGAAAAATGATCGCTTATTAGGCTGGGTTCACACTGGAGCGATGCGGAAACGCCGCGAATCCGCGGCGGGTTCCCGCATCGCATGCCTCCCGGCGGCAGTTCACACTGCCCTATGCGAACTGCTGGGAGTGTCAGTGAAATGTTACTGACACCCCCAGATCAGTTCGCATATCGCAGTGCGATCTGCAAACTCGGATCGCATGGTGTGAACACCCATGCGATCCGATTCTGCTGCGGGCCAAAAAAAGGGTCCCGTGCGAATTTGCGGCGGGTGCGGCGGGTGTGGCGGGTGCGGCGGGTGCGGCGAATGGCTGAACTCGAATCGCACAGAGATCGGATGTGATTTGCACTGCAGTGCGGTGCGAATCACATTCGTTCTCATAAACCGCTGCAATGTGAACCCAGCCTTAGTGACACTGGCGACGGGGGGTGATCACGGGGTTAAACCTTTATTGGGGGGGGTTAGGGGGGCACATTAGAACTAAAGGGGGCTAACTCTAACTGCCCTAACAGTTATTACAGTCACAAATGACACCAATGCAAAAAAATAAAAAAAAATAAAAAAATGACATTGGTGTCACTGTGACTGGGGGGCAGGGGTAATTGGGGGGGTGATCGGGGGGTAAAGGGGGGGTGTGAGTGTGCCTGGCATGTTCTACTGTGTGTGTAGAGTGTTGGTGCAACTCACCGATCCGCTCTCCTCCGTGTCGGAACGAAAAATACCGACACGGAGGAGAGAATACATCACTTCGTCTCCTGTGTTTACATTACAGGAGAGGAAGTGATGTCACCGGGGATTTCCATTCGTCGAGAGCGATCGCGAGGGGGTGGCCATGAATGAATGGCCGCCCCCTCATCCCGGATCGCTCTCGACGGAATGCCGACCGCCGCAGGCACCGGGGGGGGGCCCG
The DNA here is from genome assembly GCF_037356315.1 of Lithobates pipiens. Taxonomy (NCBI): domain Eukaryota; kingdom Metazoa; phylum Chordata; class Amphibia; order Anura; family Ranidae; genus Lithobates; species Lithobates pipiens. Next base: position 211,933,806 of record NW_027507758.1, read on the forward strand.
ATCGGGCCCCCCACCCGCGGGCAGGCAGGGACTTATATATACGCCCATATGCCTGCCCGTGCCATTCTGCCGACGTATATCGTCGTGCGGCGGTCGGCAAGTGGTTAAAGGATTCAGCACAGCAGATTTCTCGTTTGGCTCTCTTGTCTGTACATATGCGCAGACTTTTGTGACTTAAGAACTGGTCAGCCGAGCTTCCTTATAAGAAGTTATTGGCAGGTTTCCCCTTTTGTGGGGAAAGTTTATTTGGTGATCATTTGGACAAATATAGCCAAAAGATTTCTGGAGGAAAGAGTTCTCTACTTCCTTTGAAGAAAAGCACCAAATGTCCCTCGTTTAAAACCTCAGGGACTGCTTCCTCATATGTCTCAGCGCCAAGGATGTTCCGCCACCAACAGAGCCAGGGGCAAGCTGCAAAGCCAGGGCAAGAAAATGCCCTGGGTCCAAAATTCTTCTAAACCCAGCACCAAGCCCTCCTTTTGAGGGGACACCTCCACTCCATCTGGTGGGGGGGAAGGCTGCTGCACTTTACGGACATTTGGAGAACAGTAATTCAGGACTAGTGGGTCACCTCAATTATATCTCGCGGTTACAAGCTGGCGTTGTGGGGGTGTTCACCTCAGAGGTTTTTAAGATACAGCGTTCCCTCGGATCCTCCCAAAAGAGACTTATTGCTTCAGGCACTACATCATTTAGTGCATCAAGAAGTGATTGTAGAGGTTCCTGTATCTGAAAAAGGCGCAGCATTTGGAAAGTTTAGGCTGGATCATAAATACCGACAAGTCAACCTTGAGATCAGCTCAAAGTCTAAAGTATCTAGGTCTGATCCTAAATACTGTCCAAGCAAGAGTATTCTTGCCACCTGCAAGGATCTCTTCCCTGAAGGATCTGGTGCGTCAGATAAGGGGCACCAAACAACACTCAATTTTGGCTCTGTATCAGTCTTCTATAGGATGGTATCCTCCTTTTGAGGCAATGCCCTATGCCCAGTTCCATTCCAGGCCTCTACAACAACACATCTTGTTGGCTTGGAACAGGAGAGGACAAGCCCTGGATTATCCAATGATCTTATTTCCTTGGGCATGCTTAAATCTAAACTTGTTTTCCCTGTGATTTTCCCTGCGAAAGGGAAAATTCCTCACCCCGGTAACTTGGAGAGTACTGACTACAGATGCCAGTCTCTCAGGCTGGGGAGAAGGGCTCACAGCTTAGGGAAAATGGTCAAGGACACAACAGATCCTGCCCATCAACATCCTGGAATTATGGGCAGTATGACTGGCCCTACAGTCCTGGACGGTGGAGCTTCAGGACTGCCCTATCAGGGTTCAGTCAGAAAACGCCATTGCAGTGGCCTATATAAACCACCAAGGCGGTACCAGTAGTTGTTCAGCTCTGAAGGAGGTGAACCACATATTAGCTTGGGTAGAGGGACATGTGTTGATTCTATCGGCAGTCCATATCCCGGGAGTTGAGAAATGGAAGGCAGGTAATCTCAGTCGCCAGCAGACCTGGCCAGGGGAATAGTCCCTACACCCAGGGGTGTTCCAGGAAATTTGCCAATGTTGGGGATAAACAGAGGTCGACCCACTGGCATCTTGAACTTGGCACTGTCTGTGTTACAGAAACAACTATTTGAGCCTAACTAGGCAATTCCATCTCACTTGCTGTCACGCAAGCTAGCTTTCCTGATGGCCATCACCTCAGCTAGAAGGGTGTCATGGTTGGTGGTCCTTTCGTGCAGAGAACCCTACTTCACCACGACAGGGTCATGTTATGACCTTTTTCATCCTTTTTGCCAAAAGTGGTGTCAGCCTTTCATTTAAATCAGGACATTTGCCTTCCTTTTTCTCTCAGCCTAGTTCAGTGGAAGAGTGACGACTGCCTTTGGACATTGTCTGGGCAGTCAAGGTTTATTTGTCTAGAACTGCAGAGATTTGTGTATCAGACTCCTTTTTTGTTTTACCAAAAGGACCCAAGAAGGGGCAAGCAGCTTCCAAAGCTTCCATTGTCAATTGGATCCATTAATTGGTCATTCAGGCCTATGGTCTGAAACATAAATCTCCTCCCTTTAGGGTGAGAGCTCATTCTACCAGGTGTCATAGAAATTTTGGCCGTATGCAGAGCACACAGCCAAATCTCCTGTTTCTAATAATAATAACACTTCCGTCTTAATGATATAATACTTCTTACCTTCCAACCCACTCAAGTATTCAGACATCACCCGCATTCCTACATCCTCATCTCAGCCTGGCCTCCTCAACCAGGCCCCTCTGGTCCCCCTTTAAAGAGACATCACCAGCATTCTTACATTCTCAAATTGGTCAGCATGTGTGTCCTCTGAGCTGAGCAATCTGCTTTTATCTACATTTCAACAGGACACCATGCCCTGGAGGGTTTGCCTCCAGCAGCTAAACCCCTCCGACAGGATGTGAATGACCACCATATAAGGACAATACTATGCAATATAATACAGAGGAAAGTGGTGTCTTCACAGACAGCCAATCAGACATTTGTTTTCCTTCAAAAGAACCAATCACAGACATGTATACATTCAAATAGTCGATGATGCAAACCATACAAAACCAATGAACGGTGACTACAATTCTGCTGATAATAATCCTTAATATACATTGTTCCAGAGAACAATGTATACCTGGATTATTGTACACTTTCCTGTGGATGAAGGTTATCCACAGATGTGCGCTGCGATCTCCACATGTGGTGATCAGACACAGCAGAGACAATGAGCGCACATCTGCCCACAACCAATCCTTGCAGAGCAAGCATATGCCCCCAGACGATCGTCTGTACAAGGTACAGGGGCCCTTTCACTGGCGGACATACCCCCACTCCGCAAACACCTCTCTCCAATCCCAGGAAGTTATCCACTACCTAACGGATCTCAACCAGCGTCAGTCTGCCCCAGTCAGCTCTTTTAGAGCGGGCTAGGGGGAGAATTAACACAGGGGCACTCTTATGACAATACATATAAAAATACATCTAAAATTTTCCACAACACAGAGGTGGAGGTACCTCCTGGGCTTTTCGCCATCAGGTATCGTGGCTCAGATTTGTAAGGCTGCTACCTGGTCTTCAGTGCATATATTCATAAAATTTTATCAAGTGGATGTTTGAGCAACCGAGGATTCGGCTTTTGGCCACAGTGTACTGCGGGCTGCTGTATAAGGTCTGATGGCCATTGTTTTTTTTTTTTTGCAAATCTGTTTATTGGAATTTAAACAGTGAACAAGCAACCAAAAGCAAAACAAAACAAACAAAAACAAAAACACATACATTGGTCACGATTAGTGTTACAGGCGTGACGTGTATAGAGTTGCAATATAAGGCAGTGCGTTACATACAAAACATGTTGGAGAATTCAAGGCATCACACCGGCCATAAAGAGCCGTCTCCATGTGCAGTAGGACGGCTCGGAACTAAACCATGCTACTCAAATATACAACATTTCCACTAGTGCATATTCCTATTTATCAACAAACGATAATGTGTTAAGTAGGCTGTGGGTCTGAGGCCGTGGAGGCATCCGCCAGCCAGCTGGACCAGACCTTGTTATATTTTTGCGGGCAACCCCTATTAACATAGCAGTCTTTGTAGAGAGGCAGGCTATCGTTCACCAATTTTTTCCACAGGGAGAGAGGAGGAGGAGTGGGCTTACGCCAGCTGAGTGCAATGGCCTTGCGGGCATAGAAGAGAAGTAGCCCAGCTAGGGTGCGCTGCGCCACAGTGGGAATTAGATGGTCTAGCAGGCCCAGTATGCAAGTTTCTATAGAGAGTTGGAGCGATATGGAGGTGACCTGTGTAATGACCCCTAGTATCTCCTTCCAATAGTCGACAATGGCTGGGCAGGTCCAAAAAATATGAATGAAGTCCCCCGGTATTGTCCCACAACGCCAACATCCCGGGGGGGAGGCGGGGTTCATTTTGTGCAATCTGTATGGGGTGAAATATGCTTGGTGGGCCATCTTAAACTGTATCAGCCGAACTCTTAGGGAGACCAGGGATCTGAAGGGGAAGTCCCACATGTCATCCCAATCATCATTATCAAAGGTGGGAATGTCTCGCACCCACTTATCTCTAAGTTTTCCCAAAGTAGGGAGGGAGGTCATTACCAAATGGAAGTAAAGTTTTGAGGTGGGCTTATTGTCACAGCTGGACCTGAGGAGGCCTTCCAGCGCGGATTGGACAACCAGGGGGGGAGAACTGGAGAACTGGCATCTGAAGGCATGGGAGAGTTGTAGATACCTAAAAAAATAACTCAGCGGGACGTTGAAATCAGAGATCAACTTGGGGAGCGGAGCCAGCGATTGGTCAGAAATCACCTGGTCCACTGTTCTAATATTGAACTTAGTCCAAGCATGGGGTTCAGGCAGTTTGTAAAACTGCTCCAGGGTGGGGTTTCGCCACAAGGGGGCAGCTGGAGAAAGTGCATTGGTAGGGTATTTTTCAATTTTAAGTCCTGCCCCCCATGCACGTAACGTGGTGCGCATGGAGGGGGTCAGTGGGTACGGGGCCTTCGGGCCACGATAGAGTAAAAATTTCAACGCCTCCAGCGACCCCAACACCGCCGCTTCAACCAGGGTGGCAGGGTTTGTCTTATCAGGAGTGAGCCACCAAGCTGCTGTAACCAGCTGGGTGGCTAGAAAATATTTGTACAGGTCAGGGCATGCCAGTCCTCCCTGGGAGGACGGACGCGTAATTGTTGACCATCCATACCTGGGGGACTGGTTTCCCCAGATGAAGGAGGCAAAAAGACTATGCAGGTGGGAGAAAAAGGATTTGGGAATCCAATGTGGAGATTGGCGAAGTAGGTAGATACATTTCGGTAGGATTTTCATTTTTATCAGGTTTATCCGCCCTAGCAATGATAGGGGTAGTGACTCCCATGCCTTCAGACGCAGCCGTGTCTCATGAACCACTGGGGATAGATTTAGGGGTACGAAGTCCGAAGCCTGCCTCGAGACCACAACCCCAAGGTATCTGAAGGTCTCCACCCACTGTAGGGGCACATCAGGGGGGGCAGTGTCGCGAGCTGCTGGGTCTATGGGGAACAGAAGCGACTTCGACCAGTTAACCTTAAGGCCCGTGATCGTGGAGAATGAGTCAAGAATTTGTAATGCCCCTCTGAGTGAGGAGTCCGCATCGTTGAGGAAGAGAAGGAGGTCATCCGCATACAGGGCGACCCTCTCCTCCAGCCAGCCAACACGCAGGCCCCTGATATGCAGGGAGGTACGCAGGGCCTCCGCCAGTGGTTCCATTGCAATGGCGAATAGGGCCGGAGAAAGAGGGCAGCCCTGCCTCGTGCCCCTGGACAAAGGGAAGGACCGTGAAAGACTCCCCCCCAACTTAATGGCTGACGTGGGGTGCCTATAGAGCGTCTGAAGCCACTTAATAAATACCAAGGGGAACCCCATTCTGCGGAGGACCTCCCAAAGAAAAGGCCACTCTACAGTGTCGAAGGCCTTCTCTATGTCTAGGGAGGCCACCACCCTGGAACCCTCAGTAAGGTGCTGAGCATGGATGTTAGTAAACAGGCGTCGTAGGTTGATGTCAGTGGCTCTATTAGCCATAAAACCAGTCTGGTCTGTCTCTATCACAGACGGCAGTAGGGGCTGTAGTCTCGTAGTGAGCAATTTGGTGAGAATTTTGAAGTCCGCATTTAGGAGGGCGATAGGCCTATATGAGGCGCAGGATGTGGGGTCCTTAGGGGCCTTGTGGATTAGTATTATGTGTGCATGGCTCATGGAGGTGGGAAGGGTGCCCTCCGCCAGACAGTGAGTATAGAGTTGGGCCAGCTGGGGGGCAAGCAGGTCCCCGTGGGTTTTGTAGAACTCCATAGGGAGGCCATCCGGACCCGGGGATTTCCCTGCGGGAAAGGAGCAAATGGCCCTCCGAACCTCCTCCGGGGTAATGGGCCTTACCAAATTTTCCCTCTCGGCGTCCGAGAGCCAGCCGAGTGCCAGGGGGTCCAGCCAAGGTGCCAGGTCCTGTGGCCTGAGATCCGAGGGCAGTACGGAGGTATAAAGGGAACTATAGTATTGCCTAAATGCGTCCAATATGTCTGGAACTGATGGCCATTGTTTAGCAGGGTTTCTCCCTCCCCTCAAGGCTATTGCTCTGGGATGTCCCAGCAGGTAATGAATATTGGCCTAACTATGTGTCCCATGATGTATGAAAAGAAAAATTATTTTACAGGTAAGTATAACGAAAAAATCCTATATTTTTTGCCCCAACTTCATGCCAACTAACAGAGCCAAGATTGAGACACACATGGATCTCCGCGCAAAGGGAGTGATCTGTCAGTGATCATTGGTCTAAAGCAGCACACTATACACACATTACACCTAGTTAAAGGGGTTATAAACCCCGTGTTTTTTCACCTTAATGCATCCTATGCATTAACCACTTCCTGCCTGGCTTATAGCAGAATGACGGCTGGGCGGTGGTTCTGTTATCCTGACTGGGTGTCATATGACCTCCTGCAGGATAACAGCGGCGATCGGTGGTGCGGTGTGTCAGTATGACACACTGTTACACCGATCTTGGTAAAGAGCCTCCGACGAAGGCTTTTTACCACATGATTAGCCATGTCCAATCACAGCTGATCACGATGTAAACAGGAAGAGACGTAGATCGGCTTTTCCTCACTCGCATCTGACAGAAGCGAGTAGAGGAGAGCCAATCGGCGGCTCTCCTGACGGGGGGGTCTGTGCTGATTGTTTATCAGTGAAGCACCTCCTCGAATGCCCATACTGAACCACCAGGGAAGCTGCCAGGACCACCAGGGAAGCACATAATATGCGGATGGCCAGGTATATCCCTCATGGCCATCCACATGTGCAAATTAATGCCCAATCTATGCCAATCAGTGCCCACAAATGGGCACTGACTGGCACCATCATGGAACAAATTAATTCAGTGATGCCCAGCAATGCCACCCATCAGTGTACATCCATGCCACCTACCAATGCTACCCATAAATACCCATCAGTGCTGCCTATGAGTGCCCATCAGTGCCACATACCAGTGCCACCTATCATTGCCCATCATTGCCACCTCATTGATGCCCATCAGTGCCGCCTTATCAGTGCCTGTCAGTGCAGCCATATCAGTGCCCATCATTGAAGAAGAAAACATGCTTATTTACAAAAAAATTAACAGAAACAAAGAAACTTTTTTTTCTAAATATCCAGTCTTTTTTTATTTGTTGTGCAAAAAAAAAAAAAAAAATAGCAGAGGTGATCAAATACCGCCAAAAGAAAGCTCTATTTGTGGGAACAAAATGATGATAAATTTGTTTGGGTACAGTGTAGCATGACCGCGCAATTGTCATTCAAATTGCGACAGCGCTGAAAGCTCAAAATTGGCTTGGGCAGGAAGGTATATAAGTGCTTAGTATTGAAGTGGTTAAGGTGATAAAACACTTGGCAGTGACTAGCCCCTCCATTTTACTTAACTGAGCCCTGTATATATCGCATCTCAGAACCCTGCACTCTGTACATAGCTCATCCCAGAACCCTGCACTCTGTACATAGCTCATCCCAGAACCCTGCACTCTGTACAAAGGTCATCCCAGAACCCTGCACTCTGTACAAAGCTCATCCCAGAACTCTGCCCTCTGTACATAGCTCATCCCAGAACTCTGCCCTCTGTACATAGCTCATCCCAGAACCCTGCACCCTGTACAAAGCTCATCCCAGAACTCTGCCCTCTGTACATAGCTCATCCCAGAACCCTTCATTCTGTACATAGCTCATGCCAGAACCCTGCACTCTGTATATAGCTCATCCTACAACCCTGCACTCTGTAGGTAATGCACTCCAAACAATTAATTATTTTATCCTTTTTTTTAAAGAATGTGCTGGGGTTTGTATGTATCCATTGTATGTATCTACATTTTTGTCTGAATACTGTGAATAACTTTACTACAGTTTTTCATCTTCTATTACCAGGCTAAAATGTTTGTATATAATCTTGTTTGAATGCGCAAATTCTGTTCAGAACATGTAGATCTTGTCTTACAACTAATCAAGCCTTTTTACACCTTTCTTTCAGCTTACTCAACTGCACATGCACATTGACAAAGCACACCCTTTTATGCTCACCTGACAGGGCACACACGTTTTAGCTTGTTAAATATGTGTGTTGCGCATGGGCGTATCTGCATTCTCCAGCGTGCACAACTGCTTATACATCAGGCATGTGCTCATTGTAATGCTGATCATGTTAATGAGCTTTTTCTTATCACATGGAGAATATTGCTTCCAGTTTTATTCCATTTGTTAATTTCTTTTTGAAACAACTCAATATTCATTCTGGAGATCTTCCTCCTATCAACAATTGTGAAGATGTTTCCTAGACTTGTATTTGTGCATTTTATGGTGATAGTCTATAAACATTGGTGGAGCCGAAACTTCCATGAAAACATCTTCTCAATACATGTTTGTGTATTGTGCATTCTGGACAATTCATTTCCCCATACACCCCATACATAAAATGTACACAATTACATTTTGACAGTTATGACATTTCCCATCCAAGTCCAGGGAATATCTGCACAGTTGTTGATAGGAGGAAGATCACTAGAATGAATATTGAGTTGTTTCAAAAAGAAATTAATGAATGGAATAAAACTGGAAGCCAGGGATGGACTGGCCATCGGGAGTTTCCCAGTGGGGCAGTTTGAGCGGCCTCCTATTGCCTCGGAGGTCAATCGCTGACAGCTGGTGCCGGACGGGTAGATCGAGATTTAGCCAGCATGCAGAGTAGTGCAGAAAGCGTTTGTCTGTAAATAGTTCTCTCTCATGTCACGCAGCGCTGCTTGCTCCCCGGTGGCCCCTCCTCTCTTGTCGTCTATCCCCATTGGCTTGTGACATCATGTGGGATAGACGAGAAGAAAGGAGGGGCCGCCGGAGAGTGAGCAACGCTGCGTGACATTAGAGAGAACTTATTACAGACAGAGGCTGGGAATTTTGCTGCGCACACTTTATAATAAATTGTCTAATAAGGAAGCCAGACTTAATAGGCTATACATCCGGGGGGGGGGGGGGGGGGGGGACCCAGAGCGCTCCACTAAGCACTATCTGCCTCTACAATGGTGCCAGAAGTCTATTAGAATTTCAGCTGGTGATTGGCTGTGTGGTCCCCCTTAAATCCAGCTACCAGGTACATGTGCACAGATTTAAAAGTCCTGTTAATATGTGCGGCCACACCTTCCTGTACAAGTTCTCTTTAAATATTGTGCTACTTTTATTAAAATAATTCCTGGTGATCCTGCCTTGTTGGTCTTTGTCCAGTCACTTCCTGTTATAGGGTGACAACGCTGTGTCCCTATCTTACAATTGCTCTGCTGCGTTGTCACCTGTCACATTGACTTCTGATGAAGAACCCATAGCCCTCAACTGTCCCTGATTTGGAGGGACTGTCCCTGATTTGGAGCAATGTCCCTCTATCCCTCATTCCTCCACATTTGTCCTTCATTTTGGTCTGATCTATATAGTTATATATAAAATTGACTTTTTATCTATCAAAAAGTGTTTCCCAGTGCTAAACCTTTAATCTGATTTCTAAATTGCTGCATTTGTAAATTCCAAAAGCCAATATAAAGGAATAGTAGTGTTAAAAAAGCACTTGTGGGTTTAATCACTCTTGCTTTTTTTGTACAATTCTGCTTTAAGGGGGCGGGACAAGGGGTGTGTCCTATGGTTGCATACTTTTGCAGATAGGTGTCCCTCATTCCCATCTCAAAGTTGGGAGGTATGCATGATGTTCTGGGCTTTGCACATGCACAATGCCAGGTGTTCTTTTGTCTATTGTAGGTCACAACTATTTTGCCAAGATGGCAAAATCTCTGTATTTCAGGCTCATGAATGGAGAGAAATATATGTGATGGTGAGCCACCTAAATCTACAATAGCACAAGGTGCAAAATGCGCTTTTTGCCTCTCCAAAGAATTTGAGGAGCACTGTTTCCCTCAGGATGCCTTCTTGAAGTAATCCCTTTACAACAGTTCCTGTACAGTAATCTAGAGAGTGAAGGTGCTCACATAAACTGTAGCTCAGTCCACTACGCTAAGCCAACAACTGATAGTTGTTGCATTAAGGTGAAAAATCACCTTGCACTCTTTGGCCCCTCCAAACCCCCGTTTTACTTACCTGAGCCCTGAATCTCTGTGGGAGAGATCCTGTGTCATTCTCTCCATGGCTGATTGGCTCCTCATTGGATAGATTGATAGCACTGCAGCCATTGGCTCCTGCTGCTGCCAATCAAATCCAGTGACGTGGCCACCGGGGGGCGGGGCTGAGTCATACACTCGGCAGCTATGCCCCGTAAGGTAACCCCCTTGGAATATGGGGGTTAGCTCTTGTGGGGAGGAGCCGAGACAGCCGATGTAGGACCCCAGAGAGGATGTTCGGGGCCACTCTGTGCAAAATGAACTGCACAGTGGAGGTAAGTATGACATATTTGTTATTTAAAAAAAAAAAAAAAACTGAACCTTTAGTGTCCCTTTAAAGCGGAGTTTCACCCATTTAAAAGTCAGCAGCTACAAAAAGTGTAGCTGCTGACTTTTAATAATCAGACACTCACCTGTCCCACAGTCCAGCGATGCTGGTGCAGGAAGACTCACTCGTCTCCCCCTCCTCTCCGCAGCACCAGCATTCTAATTGTGGGCGCCTGGCTGTGGCTTAACAGCCGGGCACGCACTGCACGCTGTGAATGGCCAGGCAATCTTCTGGGCGGGGGAGAGGTGATCTTCCTTCCAGCGGCAGGGGAGGAAGTGCGAGCTGGGCGCCTCTAAAAACAGGGTACCTGTTCCTCCCACCAAAAACAAAAAAAAATTACATAACAAATGTGGCATATTAGGGGGTCACCAGCACTTAAAGCGTAAGTTCCATTTTTGGGTGGAACTCCGCTTTAAGGACAGCACTTTAAAAGAAAGTACAAAACCTCCCCAAAATATATATTTTTTTTCTGCAAATCCCAGGCTCCACTTCCTGTAGTGTTGTCTATTTATTGTTTGTTACATTAAAGTTTAATTTTAACCACTTACGGACCACCCACTGCAGTTTTACAGCAGCTGTTTGAAGGAAGATATCGTTGTTATGGCAGCAGCTAGCTACCATAACCCTTTCCTTAGTGGGCGGTCCACTACAAGATAAAAGTAGTCTCTGTGGTGGATTTGCCTCAAGATTACTTTTATCGGTGGCGGGAGAGGGCCCCCCCCTCCTGCCACCATCTGGTGCCCTCCGCTGCTTACCTGAGCTGTCTGCAGTGGCGGAGGCGATTGCATCCTGTTGTAGCTGTGCACGAAGAAGAGTGAGGGGAAGATGGCCCCCACCCATCTCCATACAATTGCTGGGTGGAAGTGACGTTAAAACGTCACTTCCGCCCATAGCTCTTAAAGGGACAATTTAAAAAAAAATGTTTGATTTACAATTTTTTTTTTTAATTGCATTATAGTCTAAATATGAGATCTCATATTTAAGAGGTCCTGTCATGCTTTTTTCTATTACAAGGGATGTTTAAATTCCTTGTAATAGGAATAAAAGTGTAAATTTTTTTTTAACAGTGTAAAAATAAAAAATAAAAGGTAAAATAAATAATGATAAAAAAATGTTTTCGTGACAGACTCCATGGCAGCCTTATGGGTTAATCCCGCCTCTCATACCTCATAGGACCCCACTCCCATAAATCTTTGCTCCTAATCAGTGTTCCTTTTTTGTCCTCCTCTTCAAGGACCAAAGAGGTTGTTCTCACCTGAAGGAGTTGTGAATCTGGTTCTGGCTCTTGTTCGCAATGGAATTTTCCTGGTTCCTGATGGAATTTTCTTGTGTCTGGAGTCCAGTATCCCAGCTACTAGCAGGGAGGACATGGGGATGAAATGCGCTGCCATGAAGAGCTTACTATCCAGCCACTGGCTGGTGAGCGGCAGTATGGTCATTCGCCCTAGCTACTAGCGGGAGGCCTTTCCTCTTAAATGATCCCCAAGATCGTGCCTATGGATGGGAGCCAGGTCAGATGGTCGGCGTGCTGGAGTGGTATTGTATGGCAGCCTGTGTATGTGTGTGTCTTTTATCCTGTGCCGGTCGTTTGGTGTGGGGATGGCGGCTGGAGCACATATGCGTTCCAGCTCGCCGCTCTGTTCCTGTATTGCACAGCTGCAAGCCTCGACTGAGATTGAGGCTTGGTTTGCGCCTGCGCAGTATGGTCGATGTGGCGGCGACTGCGCATGCGCGTCATGACGTCATCCGGCGGCAGTTTTAAAGACAGGTTTTCAGACAGATTTGCTGCTTCACCTTAGCAAAAAAAAAAGAGGAAAATTCACTACTTGCTCTGTAGAATTTGGGGGTAAGAGTTTTTATGCTTAATCCTTGTTTAGTTAACTCTGTATTGGCTGGTTTTGAACACTAGATGTATTGTGTTATTCATTAATTTATCTTTTTGCTATTGACTTAGTTGCAGCTTGTCTGAATCAATCTATTACTATGGATGTCTCTTTGCCCCCTTGTGGCCAGCCCTTGCGCCGCAGGTAGGATGGAATTTTATTGTTCCTTTCTGCCTGTTTGTTGGGTTGGTCTGGGGGTAGCAGTTATTAAAAAAAAATAAAAAATCATTTATTCCTTATCATTTATTTTAGCCCTTCCATACCGGATCTTTGTTCGTAAGAACGCAAAGATAATGCTCAGTCTGGGTCACGTCGTGGCCATTCAAGATCAAATTCTGAATGTCATAAGTCCTCTACCAGACACCGCTCTGACAAGTCAAGGTCCGGGTCTCAGCACTATTCCCACTACCATTCTGGTCGCTCGGAAGGAAAATCCTGTTGGGGTTGTAGAGCTAAAGTTCCGGAAGATAAATTTTCCCGAGCCGCAAAAGAAAGGGATGCTAAAGACCAGCAAGTGGAGGCCTTGGTCAGGAAGGTGGTTCAAGAGTCTTTGAGTAAATCAGATTTCACGCATGGGGCCGTTCCTCCCTCTGTACCAACTTCAGTGGTTGAGATGGAAGACCTTGAGGTCCCGGGTCCCTCCCGTGACAGTTGTTCCTTCAGTGGTTCCTCTGACAGTGAGGCTGAAGTGGATGATTCTAATGCAGGGTTTGTTTTTTCGCTGGTTCCTCATCTGGTCAGAGCAGTCAAAGACGCAATAAGATGGGAGGAGCCGGTGGAAGCACCCTCTAAACAGAGGAAGTACTTTAAGCATCTTAAAAAAGAGCGCTCAAATTTTCCATTTTTGGGGGAACTAAGTGAAATCATCTCGGATGAATGAAGCAAGGTCGAGAGGAAGAATTCTTTGATCCCCAAAGTGGCAAGGATGTACCCATTTAAGGGTGAGGAGGTGAAACATTTGAAATCTGCTCCTCTTATTGATGTGGCTTTCATGAGGCTGGTGAGACATGCCACGCTCCCTCTGGAAGACACCATCTCTTTTAAGGATGGTCTTGAAAGGAAAATCGATATTTTTTGAAGCGTATCAATATTATGGCTGGGATGGCCTGTAAGCCAGCATTGGCATTGGCAGCATTATCTAAAGCTATGGAGTGCTGGACTGATGATATGGGTGTGACTTTGAGAAGCATTTCCGCAGATGCATTCAAGAATTCTCCAATACACGAGATGAAGATGGCATCAGCGTTTCTGGGTGAGGCATCTCTGGACATTATTCGCCTAGTAGCACGTGTCACGCTATCTTCTGTTACAGCTAAACGTGTCTTATGGTTACGCCCTTGGGTGGCGGTTCGGCCTCTAAACAGGCTTGGTGCAAAATTCCCTTTGAGGGTGCCTCCCTCTTTGGGAATAAACTTGATTCAGCCATCACACGTGCTACCGGGGGGAAGTCTGCATTCTTACCTCAGGATCACCGGCTCGTGCTAGGGATGCACGCTGTTACAGGCCGGGTCGTGAATTTAGGAAGAACTGGAGAAGAAACCAGCCCTCTGATCAGAAGCCTTCGAAAACAACATCTTCTGGGAGTCGAGAAGCTGTTACATTTTTTTTTTTTTTTACATTTAAACTTTATTAAGAAAAATCGAGCTACAAAACACAATAATTGCAGATGCAACTGCCTGATTGGATAACATTTCAGCAACAGTAGTTACATACTTGCATTGTTAGATAGCTTGGTTTCAGTGGTGGCCGATCAGCGACTATCAGCTAACTTTCCATAGTCAAACATCAATGTAGTGCTTGAGCGGATCAACAGAGAGCCTATTGAACTAGTAATCACATCTATAATAAATTCCCTTGTAAAAGGGTTAAGGCACAATACCGTTCATATTGTAACAATCAAAACCTAAACACAAACATTAAAGCATTGCAAAAGCCTTATTAGGCATATTTTCATTTTTATCAGAATACAGAGCAAGTTACACCATGCTAATTGCAATCACAGAGCCAGAAGTGGCGAAGGAAGATAGAAAAGAAGTGCCAGCCTTTCTCAAGGCCGGCACCATGAAAAGGAAAAAGATAGGATGCAGTTGTCTTAAAAGAAAGAGAGGACATTGCTAGGTCAGGTACTCAGAGACACTCCCGAGAGTGATATAGAGCCTGTCCAGGTGGAGGAGGTAAGGGCCCATCTACTCCGTTTCTGCCATGTCTGGGCAGCCTCGATACAGGTCTTTTGGGTCATAAAAACAGTTTCTCTAGGGCATGCCTGGGTGTTCAGCAGTCCACCCATACATCGCTTTGTTCCCATGAGTCTTCCTCATTCAGAAGAAAAGAGAGAAGTTCTTCTGGCTTACACGGATTCCCTTATCGCTCAAGGTGTGGCCATTTTTGTCCCAACAGAGGAAACATTTCAAGGGATCTATTTCCCTCTTTTTATGGTCCTCAAAAAGAGCGGGTCTTGGAGACCAGTCATCGACTTGACTTACCTGAATTCCTTTATAAATAGGAGAAATTCAAGATGGAAATATTACTGACTATACAACAGACAATACAACCAGGCAATTGATTAGTTTCAATAAATCTGAAAGATGGATACTTTCACATCCCAATCGCGAAGGACTTCCAGAAATATCTCAGATTCTCAGTGAACCAAAGACATCTCCAGTTCATATGTCTCCTATTCGGGCTTACAACATCGCCGTGGATTTTTTCAAAGCTCTTACTGGCAGTGGTCGCCTTCATCAGAGTCAAAGGTATCCGATTACATCATTATTTGGACGACCTACTCCTGCTGTCACAGGACAAGGAGCAGTTGCTTTCACACCAAGATCAAGTCATCTCTACCCTGATAGGGTTCGGTTGGCTGTTGAACAGGGAGAAAAGAGACATGGAGCCAACACAGTCTCTAGTGTTTCTCGGGGCACAGTTCGACACTGCGAAGAGTACGATCTCTCTCCCTCTGGAAAAGAGACAGAATTCATCTGGTAATTTCAGCTGCCATTCTCAGGGCTTCTCAGTGCCTCAGGATAATAGGCACCATGGTGGCCACAGCCCCTATGGTGAAGTGGGCGCAATGGAGGATGCAACCTTTTCAGAAGGGTTTCCTTCAACAGTGGAATGCGGAGTTGCAAGATCCCCTGATTCGAATAACTCCTTCTATGCGGGAAAGTCTCCCATGGTGGTTGCTGCAGAAGAATCTTCTCAACTGCCATTCGATAGCTCCAGTGTCTTGGATAACAGTAACAACAGATGCCAGCAACAGGGGCTGGGGCGCTCTCTGTCTGTCAGAGGTAGCCCAGGGCAGGTGGGATTTTCCACCTCAGGAGGTGGTTTTGAACGTATTGGAGCTTTGCGCTGCCTTCCAGGCCCTTCGGGCTTTCCTCCATCTGACATCGGGGGCCTTAGTCTTCATGAGGTTGGACAATATGACAGCGGTATTGTATATCAAGAGACAAGGAGGCACTGTTCGCATCCCCCTGCAATGGCAAAATGAAGAGATATTATACGAGGGGTTGTTGTTCCCAAGCCATCAAAGTAGAGGCTCTCACGGATCAGTGGAGATTCCACAAGGCATATGCCTTTCCTCCAGTCCCGGTCATCCTTCAGTTTCTTTTGAGGCTCAGGCAGGAAGTAGCTGAAATAGTGGCAATCATCCCATATTGGCCCAACAGGCCATGGTTTCCTCTCCTGTTACAACTGAGTTACCGGGACCCAGTTCCGCTCCCTTCCAGACCGGATCTTATTCTACAGGGAACATCCCTTCATCCATGCCCATCTCATCTCCATCTGATGGTCTGGTGGTTGAGAGGAAGAGGCTGGAGGCGTTAGGATGCCCAAGTTCAGCATTGGCTACTTTGTTAAATGCCAGAAGACAGGGTACGAATAAAGTTTACCAGAGAATCTGGTCTAAATTTATGGACTATGTCTCATCTTCTGGTGGTTCTTGTAACAACCCAAAAATTAAGGATGTTTTAGGTTTTCTCCAATCAGATTTGTATCTGCCATTGTCTGTAAGTTCTTGTCAGGGCTGGCTTAGCCCTTCCTCCTCTGGGCTGGCCGCTCAGCTGTCGGCTAATTGCCAGCTCTCTTCTCTTTCCACAGTTACCAGCTGTTCCCAATGATGCTCGTCTGACCTGCCTATTTAAAGCCTTCCTGCTCACTTTTCCATTTGCCTTCACATTGGTCACATCACAGGGAACCATCTCCTGCTGTTTGTTTCAAGACTGGCTTGCTGACATCCCACCTGGCTTCTTATCCTGCTTGCGGTTGCTCTCCTTGGATCCCTGACTTCCGGCCTAGCTGATTACGCGATCTGGTTAATGAACTTTGGACTGGCTGACTACCCGATCTGGCTACAGGACTCTGACTATGCTTGACTACGCTTTTTTCTATTTACCTTTTTATTTTTATTAATAAACAAGTGTTATTTGATTGTACTTCTGTCTCAGTCTGTTTTATGGTTTCTGACAGTACACGAAGGCCATGAATTCAGAAAATACAGTCAATCCACTTGTTGATAATATTTTTTCCAAATTGGATGAGCAAGATCACCACATGGATCAGTTTGCCTTGGCGTTACAAACGCTCCTGAATCGCACAGCTCACCTGGAATCCCCCATGGTGTCTGCTCCGGTACAACCTGAGTCACAGGCCGTCCCTGCTGCTGTGCCAGTCTCTGTGCAGGTACCCGCCTTGAGTATTACCTCTATAAGAGGTATGTCTGGTTCTGCTCCGCTTCCCCAGCGATTTGGGGGCGATCCAGTTCAATGCAGAGGGTTTCTCAGTCAGGTTGAGATATACTTCGAAATGCTGCCCCAAGCGTTTCCCACGGACAGAAGCAAAGTGGGTTTTGTGATATCTTTGCTTTCTGAGAGAGCCTTGGCCTGGGCTAACCCTCTATGGGAGATGCAAAAACCTGTTGTCTTGTGTTACCCTCAGTTTGTGGCCTCCTTTAAAAGGGTTTTTGACGTTCCTGCACGCTCCGCTTCTGCTGCCAAGTGCCTCATGTCCATCAAACAGCGTACGAGAACTGTTGCTGACTACGCCATTGAATTCCGTACTCTGGCAGCAGAGGTTGCTTGGAACAACGAGGCCCTTGTGGCTGCTTTTTCTCATGGTCTCTCGGATTCCATCAAGGACGAGATAGCAGCCCGAGATATACCCACTGAGCTGGAGAGCTTGATCTCGTTTGCCATCCTCATTGACTCCAGACTCAGAGAAAGACTTTCTCTTAAGGAGCGCTTATGGAAGCCTCCTGTATGTTTGCCTCCGAGCTTTGTAGTCCCACCCATGCCTCCCTCACCTCCCATGCCTCCTGGTACCGAGTTGGTCAGTGAAGATGAACCCATGCACCTGGGCTTCACGCGTCTCTCTGCGGATGAGAGAGCCTTTAGGAGGAGGGAGAGATTGTGCCTTTATTGTGGCCAGGCAGGTCACTTTCTGAAGTCTTGTCCTACCCGTCCAGGGAACGCTCGAACCTTGAGGTCCTGTCATGGACAGACCTTAGGTGGCATTGTTTCGTCCCCAGTTATCCAGAAGGATAAGCCTCTGGTTTTGGTCACCCTTTCTTGGGCTGAGTCATCCATCGAGATACAGGCTCTAATCGACTCTGGGGCTGCAGGCCTGTTCATTGATGCTGCATTTGTTTCGTAGCACTCGATTCTGCTGCAGCTGCGTGACACTCCACTTGCCATTGAGGCTCTAGACGGGAGACCTTTACAGCCTGCCCATGTGGCTCATGAGACGGTTCTGTTGTCCATGGCCGTAGGGGCTCTTCACCATGAGATAATCCAATTCCAAGTTATTTCCTCACCCAGATTTCCGCTGGTTATTGGTTATCCTTGGTTACAGAGGCACAACCCCTCTTTTGATTGGCTCCATGCTGAGGTTCTCTCCTGGTCACCACAATGCAGTGAGACATGCTTCCTGAAGGTTTCCAAGATCCTGTGCACCGATTCACTCCCCTCCTTGCCGGAGGAGTACCGTGATGTTGGCGATGTCTTTGATAAGGGTCAAGCTAGTAGTTTGTCTCCACACCGGCCTTATGATTGTGCAATTGACCTTCAACCTGGTGCCATACCTCCTCGTGGCTGGGTTTACCCTTTGTCGGTCTTGGAGGATAAGGCCATGGAGGAGTATGTTGCTGACGCACTTTCTAGAGGTTTCATCCGCATGTCCTCGTCTCCTGCTGGTGCTGGTTCCTTCTTTGTGAAAAAGAAGAGCGGTGAACTGAGACCTTGTATAGATTATAGGGGTCTCAATCGTGTCACGATTAAGAATGCCTACCCGATTCCATTGATTACGGAGTTATTTGACCGCCTCAAGGGTGCAACGGTTTTCACAAAGCTTGACCTGAGAGGGGCATACAATCTCGTGCGCATTAAGGAGGGCGACGAGTGGAAAGCTGCGTTTAATACCAGAACAGGCCATCATGAATACCTGGTAATGCCTTTTGGCCTTTGTAATGCCCCGGCAGTTTTCCAGGAATTTATTAATGATGTCCTCCGAGATTTGTTGCAATTGTGTGTGGTGGTTTATCTCGATGATATCCTCATATTTTCCAAGTCCCTGGAGAGCCACCACACAGATGTCTGTCATGTACTTCATAAACTAAGAGAGAACAATCTCTATTGTAAACTGGAGAAGTGCGAACAGGTTACATTCCTGGGTTATGTAATTTCCACTGCAGTTTTTCGATGGACCCAGAGAAACTGTCGGCAATCCTACAGTGGCCTCGACCCTTGGGTTTACGTCCTCTGCAGCGTTTCCTGGGCTTTGCCAACTACTATCGGAAGTTTATTTGCAACTTCTCGTCTCTGGTCAAGCCTCTGACTGATATGACCAGAAAGGACGGTAACCCACAGAGTTGGTCTCCGGAGTCCATTAAGGCCTTTGAGACTCTCAAGGCTGCCTTTGTTTCTGCTCCTGTGTTGGCACATCCTGATCCTATGTTGCCTTTTATCCTAGACGTTGATGCTTCTGAGATGGGAGTTGGCGCCCTTCTGTCTCAACGTCCTAACTCTGAGAGCGCTATGCATCCGTGTGGCTACTTTTCCAAGAAATTGTCACCTGCTGAGTGCAATTATGAGATTGGTGAAAGAGAGCTGTTGGCGATCATTTTAGCCCTGAAAGAATGGAGACATCTCCTTGAAGGTACCACTGTGCCCGTTCTTATTCTTACTGACCATAAGAATCTTACATTCTTGTCTGAGGCTAAGCGACTCTCCCCCAGAAGGGCATGATGGGCTCTTTTCTTGTCGAGCTTTAATTACATTGTCTCATTCTTACCTGGTACTAAGAATGTAAGGGCTGATGCCTTGTCTCGACAATTTTCCTCCACTTCCAAGTCGGAGTCGGTTTCGGTTCCTATGATTCCTCCTGATCGTATCTTGGCTACGGTTCGCACCAGTCTTACTTCTTTGGGTGACAAAATTCTTGCTGCTCAGGTCCATGCTCCTCCTGATAAACCTTGTGACAGCTGCTTTGTCCCAGAGAGTCTCCGTACTGCTGTGCTCCATACTTACCATTCTCCCAAGGCAGCTGGCTATCCTGGGAATAATCAACTAATTTGGGCCATCTCCCAACAATTCTGGTGGCCTAGTCTACGGGCTGATGTTACTGCCTTCGTAGCTGCCTGTCCCGTGTGAGCTCAGAGTAAGATTCCACGACACCTTCCAGTGGGCCTCCTACAACCCATACCCAATGGAGAGAGGTCCTGGACTCACCTGTCTATGGATTTCATTGTGGAATTGCCCAACTCCCAAGGCAACACTGTTATCCTTATGGTGGTTGACTGGTTCTCAAAGATGTATCATTGTATTCCACTTAAGAAGTTGCCCACCTCTAAGGAACTGGCTTCCATTTTTGCTCGGGAGATCTTTCGCTTACATTGTGTCATGGTTATGCAGTGATCTTCCTCTGGTTGCTTACCTCCCCTCATGTCTTCTGACTAAGAGGCCAGCTACTTCCACCTGGTGGTTTTTATAACCTCTCCTCTAAGCATGGCTCCACCCCAGGCCCTATCAGGGAACCCTATATTAACCTGTGCACTGCAAGCCAACAATGCTGATCAACCATTGTGTATTCATTGTGTGTTTGGCTTCCTGGTTCCTGCTTGCCGTGTGCTCTATGTTTGACTCTGTTACCGACCTTGGCGTGTTCTCAGTGATTCCTGTCTGCTTGTGACCTTGACCTTTTGCATGTCCCTGACCATCCCTGTCTACCTGTGACCTGAACCTTTGGCGTGTACTTTGTTGTTCCTGTCTGCTGGTTGCCCTGACCTCTGCCTTATCCCTTTACTATCCTTGTTGTTCCAGCCTGCTGCTTCCTTCTCCTGTAGTCTACTGTGAGCGTGAGCTGTGAGACCCTAGGGGCCGTGACCTGGAGCCAGACTGCAGCGAAGTCCATCTTCACCACTGGAGGCTCTGGCGAACACCCGCTGGCTCTTAGACTCCACGCCCTGAGGAATCTATGCTCCAGCTCCCATTGGGATCTGTGTTAGTGATCCTGTAGACCTGTGTCCTGAATCTCCCTGGGTACAGGGTCCACTACCTAGCGGTGCACTTCCAACTCCTACGGAGTGCATCTGTCAACTGGTCTCAGGTGACCTGACAGTTTGATCAGCCATGGACCCAGCTGATGTGCCACTACCCGCAGATGATCCATTGCAGGGCTTAGTTCGCAGACTTGAGACCCAAGAATCGCATCAGACCCAGGTGATGCGATTCCTTCAGGATTTGGCATCCCGTGTTGAACAGGTTCAGGCCTCATTAGGACCCTCGGTTCAACAACCTCAACCGCTATCTGCCGCTGCACCTATCGCATCAGTCACAGCCACACATTCATTACAACTACCAGCTCCGGCCCGTTTCTCTGGGGACTCCAAGGCTTGCAGAGGGTTCCTTAGCCAGTTCACAATTCATTTCGAACTTCAGCCCCAAAACTTCCTGTTGCCACCATCCCAGTATCTTCTGCTCTTCCCGCTGTATATAGCGATCTCTGCAATAGTCGGACTCATGCACTCTCTGGGTCATGTGGTAATCTGGATGAGGGGCCCACCTGTGAACCTGAGTCGATCTTTCGCTCCAATTTGCATGACCATTTACCTTTGCCTGTCCCTAATCTCCCTTGGACGCACAGCCAGGCTAACTTGTCTGAAAGTTCCAGAGTCACTGTGCCCTGTGATGCGATTGAGATGGTCGCTACACCTGACAATACTATTCAGTCAGCCTCTGCACCAGTTATGCCAGTCCAGCCCATGCCCAATGAGCTTCCTGCTTCTTGTTCAGGACCTTCTGTAACCTGGCCTCACCCTACTGCTACTGTGTCCGTTCAAACCCGTTTAAGAGGCTCAATCCATACTTTGGATAGACTGCCTAATTCGGCCATGTGGGGTTTTCAATCTTTTTCTCAGGGCTCTCTGCATTCTGTTTGTGTTTCAGCTATCCAGCTTGACTCTTGTGACATGTCACCTTCTAACCAACCTGACCTCAGGGATCCACTGACCCCTGCCCAGTCTGGTGGTCCTGTGCTGGATCTCCAGCTCATCTTTAAGGGTCTGGGGGACCCTGCTCAGACTCCTGATCTTCTCATGCCCTTACCCATTCCTAAAAAGCCTTTAGTCCTCAAGTCCTCCAGTGCATTGCTGGCTCATGATTGGCCAAGCATGCACTGTGACCCCGCATGCTTGGCCAATCACAGCGCCGGCAGCGAGGAGAGCCATGATTGGCCACAGGCAGGATGCCTATGGCCAATCATAGCTCAGGCTGTGTAGTACACGCCCCACACTATATAAGGCCGCCAGCGCGGCGGCCCTATGTAGTGTGTTGGCGTCTGTAGCAGTTAGTGGGTGTTCTGTGTACCTTCAACACAGTATACACCGATCGTTATCGGCCGATTTTTTGTTCTTGCTCTTCTGTAGTGGTTGTTGTCTGCGTGCCCTGACCACAGTATACACCGCTATATTCACCTATATAGCTAGCGATATATCTATCTTTTATAATAGAGCTTGCAGTCAGTGTTAGGAGATTGTGCGTGCTGTCTGCGTGCTCTGAACCCAGTATACACCGCTATATCCACCTATATAGCTAACTATCTTGCTCATTTTAAATAGAGCTGTCAGTCAGTGTTAGGAGATTGTGCGTGCTGTCTGCGTGCTCTGAACGCAGTATACACCGCTATATCCACCTATATAGCTAACTATCTTGCTTGTTTTAAATAGAGCTTGCAGCCAGCGGTAGGAGATTGTGCGTGCTGTCTGCGTGCTCTGAACGCAGTATACACGGCTATATCCACCTATATAGCTAACTATCTTGCTCGTTTTAAATAGAGCTTGCAGTCAGCGGTAGGAGATTGTGCGTGCTGTCTGCGTGCTCTGAACCCAGTATACACCGCTATATCCACCTATAGAGCTAACTATCTTGCTCGTTTTAACCTATACGGTTTAGGAGATATTTGCCCGAAGATGGGCACCGCTGTCTACGGCGCATACGCCGTAGACAGCGGTGCGCAGGCGCACTGAGCGTGGCATTCTCGATAACGAAGATGCTGCGCGTCTCGGCTCCCATGCGCATGCGCGGGAGTGACGTCATCGCGGCTTCGCCGAATGACAGCGACGGAGCTGCGAGACCCACCGAGAAGATGGATGCGCCGGACTACAGGGGACAGCAGTGACTTCGCTGGCTCCTGTGTCAGGTAAGTGACACATAATGGGCTACTATGCAATGCATAGTAGTCCATTATGCTTTGCCTTTGCTGGGAATGAAAGAGGAAGTAAACTCATCAGGGTTTACTTCCTCTTTAAATGCCCTGATTCCTGTGTAAATGACACTGGCAGTGAAGGAGTTACAGTTACCGCTAGGGGGCAGTGTAGGGGTAGGGTTGCCACCTGTCCAGGATTCATCTGGACAGTTCGGGTTTGGAATCATGTGTCCGGGTTTCAGACTGTCTGCAACCCGGACACATTATTTAGACTGGCCTATGGCTTCCCAGCAGGTTTGCTGGCTGCAGTTGTCTAAGCTGAGAGTGTCTGTTACTCTCTTTTACACTCCCCAAAGCCAACATTAACAACCCCCCCCCCCCCCCAAACACATACAGACAGGAGAGGAGAGAGGGCTCAATCTTCACCTCTTCCCCCCACCCCTACCCCTCTTTGTCTGCCCACACTCCAATCCCTGGCACTGTGCCTCAGAAAAGGGAAATTTGGGCCAGAAATTTGAAGTCCAGCAGCCTCAGATCCAACTGGATGAGAGGTGCTGACTGTCAAGAGGTGAGTGAGCTCACCATCCATCTGTGATTGAAGTTTCCCCCTTCACTCTCTTGGCTCTGAGTAAGTACACTAAGGCAAATCAGGGTTCTCAGAGCATCCCTTATATCAGAGTTCCCCTTTACACCAGAGGCCACAGTCTTTCCCCTTACATCAGAGTCCTCTCCGTACATCAGAGTTCTCAGTGTTCCCCCTTAGATCAGGGTTCCCAGCGCATCCCTTATGTCAGAGTCCCCAGAGTTCTCCCATACATCAGAGTCTGCAGATGTGACGGACTGGGGTTTATATGGTCACAAAACAGACAACCCAAAGCAAAGTACATATTCATTTTTTTTTATTTTTACACATCTCCCTTCTATTCTATTAATAACCAGTAGATGGCAGAGAAGGTACACAAACAGAGTCTATATAAGGCCACACACCATGTGACTGGAAATTAAACTACTTCCAGCCATAAAGTCAGTGGTCATATCTCATGCTGTTTGTGTGATTCTTTGCAGGTATGTACTCTAAATTGTTCCTAATCTGTATTAACCTGTGATAAAAAGATTCCTAAACATCTTGAGCAGATGCAGAAAAAGTCTCAGCAGATTTTATGCTATAGTTTTGCTGTAATTAGAAGTTTAGAACAGCATGTGTGAGAAACAAGGGAAAAGGGCATAAGAACATGAAAATACTGCATTAGTCAGAACAAATGTCTATGATAAACACTAAACCTTTCTAAATAGGTATATTTAAACCTGATTTATTGAAAATTGCATAGATTTATAGAAGCACATGTTTTCTGTTATTTAATATAGAAAAAAACCTATTGTATGTAAAGCTTATGTATTGCATCATACAGACATGCAATGTGCACCATCTAGTGGTTAAAAAAGAGTACCACCATGAAAATATTTGTATTAAAGCAATACATTGCTAGTATGATTATTGCACACTTAAAGTGTACCAGAGAGATAAAGATAATTATCTATAACACTGAATAACAGGGATATATATGTTATTAAATTTAGTAATGTTCATTGTTATAACTACGTTTTAGAATACTTTAGTTAAAATCTGTATTATATATATTGTTAATGGTTATAAACATGTGACTATAAAAATGTAAAAGATGTATTGTTATGTAAAAATTAAACTACTTCCAGCCATAAAGTCAGTGGTCATATCTCATGCTGTTTGTGTGATTCTTTGCAGTCCACGCCAAGCTGATCACCTTATCTCATCGCGTCTACAATCATCGGCTCTCTTAATTAACATTTTGAGGCCGGTAACACAGAGCCCCCCCCCCCCCTGCTTACAGTGAAAGGGAACTCTGCGAATTCAGATGTAAAGAGGAACTCTGTGGAATCTGATGTAAAAGGGAACTCTTGTTATTAACTTCATATGTTTAGAAATGTTATTTAGTAGCAAAATATATGTATAGTTTATACTATAAAAAAAAAAATTGCTGTGCACCGGTAAAGTGTTCGGGTTTGACTTGAAGAAAAGGTGGCAACCCTAGTGTAGGGGTTATGTATGACATTATGTGTTTTTTTTATTGTAAGGGGGCATGGCCTGGCATGTGACGTCACTGATCGTCTTTCCCTATAACAGGGAACAGACGATCGGTGACAGACACAGTAGGAAGCACGGGGAGAGGTATGTTTACACAGACCTCTCCTCGTTCTTCAGCTCTGTGACCCGATTGTGGGACACCAGCGGCGTTCAGGTCTGCTGGTCCCACGGTCACGGAGCTCAGGACCGGGTCAGGAGCACGCCGCCACTGGCACGTCCCCGGTCCACGGCTGGGCACTTAAAGAGCAACGCACAGGTACTTGCTTGTGCTATACGTTGCCATTCTGCCAACGTATATGTGCAGGAGGCGGTCCTTAAGTGGTTAACCCTTTCATGACTAAGCCTATTTTTGGAATTTGGTGTTTACAAGTTAAAATCCATATTTTTTGCTAGAAAATTACTTGGAACCCCCAAACATTATATATATTTTTTTAACAGAGACTCTAGAGAATAAAACGGCGATTGTTGCAATATTTTATGTCACACGGTATTTGCGCAGCGGTGTTTTAAATGCAACTTTTTGGGAAAAGGGACACTTTCATGAATTTAAAAAAAAAAAACAGTAAAATTATCCCATTTTTTTTGCATAATGTGAAAGATAATGTTACGCCGAGTAAATAGATACCAAACATGTCACACTTTATAATTGCACGCACTTGTGGATTGACGACAAAGTACGGTACCTAAAAATCTCAATAGAGATATGCATATGCGGGCGCGACTTCCGTATGCGTTTTCTTTGCTTCGCGAGCTCGCGGGGACGGCGTTGCTTTAAAAAAAATGTTTTATTTTTTTATTTATTTGATTTATTTTAAAATGACTAAATTGTTTTAAAAAAAAAAAAAATTTGATCACTTTTAAAAGACCCCCCACCCCTCCTTTACACTTCAATGTATTCAGATCGCCGAAAACGGCGATTCTGAATACCGGATATTTTTTTTAAACCCTCGCCATTGGCAGCCGAGTAAACGGGAAGTGACGTCATGATGTCGCTTCCGTGTTTACTATGAGGAGACTGGAACGAAGCCGATTGCGGCTTCGTTCCAGTTCCTCCCCAGCGGCCGGAGGCATCGCACCAGGAATCGGTGCTCCCGATCGAGCGGCTCCTCAGGCATAACAGCCGAGCAGCTTTTAGCCGCATCGGTTGTTATGGCTGGATAGCCAATCGCCTGCTGAAAAAAACGGTACCGGGATGATGCCTGCAGGTGCGGGCATCATCCCGGTATACCCCCCAGAAGCCGAGTTCGCACATCTGCATACGCTCGGCGGGAAGGGGTTAAATGTGCCGCGTCCCGCGCACAGAAGCGAATGCATACGTGAGTAGCGCCTGCATATGAAAATGTTGTTCAAACCACACATGTGAGGTATCGGTGCGATCGGTAGAGTGAGAGCAATAATTCTAGCCCTAGACCTCCTCTGTAACGCAAAACATGCAACCTGTAGAATTTTTTAAACATCGCCTATGGAGATTTTTAAGGGTAAAAGCTCCAGTCCACAAGCGGGCGCAGTTTTAAAGCATGACATGTTGGGTATGAATTTACTCGACGTAACATTATCTTTTACAATATAAAAAAATTGGGATAATATCTTATTTTTTTTATTCAAAAAAGTTTTTTTTTTCAAAAAAAAGTGAGCTTGTAAGACCGCTGTGCAAATACGGTGTGAAAAAAAGTATTGCAATGACTGCCATTTTATTCTCTAGGGTGTTCGGTGTTAAAAAAAATATGATGTTTAGGGGTTCTAAGTAATTTTCTATATAAAAAAACAGTTTTAAACATGTAAAAAACAAAATCTCAAAATTAGGCTGGTCCTTGAGTGGTTAAAATAAAAATTGTGGAGTTGTGGGCAGTGGAGCTCAAGCTGCAGTGATTAACAATAAAGTTCAGTTAAAAAAAAAAAGTGGAGTGGAGGCCCCATGCTTCCTGTCATCGGTGTAGCTCCACTCTGCAGCTAGATCCCCTTGGAAAAAACGTGCTAAAGGTCGACGGGAAGTGACGTATTAATTGTGAGGTTTTTTTTTTTTTGTTTTTCAACCTCGCGGGTGCTGAAGGAGAGTGCGGGTTGCATGCAGTGAATTTTCTTTGTCCTCTTTCTTTTTCGGACGCTTCTGAGAGGAAAAAGAGCAAGATGGTGGTCGTGGGAAAGACTAGCGCCATTGCGGCAGGCGTTTGCGGGGCCTTGTTTTTGGGTTACTGCATTTACTTCGACAGGAAACGGAGGAATGATCCCAACTTCAAGAACCGTCTGCGGGAGAGTAAGAGCGGAATTTATTGCTTTACAATCCGTTTGATTTATGTGACACGGGATTAGTAAAGCACGTGTACCAGTCAGGTTTTCTCTTGTATCGTTCAGCCTTTTCTGTGGAGGACTTCCTGTGGCTTTTAGCTCTGTAGAAATAAGGGGATCACTTGTTGCATATCCAGGGGATTTATAACGTGCGTTTATGAATTCTAGCTTACCTTTTTTTTTTATATATGTTTCAGCGTGGACAACAGATTCATGCACCTGTTAGAAACAATGAATTTGCTGCAAGCAGTGCTTGCCAGGCTATCCATCCTCAGCAAGGATGAGCTTAGCCACGTTCGTACACAAGTCTGAACCTGCCTGAGCTATCCTGCCAGGGAGCTGTCAAAGCGGACAGCTAATTGTAGGCGGTGGGATAATTATGAAACCACTCCCATTTGTCCCACTTGTGCAGAAACAAACGCACAGACTCCACTTTAGAGTAGCAAAAGGTAGGAATCTGCAACAAAGGATGTTGTAATCCCTGCAATGTACATAGATCACCCAGAAGGAATTTTTTATGGGACATACTAAAAGGAATGACAGAATGGAATGCCCATAGACTTTAACAGGGAGATGGAATGCCCATAGAGAATAATGGAACAAAGTGGAATGCCCATAGAGAATAATAGAAAAGAAAAATCAATTAGTCTTTAGACATACCAAATGTATTTTTTGCTAACCTACTTTTAAATATCAGTGGCCATGTTTAATTTTGAGATTAGGTGGGATTATTATTTGTTTTCTATGGAATGACAAACATGACAGAAGGGAATGTCCATAAAGTATAATGGGAAGTAAAATATAAACTAATTTGCAGGCAAATCTGAGTGACATAGCAATTTATTCTTTACCACAGCTGTTCCTCAAGTAGAGTATTAGATTGTAAAATTGAGATTATTTGGGATTACAGCTGTTTTCTATGGAATGACAGATAAATAATAGAAAGGAATGCCCATAGAGTATAATGGGAAGCAAGATGTGTCCTGGAGTCAAAACCATGGTCATATCAGATCATTCTTTAGCAAACATACTCTCTATGTCCAGTGGTGATGTCCAAAATTCACATTAAGTGGGATTAATTTTGGTTTATATGGAATGACATGCATATGACAGAGTGGAATGCCCATAGAGTATAATGGGAAGCAAGATGTGTCCTGGAGTCAAAACCATTGGTCATATCAGATCAGTCTTTAGCAAACATACTCTCTATGTCCAAAATTCTGATTAAGTGGGATTATTATTGGTTTCTATGGAATGACAGATAAATAATAGAAAGGAATGCCCGTAGAATATCATGGGGAGCAAGATGTGACCTGGAGTCAAAACCATTGGTCATATCAGATCAGTCTTTAGCAGACATACTCTCTATGCGTTCGACTCTAAACAACAAGCTCATCCCTAATCGTCAACGATCCGTGATCCGAATTAGAGGTCGACCGATATGGGTTTTTCTCTGGCCGATGCCGATATTTAGAAATCGTGGTGGCCGATAGCCGATATATAATGCCGATTTGTTTTTTTTTTTTTTTTTTTTTTTTTTTTTTTTTGGGCCGATATGTTAGGCCGATTTTATTTTATTTCTTTATTTTTTTCCTTTTTTATATATTATTTTTTTTTTTAATCCCCCTTGATCTAAAACACCTTTCCCACTGGGGCGTTTTTCAGGCGCTTTTGGGCTAAAAATAGCGCCTGTAAAGTGCCTGCAAAATGGCTCCCCTGCAGTCTGTGTGAAAGACAGAGCACTTTCACACTGAGGCGATGCGCTGGCAGGATCTTAAAAAAATCCTGCAAGCAGCACGTTTGGAGTGGTGTATACCGCTCCTCCACCACTCCTGCCCATTGATATGAATGGGCACCACTGCCGAAGCGCATGCAATGCGATTTGGCAGCAGTGCTTCATGGGCGCATTTAACCTCTTCCTTGGCCGCTAGCTGGGTTATATGTGCCCCACTAGCAGCCAAATAGCACCGCTAAAATGATGGTAAAGAGCCGCTAAAACTTGCGTTTTACCATCAACGCCTGCCCGCTCCAGTGTGAAAGCAGCCTTCATAAGTGATACAGAAAATTTCTTACATTTAAACATTTATTAAACAAAACAAACCTCCAATCAGTTTACTTGTATGTATGATTTAGATAAAAAAAAAAAAACCTATGTATTAAATAAAAACAGGTAGTCAAAACTTTTGGACAAAAAAAAAAAAAACGGGCTAACTTTACTGTTTTATTTTATTTTTTAAATAGTGTATTTTTTTCCCAAAAAAATGCATTTGAAAGACCTCTGTGCAAATGCCGTGTGACATAAAATATTGCAACAACCGCTATTTTATTCCCTAGGATCTCTGCTAAAAAAATATATATATAATTTTTGGGGGGTCTAAGTGATTTTCTGGCAGAAAATACAGGATTTTTTATTTGTAAGCAACAAGTGTCAGAAAAGATTTAGTCTTTAAATGGTTAAACTGAGAATTTCTACACACAGAGATGACTTCATTCATTCAAGTGTAAACATTGTATCATTTTGTTCTTTTCTTGGCAGCCTGCCCAGAGAGGAGGAAAGATGTTTCTATGACGACTCAGGCAACTTACACTGACTTCTATACAGAAGTAATTTCAAAGTCCCGCTGTAGTTCTAAATCGGCTTTTTATCAGCACAATCGGCCGATGCCGATTAATTAAAAAACGCAAATATCGGCCGGCCGATATATCGGTCGACCTCTAATCCGAATGGGTCACCCTGCTCGGATCGGCACACGCCGCGATCCACGGAGCGCTCCGCAGTCACGGCCTTAGGAGAGGCCGAGGCTTAGGCTTAGCTACGAAAGCGGCGGCCATCTTTCTACACCCAGGCCGTTTACAATGTGATCGCTCCATCATCACTTGTAAACAAACCAGCGTCATGTCATGACGTCGGTTCCTCTCTCCCCTCTCTGTACTGAGCTGTACAGTGGAGGGGGAGAGATCGGATGGATGCAGCGCTGTGGGCAGCATCTGTAGTGCCAACAGCGCTGCTCTTTGACAGCCTACTCTGCCATGCCCTGACAATACCCTGCCAATTCTCTGCCAATACCCAGCCGTGCTCAGCAATACCCAGCCGTGCTCAGCCAATATTACAGTGGGGGAGATTGTGGATATTACAGTGGGCACTATATGGCGATGGAATTTTCACAGGTTTTTGCAATTTCAATTATTATTTTCTGAACCCAAAAATGATCCGATCCGTGACTCTGATCCAAGGAACGATCCAATCTGTGAGTTATTTGATTCGTTGCACCCCTACTCTATGGGCATTCCCCTTTGTCATTCCATAGAAAACAATAATAATCCCACTTTATCTCAATTTTGAACAACACCACTAAACATAGAGAGTTGTGCTGGAATCACAAATAATCTCAATATTACTATATCCTTCTCTACTTGAGGAACACCTGTGGGAAAAGATAAATCGCTATGTGTCTCAGATTTGCCTTGAAATCAGTTTTATATTTTGCTTCACATTATACTCTATGGGCATTCCATTCTGTCATTCACCCTTGTCATTCCATAGAAAACAATAATAATCCCACTCAATGTCGCTCAATTTGGACATCACCACAGAACATAGAGAGTATTTTTGCTAAAGATTGATCTGAAATGACCAATGGTTCTGACCACCTTGCTTCCAATTGTACTCTATGGGCATTCCACTCTCGTATGTTTGTCATTCCATAAAAAAAAAAAAAAAAAATCCCACTTAATGTCAAATTTGGACATCACCACTGAACATAGAGAGTATATCTGCTAAAGAATGATCTGATATGACCAATGGTTTTGACTCCGGGACACATCTTGCTTCCCATTATACTCTATGGGCATTCCTTTGTATTATTTATCCGTCATCCCATAGAAAACAGCTGTAATCCTAAATAATCCCAATCTTACAATCTGCTTCTCTACTTGAGGAACAGCTGTGGTAAAGGATAAATTGCTATGTCACTCAGATTTGCCTGCAAATGAGTTTATATTTTACTTCCCATTATATTCTATGTGCATTCCACTCTGTCATATGTATGTCATTCCATATAAAACAATAATAATCACGCTTCAACTCAATATTACACATTGCCTTTCATTATGGACAGAATGTCTTCTAAAGATTGATCTGATATGTCGAATGGTTCCCAGTCCAGGTGACATTTTGCTTTCGATTCTACTTTGCGGGCATTCCTTTGTATTATCTGTCATTCCATAGAAAAGAGATGTAATCCAAAATAATATCAATATTAATATCTGCTGCGCTACTTGAGAAACACCTGTGGGAAAAGATAAGTCAATATGTCTCTCAGATTTGCCTTCAAAAAAGATTATATTTTGCTTCCCATTATGCTCTATGGGCATTCCTTTCTGTCATTCACCTTTGTCAATCCATAGTAAACAATAATAATCCCACTTCATCTCAATATTAAACATTGTCACTGAACATAGAGAGTATTTATGCTAAAGATTCTTCTGATATATTGAATGGGTTTGATTCCAGGAGACATCTTGCTTCCCATTATACCAGGGCTCGACAAAACCCGGTCGCCAGGTTGCATTGGCGACTAGAATCAGCGACCTTGCGCCTGGGGCAGCATAGCTAGGGGTATCCCGTCTCCGTGGACCCCCCCCCCCCGCGCGATCGCGTCGGGCCGCGCCGCAGGCGGCCGGTAATTGAGCCCCCGGCTTTGAGGCCTTCTGTGATCCTATGGTTCCTTCTGGAATCTGGCGCCCTCTTGTGGTGGCCGTTGGAATTACAACCAACAATGCTAATGGGCCAGTCTTTCTCCATCCCTTTACTTAGAACCCCTAAACAAAAAAAAAAAAATATATATATATATATATATATATATATATATATATATATATATATATATATATATATATATATATATATATATATATATATATATATAATATATATTTTTTTTTATTATTATTTATTCTAACACCCTAGAGAGTAAAATGGTGGTCGTTGCAATACTGTCTGTCACACCATATTTGCACAGCGGACTTACAAGCGCACTTTTTTTGGGGAAAAATTTTTTATTTAATAAAAAAAAAAAAAAAGACAACAGTAAAGTTAGCCCAATTTTTTTTTTTTTTTTATATTGTGAAAGATAATGTTACGCCGAGTAAATCGATACCCAACATGTCATGCTTCAAAATTGCGCCCGCTCATGGAATGGCGACAAACTTTTACCCTTTAAAATCTCCATAGGCGACGTTTAAAAAAATTCTTCAGGTTGCACGTTTTGAGTTACAGAGGAGGTCTGGGGCTAGAATTATTGCTCTTACTCTACCGATCGCAGCGATACCTCACATGTGTGGTTTGAACACCGCTTTCATATATGCGTTCGCTTCTGCACGCAAGCTTGGCAAGACAGGGCACATTTAAAACAATTTTTTTTTCTTATTTTAACTTTTATTTTTATTTTTTTCACTGTTCTTTAAAAAAAAAAAAAAAAAATGTGTGTCACTTTTATTCCTATTACAAGGAATGTAAAAATCCCTTGTAATAGAAAAAAGCATGACAGGTCCTCTTTTATATATGAGATCTGGGGTCAGAGAGACCTCACATCTCATATTTACACTAAAATGCAATTTAAAAATGTCCCTCTAAGAGCTATGGGCAATGACTTGGAGACAGGTGGGGGGCTGGGGGCGCTATCTTCCCCTCACTCGTCTCCATGTCAGGCCAGGGACAGGTCCAGATCGCCGTCACGGACCCGGCTCCTAACTTTTTTAGCTGGCTCCTAGATTCCAAGCAAATTTGTCAACCCCTGCATTATACTCTATAGCAGGGATATGTAATTAGTGGACCTTCAGCTGTTGCAAAATTACAAGTCCCATCATGCTTCTGCCTGTGGCTGTCAGAGTCTTGCAGAGCCTCATGGGACTTGTAGTTGGAGGTCCGCTAATTGCATATCCCTGCTCTATGGGCATTCCTTTCTATCATTTGTCATTCCATAGAAAACAGCTGTAATCCCAAATAATCTCAATTTTACAATCTGCTACTCTACATGAGGAACAGCTGTGGTAAAGGATAAATTGATACGTCTCTTAGATTTGCCTGCAAATGAGTTTATATTGTACTGCCCATTAGAGGTCGACCGATATGGGTTTTTCTCTGGCCGATGCCGATATTTAGAAATCATGGCGGCCGATAGCCGATATTTGATGCCGATTTTTTTTTGGGCCGATATGTTAGGCCGATCTTATTTATTTATTTTTAATCCCCCTTGATCTAACACACCTTTCCCACTGGGGAATTTTTCAGGCGCTTTTGGGCTAAAAATAGCGCCTGTAAAGTGCCTGCAAAATGGCTCCCCTGCAGTCTGTGTGAAAGACAGAGCGCTTTCACACTGAGGCGATGCGCTGGCAGGATCTTAAAAAAAAAAAGTCCTGCAAGCAGCACGTTTGGAGTGGTGTATACCGCTCCTCCACCACTCCTGCCCATTGATATGAATGGGCACCACTGCCGAAGCGCATGCAATGCGATTTGGCAGCAGTGCTTCATGGGCGCATTTAACCTCTTCCTTGGCCGCTAGCTGGGTTATATGTGCCCCACTAGCAGCCAAATAGCACTGCTAAAATGATGGTAAAGAGCCGCTAAAACTTGCGTTTTACCATCAACGTCTGCCCGCTCCAGTGTGAAAGCAGCCTTCATAAGTGATACAGAAAATTTCTTACACTTAAAGCGGAGGTCCACCCTAAAATGGACCTTCCGCTCATCGGAACCCTCCCCCCCTCCGGCGCCACAATTGGCACCTTTCAGGGGGAGGGGGGTGCAGTTACCTGGATAATCCAGGTAACTGCACCCACTTCCGGGCTAGCTCTCTGCGGAAAGGGGCGTACATTACGCCCCTTTCCGCAAGTGCCCCGCTGCCTGCTGGGAAACACACAGATCCCAGAGGCAGCGGGGACCGTCCTCATTGCGCAGCGCGGCTCGCGCATGCGCAGTAGGGAACCGGGAAATTAAGCCGAAAGGCTCCACTTCCTGATTCCCATACCCAAGATGGCGGCGGCAGCACTCGAGTGTCGATCTAGAGATCGGCTTCGGGTGCCGACATCGCGGGTGCGCTGGACAGGTAAGTGTCACTATTTTAAAAGTCAGCAGCTGCAGTATTTGTAGCTGCTGGCTTTTAAAAAAAAAAAAAAAAAAAAAAAAAAAAAAAAAACGCGGAGTCCCGGCGGACTCCCGCTTTAAACATTTATTAAACAAAACAAACCTCCAATCAGTTTACTTGTATGTATGATCTAGATTAAAAAAAAAAAAAACCTATATATTAAATAAAAACAGGTAGTCAAAACTTTTGGACAAAAAAAAAAAAAATGGGCTAACTTTACTGTTTTTATTTTAATTTTATTTTTTAAATAGTGTATTTTTTTCCCCAAAAAAATGCATTTGAAAGACCTCTGTGCAAATGCTGTGTGACATAAAATATTGCAACATCCGCTATTTTATTCCCTAGGATCTCTGCTAAAAAAATATATATAATTTTTGGGGGGTCTAAGTGATTTTCTGGCAGAAAATGCAGGATTTTTACTTGTAAGCAACAAGTGTCAGAAAAGATTTAGTCTTTAAATGGTTAAACTGAGAACTTCTACACAGAGATGACTTCATTCATTCAGAAGTGTAAACATTGTATCATTTAGTTCTTTTCTTGGCAGTCTGCCCAGAGAGGAGGAAAGGGTTGCTATGACGACTCAGGCAACTCACACTGACTTCTTACAGAAGTCATTTCAAAGTCCCTCTGTAGAATCGGCTTTTTATTAACACAATCGGCCGATGCCGATTATTTAAAAAACGGCAAATATCGGCCGATATATCGGTCGACCTCTACTGCCCATTATACTCTATGGACATTCCATTCTGTCATATGTTTGTCATTTCATAGAAAAAAAGAATAATAATTCCACTTAATGTGAATTTTGGACATCACCACTGGACAGAGTATGTCTGCTAAAGAATGATCTGATATGTCCAAAGGTTTTGACTCCAGGTCACATCTTGCTTCCCATTATACTTTATGGGCATTCCACTCTGTCATATGTTTGTCATTTCATAGAAAACAATAATAATCCCACATAATGTGTAATTTGGACATCCTTAAACATATAGAGTATGTCTGCTAAAGAATGATCTGATATGACCAATGGTTTTGACTCCGGGTCACATCTTCCTTCCCATTATACTCTATGGGCATTCCATTCTGTCATATGTTTGTCATTGCATAGAAAACAGCTGTAATCCCAAATCATCTCAATCTTACAATCTGCTACTCTACTTGAGGAACAGCTGTGGTAAAGGATAAATTGCTATGTCACTCAGATTTGCCTGCAAATTAGTTTATATTTTACTTCCCATTATATTCTATGGGCATTCCATTCTGTCATATGTATGTCATTCCATATAAAACAATAATAATCCCGTTTAATTTCGAATTTGGACATCACTGCTGAACATAGAGAGTATGTCTGCTAAAGATTGATCTGATATGACCAATGGTTTTGACTCCAGGTCACATCTTGCTCCCCATGATACTCTATGGGCATTCCTTTCTATTATTTATCTGTCATTCCATAGAAAACAGCTGTAATCCCAATCTTACAATCTTCTACTCTACTTGAGGACAAGCTGTGGCAAAGTTGAAATTGCTATGTCTCTCAGATTTGCCTGCAAATGAGATTATATTTTACTTCCCATTATACTCTATGGGCATTCCATAGAAAACAATAACAATCCTGCTTAATGTCGAATTTGGACATCGAGAGTATGTCTGCTAAAAATTGATCTGATATGACCAATGGTTCTGACTCCAGGTCACATCTTGCTTCCCATTATACTCTATGGGCATTCCACTCTGTCATTTAATTTTGTTTTGCCATAAAAAACAACAATAATAATCCCATCTAATCTCAATATTAAACATGGCCACTGATATCTAAAAGTAGGTCTTTAAAAAAAAAAAAAAACATTTATATGTCAAAAGAGTCTGTCACAAATTGAATTTTTTTTCCATTCTGTCATTCCTTTTAGTATGTCCCATTTTTTTTATTTTCCTCAACAAAAGTGGTGTTATGCTCTAACAATTCTTTTTAGAACTAGCCTTAAAGGGGTTGTAAAGCCTCAGTCAGAAAAAACTCCTGTGTTCCAGGGCCACCTTTTTTTCTTACCTGAACACTATCATTCCAGTGACGGGGACGAGCACACCAGCTTCAGCCAGTGTCAGGGGATGATTACGGGAATAGATTGATAGCAGCGCAGCCATTGGCTTCCGTTGCTGTCAATCAATTCCAATGGTGCGGGGGGCAGGGCCAAGTCCTGCTGTCTGTGTCAATGGACGCAGACAGCAGGACAGGAGCACAAGTGCCACGAGGGAGAGTGGCTCTCTAATGGGGCACTTGGGAAAAGGAGGAGGCGCCAGGAGCACTGCTGAGGGACCCCAGATGAGGATTGTAGCCACTCTGTGCAAAACCAACTGTACAGAGTAGATAAGTATGACATATGTGGGTTTTTTTTTTTTTTTTTTTTTTAGAAATCTTTTACTTACCCTTTAAAAAATATAATACATGTGTCATGCTGTTGCTGGCTGTGACATCCTCTCCTTCATCCCATGGATTGTCACATGAGGTCTGATCAGAGCTGCCTCTATGCGCTGTTCTACGTGTTTTGGCTAGGTGGGGGATGCAATCTATCCTTCAGCTGCCTGTAATTGACATTTAGATTGTGGCAGAACCCCTGGGGACATCTTGTGGAACCCCAGTTTAGAAACCCTGCTCTGGACATTCACCTAGCCTTCCTACAGCCTTACAGATAGCATGAAACCTTCTTGTACCAACATCATTTTGTGAGTACTCTTTGTGGGCTGTCCCTCACTTGTATACTTAGGATGGATAGTCCTGGTAGCCCTGCCAGCTTATGCTCCTCAAAGTGCTATAAGGTCTTGTAGTT
This sequence comes from Lithobates pipiens, assembly GCF_037356315.1. Taxonomy (NCBI): domain Eukaryota; kingdom Metazoa; phylum Chordata; class Amphibia; order Anura; family Ranidae; genus Lithobates; species Lithobates pipiens. The sequence goes on from NW_027507758.1 coordinate 211,971,282, forward strand.
TACTCTCAAAGGGACCTGATGCCACTGGCTGTACAATCCTCAGTGTCTTCTCTAACTTCTTCAGGGTCAATGGTCCAATCTGTCATATCTAGGGAAGAATTATCTGCACAGGGGCCACACGTGTGATTCCATGTCTTCTCGATGATACAAGCTGCTTTGCCGCCTCACCTGTTGCCTGATATCTGAGACACTCAAACTTGGCTCCTGCGTTTATTGCAATTCCTTCTTACCAGGCATGCTGGTCCCTTGTATCCATTTTGTGTGTAATTTGTAGGGGAAGCTCCTCACTTGGTGGATTACAGGTACTAGGGAGCACATAGGACAGTGAATAGAGGTTCTGCTTCAGACCCTGAGGAAGCTCCAAATACCTCTCAGGTTGATATCTGTTCCCTTGTTCTGAGGCAAGATCTTACATTAACACTATTGTAGCACCCTAAGGCCTTTTTCACACTGAGGTGCTCCTAAACTGCACACTTTTGAAGAGCTTTGCAGGTGCTTTTGAAGAGCTTTCCATTCATTTCAATAGAGTGGGGTGTTTTTTCACCGACCTGCCAACACACTGCCCCAGTGTGAAAGGGGTCTAAATGTTTCCTGTCTCACTAAAGCAGAATTCTCTGCCGCTACGTCTGATCTATTCCAAAAGCTATTGCCACTTCTGGAATTTGTGGATACCAAAACCTGTAAATGCTCTTCTGCCTCTCCAATCCCTTCATACATTAAAGAGGAAGTAAATCTTGATGAGTTTACTTCCTCTTTCATTCCCTGCAAAGCATAATGGACTACTATGCATCGCATAGTAGCCCATTATGTGTCACTTACCTGACACAGGAGCCAGCTAAGTCACCGCTGTCCCCTGTAGTCCGGCGCATCGATCTTCTCGGTGGGGTCTTGCAGCTCCGCCGCTGTCATTCGGCGAAGCAGCAATGACGTCACTCCCGCGCATGCGCACGGGAGCCGAGACGCGTGGCATCTTCGTCATCGAGGATGCCACGCTCAGTGTGCCTGCGCGCCGCTGTCCACGGCGCATGCGCCGTAGACAGCGGTGCCCATCTTCGGGCAAATATCTCCTAAATCGTATAGGTTTGGGAGATATTTCTTGGACCTACAGGTAAGCCTTAATCTAGGCTTACCTGTAGGTCAAAGTGGTTTTAAAATGGTTGTAAACCTTTACAACACACTTTGACCTACAGGTAAGCCTAGATTAAGGCTTACCTGTAGGTCCAAGAAATATCTCCTAAACCTACATGGTTTTGGAGATATTTGCATGCGCCATCACCGAGAAGATGGATGCGCCGGACTATAAGGGACAGCGGTGACATCGCTGGCTCCTGTGCCAGGTAAGTGACACATAATTAACTACTATGCATCGCATAGTAGTCCATTATGCTTTGCCTTTGCAGGGAATGAAAGAGGAAGTAAACTCATCAGGGTTTACTTCCTCTTTAAAGCCTGAACTAGTTCACTTCCATTTGTAGAATGTGAAGGGGACGTTTTAGCAGAGATTGTGCAGAGTTTTTTACCACCAGAATTTAAGGTACTACTTTAGCTTCTTGCCACATGCTGGCTGGGATCCCACATTTAAAGCGGTAGTAAACCCGCAATTTTTTTTTTTTTTTTTTTTTTTTTTTTTTTTTTTAAAACCTGCAAAGCAAAAGGCATAATGAGCTAGTATGCACCGCATACTAGCTCATTATGAAATACTTACCTTAGAACGAGGCCCCGACATCTCGCCCGATCCACGCCGAGGGAGCCGACATGCTCCCTCGGCGTCTCTTCCGGGTATCGCGGCTCCGGCGCTGTGAGTGGCCGGAGCCGCGATATCGTCACTCCCGCGCATGCGCGCGGGAGATTTAAATCCGGCCGGACGAGCGCTGCCGGATTTTCACGGAGAGAACCCCCTTGTGCGCATGCGCCGCTGCAGTCAGCGGCGCATACCGAGGGGAATATCTCCTAAACCGTACAGGTTTAGGAGATATTTTTTTTACCTACAGGTAAGCCTTATTATAGGCTTTCCTGTAGGTAAAAGTTAAAAAAGTGGGTATACAACCACTTTAAGCATGAAAAAAGAAGGCAATTCCTAGAAAGCCTTTCCCTATACTTGATCAAGTGGAGTGGGCCTTATACAATGATTTGCCTAACTAAAAGTGGTTATATAGTTGCATAGTAGGTGAGGTTATTAATAATAATAATAATATTATTATTATTATTATTATTATTATTATTATTATTAGATTTATATAGCGCCGACAGTTTACGCATCGCTTTACAACATTAGGGCAGACAGTACAATTACAATACAATTCAATACGGGGGAATCAGAGGGCCCTGCTCGTTATTGTAATCTAGGAGGTTGAAAAAAGACACAAGTTCAACCAATGTGTGTGATTATATGTCAGTATTATATTGTATATCCCTGTATGTTGTGGTCATTCAGATGCTTATCTAATAGTTTCTTGAAACTATCAATGCCCCCCGCTGAGACCACCATCTATGAAAGGGAATTCCACATCCTTGCCGCTCTTACAGTAAACAACCCTCCACGTAGTTTAAGGTTAAACCTCTTTTCTTCTAATTTTAATGAGTGACCACAAATCTTGTTAAACTCCCCTTTTCAAAAAAGTTTTATCCCTATTGTGGGGTCACCAGTATGGTATTTGTATATTGAAATCATATCCCCTCTCAAGCGTCTCTTCTCCAGAGAGAGCAAGTTCAGTGTTCGCAACCTTTCCTCATAACTAATATCCTCCAAACCTATTATCAGCTTTGTTGCCCTTCTTTGTACTTGCTCCATTTCCAGTACATCTTTCCTGAGGACTGGTGCCCAGAACTGGGCAGCATATTCCAGGTGTGGCTGGACCAGAGTCTTGTAGAGCGGGAGAATTATTTTATCTCCTGGAGTTGATCCCCTTTTTAATGCATGCCAATATTCTGTTTGCTTTGTTAGCAGCAGCTTAGCATTGCATGACATTGCTGAGCCTATCATCTACTAGGACCCCCAGGTCCTTTTCCATCCTAGATTCCCCCAGATGTTCTCCTCCCAGTGTATAGATTGCATTCCTATTTTTGCCACTCAAATACTCTGTTATGCTCTGTCTGATAATTTTTATGCATTGTACCCCATGGAAGGGGAGTTTGAGAAGAGATGGACTGTTTCCACTGTTGACCCAGACATTCCTATAAAAAAAAAAAATCTATAAAATAATATATATCTGTAGGAAGGTTTAGGAAGTGCATATTGTATTTATATAGTTCAGCATTTCTCAACCAGGTGCCGAGGCATCCTGGTAGAAAAGATGAGATTGAGCTCCCAAACCCCAGCCCAACCCCAAATATACATTGGCATTGTGAGCTCGGCCAGAATACACTCAGGAAAGTGAAGGTAAAAGGAAGACAAGTGTGTGCTGTGCTCTCTGCCTCCCCCTACAGTGCAGTACCTGGCTGTGTGAGGGAAGGGACTGTACTGTAACTTTTTAAAGGCTGTATATGTGTGCTTGTATGTTACCTTTTTAATCCTGACCCCCTATTCCTGTACCATCAGAACTGCTTTTTTTTTTTTTTAGGGCTTGTTTATAATAACAGCAAGGACTGCCGCTCCTCTAAAAAGCAATCCACGCTCAATTGCTTTTCAGAGGCATTTGACAGGTGGTAGAGGCAATATGTTGCCTCCTCACCACCTGTAGATGCAGCGCCGCTACACCGCAATTACATGCAATGCACACAGTTGTGGGGTGGTTGCAGTACAGCCCCATTCACCTGGGAGTATACTTCCAGCTGCACTGTACACCCCCAGATGCTGCCTCTGCAGCTAAAGGGGAGCAGTTGGGGGTAGGGTACCGATTCCAGTTTTTTAAGACCGAGTAGCAATACTTTTCCTCAAGTACTCGCCGATACCGAATAATTTATTTTATTAACTTTGTGGTGGTTAGGGTGGAGGGAAGGGGGTTATTTGGGTTCTCAATCACTGCACTACAACACCCAGCAGACCTGCCCTCCCCCTCCAAGAAGTTCTGCAGCAGCAAAGCCTGGCTCAGTGCAGGACACACTACTCACCAGGCAGGCAGATCGGTCACCATGCAGAGTAGCCCGAGGAGGAGAAGCACATCGCAGGAGGACACAAAAAAACCGAGCCGCCATGGGAGGGGGTGCAGCCGGGGTGGGTCTACTGCAAGGAATGAAAATCCCCACTGACAGCTAAAACGTCATTGTTTAAGGAGGCGGCGGACCTGAAGGTATCGGTTTCAGGTATCGGCGCATTTGCACGAGTACCGATATACTCGTACAGATCTTAGTATCGGTGCAACTCTAGTTGGGGGTAGTAAAAATAGCAATGGCCTACTGTGAACTAGGGCTGAAACAACTAATCGATTACTATTTTCATAATCGATTAATCGGCCAGTAACAAAATGGGGTTCAAGTTAATGAGTCTGATATTTGCTAGATTGACCCTTTAAAAGTATATCTCTCCTCTAATAGTATATACACTATATCTCCTCTAATAGTTTATTCTGTATATCCCCTCTAATAGTATATACATTATATCTCTCCTCTAATAGCATATACAGTATATTGCTTCTAATAGTATATACAGTATATCTCTCCTCTAATAGTATATACCAGTGATGGCGAACCTTGGCACCCCAGATGTTTTGGAACTACATTTCCCATGATGCTCCACTACACTGCATAGTGCTAGAGCATCATGGGAAATGTAGTTCCAAAACATCTGGGGTGCCAAGGTTCGCCATCACTGCTATATACAGTGTGTGTGTGTGTGTGTGTGTGTATGTATATAGAGATCTCTCTCTTCTGTCTGTTATTCTCAGAGTGGATTAGATATTTTGGTCCCTAACCATATAGTTGGTTATTTATATTTTCTACTGCATAGAGATATTTAAGAATAAATTGGCTTATTTTTTTTTTTTTTTTTATTTTAAACTTGACATATTAACAAAATTATACACCACACTTTTTTTATTTATTTTTTTATTTTTTTATAGGTTATTAACCGATTAATCAAAACAATAATCGGGCAACTAATCGATTATGAAAATAATCGTTAGTTGCAGCCCTACTGTGAACAAGCCCTTGGTTCACATCTAGCAGCGCCTAGAGGCGATTCAGTTCGCATTGTGCGCTATACAAGTATTTCATTCATTCATTTGCATCTATATGGCTGTGTGTAGGGCAGTCCATTAATTTCATTGGCCTGCCCTACCTGCAGAAATGCTGGAAACAAAGTCCCTGAGACTTTTTAAAATTGCACCACACAAAAACGCCCTGCATTTGCCAAAGTCCATCTAGTTCAACCATAAAAATAATATACAATTGCAAATACCCAATCCTATACCCACAGTTGATCCAGAGGAATGCGAAAAACCCCAGCAAAGCATTATCCAATTTTCTACAGCAGGCAAAAACAATTCCTTCCTGATCCCCGAGAGGCAATCTGATTTTCCTTGGATCAACTTTACCTATAAATGTTAGTACCCAGTTATATTGTGTACATTTAGAAAATAATCCAGACCTTTTTCTTAAAGCAATCTACTGAGCTGGCCAGAACCACCTCTGGAGGGAGTCTATTCCACATTTTCACAGCTCTTACTTTGAAGAAACCTTTCCGTATTTGTAGAGGAAATCTTTTCTCTTTCTGTTAGGATTCTTCTTCTCTTGTGATCAGTCAAACTCCAGGTGTATTGAGAAGCAGACAATTTATTTTTGATGTGTGACACAAAAGGGTGAAGCTTACAAGCCAAAAGATGCAGTAAGACTCACACAAAGGAATGCATACCCCCCCCCTCCTAATACCTACAATAATACAGCCTCTATGCTTCTATTGGCTGAGGAAACACAGCTGCCTGGTACAAGTTGGTACTTTATTTTGGCTAATCAGGGTTTCCTGTACAATCTTATGCTACCATATATAGTTGAGCATAATCATCCTACAACTTACTAGGGAGTTAAAGCAAAACGATACAGCAAGTTAATTCCAAAACGTTCTCAGAAGTCATTTTAAAAATCAGTCTCTGGGTTATTGTTTTTCTAATAGTCACACAATAAACATTTAAAACATTTCGAACATTCCCTCCTCTTTCTGTGACTTTATCTCAACACATTTTGATGATAGTCCCTTTTGTTATACACTTTCAGACTGTATGTCATTAAGTTGAGCTTTGATGTCCACATAGATCTCCTCAGAGGTAGGAAGGCTTTGATACATTGTTCTTGAAACTGCAGTTTCAATCAGTTTTTGTGAAAGTCCTCGAATACAGGGAATGCAGCAGCATCCGCAAGTGACCAAAACGGCCAAAGCCACAGCGATTGAGATCAAACATGATGTGGTAAGTCCAGTCCATTTACCGAACCATCCTTCAAGCCAGTTTGTGAATGGATCATTAATACCTGAGTTTTCCGCTAATTCATTCGCTAGAGCAGTCAGTCCTAGACTCTAGTCACGGTCCCTCCAGGAGCTGTATTATTAGATAAAGGTGTAACACATGCTACCAAATGTTTTGCATACCCCTCTTTCAGCTAGGACCATATCTAAAGCCATTTGGTTCTGCCATAACATTAAAGATGTGGGGGCCAACTGTTCTGCTAGGCCCTTCACAGCATCCCTAGTATAGTTTACAAATCATTGTTGGTTATAGTATATATTTGTTGGTTATAGTGTATATATAGTTAATCCAGTCAAGATTTTTGTTTATAGTCACCCACCAGAGAAGAGACTCAAACTCAGCTGTCACCTGATTCCTGGCCTTAAACTCATCTGCCACCCCGCGAGGAATCTCAACCTTATCTATGTAAATCTGAGAGTCAAGTGACCCCATGGGAGAGGTGTCCCTCCGATACTGTTGGTGACTCTTACTCCACATGTGTTCTGACAGGATCCTCCGGGGCATAGCCAGCTGGACCATAGTGCAATTGCCTTGGGCATTGGCCGGTAGCCTAGCTCGAAGTTTCTTATCCGCACACATCCACCAGACGTCAGCTCTCTGAATGTCTTGTTCAACCCAGTCACCATTGTCTGTGTTAATCCTCCACACAGTAGTCATCGGGTAGTGACCCAAGATCCACCCCGCTATGGTTCCTTGGGGGTGCAAAACAAGTAAAGTTGCCTAAATACGCGGTAACTGCTGGAGGTATCTGAGGTCTCTGTACTGGGGGAAACAACAAACTCAATGTGTGACAGGTAGAATTTTTTGTTTCAGGTTTATAGCTCTTATTATACAATCACAACATACATTTTAAACCTTCTGGATCTGTATTGCAATCTAGAGGAAAAGGGACCGTTGCTAAATGTGGTCTGGCTTAGGCACAAACTAAACAGTTACTTTTTTTTTTTTTTTTTTTTTTTTTCCCTCTTGGTAACCAGTCTCCAAAGCTATTGCATCTTCTATTGTTAGATTTACTAATCTTATAGTTTTACTCAGAACTTCTATTTTAGTATGGCCTTCTTCTTTCCCTTCCATGTCTACCTTTTTCCTGTTGTCTGGTTTTATTAGGTGGTAATACCTCAAGGAAAAATTTGCCTGAGGGGTCAGTTCCTGACACCCATGCTCCCATAGAATACATCCGCTGATCTTCCTTCCTCGGTTCCTTTAATGTTATCGATAATTGGTTACAGTTCTTACAATGTGTGCAGGAAGAGTTGGCCGCTTCTGTAATTTTAGTCTTTCCTTTTATTCTACTCTTTTTAGGCCCTGGTAGATTATACCCCCAATCTTAATACACTGTGGTCCACGGGGCCTGATTCCATGCTTGACATCCTGTCCTATTCCAGAGCCAGCAAATGTATTTATCTGCCAATAGAAGTCCTCTAGCCCCAGTTGTATCCCTGCAATCTGACAGAAGGCTACCAGTATAGTGCTAGTTATTCCCTCTATAAAGGTTAGATTCAATGCTTTTCCTGTTCTTTCCCAATCCAAAGGTTCCTCTGTTCTTCATAACTTATAACCCCTCTTATGGATGCATCTCCAAGAGTCGCCAGTAACCCAAGGATAAATACTGTCCCTTTCATCCTAACCAGCTACAGAGTTCCAGTGGGGGTAGGGGTGTTGGATGGGGAGGGAGACTTCACCCGTTTAAGACAAGTCCACCTTGTGTGAGACCTCCTTTTGTAGCCGGATTTTCTGGACCTCTTGTAGCCTACTGGCCCTATTCTGCCTGTAAAACCTTTTTGTAATGGGACTGGTGAATCCAGGTAGACCTCTCTGCAATCCTTATTGCAGTAGGGGTAGTTAAGAGGACTTTGAAAAGACCATCTCACCTTGGGGAGTACCACTGCCTTTTCTTATAACTTTTTGTTAAGACCCAATCTCCCATATGCATCTCTTCTTGAATTGGACCTTCTAGGTCAGAACCAAAATCATTAGTACATCTTTGTCTTCACAACCTAGACATGTATTCTGCTAGTGTGTGCTCAGGCTACTCAGTAGGTGTTTCCTTTCATTGTAAGGGTATCTTTTATTTTTTTTATTTTTTTTTTATGGCCTTCCATGTATCATTTAAAATAGGCTTAAAGCTTCTTTTGTGGGTGTGATATGCATACTGGTCACAGCTACTAGTAGGCAGTACATCCAATTTTTACCCGTTTCTTCCATAGCTTTTCTCGGTTTGCTTTTTAGAATGCCATTATGTCTTTCTACCAATCCGGCTGATTGGGGGTGATAGGCACAATGGTATTTCACTTTAATTCTCATCACTTCTGTCAAATGTTGTAGTTTTATTTACAAAATGGGGTCCATTATCACTGTCTGTGCATCTGCGCTTCCTGTCGGGAATATCTCCACCCATTTGGTCAGGGTGTCTGATGACCAAACAATATTTCTTCCTTTCACATTTGTTTAATTCAATAAAATCCATGCAACTGTGTTGGAATGGATATTGCTGTGTGGGGAACTTCCCTTTCCGTGGTCCTATGCCTCCCTTAGCATTGTATCTTGAACATATAATGCATTGCATAGAGCAAAAAGGTATGTTTGTTTTTTTTTTTTTTTTTGTAGTGAAGCCATAGGCTGTACATACCTTTTTTAACCACTTGCCGCCCACCCTATTACAAATTGACGACGGCAAAGTGGTTTCATAATCCTAACCGGACGTCATATGACGTGATTAGGATTATGAGCCGCTGCGCGCCCCCGGGGGCGCACATCGCGGCGATCGTTGTTGCGGGGTGTCAGTCTGACACCCGGCAACTACGATCTCGGTAAAGAGTCTCCGACGGAGACTCTTTACCATGTGATCAGCCGTGTCCAATCACGGCTGATCAGTGTAAATGGGAAGAGCCGGTGATCGGCTTTCCCTCACTCGCGTCTGTCAGACGCGAGTAGAGGAGAGCCGATCGGCTGCTCCTCTGACAGGGGGGGTCTGTGCTGATCGATTATCAGCACAGCCCCCCCGAGGATGCCCACACTGGACCACCAGGGACACCACTAGACCACCAGGGAAAAGGTAATAAAAATCCATAATCCTCCCTAGACCACCAGGGTGCCAGTCAGCACAATGGGTGCCAATCAGTGGCCACAATGGGCATCACTGATTGGCATGCATTATTGTTTGGCACTGATTGGCATCCATTACTATAACACCTGTGCCGCCTGTGAGTGCCCACCTGTGCCGCCTGTGAGTGCCCACCTGTGCCGCCTGTGAGTGCCCACCTGTGCCGCCTGTGAGTGCCCACCTGTGCCGCCTGTGAGTGCCCACCTGTGCCGCCTGTGAGTGCCCACCTGTGCCGCCTGTGAGTGCCCACCTGTGCCGCCTGTGAGTGCCCACCTGTGCCGCCTATCCTTGCCAGCTATCAGTGCCAATTTGTGCCACCTATCCTTGCCAGCTATCAGTGCCAATTTGTGCCACCTATCAGTGTCCGTCCGTGTCGCCCATCCGTGCCGCCTATCAGTGCCGCTTCATTGGTGCCCATCAGTGCCACCTTATCAGTGTAGCCCCATCAGTGCCCATCAGTGTAGCCCCATCAGTGCCCATCAGTGTAGCCCCATCAGTGCCCATCAGTGTAGCCCCATCAGTGCCCATCAGTGTAGCCCCATCAGTGCCCATCAGTGAAGGAGAAAACGTACTTATTTACAAAGTTTTGAAACTGAAACAAAAAAAAAACATTTTTTTTTTCAAAATTTTCGGTATTTTTTTATTTGTAGCGCAAAAAATAAAAACCGCAGAGGTGATCAAATACCACCAAAAGAAAGCTCTATTTGTGGGAAAAAAATGATAAAAATTTCATTTGGGTACAATGTAGCATGACCGCGCAATTGTCATTCAAAGTGCGACAGCGCTGAAAGCTCAAAATTGGTCTGGGCAGGAAGGTGTTTAAGTGCCCTGTATTGAAGTGGTTAAATAAACATCTGTCATCCCCCTGTTTAACACATGAGTTACCCCATGTGTCAATACTGCTGCATACCTAAATAGGGATTTTGACAATACCGATTTTCAATCAGGTGACATGTAAATGTTTATCTATTGTGCAACCTTTTGTTTTCCAATATTTAGGTTCTTTTTGGGGTGCATTCTGCTGCATATCACTAAGGACTGTATGATCTATCTCTACGGATTTCTCTTTCTGTCCTTATTTGTGTTTCTTGTGCCGCTATTTTGGCCTTTTTATTTCCCTTTTGAAATGGAGATGGGGTCTGTATATTTTGTGTGTGCTTGACATTTGCAGAGTACAAGCTCTTTTGGTAACTGTATTGCATCTAGGAATTCTAGAATTAAGTCCGTGTGTGAAATTGGGTTACCGCTGGAGGTGACCATCCCCTTGTTTTCCATTGTTGTGCAAAAACATGTACTGTTGAAAAGGCATATTGACTGTCAGTGTATATGGCTATGGATTTTCCTTCTGATAGCATGCATACTCTTGTCAGTGCTACAAGTTCTGCTACTTGTGCTGAATAATGTTTTGGTAATGGCCTAGCTTCCAAAATTTCATCCTGTGTCGCTACTGCATATCCACTTGCATGTGTGCCATCTGGATTTCTTATATTCACCGACCGACACAGCTCCTCTCTGTAACTACATGGGTTGTATATCCTGCCATTAGGAGAAACTAGGCAAAATTGTTACACAGAACTTTAATCCTGCCCCGGGGTGGGCAGACAGGCCCCTTGCTATCAACCCTCCTGCTGCTAGCAGCTTCAGTTTTTTTATTTTGCCTAGCAAGGAGAATGACCTAGGAAATCCTGCGGGCCTCTTGGTCCATATTTTTACTGCAGGTTTGCTGCTTTTTTGCGTAAGATGAGATATCCTGAGATCTATCTACTGCCGGCTGGGTGACAGGCTGGTTAATGATATCCTTGTAGTCTCCCCAGTCCGGCCATCAAGCGTGAGCAGGCTGCAGCTATGGCTCAGGAGGCCACGACATACATCATGCTCCAGAGGTGGTTGGTGAGCTTCAATGCTCCGGGGTGTACATATGACCGGCTACTGATGTCTGGATCACAGTATACCGAGGCCAACAGCTACCCTGTAACTGCGCAGGTGTAGGTCTGTGATGGAATGCCTCCCAGCTCTTCAGGACTGGTAAGTAAGGCTCTCCCTGCTTCGGTGGGGTGAACAGCTGGGCATTCCCTGGGGGGTCGATTTGGGGGCCACCTCACCTCATCTTCTCTCCCAAGTCCCTATCACCCCTTCCTTTCCCCCCTCTGAGGGGGGTGGCTGTGGGCAGTGTGTGTGGTCGCTGTTTCTCACCTGTGGGGGCTCTGTGCGGTTGATGGTCAGTCCTGGTCCAGGTCTGGGGGTCCCAAAAAAGCAGTTTTTGTGGAGGTTGTCTGTCTGTCAGCAGGTAGCTCGTTTTTTTTAATTTTTGCTCTCTTCACACCATGGTGCCGTTCCGGTGGCCATCTTGGATTTGGGAAAGCTATAGTTTACCCTAGGGAGCTTCAGCAGCCATTTTCTTTAGGATTCTTATTGATTACATTGGCGGCCATTTTGTGAAAGCCTGAATGCTTTCTTTACCACTGGCCTCTTGTGACAGCATGACATGTGCTTTCTCTTGTTACTTCCTGTATCCACTGTGTGTGTGTGGGACACTGGATGGCTCTGTGCTGAATGCTGAAGCTGTTCTGCAGATTGTTGCACCGCTGTTAGAGCTGCAGCTGCTGACAGTTTTTTTTTTTTTTTTCTCCTCTCTGCATCTGGGAACCTCCTATGGACTACAGGCACTATTGTTGTCATTCACAGAATGCCCCAGGGTGGTGAGTCTAGCGCTAAGTACCCCCCCCCACGCAGCAGGAGGGTGGGACCTTCACTCCCTTGCAGGTGGCCGACAGGATAGGGTCAGCATGGCTTCAGAAATTGGTAATTCTTCCCCCGAAATCCAGGTTATAGCAACCGGGTCACCTGCGGTTAGTGCGGTGCGCATGGACACCCTGATGGCATTCCTTGACTCCTATGTTGCTAAGATAGAGGCGGCACGTGGCAGGAAAGGTGTACGTAAGAGGGGGCCCCCCCCCCGTCCTCGGGGGAGAGCTCTGATGCAGACTCGAGCCCTGCTGCGGCTGGAGACCCCTGCTCTGACCTATCAGATGTAGCTGACCAGGACCGTTCGGACAGTGAGGATGATTCCCCGTCCAGGTCTGGGCGCGACAAGGCACTTGTTGGAGCACTTATCACAGCTGTGCGTGGGACCCTGAAGATTCAGGAGCCAGCGGATTCCTCTGCTGACTTACCGGTCCCTTTTGGGTCCCACAAGCCAGCGCGTTCACCTAAGGTTTTCCCGTATTTGACTTTTTGACAAATTCATCTACAGGGAATGGGGTCGCCCGCAACGGACCTTTTCGGTCCCCAAAAACTTGGCGGTGCATTACCCCTTTGAGGAAAGCCTTCTCAAAAAGTGGTCAGCTCCTCCGGTCGTGGACCCCCCAGTATCCCAGTATCTAGGTTAAATAAAGTAACCACGATTCCGGTTGAGGGGACTCCTGCATTCAAGGATCCCACGGACAGGAAGGCCGAAGCAGTGGCTTGTTCCTTGTTTACGGTTGTGGGGTCAGCCGTGCAACCTGTATTGGCATCCGCACTGGTGTCGCAGACACTGACTGAGTGGGCAAAACTTTTGCATCGGGAATTGGGAGAGCAGCATGCCTCCCCGGTTTGCGTGGAGCTAGCAGACCAACTAGTGCATGGCCTTCAGTACGTTTGTGACGCGGCCCTGGATACTCTCCCTCCGCTATCCAGGGCCTCAGTGTCAGCTGTGGTGCTGAGGCGCCATTATTTGGCTGAAATGCTGGTCTGCTGACCAGGCATCCAAGAAAGCCCTGACGGATCTTCCCTTCCTTGGCAAACGGCTCTTTGGAGCCTCGTTGGATGACCTTATTAAAAATGCCACGGGTTTTAAGAGTACACTACTCCCATAGGCCAGGAAGGCTAAGGAGCCATGCCGCAGGCAAGGGCCCTCCTTTTCCGCTCACAAGTGGCTTTTTTGTCTGCCCGGTGCTTCGCCAAAGCGTTCCCAGTCAAAAGTGTCCCTGGAACCGCAAACCTGCGAACAAAAGTGCTACTGCATGAAGGTTTGCCCCCACCCGTGTCTCTGGTGGGGGGTCGTCTTCGGGCGTTTGCAGCCCGTTGCACCTACCAGTTATCAGACCAATAGTTCTGCGATCTGATTTCCACAGGCTACAAGATAGTTTCTCTCTTGGCCGCCAAACAGATTCTTCCCCCCCCCTCCAGCACACCCGTGTCCCCGGTTCGCCGGGAGGCCCTGCTAGGGGCAGTAAGGGATTTGCTGAATCGGGGGGTGATTGTACCAGTTCCGGACTCGGAACGCTTCCAGGGGTTCTACTCAAATCTGTTTGGACATACCCCTTCCTTCTTAGGAACCACAATCTTTGACTTAAAAGCCCTCAATCACTTTGTAAAAGTGCAGAGGTTCAGAATGAAATCAGTTTGCTCAGTAGTCGCTGCACTCCATCAAGGGGACTCCCTGGCGTCTTTGGACATCCAGGATGCGTACCTGCACATGCCCATATGTCTTTGGCATCAAAAATGTCTGTGTTTGGCAGTCGGGGAAGCCCATTACCAGTTTGTGGCTCTTCTTTTGGCCTGGCATCAGCCCCCCGAGTCTTTACCAAAGTACTGGCTCTAGTATTGGCGTTGCTGCGACAACGTGGGATCGCGATCGTGGGTTACCTAGACTATCTCCTCCTGAGAGCTTTTTCCACCTCAGAATTAGAGGAGGATGTGGCGATCACCATGCAGACTCTGCAAGAATTTCGGTGGCTGTTGAACCTAAAGAAGTCGGTGGTTGTACCGACCCAGCGTCTGGAGTACCTGGGTTTACTTTTGGATTCTGGGGCAGCGAGGGTCTTTCTCCCCTCAGACAAATTGCAGACTCTCAGATTAGCGGTCAAACTACTGATGAACCGCAAGTGGTCATCACTCCGCTTTTGCATGCGAGTGCTGGGGCTCATGGAAGCCCCCTTCGAGGCAGTACCTTCTGCCCAGTTCCACACCAGAGTCCTGCAGGAGGAGATCTTGAAAAAATGGGACAAATCTCTGTTGTCCCTGGATCGGCAGATCCAGGTGAGCCAGCTAGTCAGGGACTCCCTGATCTGGTTGTTGAGGTCCCCAGTGATTCTGGCCGGGAAATCGTTCCTTCCTCTAAAATGGACAGTGGTCACTATGGACGCCAGTCTGGCCGGCTGGGGTGGAGTGATCGGGATTCAGTCGGCTCAGGGCCTCTGGTTGATGGTAGAATCTGAGTTGCATATCAATCTGCTTGAATTGAGAGAGATCAGGCTGTGGTCGACGTGTCTTCAAGGGCGTCCGACCAGGATACAGTCAGACAACACCACGGCTGTGGCATACATAAATCACCAAGGGGGAACAAGAAGCTCCACCGCTGCTCGGGAGGTCGCTCACATACTTCGGTGGGCGGAGAGACCCATTCTGGCCCTTTCAGCCATTTACATCCCGGGGGTGTAAAATTGGCAGGCGGACTATCTGAGTCGACAGATGCTGGACCCAGGAGAAAGGGGCATTGCATCCGGAGGTATTCAGGCTGCTGTGCCTGTAATGGGGCACACCAGATGTGGATCTATTGGCCTCCTGGCTCAATTGGAAGGTCCCTAGATTTGTGTTCAGGACAAGAGATCCGTGGGCAGGCGCGCTGGTGGCCCTGTGGGATCAGTACCAGCTGATCTACGCCTTTCCTCCGCTGATACTGTTGCCACGTCTGCTTCGCAGAGGGGATTCCGGTAATCCTGATTGCCCCAGATTGGCCTCAGCGGGCCTGGTACATAGACCTGGTGCGCCTGGTGACAGACGCTCCCTGGCAGCTGCCGTTGCGCGAGGACCTCCTATCTCGAGGTCCAGTCTTTCACCCTGCTTTACCATCGCTGGCTTTAGCGGCCTGGCTGTTAAAAGCCAGGTATTGAGAAACCGGGGTCTGTCGGGCTTGGTGATTCCGACTATGCTGAGAGCGCGGAAATCGTCTTCCAGGAAGATATACCATCACCATTTGTTCAGGGGGTGTGCCATGTAGTCCCTCCATTGCCTCCGTGGGATTTGAACCTGGTGTTGTCAGCGCTTACGAAGCCGCCGTTTGAGAATATCGGGGAGATTCCTCTGTTAACTTTCTAGTGGCCATAACATCGGCCAGGAGGGTTTCGAACTGGCAGCATTGTCCTGCAAGTCACCTTATCTGGTCATCCACAGGGATAAGGTGGTGTTGCGTCTGCAACCGTCCTATCTACCGAAAGTGGTTCAGCATTTCATATCAATGAGGACATTGTATTACCATCGTTGTGTCCTAAGCCGAAGCACCCCAAAGAGGTGGCCCTTCACACTCTCGATGTGGTTAAGGCTCTGAAGGTGTACTTGCCTGTCACAGCTTTCTTTTGGAAGTCAGACTCGCTGTTTGTTTCGGTGGCTGGTCCTAAGAAGGGTATGGCGGTCTCGTCGGCCACCATTTCCAGGTGGATCAGACAGATTATAGTCCAAGCCTACACCTTGAAGGGGCAGGTGCCTCCCTTTCCAGTCACGGCCCACTCTACAAGAGCAATCTGAACGTCTTGGGCCTTCCGGCACCAAGCGCCTGCCGCTCAGGTGTGTAACCTGGTCGTCTGTCCATACGTTTAACAAGTTTTACAAGGTAGACGTCAGTGCATCGGCTGGTTTTGGCTGCAAAGTTTTGCAGGCGGCCGTGTAGTTGCTATTGAGTGTGGGGGTTTTTTTTTTCCTTGTTTCTTTTTATCAAACAGTACTGTTTCGTTTTGCACTGTTGCATTACTTCCACAAGGTTGCAGTCTGGGGGATCACTCCTGTTGAGGATGCCCGGTTTTGTGGTGAAGTTTCCACACACTGCTGTTTTTTTGTGGGTTTAGTTTCACTAGTTCCCATGTGCCATGGTGGATGAAGGTTTTAATGCTGTTTTTCCCACCCCTCATTTGGCACTGCTTGGGGATGTCCCATGTAGTTACAGAGAAGAGCTGTGTTGGTCGGTGAATATAAGAGAAAATAGGATTTTGTACTCGCCGTAAAATCTTTTTCTCTGTAATTCACCGACCAACACAGCACCCACCCCTCCTTTTTCTAAGTTATACTGCTTATTGACGTACTGAAGCTGCTAGCAGCAGGAGGAGGGTTGATAGCACAGGGCCTGCCCCCCCGGTGCGGGATTAAAGTTCTGTGTATTGTGTCACAATTTTGCCTAGTTTCTCCTAATGGCGGGCTATACAACCCATGTAGTTACAGAGGAGCTGTATCGGTCGGTGAATTACAGAGAAAAGGATTTTACGGTGAGTACAAAAATCCTATTTTCATACTGGAGCCATCAACAAAGTGTCATGTCAGGTTTTAGATAACGGTACATCTTTCAAATCACTTTGTGGCAGTACCTTTTCTGCTATGACAGCAGTACAGTCATGTTTATGACCATCACAAGGAAGTGGTATTAGTGTGGACGGGTTTAATGTAGTACATCTCTGTATTGTTAAGTGAGGTGTCAAAGTATTGTCATACAAGAAAGTGTCGTGCTGAGCTCAAATGTGATATCTTTTGTTGTAAAAGGATAATAGATACTGCATGTGGTACTTTACCCACTTCAGCCCCGGTCCAATTTGCAGCCTAAGGACCAAGCCCCTTTTTGCGATTCGGCACTGCGTCGTTTTAACTGACAATTGTGCAACGTGGCTCCCAAACAATATTGGCGTCCCTTTTTATTTTTTTTTCCCCACAAACATAGCTTTCTTTTGGTGGTATTTGATCACCTCTGCGGGTTTTTCTTTTGTGCTATAAACAAAAATAGAGGGACAATTTTGAAAAAAAAAAAAAAAAAATGCAATATTTTTTGCTATAATAAACATCCCTAAAAAAAATTTTTTTCTTCAGTTTAGGCCGATACGTATTCTTCTACATATTTATGGTAAAAAATCGCAATTAGCGATTATTGATTTGCGCAAAAGTTATAGCGTTTGCAAATTAGGGGATCGTTATAGCATTTTTATTATTTTTGCTAGTAATAGCGGCGATCTGCGTTGTGTTTTTTTTTTTTCTCTTCGTCCTTCCCTATAAAAGGGAAGAGACCATCGGTGACAGCCACACAGGGAAGCATGGGGAGAGGTTTGTTTACACAGACCTCTCCTCGTTCTTCAGCTCTGTGACCCGATCGTGGGACACCAGTGGCAATCGGGTCCGCTGGTCCCGTGGTCACGGTCACTAAGCACAGGACCGGGTCTGGAGCGTGCTGTCGGCGGTGCTCTCCAGACCCATTCTGCTGACAAACATCGGCGTGAGTCAGTGGTTAAGTGTCAGCGAGTGATATAACACTATAGATGCAGAGGCCTTAACTGCTTCAGCTGCAGCTACCACTGCCTGTACACAAGGTGGAAGTGCTCTAGTTACACTGTCTAATTTTGTAGAGTAGTAAGCAATCGGCCTCTGGTGCCTGCCATGTGATCTTCCCTTGAGTCTATTTGTCATACCCAAGAAAGATGTCATTTGTCTTTGTCTCTAAGGACTGTGTAGTCTACATTATTTTAGGGCTGAAACGATTGATATTATCGATAATGAAAATCGCTGTCAACGATTTTCATTATCGATTAGTTGGTCCGCATCATGCTATCCGCAGAGCGGGCCGCGGCTTCGGCCTAGCTCTGGAGCTGGCGGCCATCTTGGTACACCCAGCAGCGGCCAGCTGCGCGCTGACGTGACCCCCCCAACACGTTGTTCAGCCTGTGTCAGCCCAAGTGAAGGAATTCTGGAGGAGTCACGCTGGATGCCTTGCCTGCCCTCATTCAAAACGTCTTTTATGCAGGTACCACTACATTTATTACCTAATCTAACCTCATAACTAACTACTATGTAAGCATTTCCACTTGCTCGGCACAGCCATATTGTTGATTTAAATAAAAGGTACAACACTATCTCCCCCCCCCCCCCCCCAATAAAAATGCAGCTTATTACAAGCATAAAAACATAGCATATCACTGATGATTTGCGCCAATAGGCATCCCGGGACTCATCACGGCGGTCTGTTTGGAGGAACTTTGATCGGTGGTGAGCTTGGCGCAAAAGAGATGCTGCCAAAAAAATGTAATTATGTAAAATTAGATAGATATATAGATAGAGAGATATATATATCTATATATATATATATATATATATATCTCTCTATCTATCTATCTATCTATCTATCCCCTTCCCGCCGAGCGTACGCAGATCTGCGTACTCGGCTTTCGGGGGGTATACCGGGATGATGCCCGCACCTGCAGGCATCATCCCGGTACCGTTTTGTTCAGCGGGCGATTGGCTATCCAGCCATAACAACCGATGCGACTAAAAGCCGCTCGGCTGTTATGCCGGAGGAGCGGGAGGGGACGTCCCCCCCCTCCCGCAGCCTCCCGCCGCTGTTACCGGTGCTCCCGTTCGATCGGGAGCACCGATTCAACTTGCGCTGCCTCCGGCCGCTGGGGAGGAACTGGAACGAAGCCGTAATCGGCTTCGTTCCAGTCTCCTCATAGTAAACACGGAAGCGACGTCATGACGTCACTTCCCGTTTACTCGGCTGCCAATGGCGCCGGTTTTAAAAAAATATCCGGTATTCAGAATCGCCGTTTTCGGCGATCTGAATACACTGAAGTGTAAAGGAGGGGTGGGGGGTCTTTTAGACCCCCGATCCCTCCATAAAGAGTACCTGTCACCGCCTATTACTGTCACAAGGGATGTTTACATTCCTTGTGACAGCAATAAAAGTGATCAAATTTTTATTTATTTTTTTTAAACAATTTAGTCATTTTAAAATAAATAAAATAAATAAAAAAATAAAAAAAAATTTTTTAAAGCGCCCGCCGTCCCCGCGAGCTCGCAAAGCAAAGAAAACGCATACGGAAGTCGCGCCCGCGTATGTAAACGGTGTTCAAATCACACATGTGAGGTATCGCCGCGATCGTCAGAGCGAGAGCAATAATTCTAGCACTAGACCTCCTCTGTAACGCTAACCTGGTAACCGTAAAAAATGTTTAAAGCGTCGCCTATTGAGATTTTTAGGTACCGTACTTTGTCGTCAATCCACAAGTGCGCGCAATTATAAAGTGTGACATGTTTGGTATCTATTTACTCGGCGTAACATTATCTTTCACATTATGCAAAAAAAAATGGGATTTTACTGTTTTGGTTTTTTTTAATTCATGAAAGTGTCCCTTTTCCCAAAAAGTTGCATTTAAAACACCGCTGCGCAAATACCGTGTGACATAAAATATTGCAACAATCGCCGTTTTATTCTCTAGAGTCCCTGTTAAAAAAATATATATAATGTTTGGGGGTTCCAAGTAATTTTCTAGTAGAAAATATGTACCGTATATACTCGAGTATAAGCCGAGATTTTCAGCCTCTTTTTTGAGGCTGAAAGTGCCCCCCTCGGCTTATACTCGAGTCATCGCCGTCTGACTGCTCGATCAGCGTATCGAGCAGACAGACGGCGGACATACTACAATTTGAAAGCCGCGCCTCCGCCTCCGCCTGTGATAGGCGGAACACTGAATTTCCCAGCAGCCTGTGTTCCGCCTATCACGGACATCGTCTCTTCCTCGTCCGTAGTACGAGGATGAGACGATGTCCGTGATAGGCGGAACACAGGCTGCTGGGAAATTCAGTGTTCCGCCTATCGGAGGCGGAGGCGGGGCTTTTGAATTTTAGAATGGCCGCCGAGGCGCCGACGAAGAGCGGCGATCCTGGCAAGGCACGGGACGGAGGCAAGGCAAGGCACGGCACGACACGGGACGGAGGCAAGGAGGCAAGGCACGACACGGGACGGAGGCAAGGAGGCAAGGCACGGCACGGGACGGAGGCAAGGAGGCAAGGCACGGCACGGGACGGAGGCAAGGAGGCAACACGGCTCGGGACACAGGTAGGCTGGACACACACACACGGACACACACACACACACACACGGACACACACACACACACACACACACGGACACACACACACACACACACACACGGACACACACACACACACACACGGACACACACACACACACACACGGACACACACACACAGGGATGGATGGATGGAGACACACACACACAGGGATGGATGGATGGATGGATGGAGACACACACAGGGATGGATGGATGGATGGATGGAGACACACACAGGGATGGATGGATGGATGGAGACACACACACACACAGGGATGGATGGATGGATGGAGACACACACACACACAGGGATGGATGGATGGATGGATGGACACACACACACACAGGGATGGATGGATGGATGGACACACACACACACAGGGATGGATGGATGGACACACACACACACAGGGATGGACGGACACACAGGGATGGACGGACACACAGGGACGGACACACACACAGGGATGGACAGGCATGTCTCACCCTCGGCTTATACACGAGTCAATAAGTTTGCCAGTTTTTTTGGGGGTAAATTGGGGGCCTCGGCTTATATTCGGGTCGGCCTATACTCGAGTATATACGGTATTTTAACTTGTAAACACCAAATTCCAAAAATAGGCTTAGTCATGAAAGGGATATATATACATATACATATACATATACATATATTTTTTTTTTTTTTTTTTTTTTTTCGAAAATTGATCCGATCCGTGGCTGATCTGCGGAACGATCCGATTCCATGAGTTTCTTTTTTTTATTTTTATTTTTTTTTTTGTTTCATTGCACCCCTAGTCCGCACCTTCCCCCCCCCTGCCGGTCCGTTAGAATCCTGTGTATCCTCCCATGTCCTACGCATGAACCACGTCCATGAGCACGCAGCTACGCCTGCTTGCATTCTCCACCCAGCAACGCACCTGTGCTGCTTTCGGCTCCTCCTCCCCCCTCTACCGAGCAGCCTTCCGATGGACTCGCCGCTTTCCAGCGCTGCCGTGATTGGAGGTTGTGCTCTGCACATGCGTGTATCCATCTCACGGCTTCGGGGTGCCCTTCGCTCCATTCGGAGGAGTCGGCCGAGTCACGTGTGGCGAGTCCGGACTGGGGCTCCACCCCACACCAAAAGAGAAGGTTCCCATTTTCGGAGGATCCAACATCCCATTTGGAACAAAAGCCCCTAATTGGACACTGCCTTTTCTCATGTCTCTAGCCACACGGACCTGGCATTTGAGGATAAGGGGGGGCCTTGTCCGATGTCATGGACAAGAGGATAGACTCACTGCTCAGAAAAACATGGGACTCAACAATAGGCAACCTAAACCCAGAAATGGCTGATACTG
Organism: Lithobates pipiens; assembly: GCF_037356315.1. Classification (NCBI taxonomy): domain Eukaryota; kingdom Metazoa; phylum Chordata; class Amphibia; order Anura; family Ranidae; genus Lithobates; species Lithobates pipiens. Next base: position 211,992,979 of record NW_027507758.1, read on the forward strand.
TTGTAGCCCGCAATTTAGAGCATTGGCTCTTCTAGATTCAGGAGCACATTTAAGCTGGTACAGCTAAGGACTATTCTATCCTCTTATTCTACGAGGTATCGCATACATAGCAGACGCGTTGGCAGAATCGGTTCGTATGTCAGCCTGGTCAGCGGCTCTGGCCAACTCGGCCAGAAGAGCCCTCTGGCTGAAGACTTGGCCTGGCAACAGCGCCTATAAAATCAAGTTGTGCGGGATACCTGCGAGGGGTGATCTCCTCTTTGGTCCTGGGTTAGATACTGTCCTAGACCGTACGGCGGACAAAAAAGTCCTTCCTTCTCAAACAGAAGGCCCCAGCGCAAACCTAAAAAGGGGTTTTGTCCGCAAAAGCGTAGGGAGGCTCCAAAGCCGTAGGGGCGGTATTTCACCCTCCTGACAAGGCCTGTAAAAATCAATGACTGCTCAGGTTCAGTGGGGGGGGGGAAGACTGGGGGTCTTCCTTCCGCAGTGGGAGACCATCTCCCCCAACCGATCCATCCTGGGGGTGGACCTCATAAGAAAGGGGTATCTCCTGGAGTTCACAAGACCCCCCCCCCCCCCCCCCCCCCAAAGGTTCCTCATCACTCGCCTATCCAGCTGCACGAGAAAGGCAGAGGCTTTGTTAGAGGCTCTAAGGGAACTAGAAGATCAGAGTAGTTCGCAGAGTACTAAGGGAGGAAGGAGAGGCATTCTATTCCCACATATTTGTGGTGAAAAAAAAACCCTTGGGAAAATTCAGATTGATTCTGAATTTAAAACCCCTAAACGGGTCAATTACCTACAAGAGGTTCTGCATGGAGTCAATCTTCACGGTCAAAGCCTTTCTTCCGCACAATTGCTTCATGGTCTCTCTGGACCTGAGGGACGTGTATTTACATGTCCCTATCACAGAAACTTCTCAGAGGTTTCTCCGTTTAGTAATAGACCTGGATGGTGTAATAGTGCATCTACAGTTTCAGACACTGCCTTTTGGGCCATCCTCCTCACCCCACATATTTACCAAGGTCTTGGCCGAGGCCATGGCTTTCCTGCGGCTCCGGGGAGTGTCAGTTAGCGTATCTGGACGACCTGCTCCTATTTGCAGTTTCCTCAGAGCAGATACTCAAAGACCTCGATCTAACAAAAAGGGTCCTAATAGGCCTGGGGTGGTTGCTGAACTTAAAAGTCCATCCAGATTCCTTAACAGCGTATTGTGTACCTAGGTTACCTGCTGGACTCAACACTGTTGAGAGTTTTTTGCCTGACTGGGAAAATTCTGAAACTGGATAGAGCAGTGGCCTCTCTTCAGTGAAGCCAACAGGTCTCCAAAAGGGCTCTAATGTCAACGTTGGGCCTTCTAACCTCTACCCTCCCAGCAGTGCAGTGGGCAGGACTGCACTTTTGTCCCCTGCAGACATTTGTACTAAGGTTGTGGGATGACAGTCAGAGGGACCTATACACCTTAGTACACATTCCTCACCAGGTAAAGAGATCTCTCTGGTGGTGAGGAGGGAAGCGAACCTGTCACAGAGACGTCTGTGGTTTATTCCAGTTTTTCAGATGGTAACCACAGACGCAAGCGGCGGGGGGCTGGGGGCATATCTGGGTTCCCTTCTTGCTCAGGGCAGCTGGGAAGGCGAAGAACTTTAAAGATCATCCAATTGGAAGGAGCTGAGGGCAGTTGGGCTAGCCCTCAGGTTCTTCAGCAAAGAGTTCCAGGGTCACCACGTCCAGGTGCGGTCAGACAACTCATCAGCCGTGGCCTATATAAACAAGCAGGACGGCATGAGAAGCACAGTCCTGCTGGCCCTAGCAACAGACCTTCTGTACTGGGCTGAGTCCAACACTCTCACACTCGGCAATTTTTATGAGAGGGGGGAGGAACGTGATAGCGTGATAACGTGATTTCTCAGCCAAAGAAAGCTGAAGGAGGGAAATTGGGTCCTCTAAACAGGAGGTCTTCAATCTCATATCCAAAAATGGGGACCCCCAGAATTGGAATTTCGCGTCAAGAGACAACGCAAAAACCCCCTGTTTTTTCTCCTCCCTAAATGGAGGAGCATTGGGGGTGGATGCATTAACCCAGAACTGGCAATTCAGGACATGCTATGCCTTCCCTCCTCTAGCATTGCTACTGGCAGTTCTGAGGAAGTTTCAACTAGACAACACATCTCTGATTCTAGTGGCTCCGCATTGGGCATGGTTTTTGGTTCTTTCTACTCTCCTCAATAGCAGGAAAAAGGATACACGCCGGATATATAAAAAGGTCTGGCTTTATTGCAAAGATTGGAGTGTAGGAAGCGCATTCCCAGTGCAGAGCCCCATAGCTGTATTGAAATTTCTGCAGTGCGGGGCGGACAAGAGTTTGTTCATAGCTACCCTGAAAAGTCAGGTATCAGCACTTCGTGCTTATTTAGAAAGATCTCTAGACAGAGACGAGTCCAAGGTCCACCCTTTCCCGGGTGGGACCTACCTTTTTTAGTTCTGTAGAGCTTAACGGGACCCCGTTTTTGATCCTTTAGGCCAGTGACTCTCAACTAGGGTTCCTCCAGATGTTGCTAGGGGTTCCTTCAGCATTGGGAAATTTCTGCTTCTCAGATAAGTTCCCACGAACACCATTGATCTTTTTAGCTATCTGTAAGGAGGTAATTCTTCCCAATGACCACAAGTGTAAGGACCATTCCTCTCACTGAGCGTCACACTAATGTATCATGAGTTGTAGATCTGTAATTTTTTAGCAGGGGTTCCTCGAGACCGGAGAACTATTTCAAGGGTTCCTCTGTATTGAAAAGGTTGAGTAAGGCTGCTTTAGACGGATGTTTGCTAAAGGAGCTCATTCTAACAAACAGTATTTCCTGACGCCTTCATGGCAGCACACACTGGGTTGTGACTCCGCCCCCACAACCTGACAGGATTGGATTAGCTATAAATTTGAAGAGGAGACCCCCCCCCCCCCGCATTCTTTTTTTAATCCTCACCTGACAGGTTGGTCGGACGCGTTTCCTTGTTACAGATGAATAAGCCTCTTACCGCCTTCGCCCCAGCAGGTTCAAGCCTCTCCTGTTTGGAAGTCCCTCCTGTACAGTCTCTAAAGGAGCTTCTATGGAGGGAGCCCCCGCTCTGGTGGTCTCAAGGGGCATCTTATTGGCATATGACAAGCTTTAAAGAAGCTTTTATCTGCAGTGGAGTTCCCTTCTTTACTTTCCCACTCTCTTCCTTATGTGTATGCAACCTGGCATCTTTTGGGTTAAATTTCTTTGGGTAATTTTTAAAATACCTTGTTTTTTCCAGCAGGGGGAGCAGGACTTGCTGGTACCTGTTATCCCTCATGACCGCCATTTGTTTCTCCGCTCTGCGCATGTACAGTCTTAGGATTTTCTTTCCTATGTTTTTATTGGAGCTTCCCTCTTCCAAGATGGCGCGGGGGTGCTCGTGTCACTTACGCGCATGCGCGGAGCATCATTCAGCGGCGGTATGGCGCCATTTTTTTAAAAACACAGTGTCTGTGTAATTCCAGTGTATGATGTATTGCTGGCTGCAGCTGAAGACTGCTCTGCATCCCTAATTTCAGAATTCTACTAAAGGTAAGTTCCTGTGGGGTATATATGTGTGTGTGTGTATATATGTGTATGTGTATATATGTATATATATATATATATATATATATATATATATATATATATATATATATATATATATATATATATATATATATATATATATATATATATATATATATATATAATATAATTTTTTTTTTTTCGGCTTTATTATGTTTGAATTTAAATATTAAAATATTATTGAAATAATTATAAAATATTCGATATTTTTCTGTGTATTTCGGGCAATTAAATGTTTTTAAAAAAGAAACATTTTTTTTTTTCGGTGGCAATCATAGTAGTTGCTTCCTGCTTATGCGTTCCTTCTTACATTTTAGACTGTCCTGTACCTTTTTTCCTTATGGAGTCCACTGCCCACGCAGACCACCATCAGCAAGTTGGGTAAGAGGCTATACCGGTTAGGTACATATTGAAGGGGAGATAGAAAAAAGAGTGCCAGATGCTTAGTGCTGCCTTTTTCTCTTTCGATAACCCGGCTGAGTAAAGAACCACAAGTTATAGACGGGGGAGAAGATCCAGCCATACCTCAAGTAGAAAATCTCGCAGAAGCCGCTCAAGATCCCCTTCACGCCACCGAAGGCATAGCCACTCACACCATAGCCAGTCAGGACGCAGGAAATCTCCTCCTTCGCACCATCAGAGTCGCCATGCCCGTCCTGCAGCAAATGCTTGCTGGTTATGCGGTGCCCTGGCTTTGCCAGATAAGCTTGCTTGTCGCTCCTGCTTCAATGAGGCTACTAGAGAAAAGGAAGCAGATGCTAGAATGGCCACGGATCTCATTAGGGAGTCTGTACGGGAAACATTACTGGGGTCAGCAACACCAGCTATGGATAGAGCAGTTCCCAGCACATCCCCTGCGGAACCTCGTCTCACCCAAGCATCAGAATCCTCCTCTGAGGATGAGAGTCAGGATATGTCAGCCGGCTTTGACTTTTCCCTTGTGGAACCTCCGTTCAAAATCCGTTAAGGAGGCAATTTGCTTGCAGAAGGACGCGACTAATCCCCCTAAGGTACAGAAATATTTTCCGAATTTGAAAAGGGATCCGGAGACTTTTCCTTTCATTGAGGAACTTGAGGATCTCATCAAAGATGAATGGGAGAGATCGGATAAGAGAGCTAGCCTCTCCAATAGACTGGCAAAAATGTATCCTTTAAAGGAAGCGAAAGTGAGACCCCCCCTAATAAATGCTTCCATCGTCGACTCTTCATTAATGTGTCTTGCCCGTCACGTAACCTTACCGATCTAGGATGCGGTCTCTTTCCGGGATGTTTTGGATCGAGGGATGGATCTAGAATTTAAAAAAGGCTTATTCCACGGCTGGAGGGACCTGTAGGCCAGCGATTACCACGGCGGCAGTGGCCAGAGCCATCTCAGGAGGGGCATCCGGAGTGGAGAAAGACCTCAAGGACGGCGTCGAGATGGAGAAAATAATATTTTCCCTGCAGGAGATCAGACTTGCAGGAGATTTTGTGGCAGAGGCCTCGATAGATGTTATAAGATCTCCTGCTAGGTCAATGCTGGCTTCGGTGACGGCAAGAAGAGCTCTATGGCTGAAACCATGGATAGCAGACGCAGCCTCTAAAACTAATTGGTGCAGGATTCCGTACGATGGTTCAAACCTGTTCGGTGCCAAACTAGATTCGGCCATCTCCAAGGTTTCCGGAGGGAAATCGGGTCTGATCAATTCCGACAGAAGACCCAGGGCACAGAGAGGTCCACCCTTCAAGCGTAATTTGCCAAATACCGGGAATCCAGATCCTACCGTCCGGGTAGGGAGTTTAGAAGGGACTGGAGGAGCACAAAATCCTCCTTTCTCAAATTGCAGAAATCCAAGGCCACCCCAGCTGGGAATCAGCCAAAATCATTTTGAAAATTCGCCTGCCCACCCGGCCCAGGTGGGCGCCAGGCTGAAAAGCTTTTTCAAAATTTGGGCGAAACACAAAAGACTTATGGACACTTTCCACAATAAGATTTGGTCACAGATGGAAATTCAAGAACAGTTTTTTCCACCACACTACTTCCGCTCAACCAGACTTCCGTCTTCATTGTCCAAGAGGAGCCTGTTAGTAAAGTATATAACAGAGCTGAGACAAAAGGGAGCACTCCTAGAAGTGCCATCACACCAAAGAGGGAAAGGGTTCTATTCCCCTCTTTAGTGAAAAAGACAGGCGACTTGCGACCCGTGCTGGACCTCAAGAGACTCAACAGAGGCATAAAAGTGGAGTCCTTCAAAATGGAAAGTCCATTCTCCTAGCGATTAAACCTAAACGACTGGATGCTTTCTATAGATTTGTCAGACGCTTATCTACATGTGCCAGTTCACCCGGTTTTTCAAAAATGTCTGCGATTCGTCATAAAACACCACCACTTCCAGTTTCAGTGTCTTCCGTTCGGCATTTCCTCAGCTCCCAGGACATTTACCAAAATTCTGTTGCCGCTAGTAGCTTTTCTCAGGGGAAAAAGGATTGCAAGTTCACCACTATGGACGACATCCTGCTGTTAGCAGAAGATCAGGAATCTCTGATTCTCCACCTGGAGATTCTCCTTGCAACGCTTCAGAAATTTGGGTGGATAGTCAACTGGTGGAGGAGCAGTTTACAACTTAGGCCGCGTACACACGCGCGGACTGTTTGCCCAACCTTGTTCGTCAAACAGTTTCGGCAAACAGTCCGCTCAAAATTTGCATGAGCGGACTTGCCCACACACGAGCGGACTGTTTCAGCGAACTGTTTGCCAAACAGTTCGCTCAACTTTTGAAATGAACGGACTCGCCCACGTAAGGAGGAGGCAAATCCGCCCATTTCGAGCGCGTGTACAGGTAGGCGGGGCCCGCGAAGGAGACGTCGCGGGCTCCGCCGCCTGGAATGGGCTTAAAGGGGAACCCCAACGCCGAAAAAAATCGGCGTGGGGGTTCCCCCAAAGTCCACACCAGACCCTTGTCCGAGCACGCTACCCGGCCGGCCAGGAATGGGGGGCGAGCGAGCGCGCCCCCCCTCCTGAGCCGTACCAGGCCATGGGGGGTGCCTTGGGGAAGGGGGGACCGTGTGGCCCCCACCCCAAAGCACCTTGTCCCCATGTTGATGAGGACAAGGGCCTCTTCCCGACAACCCTGGCCGTTGGTTGTCGGGGTCTGCGGGCGGGGGGCTTATCGGAATCCGGGAGCCCCCTTTAAGAAGGGGGCCCCCGGATACCGGCCCCCCACCCTATGTGAATGAGTATGGGGTACAATGTACCCCTACCCATTCACCTGTGAAATAAAGTACAAAAAAAAACACAACACAGGGAAAAAATATTTTATTGCACAGCTCCGGGGGTCTTCCGTCTTCGGGGGTCTTCTCGCCGGACTCCTCCGCTATCTGTGTGTAGCTCTTTTACTAGCGGAGGAGTCCGGCTTTCTTCCTCCCCGCCGCCGGCCTCTTCTCCCGACTTCGGGGGTCTTGTCCCCCTCTTCGGTTCTTCTGCCGGGCCACCGCGCCTTCTTGTAGCTCTTGGGGTTGGGGTTCCCCTTTAAGCCCATTCCAGGCGGCGGAGCCCGCGACGTCTCCCTCGCGGGCCCCGCCTACCTGTACACGCGCTCGAAATGGGCGGACTTTCCGAGCGGGAACAGTTTGCTCATTTCGAAAGTAGCCTACACACGGGCGGACTGTTCGCTCAAACACAGTTTCAGCGGACAGTTTTTCGGAATTTCCGAAAGACTTTGTCCGTCCAACTGTCCGCTGAAACGGTCCGCTGAAAGCCCACACACGGGCGGACTGTCCGCCCAAACACTGTTCAGCGGACAAGGTTGGGCGAACAGTCCGCCCGTGTGTACGCGGCCTCACACAGAGAATGGTCTTTCTGGGGGCAGACCTAGACACCAGATTGAACAGGATACAGCTTCCGCAGGAGAAGCTCAAGCCTCTAGTGTGGAAAATGCAGAGACTATTGTTGCCAAATCAGTTGCCAGCCAGAGCCTGCCTAAGTGTACTGGGGTCCATGTTGGCAACCATATCTATGATACAGTGGTCACAGTGGCACATGAACTCTCCAGAACTCATTTCTCAGGCAGTGGGATGGAGTATCGATGCATCAAATAATCATCTTTGTCTCCAGATCAGTGAAGCAGTCGATATGGTGGTGGACACACCACAGCAATCTCAGGAGATACAGACCAATAGTCCCTCCGGATCCAGAAATAGTCACTTCAGACGCCTGCCAGACGGGTTGGGGAGCCCATTTTCAGGACCAGGCAGCCCAGGGGCAGTGGCATTTTCAGGCGTTAGGCCTAGTCTCGAACATTCTGGAGCTCAGAGCGGCTTTCCACGCCTTGGGAGCTTTTGCGCCACTCCTGAGAGGCAAGAATGTGGTTATCCGCATGGACAACAAAGTGGCAGTGTCCTACATTCATAAGCAAGGGGGTACCAGGAGTGTCACTTTGATGGAGGAAGTTCGACCCATTTTAGAGTGGGCTCAGATTCATCTTTCGAGCCTAAGAGCAGTATATGTTCCAGCAGTGCAAAACATATTAGCCGACTACCTAAGTCGAGAGACTTTATCCAACAATGAGTGGCCCCTGAACCCTCTAACCTTCTCTCTTTTGACGGAAGTTTGGGGAATGCCGGAGAGAGACCTAGCAGCTACCCCAGCGAATACCAAATGCCTCAGGTTCCTATCAAGAGGGTCGTTCCCATCGGCAGAAGGGGTGGACTGTCTGTCTGAGTCACCCATGGAACTTCAGGCTGGGATACATTTTTCCTCCAACTCCATTAATCGCAAGGTTTCTGTCCAGACTCCGGAGATCCTCAGCGACGGTAATCGCAATTATTCCACTATGGCCGAGGAGGCCGTGGTTCACGACACATCTGCAAATCAGCCTTCAACCTCCTATTCCCCTTCGGGTATCTCCGGATCTTTTTGTCCCAAGGTCAGTTCCTGCATCTAGCTCCAGAGAGGTTGCACCTGATGGCCTGGAGATTGAGAGGGCTAGGCTGAGAGCCCAGGGATGCTCTCAAGAGGTCATAGCGACTCTAATGCAAGCTAGGAAAGTTACGACCAATTCCATTTATTCTAGAATTTGAGAGAGATTCTGCTCCATGGCTCAACAAAAGGGATGGAATAGCGTTTCTCCAGAGCCTGCTCACATTCTGGAATTTCTCCAATCAGGGGTCAACAAGTACCCTCAAGGTTCAGGTGTCTGCCCTATCAACCAAAACGGATACGAAGTGAGCTTTTCATCCTCTAGTTATCAAACCCCCCAGGAAACCAGTTTTTCCGTCATGGGATTTATCAGTAGTTCTTCACGCCCTGTCTTCACCTCCGTTTAATCCAACAGAAAAAATCTCTCTATGGGACTTGACTTTAAAGCTGACTTTCCTGATTGCAATTGCATCAGCAAAAAGGTATCGGAAATCCAAGCATTAATGATCTCGGAACCTCATTTAGTTCTTTTTCCTGACAGAGTGGTTCTAAGACCCTCGGAGCAGTTTATACCCAAAGTGGCCACTTCATTCCACTACAACCAGGATATCCTTCTTCCATCCTTCTCTAACGATCAGGGGGATCCACACCCTCTGGTTGTGAGGTCAACCATCATCAATTACTTAACTGCTACTACCTCGTTTAGAAGGACCGATTCTCTCTTTGGTCATCCCTCACGGATCCAAGCGCGGACAAGCAGCAGCTTCACGTACCATCGCATCCTGGCTGGTTAGAATCATTAAGAAAGCATATTCCTCCCAGCAACTGGCAATTCCTGAAGGCATCAGGGCTCATTCTACAAGGGCAGTGGCTACCTCCTGGGCAGCATATTGCAGAGTGTCTCCAGAGACGATATGCAGTGCAGCGTCTTGGTCTTACAGGCATACCTTTATTTCCCATTACAAGGTGGATTCAGCTCACTTGTCCATGACTGACTTCGGCAGATCCATCATTAGAGCAAATTCTTCTGCATTATAAGGAATTAGTTTTTTTTACTTGCACCCACCCGACTGGCGAGTTATTTCCCAGTGTGTGTGTGTGTGTGTGTGTGTGTGTGTGTGTGTGTGTGTGTGTGTGTGTGTGTGTGTGTGCTGCCATGAAGGCGTCAGGAAAACGGAAAATTGTATACTCACCTTCCGTAATTTTCCTTTCCTGACACATCTTCATGGCAGCACACGGTTCCCTCCCTGTCTTTGTGATGATATATACAGAGAATGCAACAGGGGGTCTCCCCTTCAAATTTATAGCTAATCCAATCCTGTCAGGTTGTGGGGGCGGAGTCGCAACCCAGTGTGTGCTGCCATGAAGATGCGTCAGGAAAGGAAAATTACAGAAGGTGAGTATACAATTTTCCGTATTTTAGTTGCAGTAACAACTGCCACATGGGTCAGCAAAATTGAGGCTTTATCTATTAGACCACTTTTTTGTGTTATTTTTTCCCAGACTGGATAGTTCTCAAGACTGATCTGCATTTTTGCCCAAAGTGGCTTCAGGTTTTCACAGAAGCCAAGAGGTAGTCTTACCTTCGTTTTGTCCCAACCCCTCAGGAGAAGGGGAATTGAAATTTCATTTTCTGGATGTAAGGAGATGTATCCTACAGTACCTGGAGTTGACCAAGTCAGTAAGAAAGTCAGACTCTTTGTTTTGTTTACTGGGACCAGAAAGGGATTTAGAGCATCTCAACGCACTATTGCCAGATCGCTTGGATCAACCAATGGCCAAGCATATACATTAGCAGGGAAGGCACACTTAACCAGAGCCATGGCAACGTCCCAGGCAGAGAGGGCTGGAGCAGCGCCAGATCAAATATGCAAGGCAGCAACATGGTCCAGCTACTCCATTTTCGTAAAACATTACTGGTGTCGGCAGGTGAGCATTTATAAAGATATGCTGTGTCAATACCCATCCCCATTATGGATTTTAGCTTCCCCATGCTCATTTTGTATGCACAGAACTGAAGAACGTATTTTAATAAATTTGCCTTCTTTGTCCCCAGTCACCCACTCTTGATTATTTTGTAAAGGGCCTACATACTCAGACCTGACCTTTCTTACTATTATATTTGAATACTTTTTTGGGGTTTATCCTAGCTTTTGCAATCTGTCTGTTTTTGTTTGAATTTTTGCATCCTTGATTTCCTTTTTACATATTCTGTTATATTCTTTGTAACATGTAAACAATGGTGTTCCTTAATTTTTATATTTTTTAAAAGCTTTTATAGCTTTTTTTTTTTCCCCTCTGGTTGTGAGCCGCATAGGTTTTATTTATTTAATTTGCCTTTTAAACTTATTGCTCATGGGAATATACTTTGCAGTGAGTTCACAAACAGTCTTTTTGAAGAATTCCCATTTCTGGTCTGTTCATTGATGCCAATATTCCTTCCCAGTCTAAGTCCTGCAGAGCAGCCCCCGTCCTCTTGAAAATTTGCTCTCTTAAAATCAAGTGTTTTATCTTTCCCGTATGGGTTTTTTTTTTATTTATTTATTTTTTTGCCTACAGCTTACATTAAATGAAATCGTGTTATGGTCACTGATACCCAGATGGTTTTTATATGAATATCGGTAATAAGCTCTGAATGGTTTGAGATTACCAGGTCCAACAGATCATTCCTAGTTGGGACCTCAATAAACTGCAACACACATTACCGTAAAACTGAGACAGAAAATATTTATCAAGGGCACCCCGACTGGAAAAAGGTTGAGAAACACTGATATAGATATATATTACCTGTCTGTAAAATTCCATTCCCTTACTGATCAGTCAACTCTGGTCATGTTGATTAGAAGACAGATTTATTACAGATGTACAGTACAAACGGATGAGGGACCCTTCCAGCAGAAGGTCCACAGCAAAATCACACCAGGAAATATGTACACAGTCACTTTATAGTAGTATTTGGCAACCTGCCATTGGCTAAGGCACACTGGTGACTCATGGTGCATTGTCAGCTTTATTGCCAAAGCCAGAGTGCCTTTACAAGCTTTCCTAATTTGGTAATATCTGCTAGTTTAAGTATTGAAAGCAAAGATCTACAACTTTTTCTATGTACGCAAATGGCCTATTTCGCTCAAATATTCATAAATCTATGTTGGTGAGCACTTTGCCGAGAGAATCCACCCACCTCACAGGTGTGGCATATCCAGATGCTGATTAGACCGCATTATTTTTGAACAGGGGGGCCTTAGGCTGGCCACAGTAAAATGTGCAGTTTTACTGTATTCGGAGGGGGGGGGGGGGTGTGTGTCCTGAAAACCAGTCGGTATCTGGTATGACCACCATTTACCTCATGCAGTGCATCACATCTCCTTCACATAGAGTTGATTGTGGCCTGTGGAATGTTGGTCTATTCCTCTTCAATGGCTGTGCAAAGTTGCTGGATATTGGCATGAACTGGAACGCGCTGTCATATATACCGATCCAGCGCATCCCAAACATGTCTGCCCATACCATAACCCCACCGCCACCATGGGCCACTCGATCCACAATGTTGACAATCGTCGACGAGAAACAGCCTGCTGTTCTCTATGGGGCAGTGTCCGCCTGTACATTTCCATCTGGTCCGATCTAGATCAGGCATGTCCAAAGTCCGGCCCGGTTTTGAATGGCCCGCCTGGTTATCAGGGCTGTCAGATGAGCGATCACCTGCCGAACTGTACATCGGCACTGAGAAGCTCCGTCGGCCTCAAAGGTTTTTTGGTGTGTGTGTGTGTGTGTGTTAGCAGCCAGGACTGCTGCTCCTCTGAAAAGCAATCCATGCACAGATAGCTTTTCAGAGGCATTTGAAAGGCAGTAAAGAGGCATTATGTTGCCTCTTCACCACCTGTTTTAATCCCGTAAATGCAGTGTCACTATACCGCAACTGTGCAACCACACAGTTGTGGGGTAGTTGAAGTGCAGGCCTATTCACCCTGGGTATCCCTCCCGGCTGTAGCCACAGCATGTGTACACCCCCAGCTGCTCCCTCTGCAGGGAGAGAAGTCCTCGAACTTTTTTTATTTTATTTTTTAATAGCGCACCAAAAGCACCCCATGTTTTCCAATGTGTGGGGTACCATTAAGAATTAACAGTACCCCTAAAGAACAGAGCATTAGTCTGTGTGTTGGGAACGAGCGCGACAAAGACAAGAGAATTCTTGTTGGACCGCGTATTAGTGCTAGGATGGACACACTTAGACAGCATTTTAATGGTTCAAAGAATGGCAAGCAAAATGATCGGCCCCCACGCATGTTCACTTCATCAAATCTGGCCCTCTTTGAAAAAAGTTTGTGCTAGATGGATGGGGAATGGAATCCCCATCCTTCTCTTTTTTTAGCAGACTGGATCGGATGCAGGCGTATGTAAAAACAAAAAACAATGGGTGGTCCAGTTGAGCCCGACTGGTCTGCTTGCGTGAAAGGGGCCTAAGGCCTGGCTCACACAGGGCATATACAGCGTACCTTTACAGGTATGCACAGGTGTTCCATGCATCTCTGTGCAGGAAGTCCCATTGATGTAATTTGGGAAGTAGCACCTGCACTAACGGAGCCGTTGCTCCCAATTTTTGATCCACGTATGTCCCTGAGCGCCCACTATCTGCGTTTGGGGTCATGTACCCTCACAGATGGCAGATTAGGAACAGCACCTATGCATGTGCAGCAGTTGCATCCCAATTGACATAAATGGGATTGCTGTACGGGGATGCACGGAATACCTTTCTTTTTTTTTTTTTTTTTTTTTCCTTATATTCACCAACCGACACAGCTCCTCTCTGTAACTAAATGGGTTGTATAGCCTGCCATTAGGAGAACTAGGCAAAATTGTTACATAATAAACAACTTTAATCCCTCCCCTTGTGGGCGGACTTTGTGCTATCAACCCTCCTCACTGCTCCCAGCAGCTTCAGTTTTTATTTTGCCTATTAAGAATGACCTAGGAACCCTGCGGGCCCTCTCGGTTCATGTTTTTGCTGCAGGTTTGCTGCTTTTCGCGCAAGATGAAAGATTCTGAGATCTTCTTCAACTGCCGGCTGGGTGACAGGCTGGTTAATGATATCCTTGTAGTCTCCCCAATCTGGCCATCGAGCGTGAGCAGGCTGCAGCTAAGGCTCGGCAGGCCACGACATGCCTCAGCTCCAGAGGTGGTTGAGCTTCAATGCTCCGGGCTATACATATGACTGGGCTACTGCTGTCTGGATCACAGTATACCGGGCCAACAGCTACCCTGTAGCTGCGTAGGAGTAGGTCTGTGATGGAATGTCTCCCAGCTCTTCAGGACTGGTAAGTACGGCTCTCGGTGGGGTGAGCAGCTGGGCATTCCCTGGGGGGTCGATTCGGGGGGCCACCTCACCTCCCTATCTTCTCTCCCAAGTCCCTATCACCCCCCCGAGGGGGGTGGCTGCATGCGCTGCTGGCAGTGTGTGTTCGCTGTTTTCTCACCTGTGGGGGCTCTGTGCGGCTGGCGTTGGTCCTGGTCCAGGTCTGGGGGGTCCCTTAAGGTGTTTGTGGAGGTTGTTCTGGCTGTAAGCAGGCAGTGCGTTATTTTTTTTTTTGTTCTGTCACCGCATGGTGTTGTACAGCAGCCATCTTGGATGTGGGAAAGCTGATATTCCCCTGGTGAGCTTCAGCAGCCATTTTCTTTAGGATTTCCTATTAGTTTCATTGGCGGCCAATTTCTTGAAGCCTGATCGCTTTTTTCTTTGCTGTTCTCTTGTGGCAGCATTACATGTGCTCTCACTTGCTGTTTCCTGTGTCCACTGTGTGTAAAGGACGCTGGATGGCTCTTTGCTGAATGCTGAAGCTAGCTCTGCAGAATGTTGCACCGCTGTTTATAGCTGCTGCTGACAGTTTTCTCCTGTCTGCAACTGGGAACCTCCTAGGGACTACAGGCACTACTTGTGGCTTTCACAGAACGCCCCAGGGTGGTGAGTCTAGCGCTAAGTACCCCCCCCCCCCCCACATGGTGGCAGCAGGAGGATGGGACCTTCACCGTCCTAAGTCCCCTTGCAGGTGGCAGACAGGCTAGGGTCAGCATGGCTTCAGAAACTAGTGTTTCTTCCCCCGAAATCCAGGCTATAGCAACCGGGTTAGCACTGTGCGCATGGACACCCTGATGGCGTTCCTTGACTCCTATGTTGCTAAGATAGAGGCGGCACGTGGCAGGAAAGGTGCACGTAAAGAGGCCCCTGCCCCAACCCCCCCCCCCCCCCATTCCGTCCTCTGGGGAGAGCTCTGATGCAGACTCGGGCCCTGCTGCGGCTGGAGACCCCTGCTCTGACCTATCAGATGTGGCTGACCAGGATCGGTCGGACAGGACGCCCACGGATGGTCAGAAGCATCCCTGGAACCACAAGCCTGCGAACAAAAGTGCTACCGTATGAAGGTTTGCCCCCACCCACTTTTCGGATGGGGGGTGTCGCCTTCGGGAGTTTACAGCCCGGTGGACCTCCCGGTTAACCGACCAATGGGTCTGCGATCTGATTTCCACAGGCTACAAGATAGTGTTTCTCTCTTGGCCGCCAAACAGATTCCTCCCCTCCAGCATACCTGAGTCCCCAGTTTGCCGGGAGGCCCTGTTAGGGGCGGTGAGCGACTTGCTGAATCAGGGGGTGATTGTACCAGTTCTGGAATCGTAACGCTTCTAGGGGTTCTACTCAAATCTGTTTGTGGTTCCCAAGAAGGAAGGGGTACGTCCAATCTTGGACTTGAAGGCCCTCAATCACTTTGTAAAAGTGCAGAGGTTCAGGGTGGAATCAGTTCGCTCAGTAGTCGCTGCACTCCATCAAGGGGACTTCCTGGCGTCCTTGGATGCTTACCTGCACATACCCATATGCCTTCGGCATCAAAAATTTCTGATTTTGGCAGTCAGGGAAGCCCACTTCCAGTTTGTGGCTCTTCCTTTTTGGCCTGGCATCAGTCCCCCGTGTCTTTACCAAAGTACTGGCTCCAGTATTGGCGTTGCTGAGACAATGCGGGATCCCGATCATGGGTTACCTAGACGATCTCCTCCTGAGAGCTTCTTCTGCCTCAGAATTAGAGGTTAATGTAGCGATCAGCTTGCAGACCCTGAAAGAATTTGGGTGGCTTTTGAACCTAAAGAAGTCGGTAGTTGTACCGACTTAGCGTCTGGAGTACCTGGGGTTACTGTTGGACTCGAGGGAACCGAGGGTTTGTATCCCCTCAGACAAATTGCCTGCCGATCTGAGAGTCCTCAATCTACTGATGAGCCGCAAGTGGTTGTCTCTCCGTTTTTGCATACGAGTACTGGGGCTCATGGTGGCGATACCTTATGCCCAGTTCCACACCAGAGTCCTGCAGAAGGAGATTTTAATGAAGTGGGACAAATTTCCGTTGTCCCTGGATTGACCGATCCAGGTGAGTCAACCAGTTAGGGACTCCCTGATCTGGTGGTTGAGGTCTCCAGGAAATCTTTCATTCCTCTGACACTTATTTTTTTTTTTTTTTTTTTATTCTAGAGGTCATATGCTTTCATAAAATGTTTTTTGGGGTCTTTCACAAATTATTAAAGCTGTAAGGAAAATTAAAAACCTTTTAGATTTTTGGAAACATTTGGATATTTAAAATTTTTTGCGTTAAAAAAAAAAAAAAAAAAAAAAGTTTTTTTTTTTTTTTTTTTTTTTTGATTCTCACCATTTTGCAAAAAGGAGCCATGTAAAAGTGAAACATTTTTTGTTGTTAAATCCATACAGGTTAAGCTTTTATATTTAGTAGAGTTTTAGCAGGAATTTTGTAAAATCGGCTGTTTTTGTCTGCTAATAATGGTTTGTGGATTTGTTTTTGCAAATATATTGGTTTGATAAACATTTGCGCAAATACCGCGGGGGGTCTAAAAATTAGTAGCACTTTCTTTTTATTCTAGCGGTTATATGGTTTTGGTGTTTTCGCAAATTCTGAAGGCTATAAGGGAATACATTTCAAATCTTTCGTTTTTTTTTTTTTTTTTTTTTTTTTAGAGAAATTTGGTTATTTACACTTTTTGCATCTGTTAAATTTTCACAATTTTGCCAAAAGGTACAGTTTTAAGTTACAAATATTAACTCAGCACAGGTTAAGCTTCTATGTTTAGTAGGAATTTTGTAAAATTTGGTGTGTGTGTGTGTGTGTGTGTGTGTGTGTGTGTGTGTGTGTGTGTGTTATTTGCTAATGGTTTTGGTGTATTTTTTGCAAACCTATTGGTTTGATAAACATTTTACGCAAATACCGCGGGGTCTAAAAAAAATCAGCACCTCTTTTCTTCTACTGATCATGTGCTTTGTACAGTTTGGCGGGTCTTTTACAAACTCCAAGCTATAGGGGAAAAAAAAGAAATTTAAATGTTCTAGTATACAAAATGTAGCACAGGGCCTGGCAGCGAAATGGTTAAAGGGTATATGTGTGTTCATTTAAAAACATGAACGTGTCCTACTGCCTCCTGTGCAGTTGGTTTTGCGCAGAGTGGCTCCGATCATCCCTTTCGGGGGGGTCCCTCAGCGCCGCTCCTGGCACCCCCACTTCTCCAGAGCCCCATTGGGAGAGACGCTCCCCCTCGCGGGACACTCATGTGTCCTGCTGCTGCATCCATGGACAAACAGCATGACTCTGCCCCGCCCCCAGGAGCCAATGGCTGCACTGTTAATCTATCCAATCAGGACCCCAGACAACGGCTGGAGCTGGTGTGCTCGTTCCCATTCCTGGAAAGACCAAGTTCAGGCAAGTAAAAGGTGGGGCTCTGGGGGGTTGCTGCATCACAGGAGGTTTTTCATGCATGGAATACATTAACCACTTCATGCCCCCACTATAGCCAAAAGACAGCTGCAGCACGGACGCTAACTGCCGGGAGGCTGTCCCTGGATGTCCTCCCTTTAAAGCGGTAGTAAAACCGCAAAGCAAAAGGCATAATGAGCTAGTATGCACCACATACTAGCTCATTATGAAATACTTACCTTAGAACGAGGCCCCGACATCTGGCCCGATCCACGCCGAGGGAGCTGACATGCTCCCTCGGCGTTTCTTCCGGGTATCGCGGCTCCGGCGCTGTGAGTGGCCGGAGCCGCGATATCGTCACTCCCGCGCATGCGCGCGGGAGATTTCAGTCCGGCCGCTCGGCTGCTGCCAGATTTTGACGGCGAGAAACCCCTTGTGCGCATGCGCCGCTGCAGTCAGCGGCGCATACCGAGGGGAATATCTCCTAAACCGTACAGGTTTAGGAGATATTTTTTTTACCTACAGGTAAGCCTTATTATAGGCTTTCCTGTAGGTAAAAGTTAAAAATGTGGGTATACAACCACTTTAACTTCCCCTCTGTGCGCTGCTGCGGGTGTGCATCGGGCAAGTTCTGTGCTGGCCGTGTCCCCTGCACACAGCCAGTCACAGATCGCTGTAAACGGCCAATCACAGCGGCCGTTTACAGCGTGATCGGCGTGCCCAATGAGAGATGATCTCATATGTAAACATATGAGATCATCTCTCAGCGCCGCTTTCCCTCCTCACACAAACAGCGTGTGAGGAGGGAGAGATGAACTGCAGAGATGCAACGGTCAGTGGAAAAAATAAAATAAAATGCCCACCTGTCCCCACTGCCACATAGTGCCATATCGGTGTCACGTGTCATCAGTGCCACATATTAGTGCCATCTGTTATCAGTATCACCTGTTGTCAGTGCCATCTGTCATCAGCGCCACGTGTCATTGTCCTGGTAACTCAAAACATGTAACCAGTAAAAAAAATTTAAAGCGTCGCATACAGGGTTTTTTAAATACCAAAGTTTGGCACGATTCCACGAGCGTGTGCAAATTTGAAGCGTGGAATGTTGGGTATCTATTTACTCTGCGTATCTTCATCTTTCACATTATGCAAAAAAAATAAAAAAAATTTTTTTTTTAGCATAACTTTTTTTTTTTCTGAAAAAAAGGTGTTCGAAAAATTGCTGCGCAAATACTGTGCGAGATAAAAAGTTGCAACGACCGCCATTGTATTCTCTAGGGTCTTTGCTTAAAAAAAT
Organism: Lithobates pipiens; assembly: GCF_037356315.1. Taxonomy (NCBI): domain Eukaryota; kingdom Metazoa; phylum Chordata; class Amphibia; order Anura; family Ranidae; genus Lithobates; species Lithobates pipiens. Next base: position 212,011,528 of record NW_027507758.1, read on the forward strand.
ATATATAATGTTTGGGGTTTCTATGTAACTTTCTAGCTAAAAAATTATGAATTTTACATGTAGGAGAGAAATGTCAGAATTTGGCCTGGATGCAAGTGGTTAATTGTACCTGGAAGTAACTCTGGGAAAGATGCCAGCCGTGGGAGCCGTTGGCACTACCGAGCATTTTTCTAAGGGGAGTATTTCATAATGAGCTAGTATGCGATATTCGATATGTCGCATGACGTGTGAAAATCACTGTTACCTTATGGGAGCTGTCTTAACTGGTCTGACTTTGAAAATGCTCCCTGCACTACTTTGGTCCAATTTTTTGATAGTACTTCAGCCCATTGAAAATCACTCAAGTTGGATCGCCGTCTTAACTGATCTGACTTTTTGGCATATGACTTGTGCTCTGATCTTAAAGTGGTAACTCCATGACAAAAAAAAAAGGCATGGGTTCCTCCTCCAAGAGCATACCATGCCCTTCAGTCTGGCATGGATTTAAAGGGGAACACCACACCAAAAGAAACGTTATGGGGGGATCCCCCAAAATCCGGATTGGTCCCATATTGGTTGGAGCATGCCGCCCGTAATGAAAAGGGGTGGGGATGAGCGAGCGCCGCCCTCAACATGTGGGGGTGCCCCCCACCCCAAAGCACCTTGTCCCCATGTTGAGGACAAGGGTCTCTTCCTGACAACCCTGGCCATTGGTTGTCGGGGTCTGCGGGGGGCTTATTGGAATCTGGAAGCCCCCTTTAACAAGGCCCCCCAGATCCCGGCCCCCACCCTATCAAAACTCATTACACATGGTTTTGAAAGTAATGTATTAAGCAGCTCCGCCGTCTCTTCTGATCTCTTCTCCCCCCCCCTCTGGCTCTTGTCTGCTCCGCTGATGTCTTCTGCCTCTGCCGGTTCTTCTCCCCTCTTCGGGTCTTCTCCATTGATGTCTTCTAGCCCTCTCTGGTTCCTCTCCCTCGGTCTGCTGCCTTCTCCCTCTGTTCTTCCGATGTTGACTCGACGCTCTCTCCCGCTCTAATTGTGGGTGCGTCGTGTCCCACTACTTATATAGGCATGGGGAGGGGTCACCGTGTGACATCTGGAGGCTCCACCCCTTATCTCACCGCCCAGGGCATGGTAGGCAGCAATGTCATAGGGGGCGGGTCTCTGGTGACCCTGCCCCATGCCTATACAAGTAGTGGCGCAACCGGCATTAGAGCAGAAGAGCACGTCGAGTCAGTATCGGAAGAAGACCCAGCAAAAGAGCACAAAGATAGCGTAGAAGACCCAGTAGAGGCAAAAGACAGCAGACAGGTGGATAAGAACCAGAGAGGGCTAGAAGATATCAGCGAAGATCTGGAGAGGGTAGAAGTCGGAAGAGACGCTGGAGCTGCCTTAATAAATTACTTTAACACGTAACATTAACATTTTGACTTTTTTTCTTTTTTTTTTTTTTTTCTTTTTTTTTTACTTCAAGTGAATGGGTAGGAGTACAATATACCCCATACTCATAGGGGGGGTGGTTGTGATCTTGGGGCCCTCTTGTTAAAGGGGGCTTCCAAATTCCGATAAGCCCGCAGCCCCCGACAACTCTGGCTGTTGGTTGTTGGGGCCTGTGGGCCCTTGTCCTCATCAACATGGGGACAAGGTGGTTTAGGGTGGGGGGGGGGCACAGGACCCCTCCCTCCCCCCATGTTGACAGCATTCAGCCTGGTGCGGTTCGGGGGGGGGGGGCGCTTGCTCATCCCCATCCCCTTTCCTGACCTGCCGGGCTGTGTGCTCAGGTAATAAATTACTTTAACGCTCTGCCACTCCCACTCCGAAAGGGCCGGGTAGGCCCATGGAAAGGGTACCCATGCCGTGTGGGTTTTTTTTTTTTTTTTTTTTTTTTTTTTTTTTTTTTTATTATGGTGTGGAGTTCCCCCTAAAAATTAATACCAGACACAGTCCCTGATATTGTTGGGATCCCTGTTCATTGAAGTCAGGCGCATGTTGGACTTCATCGCAGGGCAAAATCTGATCCAAAGTAGTACGATTGTCCTGTCGTACCAGTGTTAACCCGGCCTCAGACAAAAATGTTTTAGTAGCACATGTTTAACTGACCTCCCCTAACCCCTTTAGGTCTAAGGGCTCCTTCACATGGACATGTCCCAGTATGGAGCCCGCTCTGCTCAGCGGAGGATCGCTCCGTCGTGGTCACCTGATATTATCCGCAGACGGAAAAGTAGGTTTTTCCTCCGTCACGCTTTTTTGGAGCGGGTCGGATGTCAGCGGACATGTCATCGCTGGCATCCGATGCTCCATAGAGGTTTATGGAGTGTCCGTTCAGGTTCGCCTAAAAAAAAATAAAAAAAATAAAACGGACGTTAACGGATCGTCCGTGTAAAAGAGGCCTAAAGGTAGAACAAATGTTAAACAATTTTTGTAACTTCTACGTGTTATGAACCTGCATGCACAAAGTATGGTTTACTTATACCTTGTTTTTCTCCAAGGCGGCACAGTGGTGTAGTGGTTAGCAGTAAGAAGGGTTGCTGGTTCGAATCCTGACCATGACACTAGCTGCCTGGAGTTTGCAGGTTCTCCCTGTGCCTGCGTGTGTTTCCTCCGGGTACTCCGGTTTCCTCCCACACTCCAAAGACCGCAATTGGGTGACCCGGAGTTGGGAGTTCTGGGTTGCAATTGATCTTCTTCTTCTTCTTCTTCTTCTTCTTCTTCTTCTTCTTCTTCTTCTTCTTCTTCTTCTTCTTCTTCTTCTTCTTCTTCTTCTTCTTCTTCTTCTTCTTCTTCTTCTTCTTCTTCTTCTTCTTCTTCTTCTTCTTCTTCTTCTTCTTCTTCTTCTTCTTCTTCTTCTTCTTCTTCTTCTTCTTCTTCTTCTTCTTCTTCTTCTTCTTCTTCTTCTTCTTCTTCTTCTTCTTCTTCTTCTTCTTCTTCTTCTTCTTCTTCTTCTTCTTCTTCTTCTTCTTCTTCTTCTTCTTCTTCTTCTTCTTCTTCTTCTTCTTCTTCTTCTTCTTCTTCTTCTTCTTCTTCTTCTTCTTCTTCTTCTTCTTCTTCTTCTTCTTCTTCTTCTTCTTCTTCTTCTTCTTCTTCTTCTTCCCCCCTCCCTATTCTCTCTATTCATCCCCCTACTTCCTTCCTTCTGTTTGTATTTGTGTGCATTATTTGTCTTAAATTTTTAACCTCATTTAATTTTCATTTTTTTTTATTTTTACAGAGAGGAGAAAACAGAAACTAGCTAAAGAGAGAGCTGGCCAGTCAAGGGTAAGCATTCACACAGCTTTTAAAAATTGAGAGAAATAACGCTTTTGGACAGTTGTCACCAGTACATGTGTCTCATTTTAAAGATTTCCCCTCACCTTGGGTTCTTTGACAGTGACCACCAGGACTAATGGAGTGAATCTATCTAGAGGAGACATTAACAATAAAATCTCAAGCGTTTCTAAACTTTCTTGACTATATCTAATGCCGGCCATACACGGTTCGAATTTCGAAAGAATTTTCTTTCGAAAATCGTATCTAAGAATTTTCGTATGAATTTCGCACCATTAGTGGGCTGCAGCAACAGCCGATTTTCGTGCAGAAATAAAATTTGAGGAATCGGACATGTTGGAAATTTTTAGAAAAACGAACGATTTTCTAATCAATGATGGGAGAATCGTGCGAGAAACGTAAGAAAATGTACGGAGATAAAAGAAAATGTACGGAGATAAAAGAAAATGTACGGAGAGAAAAGAAGATTCCCAGCCAAGAAAATTCTTTTCTGTAGCAACATGAGGTGAAATTGAAGGCTTGGTCGGCCGAATTTCGAAAATCAATGGTGGCATCATCGGATCACAAAAAAAACGAATTTTCTGATTTTGAAAAGAAAATTCGTTCGAAATTCGACCGTGTATGGCCTGCATAACTAAAACAAATCTTGTGTGTTTTTTTATTTAAAAAAAAAAAGTCATACTTACCTGTGCTGTGCAGTGGTTTTGCACAGAACAGCCCCAAGCCGCCTCATGGAATGCATTCAGATAATACACCACCTGCCTTTACAACCTCCTGTGCTGCCAAATCCCTTTAGTAAGTAATGAATAGTGTGTGTGTAAAGGGCTTCAGTGCTATAAATTAAAATAAGCCTAAAACTTAATATAAAGCCTGCCACTAACACTGATGTGTGTTCCCACAAATTGATAGTGTTATTAATAGTGCTGCGCTGCTATCAATGCTAGTATAAAGTGCAATATCTTAATGCACTAATTATATCGTTCACAAAGGACTTGCTATATGTACGACATAAACAATAATGGGGATAATAATTAAAATGCATGATTTAATTCGTTATAAATTCCTCAAAAATTTGATGCACAGTGATTAATGCTGATTTCAGTTCATAATATCTAAGTCCAGCAAAATCTCTCAAGTTGCTCCACGTTTTTGTAATTCTTTTATTGATTTTTTTTTTTTTTTTTTTTTTTCACCAATGACTAAAATTATAAATTGCAACAAAATACCACGCGCTTCTTATTGACTCTCAGAACTCTAACCTCAAGCATGTATCAAAAACGCCTATATAACCTAATATGTATTGTGTTCCCCCTGCTTTAGATGGATACCACTCTCTCCTCCCCTCCACAGGGGTCCCTCTTCTGGATCACTCATTATTCAGGATGTGTTTTATGGCTCCTTAAATCTCATAATATTCTTGCGGCTATTCTTCATAGCTCTCAGCAGCCTCTCCTCTCACCCATGTGTTACATCTCGCTCATGTAACTCGGAGTTTCAACTTTGGTTTAATACAAAGAGTGGTTTCAATATACCATATTTATCAGCATATAACATGCACTCCAAGTTTAGGAGGGAATTTTAAGTAAAAAAACATACACTTAACCGCTTAAGGACCGCCTCCTGCACATTTACGTCGGCAGAATGGCACGGCTGGGCACATCAACGTACAGGTACGTTGCTCTTTAAGTGCCCATCTGTGGGTCGCGCGCCGCCGGTGGCACACTCACGACCCGGTCCTGAGTTTCGTGGCCGTGGGACCTGCGGACCCGATCGCCGCTAGTGTCCCGTGATCGGCTCACAGAGCTGAAGAACAAGGAGGGGTCTGTGTAAACAAACCTCTCCCCGTGCTTCCTAGTGTGGCTGTCACTGATCGTCTGTTCCCTATTATAGGGAAAGACTATCAGTGACGTTGCATGCCAAGCCACACCCCCTACAGTAAAAAAAAGCACACACACGTCACACATAACCCCTCCCTGCCCCCTAGTGGTTAACTCCTTCACTGCCAGTGTAATTTACACAGGAATCGTTGCATTTAAATAGCACTGCTGTATAAATGACAATGGTCCTAAAAATGTGTCAAAAATGTCCCATGTGTCCGCCATAATGTAGCAGTCACAATAAAAATCGCTGATCGCCACAATTACTAGTAAATAAATGTATAATAATTCTATAAAACTATCCCCCGTTTCTCTTATATTCACTGACCGAAACAACTCCTCTCTGTAACTTCATGGGTTGTATAGCCTGCCATTAGGAGAAACTAGGCAAAATTGTTACACAATACACTGAACTTTAATCCCGCCCCATGGGGGCGGGCTCCATGCTATCAACCCTCCTGCTGCTAGCCGCTTCGGTTTTTATTTTGCCTAGCAAGGAGAATGACCTAGGAAACCCTGCGGGCCTCTTGGTCCATATTTTTACTGCAGGTTTGCTGCTTTTTGCACAAGATGAGAGATCCTGAGATCTTCTATCAACTGTCCAGGTCTGGTGGTCCCAAGAAAGCGCTTTTTGTGGAGGTTGTCTATCTGTCAGCAGGCAGCTCGTTTTTTATTTTTGCTTTCTTCACCGCATGGCGCCATTCCGGCGGCCATCTTGGATTTGGGAAAGCTATAGATTACCCTGGGGAGCTTCAGCAGCCATTTTCCTTAGGATTCTTATTGATTACGTTGCCGGCCATTTTGTGAAAGCCTGAATGCTTTCTTCACCGCTGGCCTCTTGTGAGAGATTGTTACACCGCTGTTAGAGCTGCAGCTGCTGACACAGATTTTTCTCCTCTCTGCATCTGGGAACCTCCTAGGGACTACAGGCACTATTGTTGGCATTCACAGAACGCCCCAGGGTGGTGAGTCTAGCGCTAAGTACCCCCCCACGCAACGGCAGCAGGAGGGTGGGACCTTCACTGTCCTAAGTCCCCTTGTAGGTGGCAGACAGGATTGGGTCAGCATGGCTTCAGAAACTGGCGTTTTCTTCCCCTGAAATCCAGGTTATAGCAACCGGGTCACCTGCAGGTTGTGCGGTGCCGCATGGACACCCTGACGGCGTTCCTTGACTCCTATGTTGCTAAGATAGAGGCGGCACGTGGCAGGAAAGGTGCACGTAAGAGGCCCCTGCCCCCCCCCCCCCCCCCGTCCTCTGGGGAGAGCTCTGATACAGACTCGGTCCCTGCTGCGGCTGGAGACCCCTGCACTGACCTATCAGACGTGGCTGACCAGGACCGTTCGGACAGTGAGGATGATTCCGGGTCCGGGCGCGACAGGGCGCTTGTTGGAGCACGATCACAGCTGTGCGTGATACCCTGAAGATTCAGGAGCCAGCGGATTCCTCTGCTGACGTACCGGTCCCTTTTGGGTCCCACAAGCCAGCACGTTCACCTAAGGTTTTCCCGTATTTTGACTTTTTGACAAATTCATCTACAGGGAATGGGGTCGCCCGCAACTGACCTTTTCGGTCCCCAAAAACTTGGCGGTGCCTTAACCCTTTGAGGAAAGCCTTCTCAAAAAGTGGTCGGCTCCTCCGGTCGTGGACCCCCCAGTATCTAGGTTAAATAAAGTAACCACGATTCCGGGTGGAGGGGACTCCTGCATTCAGGGATCCCACGGACAGGAAGGCCGAAGCAGTGGCTCGTTCCTTGTTTACAGTTGTGGGGTCAGCCGTGCGACCTGTACTGGCATCCGCACTGGTGTCGCAGACACTGACTGAGTGGGCAAAACTTTTGCACCGCGAATTGGGAGAGCAGTATGCCTCCCCTGTCTGCGTGGAGCTGGCAGACCAACTAGTGCATGGCCTTGAGTACATTTGTGACGTGGCCCTGGATACTCTCCCTCTGCTATCCAGGGCCTCAGTGACAGCCGTGGTGCTGAGGCGCCTTATTTGGCTGAAATGCTGGTCTGCTGACCAGGTATCCAAGAAAGCCCTGACGGATCTTCCCTTCCTTGGCGAATGGCTCTTTGGAGCCTCGTTGGATGACATTATTAAAAATGCCACTGGTGGTAAGAGTATACTACTCCCACAGGCCAGGAAGGCTAAGGAGCCACGCCGCAGGCAAGGGCCCTGCTTTTCCGCTCACACGCGACTTTTTCGTCCGCCCGGTGCTTCGGAGAAACTGCCCCAGCCTGACAGGACGTCCACGGACGGTCAGAAGCATCCCTGGAACCGCAAGCCTGCGAAAAAAGTGCTAATGCATGAAGGTTTGCCCCCACCCCTGTCTCAGGTGGGGGTTCGTCTTGGGGAGTTTGCAGCCCGTTGGATCTCCCAGTTATCAGACCAATGGGTCTGCAATCTGATTTCCGCAGGTTACAAAATAGTTTCTCTCTTGGCCGCCAAACAGATTCTTCCCCTCCAGCATAGCAGTAAGGGACTTGCTAAATCAGGGGGGGATTGTACCAGTTCTGGACTCGGAATGCTTCCAGAGGTTCTACTCAAATCTGTTTGTGGTTCCCAAGAAGGAAGGGGTATGTTCTCTCTTGGACTTAAAAGCCCTCAATCTCTTTGTAAAAGTGCAGAGGTTCAGGGTGGAATCAGTTCGCTCAGTAGTCGCTGCACTCCATCAAGGGGACTCCCTGGCGTCTTTGGACATTCAGGATGCATACCTTCACATACCCATATGCCTTCTGCATCAAAAATGTCTGCGTTTTTGGCAGTCGGGGAAGCCCATTAACAGTTTGTGGCTCTTCCCTTTGGCCTGGCATCAGCCCCCCGAGTCTTTACCAAAATACTGGCTCCAGTATTGGCGTTGCTGCGACAACGCGGGATTGCGACCGTGGGTTACAGAGGCAATCTCCTCCTGAGAGCTTCTTCCGCCTCAGAATTAGAGAAAGATGTGGCGATCATTATGCAGACTCTGCAAGAATTTGGGTGGCTGTTGAAACTAAAGAAGTTGGTGGTTGTGCCGACCCAGCATCTGGAGTACCTGGGTTTACTATTGGATTCCAGGGAAGCGAGGGTCTTTCTCACCTCAGACAAATTGCAGACTCTCAGATCTGCGGTCAAACTACTAATGAACCGCAAGTGGTCATCACTCCACTTTTGCATGCGTGTGCTGGGGCTCATGGTAGCCTCTTTCGATGCAGTACCTTATGCCCAGTTCCACAACAGAGTCCTGCAGAAGGAGATCTTGACAAAATGGGACAAATCTCCGTTTTCCCTGGATCGGAAGATCCAAGTGAGCCAGCCAGTCAGGGACTCCCTGATCTGGTGGTTGAGGTCCCCGGTGATTCCAGACGGAAAATCGTTCCTCCCTCTAAAATGGATGGTGGTCACTACGGACGCTAGTCTAGCCGGCTGGGGTGGAGTGATGGGGATTCAGTCGGCTTAGGGCCTCTGATCGACAACTTGGATTCTTCAGTCGACAAATCTGCTCGAATGGAGAGCCATCAGGCTATGCCTCCACATGTAGTCGACGTGTCTTCAAGGGCGTCCGACCAGGATACAGTCAGACAACACCACGGCTGTGGCATACATAAATCACCAAGGGGGAACAAGAAGCTCCGCCGCTGCTCGGGAGGTCGCTCACATACTTCGGTGGGCAGAGAGACACGTTCCGGCCCTTTCAGCCATTTACATCCCGGGGGTGTAAAATTGGCAGGCGGACTATCTGAGTCGACAGATGCTGGACCCAGGAGAATGGGCATTGCATCCGGAGGTATTCAGGCTGCTCTGCCTGAAATGGGGCACACCAGATGTGGATCTATTGGCCTCCTGGCTCAATTGGAAGGTCCCAAGATTAGTGTCCAGGACAAGAGATCTGTGGTCAGACGCATTGGTGGCTCCGTGGGATCAGTACCAGCTGATCTACGCCTTTCCTCTGCTGATACTGTTGCCACGCCTGCTTCGCAGCGTGGAACCCGAGGGGATTCCGGTAATCCTGATTGGCATCAGCGGGCTGGGTACGCAGACCTGGTGCGCCTGGTGGCAGACTCTCCCTGGTGGCTGCCGTTGCGAGAGGACCTCCTATCTCGAGGTCCAGTCTTTCACCCTGCTTTACCATCGCTGGCTTTAACGACCTGGCTGTTGAAAGCCAGGTATTGAGGAACTGGGGTCTGTCGGACTCAGTGATTCCGACTATGCTGAGAGCACGGAGATCTTCTTCCAGGAAGATATACCATCGTACTTGGAAGGCCTATATCTCCATGTGTGAGGAGAAAGGGTGGCATCCGCGCTCCTTCTCTATATCCAGGATCCTGCTGTTTCTTCAGCAAGGTGTAGACCAGAGGTTGACGTTGAGCACCATCAAGGGGCAAATTTCAGCTTTGGCTGTTTTTTTTTATTTTTTTTATTTTCCCTCAGCGATCCCTAGCGTCTCACTCACTAGTGAGTACTTTTGTTCAGAGGGTGCGCCATGTAATCCCTCCGGTGCGTCCTTCATTGCCTCCGTGGGATTTGAACCTGGTGTTGGCGCTTCAGAAGCCGCCATTTGAGGATATCAGGGGGATTCCTCCGTTGACCCTTGAACAGAAGGTGGTCTTTCTAGTGGCCATCACATCAGCCAGGAGAGTTTCGGAAATTATGGCCTTGTCCTGCAAGTTTCCTTATCTGGTTATCCACAGGGATAAGGTGGTGTTGCGTCCGCAACCGTCCTTTCTACCAAAGGTGTTTTTGGCTTTTCATTTCAATGAGGACATTGTATTACCATCGTTGTGCCCTAAGCCGAAGCAACCCAAAGAGGTGGCCCTTCACGCTCTCTATGTGGTTAGGGCTCTGAAGGTGTACTTGTCTGTCACAGCTTCCTTTCGGAAGACTCGCTGTTTGTTTCGGTGGCTGGTCCTAAGAAGGTTATGGCGGTCTCGTCGGCCACCATTTCCAGGTGGATCAGACAGATTATAGTCCAAGCCTACACCTTGAAGGGGCAGGTGCCTCCCTTTCCAGTCATGGCCTACTCTACAAGAGCAATCTGAACGTCTTGGGCCTTCCGACACCAAGCGTCTGTCGCTCAGGTGTGTAAGGCGGCGACCTGGTCGCCAGTCTATACTTACCAAGTTTTACAAGGTAGATGTCAGTGCATCGGCTGATGCTGGTTTTGGCCGCAAAGTTTTGCAGGCGGCCGTGTAGTTGCTATTGAGTTTTTCGTTTTTTCGATTAAAAACGCAGTACTGTGTCGTTATTGCACTGTTGCATTACTTCTGCAAGGTTGCGGTCTGGGGGATCACTCCTGTTGAGGATGCCCGGTTTTGTGGTGGAGTTTCCACACACTGGTGTTTTTTTTGTGGGTTTAGTTTCACTAGTTCCCACTTGCCATGGTGGATGAAGTTTTTAATGCTGTTTTTTCCCACCCCTCGTTTGGCACTGCTTGGGGACGTCCCATGTTGTTAGAGAGGAGCTGTGTTGGTCGGTGAATATAAGAGAAAATAGGATTTTTGTATTCACCATAAAATCCTTTTCTCTGTATTTCCATGGCTGACACTGCACCCACCCCTCCTTTTTTCTATGTTATACTGCTTGTTGACGTGCTGAAGATGCTAGCAGCAGGAGGAGGGTTGATGGCACTGGGCCCGCGGGATTAAAGTTCTGTGTATTGTGTAACAACAATTTTGCCTAGTTTCTCCTAATGGCAGGCTATACAACCCATGTAGTTACAGAGAGGAGCTGTGTGGGTCGGTGAATTACAGAGAAAAGGATTTTACGGTGAGTACAAAAAATCTTCTTTTTTTTTATTCTTCAGGTCATGTACTTTTATAAAATGTCTAGTTTGAGTAGTCTTTTTAACCGCTTCCTGACCTTTTTTTTGGTGATATATTATTATAGCAATAAAAACGCAGAGGTGATCAAATACCATCAAAAGAAAACTATTTGTGGGGGAAAAAAAGCCAATTTTGTTTGGGAGCCACGTCACACGACCGCACAATTTGTCAGTTAAAGCGACTAAGTGCCGAATCACAAAAAGGACCTGGGGCTTAAGTGGTTAAATGCCAATCAATGCAGCCTTATCAGTGTCCATCTGCAGCCTTGCCCAGACTCTGCTCCTCTCGCAGTCCTGCCCATCTTCGCTGACTGTGAGCGGAGCTGAGCAAACTCCTCTGACATACAGAAAGCTGAGTTTACTCAGCTCTGCTCAGTCGTGGCAGGGCTACGAGAGGATCTGAGTCTAACTGAATACACTCGGCTTTTTGTATGTTGGCGGCGCTCGCTCATCTCCGCTCAGTCAGCCCTCCATCGGTGGGGGTTGCCATATAACACGCACCCACGATTTTCCCCTGATTTTACGGGAGAAAAAGTACGTGTTATACGCAGATTAAATATGGTACTAAATGTGAGTGTATATGCAACTTAATAAATGAATGTCATGTTTTTTTAAATTTACTACGCTATAGGGAGGTCTGTATTTTCACTTCCCATGTTGAGAGCTATGCAGAATGGCCGCATGAATTTTGTGACCCCTGTGGACATGACGAGACAAGATGGGGGTATCCATCCATCGTGTATTGGGTTATACAGGCATTATTGTACAAGTCATTAGTAAGACCTCATCTGGAATATGCAGTTCAGTTTTGGGCACCAGTTCACAAAAAGGATATCTGGCAACTAGAGTGCAGAGAAGGGCAACCAAACGGATAATGCCGCGTACACACTTTTTTTTTTTTTTTTTTTTTTTGTTTTGCGCAAAAAATAAAAAACCGCAGGGGTGATCAAATACCACCAAAAAGCTCTATTTGTGGGGAAAAAAAGGAAGTCAATTTTGTTTGGGAGCTACGTTGCACCACTGCGCAATTGTCCGTTAAAGCAACGCAGTGCCGAATCGCAAAAATGCTCTGGTCAGGAAGGGGGTAAATTCTTCTGGGGCTTTAGTGGTTAAGAAAGGCCTGGTTTCTTTTCTAAATGTACATAATTGTGTACAATCATTTTATAGGTAAACTTGAGCCAGAGAAATTTTGATTGCCTCTTGGGGATCAGGAAGGAATTTTCCCCTGCTGTAGGAAATTGGATCATGCTTTTCTGGGGTTTTTTACCTTCCTCTGGATCAACTGTCGGTATAGGATTGTGTATATGTGATTGTATGATATTATTTTTTATTTTTATGGTTGAACTATATGGACCTTATTTTTGAAACAAAATATAAAATAAGTATTCACTTGATGTGCCGTTTTACGATTTTGTATGAAAGAAGCACCGAGTGAACACCTTCTCTATGATTTATGATTATAATTTTTTATTTTTTTGTAGCACTTCTGGGATTTCATTTGGACTTTCATTTGGTCGTTTTTATTTTTGTTTCAGCTTTTGTTTGGACACTTGTTGTTTCTGAATCTTTGTATTCACTTTGATTATTGGTTTGCGCGCTTATATTTTTATTTTCTTGCACACATTATTGGCTAATTTATTCAAGCTATCCTAAGCAGCAGCACCTTTAATGTTTTGTCTCTAGCTCTATCAATATAATCTCTCCATCTATCAGGGTGGATTTGATTTAAATCGCTAGTAAAAAGGCTTGAATTAAATCATCTTTTTTTAAAGAGCAACTGTCATCTCTGTCCTGCTGTTGACTCACCGACAGTCCCATCCACTTTAATGATATGGCTGGTGATGCGTCAGTAAAACAACAAGATGAGGGACGTGGCGGCAGCAGGTGAGTGGATGCCCACTAACAAGTGCTTCTATGATGGATCTGAAATGACAGGTACTCTTTAAATAGGACTTATTCTTTTTTTTTCAAATAACATATTTATTTATATTCAAAGAGTGCATTACACGTCATGCATTACTACAACATAGTAGAACAGTTAGAACAGAGAAGAGAGGGCTGCAGGGACCACCCATCCAGTGGCCCGTTCCAGTAGGCCCCCCAGGGCCGGCAACTGCCAGCCCTGGGGGGGCCCCCCGCGAACAACCGAGCCGACCCTGTTAGTCAACGAGTGGCGTTGCCCACCTTAGGGTCCAGTAGGGTAGCCCCGCACCCAGTCATAAACAGCTACCAACAGTATTAACCTCTCATGAGAAGCAGCATCTACGAAGTAGTGTGCTAGAGGAGCAGCAAGGCACGTAGGAACACCAGCCATGAGGAAAAGGGAGAAAGAAACTGGCAGAAAGATATAGGAATACCAAGCAGTAGAGAGAGAGGAAAAACAAGAGCAGAGACGAGAAGGATAGGAAGTAAGAGGGGTAAGGAGAATGAGAGAGAGAATAGCAAAGGAGATAAAGAGAAGAGAAAAGAAAAAGGAGGGAGAGGGGAAGGAGGGGTAAGGAAAGGCAGGGGGTATAGTCACCGTGTGTGGTCCCTGCGGCATTTTCACCTCCGGAGCTCCCGTAAGTTCCATGGGCTCCAGACCACATCATGGGCCTCAAGCCTGTCCCGTATCCTGGCGGTCATCCTCTCCATCAACTCCACGTCCTGAACTCTAGCATGGAGTGCTCCGAGAGCGGGGGGCAGCACCTTTTTCCAATGTAGGGCTATTAGGCATCTCGCCGCTGTCAGGATATGTCGTGACAATGTCTTGCGGGATTTCGTCAATTTAGGGAAAGGGATGCCCAACAAGAAGGTTTTAGGATCCAGGACCACCCGCTGGTCCAAGAGAAATAGGACTTATTCTTGCTGGTAGTTAATATCTTTTAATATTTGCAAACTAAATGAAGGTTTCCTATTTAGAATAATATGTCAGGTTAGCAGAACAGTGATATTGGAACCAATTTTAAGTTAATAGGTTATTAACACATAGCTGAACTACTCAAATTCTTAAGTCTTTTTCATCACAGCACTTCTTCTCATGATGATGTTTCATTCAGACCACCATGTCTTGCATCTGTTTGTTGCATTTTGCACGCATACCTGCTTTACCCATAGGTAGAGGAACTTTATTAACCGCTTCCTGCCCGCCCTATAGCCGAATGCCGGCCTTAGGGCGGGCGGCTTCCCGTGCCTGGCCGTCCCTGGACGGCCTGGTGTTTACTTCCGCAATGCGCGCCGCCGCGGGCGCGCATCGCGGAAGTTCTGTGTTTGCCGTGTCCCCCGGGGACAGGCAAACACAGATCGCTGTAAACGGCCAATCACAGCGGCCGTTTACAGCGTGATCGGCGTGTCCAATGGGAGATGATCTCATATGTAAACATATGAGATCATCTCTCAGCGCCGCTCTCCCTCCTCACACAGACAGCGTGTGAGAGGGGAGAGAAGAACGGCTGCAGCAGCCGTCAGTGTAAAAAAGAAAAAAAAAAAAAAAAAAGTAAAAAAAAAGTTTAATAAAAAGTGCCATCCTCCCCCAGAGCCATCCTCCCCCAGTGCCATGCCCCCCCCCAGTGCCATCCTGCCCCAGTGCCATCCTGCCCCAGTGCCATCCTGCCCCAGTGCCATCCTGCCCCAGTGCCATCCTGCCCCAGTGCCATCCGCCCCAGTGCCATCCGCCCCAGTGCCATCCGCCCCAGTGCCATCCGCCCCAGTGCCATCCACCCCAGTGCAATCCACCCCACCCCAGTGCCACCTGCCCGCGGTGCTATCTGTCCCCAGTGCCACCTGTTGTCAGTGCCATTTGTCCCCAGTGCCATCTGTCATCAGTGCCACGTATAAGTGGCATCTGTCATCAGTGCCACGTGTTATTAGTGCCACATAGTGCCATCTGTCATCAGTGCCACGTATAAGTGGCATCTGTCATCAGTGCCACGTGTTATTAGTGCCACATAGTGCCATCTGTCATCAGTGCCACGTATTAGTGCCATCTGTCATCAGTGCCACGTATCAGTGCCATTTGTCATCAGTGCCACCTGTCAGTGTCACGTGCCATCTGTTGTCAGTGTCACGTGTCATCAATGCCACTTATCAGTGCCATCTGTCATCAGTGTCACGTGTCATTGGTGCCACGTATTAGTGCCATCTGTCACCGGTGGCACGTATTAGTGCCACGTATTAGTGCCACATGTCATCAGTGCCACGTATTAGTGCCACGTGTCATCAGTGCCACGTATTAGTGCCACGTGTCATCAGTGCCACGTATTAGTGCCACGTGTCATTAGTGCCACGTGTCATCAGTGCCACGTATTAGTGCCACGTGTCATCAGTGCCACGTGTCATCAGTGCCACGTATTAGTGCCACGTGTCATCAGTGCCACATATTAGTGCCACGTGTCATCAGTGCCACGTATTAGTGCCACGTGTCATCAGTGCCACGTATTAGTGTCATCTGTCATCAGTGCCACGTGTCATCAGTGCCACGTATAAGTGTCATCATTGCCACGTATCAGTGCCATCTGTCATCAGTGTCACGTGTCATTGTCCTGGTATTTCAAAAGTGTAATAAGTAGTCAACAAGTTAGATGTGTAATTTATGCTCCTAGAACACGTGATGGCGCTCCCTGCATGTTGGGCCTCTCTATGTGGCCAGGCTGCGAAAAAGTCCCACACATGTGGTATTGTAATACTCAGGAGGAGTAGCAGAATTTTTTGGGGGGTGTCATTTGTGGTATACACATGCCACGTGAGAGAAATAACCTATTACAATGACAATTTTGTGGAGAAAAATAAAGAAAATGAAAAATCTTCATTTTGCAAAGAATTGTGGGAAAAAAATGACAACATCAAAAAGCTCACCATGCCTCTTACTAAATACCTTGGAATGTCTACTTTCCAAAAAGGGGTCATTTGGGGGGTATTTGTACTTTCCTGACTTGTTTGGGTCACAAGAAGCGAGATAGGCCACCAGTACATCAGATGTGATCAATTTTGTGCGATTCGCACCACAGCTTGTAGACTCTCTAACTTTCACAAAGACCAAATAATATCCACTAATTTGGGTTATTTTTACCAAAGATATGTAGCAGTATAAATTGTGGCCAAAATTTATGAAGAAAAATTAATAATTTGCATAATTCTGTCACAGAAACAAAGAAATATGCGTTTTTTTTCAAAATTTTCGGTCTTTTTTCATTTATAGCGCAAAAAATAAAAACCCCAGAGGTGATCAAATACCACCAAAAGAAAGCTCTATTTGTGGGAAAAAAAGGACACAAAATTCATTTGGGTACAGTGTTGCATGACTGAGTAATTGTCATTCAAAGTGTGAGAGCACCGAAAGCTGAAAATTGGTCTGGGCAGGAAGGGTGTTTAAGTGCCCAGTAAGCAAGTGGTTAATATATTCACAACCTGGGTCTCTCTTACGGCCTGCTGCCATTTTGCTCCTCAAGGGAGGAATAAAGCACTTCAAGCTATGTGCAGAAAGATCACAAGGTTTATAGGCTGCTTAGGTTTCACCTTCATTTTTACTGCTTGCCTTTCCTCCTCACACTTAGAGCCTGGTACAGATGCATTTCTCTTCAAACAATCGTACATAGATTTGCAAAACAATGGGATAAAGGTATATTCCTGAACTTTGTTTTATCTCATGGTTACTGTGAAATTGTGTGAATGCATAATTGCAGTGCGTCTTATCTCTGCTTGCAGAGCTTGGCAGAGCTTGGATTCATTGAATGAGTTGCACAGTGGGGACGGAAAGTATTCAGACCCTCTTACATTTTTCACTCTTTGTTATATTGCAGCCATTTGCTCAAATCATTTTATGTTCATTTTTCTTTTCCTCATTAATGTACACACAGCACCCCATATTCACAGAAAAACACAGAATTGTCATTTTTTTTCATATTTATTAAAAATGAAAAACTGAACTATCACCTGGTCCCAAGTATTCAGACCCTTTGCTAATTATTTAGTAGAAGCACCCTTTTGATCTAATGCAGCCATGAGTCTTTTTGGGAAAGATGCAAAAAGTTTTTCACACCTGGATTCGGGGATACTCTGCCATTCCTCCTTGCAGATCCTCTCCAGGTCTGTCCGGTTGGATGCTAAACGTTGGTGGATAGCCATTTTTAGGTCTCTCCAGAGATGCTCAATTGGGATTAAGTCAGGGCTCTGGCTGGGCCATTCAAGAACAGTGCGGAGTTGTTGTGAAGCCATTCCTTCGTTATTTTAGCTGTGTGCTTAGGGTCATTGTCTTGTTGGAAGGTAAAATTTCGGCCCAGTCTTAGGTCCTGAGCACTCTGGAGGTAGTTTTCTTCCAGGAATATCCCTGTACTTGGCCACATTCATCTTTCCCTTGATTGCAACCAGTCGTCCTGTCCCTGCAGCTGAAAAACACCCCCACAGCATGATACTGCCACCACCATCCTTCACTGTTGGGACTGTATTGGACAGGTGATGAGCAGTGCATGGTTTTCTCCACACATACTACTTAGAATTAAGGCCAAAAAGTTCTATCTTGGTCTCATCAGACCAGAGAATCTTATTTCTCATTCATCTTGAGTCCTTCATGGGTTTGTGGGTGTTTTTTTTTTTTTTTTTTATCTAGCAAACTCCTTGCGGACTTTCATGTGTCTTGAGGAGAGGCTTCTGTTGGGCCACGCTGTCATAAAGCCCTGACTGGTGGAGGGCTGCAACGATGGTTGACTTTCTACAATGTTCTCCCATCTCCCGACTGCATCTCTGGAGCTCAGCCACAGTGATCTTTGGGTTCTTCTTTACCTCTCTTACCAAGGCTCTTCTCCCATGATAGCTCAGCTTGGCTGGACGGCCAGCTCTAGGAAGGGTTCTGGTCGTCCCAAACGTCTTCCATTTTTAAGGATTATGGAGGCCACTGTGCTCTTAGGAACCTTAAGTGCAGCAGAAATTTTTATGGGAACTTTGGCCAGATCTGTGTCTTGCCACAATTCTGTCTGAGCTCTTCAGGCAGTTCCTTTTGACCTCCATGATTCTCATTTGCTCTGACATGCACTGTGAGCAGTAAGCTCTTATATAGACAGGTGTGTGTGTGGCTTGTCTAATCAGTATAATCAAACACAGCTGGACTCAAATGAAGGTGTAGAACTATCTCAAGGATGATCAGAAGAAATGGACAGAACCTGAGTTAAATATGAGTTTCACAGCAAAGGGTCTGAATACTTGGTACCATGTGATATTTCAGTTTTTTTCTTTTTTAATCTGCAATAATGTCAACAATTCTGTGTTTTTCTGTCAATATGGGGTGCTGTGTGTACATTAAGGGAAAAAAGAACTTAAATGATAGCAAATGGTTACAATATAACAGAGTGAAAAATTGAAGGGGGTCTGACTACTTTCCTTTTTATGATGCAGTGGGGATGTAAACTATATCAGAGAGGTTTTTACTCCAAAAGCATTTTATTAAAATTAGATAAAAATCTAAAAAATAATCAATTCTAACACAAAAAATAAAATGATCAAATGAAAGTCCAAGTGCTACAAAATAAATAAAAAAGGGTGGTGTTCACATGATGCTGCTTTCATACAAATTCGTAAACGACGCAGATTTTGTATGAAAGGGGCGCATGAAGTGAACACTTATTTCACCATTTATTTTTTTTTGGTGCATTTGTTGGACTTTCATTTGGTCATTTTATCTTTATTTTCTTACATTAGGGGACACAGAGCCATAGTAATAACTGTGGGTTACATCGGCATATCGGGTGCTGAACACTGGCACGCCCCTTAAGGTGTGAACTTCCCCATTTAACCCTTCCCATTACTGGGAGTCCTCAGTTTTTTTTTTCGCCAGTGTCTAAGGTTTTGAGCATGTGTAAGGATGCGTGTACTGAGCTCCACGGGCATTAATCCTTTGAGAGCCAGCCATCCTGACCAAATCCGTTCTGATGTCTCCGTAATAGACTAAATGAACTGTCCCCGAGCCTCGTCATCCGAAGACGCAAGGTTTTGCTTATGACTGCTTTTAAGCTGGACCCTGGAATCCAGTACTTTTTGATAGTAAGGCCAATAAGTTTACTGGCAGGGTCTTCTTGTAGGTCCAGGATTACCTGAGTGTACCCCTGTTCCTGAAGGTTTCCTTTCAGGGTCTCGGAGCCTACCGTGAAGGTCGAAGAGGGTTTTTTTTTTTTTTCTCTCTAACAAACCCTGCTGCGAGGAAAGGTAAGGGAGATAATCTCTCCTTCCATGTATTGTGTTGTCATGTCTATGTCACCACTGGAGGCTGTATTGAGGCACTCGTTATTCTGACGCTGCAAACAGCAGAAGCTCCACTCTCCTCTCCGTTCAAGCCAGCTCAGACCCTCAGGTATGAAGGGGTGGTCTGATCACTTCCTGGGCCCCCAGATTGGCGATTTGAATGCCAGCCAGCTGCCTCTTTTTCTTGAAAAGAAGAAAAAAATTTTTTTGCCAAGTCACGGCCGTTCGCCGAGCAGAGGATTCCCCCCCCCCCGCCGCCCGCCATGAAGCCGGGGCTCACGTGGGAGATTCACTTCTCCGTTTGAAACAGGAAGGGGGGCGTGGCTAAATGGCGTCAGACACTGGCCACAGGTGTAGGAAGTAGTTAGAGCTCTGCAAGAGAAGCTAGTGCCTGGGGGTGGAGGGACATAGAGGGGTTGCTGGTCATGTTTGGTGGCACAGGCATTTTCCTTTTGGCAACATTGTATTGTATAGCTAGGACTAATAGCAGTTATTGTACTGTACTACAGCCTAGCAAGTGAAACATTCTTTTTCTGGTATTGCCTCTGCTTTGTACTATAAGCTATGAGTGACAAAGGGACCAGGAACCACTCTAAGGGTTCGAAGGGGTTCATGGTATACAACAAACTAAAAACCCTTCCAAAAGAATGTCTTCCTCCGCCGAGAGGTAAAAAGAAAAATTCAGCCAGTCAGATGAAGCCGTCAAGGGTAGAACACGTCTGTCACGGTGTATTTCATACAACAGGTTTTTCTTCTACCATTTAAAAGATTATTGCTATGATGTCTCTCCATAGTAGGACTAAACCTAGCAGATTCCCATCTAGTCCTCTGGGTCCTTTTGTTGAGGTGCAGGAGGCTGGGGATCATGTAGATCTTCCCAAATATTGGCAGATACTTATTTTTCAGAGGATCCTAACAGGGAGGGAGTAGCCACACAAGTCGGGTGTTTGTCTACTCCCTTACTTAACCCTTCTGTTGCCTGCCACAGGCTCTTGAGGTATCTCCCTCACCTGGAAATGTTTTTTTTTTTTTCCTATTCATGCATAACATATATTCTGAATGGGAACATTTCTTTGAAAGAAATGGGAGGTTCCAGCTATTAATGCTGCAATCACCTCAGTGAGCAGTCTCACATGTCCAGTGGATAATGCACTGATGTTAAAGGATCCAGCAAGTTAAGGTTGGATTTTCCTTTTAAAGACAAGATGTCTTTTGCAGTTCTGGCTGCAATTGGAGTTGCTCAGTTCATTAACCACTTTCAGACCGGACCATTTTGCTGGTAAATGACCAGAGGTCTTTTTACACTTTGGCACTGCGCTGCTTTAACTGGTAATTGCGCGGTCATGCAATGTTGTACCCAAACAAAATTTGCGTCCTTTTCTTCCCACAAATAGAGCTTTCTTTTGATGGTATTTGATTGCCTCTGCGATTTTTATTTTTTGCGATATAAACGTAAAAAGACCGCAAATTTTGAAAAAAAATGATATTTTCTACTTTTTGTTGTTAGAAAAATCCAATAAACTCAATTTTAGTCATACATTTAGGCCAAAATGTATTCAGCCACATGTCTTTGGTAAAAAAAAAGTCAATAATTGTATATTTATTGGTTTGCGCAAAAGTTGTCACATCTACAAACTAAGGTACGTTTTCTGGAATTTACGCAGCTTTTAGTTTACGACTGCCTATCTCATTTCTTGAGGTGCTAAAATGGCAGGGCAGTACAAAACCCCCCCAAATGACCCCATTTTGGAAAGTAGACCCCCTAAGGAAATTGATAAGAGGCATGTGGAGCCCATTGAATATTTTATTTTTTTGCCTCAAGCGATTGAATAATGACAAAAAAAAAATTTTTTTTTTTTTTTTCACAAAGTTGTCACTAAATGATATATTGCTCACACATGCCATGGGCATATGTGAAATGACACCCCAAAATAAATTCTGCTGCTTCTCCTGAGTACGGGGATACCACATATGTGGGACTTTTTGGGAGCCTAGCCGCGTACGGGGCCCCGAAAACCAAGCACCGCCTTCAGGCTTTCTAAGGGCGTAAATTTTTGAGTTCACTTCTCACTACCTATTACAGTTTTGAAGGCCATAAAATGCCAAGATGGCACAAAACCCCCACAAATGACCCCATTTTAGAAAGTAGACACCCCAAGCTATTTGCTGAGAGGCATGTTGAGTCCATGGAATATTTTATATTTTGCCACAAGTTGCGGGAAAATTACAAACTTTTTTTTTTTTTTTTTTTTTTTTTTTCACAAAGTTGTCACTAAATGATATATTGCTCACGCATGCCATGGGCATATGTGAAATGACACCCCAAAATAAATTCTGCTGCTTCTCCTGAGTACGGGGATACCACATATGTGGGACTTTTTGGGAGCCTAGCCGCGTACGGGGCCCCGAAAACCAAGCACCGCCTTCAGGCTTTCTAAGGGCGTTACAGTTTTGAAGGCCATAAAATGCCAAGATGGCACAAACCCCCCCAAATGACCCCATTTTGGAAAGTAGACACCCCTAAATTTAGGGGTACACTAGTGAGACTAGGTAATAAATGGCGGGTGCTATAAAAAATAACTAACCAACCAGCGTCACCTGTAACAGTTATATGGTGATCACTGGTGAAAGGGTTAACTAGGGGGCAATCAGGGGGCTTTATGCGGTAGTATATGGGGGTCCCTGGCGCTATAAAAAGCTGCGGCGAACCTAAATACCTACCTGCCTAACTAGCGTCACCTGTGACACTAATACAGCGATCAGAAAAACGATCGCTTATTAGGCTGGGTTCACACTGGAGCGATGCGGGAACGCCACGAATGCGCGGCGGGTTCCCGCATCGCATGCCTCCCGGCGGCAGTTCACACTGCCCTATGCGAACTGCTGGGAGTGTCAGTGAAATGTTACTGACACCCCCAGATCAGTTCGCACATCGCAGTGCGATCTGCAAACTCGGATCGCATGGTGTGAACACCCATGCGATCCGATTCTGCTGCGGGCCAAAAAAAGGGTCCCGTGCGAATTTGCGGCGGGTGCGGCGGGTGTGGCGAATGGCTGAACTCGAATCGCACAGAGATCGGATGTGATTTGCACTGCAGTGCGGTGCGAATCACATCCGTTCTCAAACCGCTGCAATGTGAACCCAGCCTTAGTGACACTGGCGACGGGGGGTGATCACGGGGTTAAACCTTTATTGGGGGGGTTAGGGGGGTACCTTAGAACTAAAGGGGGCTAACCCTAACTGCCCTAACAGTTATTAGTCACAAATGACACCCGCCGGGTGATCAGGGGGTTAAACCTTTATTAGGTAATAAATGGCGGGTGCCCTGAAACTATAAAAAAATAACTAACCAACCAGCGTCACCTGTAACAGTTATATGGTGATCACAGGTGAAAGGGTTAACTAGGGGGCAATCAGGGGGCTTTATGCGGTAGTATATGGGGGTCCCTGGCGCTATAAAAAGCTGCGGCGAACCTAAATACCTACCTGCCTAACTAGCGTCACCTGTGACACTAATACGGCGATCAGAAAAATGATCGCTTATTAGGCTGGGTTCACACTGGAGCGATGCGGAAACGCAGCGAATCCGCGGCGGGTTCCCGCATCGCATGCCTCCCGGCGGCAGTTCACACTGCCCTATGCGAACTGCTGGGAGTGTCAGTGAAATGTTACTGACACCCCCAGATCAGTTCGCATATCGCAGTGCGATCTGCAAACTCGGATCGCATGGTGTGAACACCCATGCGATCCGATTCTGCTGCGGGCCAAAAAAAGGGTCCCGTGCGAATTTGCGGCGGGTGTGGCGGGTGCGGCGAATGGCTGAACTCGAATCGCACAGAGATCGGATGTGATTTGCACTGCAGTGCGGTGCGAATCACATTCGTTCTCATAAACCGCTGCAATGTGAACCCAGCCTTAGTGACACTGGCGACGGGGGGTGATCACGGGGTTAAACCTTTATTGGGGGGGTTAGGGGGGTACATTAGAACTAAAGGGGGCTAACTCTAACTGCCCTAACAGTTATTACAGTCACAAATGACACCAATGCAAAAAAAAAAAAAAAAAAAAATGACATTGGTGTCACTGTGACTGGGGGGCAGGGGTAATTGGGGGGGTGATCGGGGGGTAAAGGGGGGGTGTGAGTGTGCCTGGCATGTTCTACTGTGTGTGTAGAGTGTTGGTGCAACTTACTGATCCGCTCTCCTCCGTGTCGGAACGAAAAATACCGACACGGAGGAGAGAATACATCACTTCCTCTCCTGTGTTTACATTACAGGAGAGGAAGTGATGTCACCGGGGATTTCTATTCGTCGGGAGCGATCGCGAGGGGGTGGCCATGAATGAATGGCCGTCCCCTCGTCCGGGATCGCTCCCGAACGAATACCGACCGCCGCAGGCACCGGGCGGGGGCCCCCGACCCGCGGGAGGCAAGGGACGTACATGTATGTCCTTATGCCTGCCCGTGCCATTGTACCGACGTACATCGGCGTGCGGCGGTCGGCAACTGGTTAATCCTTTAACATCTGCTCCACTATTGTGGTGGAGCACATTTTGAATGCAAGAGGAAGTCCTTCAATGACGTCCGTAAGTGCCTATGTGAAAAGGACATTAAATACAGCATGTTGTACCCTAGCCGTCTCTGGTCCCTCATAACGGCTCGGTCAGGTTCTTCGACTCTCCGGCAGATGCAGGTGACTGGCTAGATGGCCTGAGATGAGCATCAAATGCTCTTTCTCTGCAGGTTGTCCCCTGACTGTTTTCATAAAGATTCTGTCTCTCTTGGATCCGGGTCCGGAGGGGTCTTTTGTCCAGTTATCAGTCTGTTGTATAGCCCCTTGGGTCTTGCCACCTAAAGTTGTTGCTAGTTGACTCCTGAGCCCCCAACACAGGACTTGCCCATTCATTTTGGGTGAGAGATCAATCTCAGCCCGGGACATGGTATGTTTAATATACCCCCGACTGCAGTTTTTCTCTTGCTAGAGTCATTGCTCACTGGGGATCCTAGTTCAGGACTGGCCATGCATTTCTTCTACATCCTTCTACCCCCGGAGCGATCTCGTTGGACACAACTCACTGAAGTTCTAACCCCCACACAGTTTCTCTTTACCCCAAGTGGAGAGGCATCAGAGGCACTGAATTGCTGCACTTTGGAACTTTTCACAGAAGTCTGAAGTTCTAAGAGTTTTTTTTTTGAGTTCAGGTTTTGGGTATCAAACTGACCATACTTCTTCTTTCTTCTTCTTTCTTCTTCTTTCTTCTTCTTTCTTCTTTCTTCTTTCTTCTTTCTTCTTTCTTCTTTCTTCTTTCTTCTTTCTTCTTTCTTCTTTCTTCTTTCTTCTTTCTTCTTTCTTCTTTCTTCTTTCTTCTTTCTTCTTTCTTCTTCCTTCCTTCTTCTTCCTTCTTCTTCCTTCTTCTTCTTCTTCTTCTTCTTCCTTCTTCTTCTTCCTTCCTCCTCTTCCTCCTCCTCTTCCTCCTCCTCCTCCTCGGTACTTCATGGTCAGTAGGGAGTTTAAAAGAAAAAAAATAAACAGTAACCTGTAAACTCCCTACTAAATAAATAAAAAAAATAGTAACCTGTATTTATTTTTTTTGTACGCTCTATATCTGACTGATACTTATGTCGTGTGTTCCGGCAATGCTCACAAGCCTCAGTGTAAAATTTTGTTTTCCTCCTTGCATTCTCCCTCGGCTACACAGGGGTCAATCCCTCACACGTAGATATCATTATGCGGTCTCATAAATTATTGCCTTCATGGAGTTAAAATTGATAACATGGAATGTACGGGGTCTTAATGACAAGGTAAAAAAGGGCATTAATGTTTAAATACCTAAACAGTCACAGACCCCATATCTTGTTTCTACAGGAGACGTATCTCCTGGGGAATAAGATCCTGGCGCTACATTGACCCTGGGTACGGCAATCATTTCATGCGACGTACTCCTGTTATGCCAGGGAAGTGGCCATCCTATTGAGCAAATCCCTTCCTTATAAGGTCCTACGTCTAGGAACTGATCAGGAGAGCAGATTTATAATCATCTTGCTGGAGATCAGAGCAGTGGTCTATGCTTTAGTAAATATATTCCTCCTCCCTTCAACCAACGGGTCCTCTATAAGTTGTATGAGCATTTAGCGGCATTACAAGTCTCCAGACTAATATATTATATTATATTTTATATATATATATTATATCTCTCTGGAGACTTTAATTCCATTTTGGATCCGTCCCTGGACACATCCAATCCAAATAGGGTGTTTTTCACCAGACCTACTTCAATGGGCACAAACACTTAATTGCACTGAGATCTGGCGATAGAAGCACTAAACCACTAGGGCCTACTCCTTTCACTCCGCCACTCATAGGTCAGGCTCCAGGATTGACCTGATTTTTGGTAACACATGTGCCCTGGCGGCGGTGAGGGGGGTCTCATATTTACCTGTGGGCCTCTCTGATCATGCGCCCCTGGAGGTCATCTTGGGTTTGTCTGACTCCAGGAGTCGAGACTGCTGGCGTTTGGCATCTAAATGGTTGCAGGACTCGAGGGTGGGGGGAGGAAGTTTCTCCTAAACTACAACAATACTGGGAGATCAATGAGGACTCAACCTCAGCACAGGTAGTCTGGGAAGCATTTAAGGCCAACACCAGGAGAGAATACATTTCAGCTATCAAAGCGGTTCGTTCTGAGATGTCCTGTCAGGTTCAGGCACTTGAGGAGGGGGAGGCCAGGGCGGCAGAGGCGCTTTCTGGCTCCCCGACTCTGGATCACTTCAGTCAGCTAGCTGAGGCAATAAGAGCATTGTCTCTGCATCTTGCCGTGGCCACACATCTGGATTTGAACTCTCTGGCCGGCAGGATCTTTGAGTCCGGAGACAAAAATAGCAAACTCCTAGCGAATTTAGTTGCGGAATCTATATCGCAGACAGTGTCGTCAGAAATCTGTGGTTCGGATGGTCAGGTGATCTCTACTCCTGAGCTAATTTTGGATGAATTCAGATCCTTCTATTAACAATATGAAGCAGTCCCTGGCTGGCCTGAAGACCGGCGTAGGGAGTTTTTACATTCCCTGCACCTACCCACTCTTTCGCAGGTGGATCTTAAATTTTTAGACAGATTTTACCACCAAGGAGATAGAGGCGGCAATTTGCTCATTACCCAGTGGCAAAACACCGGGACCAGGTGGCCCACCTGGTGAGTGGTACAGAATGTATGCCTCATTAACTGCACCAAAACTGCTGAAGGTCTTCTCTGAAAGTAAAAAACGGATGTCCTTGCCCCCCCTCTATGTACCAGGCACACATAGTTTTCATCCCCAAGCCTGGCAAAGATAAATCCCTCTGTACTTCCTATAGACCGATCTCCTTGCTAAACTATGATCTCAAGAGCTTGACAAAAATATTAGCAACCAGGCTGCGGGCGATTTTTTTTTTTTTTTTTGTTTTTTTTTTTCCCATCCCTGATCAATATAGACCAGACAGGTTTCATGCCAGGGAAATCAACAGATATAAATTTCCATAGTGTTCACACTTCTTCAGCTACCACTGAGTCCTCCACGAGGGTAATGGTTACACTAGACATTGAAAAGGCATTTGGTGGCATGGCCTTTTATGTCTTCGGTTCTAGAGGTTATGGGTTTTGGAGCAGAATTCCGTAGGTGGATTGCTCTTTTGTATAAGGACCCGACAGCGCAGATAAAACTCATTGGTGTTCTGTCAGCACCCTTTTCTGTTGGAAGAGGTACGAGGCAGGATTATCCACTATCTCCGGCTCTGTTTTCCCTGGTGATGGAACCACTTGCATCGGCCCTTAGGCAGGTGGATGGGGTTAGGGGCATACAGGTGGGATCCATACATGAAAGTAGCTTTAAACGCAGATTATCTCATTCTTTTCTTGAATGACCCTGCTCAGTCCCTCAGACGCTGACTATTCTTTCAAATTTCAGTAGTTGCTCAGGTCTCAAGGTAAACTGAGATAAATCCAGACCCCAACCTCCCCTTATTATGGACAGACAAAATTAAATATCTAGGCATTCACATCTCCTCATCTACCTCTATTATACCCTTAACTTTGAGCCACTGATACAATTGACGAGGATTAGATTAAAGACTTGGGCAAATCTGCCCCTCTAATCGGCAGGATCAATTTATTCAAGATGAAGCTCCTACCTGCCTTTCTTTATGTCCTCAGACACACCCCTGTCTGGATCCCCAAAAAAGTATTTTGCCTGATAAACACAATTTTATTATCTTTCCTCTGGGGAACTAGTCAGCCGAGATTAAGGCTGACGGTGCTACAGAGACCTTGGGGAGAGGGAGGCCTGGCTTGCCCTGACCTTCACTCCTATTTTGTGGCTGCTCTGTTATCCCACAACTGGCTGGTCTCTGAGTCCAATGCAGCGGTGGCTCTGGAAGCAGCACATCTGGGGTCATATGAGGCACTAAGGAACCTACTTTACCGGGAGGTACTAGGGCTCCCTTCCCTATTACAACGGCAATGATAGCGGTCATACGGGTGTTTTCGGTGGCAAACTCCATGTGACCCATGCCTTCTGGACATATATCCCCACACAGCCCTCTTTGGTTTAACCCACAATTGCCAGAATTTGGGTCCATTCTCGACCCTAGTGTCTGGGCATGCAAGGGCATCAAATGTATAAATCAGATCTGTTTGGAAGGCTGACTACAGTCATTTGACAGGTTGAAACAACAATATGATTTACCCAACTCACACTTCTGTGGAAGAATGTGGCTGTGGGGTCCGTTTCAGATATGACACCTCATCCCCAAGTATTTAACCACTTTCAGACCGGACCATTTTGCTGGTCAATGACCAGAGGTCTTTTTACAATTTGGCACTGCGCTGCTTTAACTGGTAATTGCGCGGTTATGCAATGTTGTACCCAAACAAAATTTGCGTCCTTTTCTTCCCACAAATAGAGCTTTCTTTTGATGGTATTTGATTGCCTCTGCGATTTTTATTTTTTGCGATATAAATGGAAAAAGACCGCAAATTTTGAAAAAAAAAATGATATTTTCTACTTTTTGTTATTAGAAAAATCCAATAAACTCAATTTTAGTCATACATTTAGGCCAAAATGTATTCAGCCACATGTCTTTGGTAAAAAAAAAGTCAATAACTGTATATTTATTGGTTTGCGCAAAAGTTGTCACATCTACAAACTAAGGTACGTTTTCTGGAATTTACGCAGCTTTTAGTTTACGACTGCCTATCTCATTTCTTGAGGTGCTAAAATGGCAGGGCAGTACAAAACCCCCCCCAAATGACCCCATTTTGGAAAGTAGACCCCCTAAGGAAATTGATAAGTGGCATGTTGAGCCCATTGAATATTTTATTTTTTTGCCTCAAGCTTGTTGTCACTAAATGATATATTGCTCACACATGCTATGGGCATATGTGAAATGACACCCCAAAATAAATTCTGCTGCTTCTCCTGAGTACGGGGATACCACATATGTGGGACTTTTTGGGAGCCTAGCCGCGTACGGGGCCCCGAAAAGCAAGCACCGCCTTGTGGCTTTCTAAGGGCGTAAATTTTTGATTTCACTTCTCACTACCTATTACAGTTTTGAAGGCCATAAAATGCCAAGATGGCACAAAACCCCCACAAATGACCCCATTTTAGAAAGTAGACACCCCAAGCTATTTGCTGAGAGGCATGTTGAGTCCATGGAATATTTTATATTTTGCCACAAGTTGCGGGAAAATTACAAACTTTTATTTATTTATTTTTTCACAAAGTTGTCACTAAATTATATATTGCTCACACATGCTATGGGCATATGTGAAATGACACCCCAAAATAAATTCTGCTGCTTCTCCTGAGTGCGGGGATACCACATATGTGGGACTTTTTGGGAGCCTAGCCGCGTACGGAGCCCCGAAAACCAAGCACCGCCTTCAGGCTTTCTAAGGGCGTTACAGTTTTGAAGGCCATAAAATGCCAAGATGGCACAACCCCCCCCCCCCAAATGACCCCATTTTGGAAAGTAGACACCCCTAAATTTAGGGGTACACTAGAGAGACTAGGTAATAAATGGCGGGTGCCCTGAAACTATAAAAAAAATAACTAACCAACCAGCGTCACCTGTAACAGTTATATGGTGATCACTGGTGAAAGGGTTAACTAGGGGGCAATCGGGGCTTTATGCGGTAGTATATGGGGGTCCCTGGCGCTATAAAAAGCTGCGGCGAACCTAAATACCTACCTGCCTAACTAGCGTCACCTGTGACACTAATACAGCGATCAGAAAAACGATCGCTTATTAGGCTGGATTCACACTGGAGCGATGCCGGAACGCCACGAATCCGCGGCGGGTTCCCGCATCGCATGCCTCCCGGCGGCAGTTCACACTGCCCTATGCGAACTGCTGGGAGTGTCAGTGAAATGTTAATGACACCCCCAGATCAGTTCGCATATCGCAGTGCGATCTGCAAACTCGGATCGCATGGTGTGAACACCCATGCGATCCAATTCTGCTGCGGACCAAAAAAAGGGTCCCGTGCGAATTTGCGGCGGGTGCGGCGCGAATTCAGCCATACTATCTGTATGGCTGAACTCGAATCGCACAGAGATCGGATGTGATTTGCACTGCAGTGCGGTGCGAATCACATCCGTTCTCATAAACCGCTGCAATGTGAACCCAGCCTTAGTGACACTGGCGACGGGGGGTGATCACGGGGTTAAACCTTTATTGGGGGGGTTAGGGGGTACCCTAGAGCTAAAGGGGGCTAACCCTAACTGCCCTAACAGTTATTACAGTCACAAATGACACCAATGCAAAAAAAAAAATACAATTGGTGTCACTGTGACTGGGGGGGCAGGGGTGATTGGGGGGGTGATTGGGGGGGTGAAGGGGGGGTGTGAGTGTGCCTGGCATGTTCTACTGTGAAGTGTCGTGTTGGTGCAACTCACCGATCCTCTCTCCTTGGTGCCGGAACGAAAAATACCGACATGGAGGAGAGATTACATCACTTCCTCTCCTGTGTTTACATTACAGGAGAGGAAGTGATGTCACGCCTCACTTCCATTCGTCAGGAGCGATCGAGAGGGGGTGGCCATGAATAAATGGCCGCCCCCTCATCCCGGATCGCTTCTGAACGAAAACCGACTGCCGCTGGCACCGGGGGGGGGGGGGGCGATCGGGCCCCCCACCCGCGGGAAGGCAGGGACGTACAGGTACGCCCATATGCCTGCCCGTGCCATTCTGTCGACGTACATCGTCGTGCGGCGGTCGGCAAGTGGTTAAAGAGAAAAGAAGGAAATTGGGAGGAAGGGGGGATTATTGCGGTGCCTAGGTTGCTCGTAGACTAGTAAATATTTAAAAACCAAATTTATTCAGAAAAAGAGAAAAATGGAAAAAAAAAGATGCAAAATCACAATAATTGTCAGAGAATGTTGTACAATCATAAATGGACAAAAGCACATCTTATAACATAGGGCCAAGATGATATAAGCCTAGGTGTGCTGATGGGTCAAAATCCTCCCTACATGTTTCGCCGTACAAGCGGCTTCATCAGGGGAAATGAGATGAGACCACCATAAGAGGACAAATTAGTGCAATTTAAAATGGTACATAAGGTATTTTACACGCCTATGCGTCTGCACAAAATTTATCCTTCTATTCCTGCCTCCTGCTGGAGAGGCAACTCATCCTCAGCGGACTTTATTCACATATTATCCTCAGATCAAAATTTCTTTTGGTTTGAGGTAACCAATTCTATTCTGACCGTCGCCACCGTTCCTGTACCACTGTCTGTAGAGGTATGTCTGCTGGGACTTGTGGAACCCCTGGCTCCACGCCGGGCAATCAGAACCCTGCTAGGATTATTACTTAATTATGCTCGTAAGTTGGATGGAAGGCATCATCTGCACCCTCAATACATTTTTGGAAGAGGTTAGTGAATGTGGATCTACCACTATACAAGGCTACCTACCTGTCCCGCAGTTGTGCCAAAAAAATTCCACAAAGTATGGGATATTTGGACGGACTCCCTGTCCACTAATGCAGACTCGATGGACAATTAGTATCGTTCTAAGTACCGCGATTGTCCCAAGTGGCATTTCTGATCTCATAAACACATCTGGGTTGCTCGTTCAATAGTCATGGGGTGGGGGTGAATGCGAATGCAAATATGTAATTATAATGTACACTTTATCTCATAAGTATCTAAAGTAAGCTTTGTAGGGTATATGTAGAATCGGAAGATTGATTTGGATTTTCTACACAGGTGGTTGAGCGTACCGTGGTTTAGGTAGTTATGCATGTTGTATGTAATGCCTTGCCCCCCCCCTTTTTTATTTTTCCTCTTAGTTTGGTAGTTGTAGTGACTGAGCCTGGGTATGCCCAATAGGATTTGTATTGTTTTATTCACATCTTGAAATGACAATAAATATAACTTTAAAAAAAAAATGGCGCAGAGCGGATGTCCTGTGCATCTCAGCAGCGCTCGGTAGCTCTCAGCCATTCTCAGATATTTTCAGCTGTTCTCGGTGGCTTCCGGCCATTCTCTGGGGCTTTCGAAAGCCGCTGAGAGTGGCCGAAAATAGCCGTGTGCGGCCGAGATGGGCAGAAGAGCTTGCAATTGGCGGGGGATCCGCGTATAACACGCACCCCTGATTTCCCCCTGATTTTAGGGGGGAAAGAGTGCATGTTATACGCCGATAAATACGGTAATCTTTTTTTGCTTGCCTTTTAGTCTGCTAGAAGAGTATTGGAACTAACGGCTCTGTTTTGTAAGAGCCATATTTCATCATGCATAAGGATGAGGTGGTTTGATGTCCTCATCCTGAATTCTTACCAAAAGTGATAACAGGTTTTCATTTAAACCAGGATATTATTATTCTTCCTGGTTTCTCCCCAGAAGCCTTAATCTGGGGAAGAGAAAGCACTACAGTCTCTTGATTTAGTAAGCGCGATCAGAATCTATTTAAGGGCTATCGCTTGGGTCCGCAAAGCACAGGTTTTGTTTGTACTGCCAGAGGGTCCAAGATATGGACAGGCAGCGTCAAGATCCACTATTTTCCAAATGGGGTTGTCAAGTGATTGATCAAGCTTCAGCTTAAAGAAGAAAATTCTTCCTTCTCATATTAAGAGCACATTCATCCAAGGCAATTAGTGCCTCTTGGGTGGTGCATTATCGGGCCTCTATGGCTCAGATCTGTAAGACCACAACATTGGTCTTTGGTTCGGACGTTTATCTGACTTTTATTCTTTTCAAATCTATATTAAAGGTCATGAGGATATTGCCTTTGGGCACAGCATACACTGCAGGCTGCAGTATGAGTCCTCTGGCCTCCTGTTTTCCTTGATTCTGTGTCCGTCCGTCCCCCCTTTCAGTTGCCATTGCTATGGGACATCCCATACAGTTATTACTATGGCTCTGTGTCACCTGATGTAAGAAAATAAAATGGGCTTTTTAAAACGGCTGACCTGTAAAATCCTTTTCTTTGATGTGCATCGGGGGACACAGAGGTCCCTCCCTTCTTCTTCTTATACACTTGTATTGCTTGGCTAAAAAACTGAGGACTCTCAGTAATGGGTGGGGTTATATGGGGGAAGTTCATGCCTTTTAAGGGTGTGCCAGTGTCCAGCACCTGATATGCTGATATAATCCACATAGTTAGTACTATCGCTCCTTGTCCCCTTATGTACATCAAAGAAAAGTATTTTACAGGTAAGCTGTCTTAAAAATCTTATTTCTCTTACATTCACCGACCGACACAGCTCCTCTCTGTAACACATGGGTTGTTAGCCTTATCACTAGGAGAATACTAGGCAAAGTTGTAACACAACACTCAGGCTACAACCCCTCCGTCTGTAGACAGACCTCAGTTTTATTTTGCCTAGTGATGGAGTAAGACCTAGGAACCTTGCTGGCCAAAGGTCCATGTTTTTTTATGCAGAAGCTTTGCTTTTTGCGCAAGATGAGTGATCCTGTGATCTTCTATCAACAGCCGGCTGGGTGATAGGCTGGTTCAGTTATCCTTGTAGTCTCCCCAGTCCGGCCATCGATCGTGTGCAGGTCGCAGTTATGGCTCGGCAGGCCATGACATACCTCAGCTCCAGAGGTGGTCGGTGAGTTTTCATGCTCCGGGGCGTACATATTACCGGGCTACTGATGTCTGCGTCACAGTATGCCGAGGCCAGTAGTCTTCCCTGTACTGATCAGGAGTAGGTCTACAATGGAATGTCTCCCAGCTCTTCAGCGCTGAGCAGCGGGGCATTCCCTGGGAGGTCGATTCGGGGGTCCCTCAGCTCCCTCTCTTCTCTCCCCTGTCGATTCGGGGGGGGGGGGGCGCTGCATGGGTACTGAGTGGTGTGTGTGTGTGTGTGTGTGTGTATGTGTGTGTCCCTGAGGGCTCTCACCTGGGATCTGGCTGGCTGGGGGTGCCTGGATCCTGCATGCTTAACTCCCGGGAGGTGTCTGTGAGGTCATCCTGTGCGTTTTTTACAGCGCAGTGTCTCTGCCACGTTTGTCTCTGTCTCTCATGGAGCTGGCTGGCGGCCATTTTTGGTGTGGGCAAGGGCAGCATGCTTCTGGGCTTCAAGCGGCCATTTTCCCAGTGCTCCCTATTCAGGACACTGGCAGCCATTATCTAGAAGCCTGAGCACGTTTAGTGCTCTAGCAAAAGCTACATGTGCCCGCAGCTTCCTGTTTGACATTGCTGGACAGCCCTTCTATGTAGTCTGTGCACGCTTTTCAGATCGTTCAGCGATTATGATGGACTACCACCGACAGTTTTGGTTCCTCTGCACCTGGGAGCACTAGGGCGGAACTCCTCAGGGCTATGAGTCCAGCGGGTTAGAACTCCTCAATCAGGGGCAGCAAAGAGGGTGGGACTGTCACTGTCCTAAGTCCCCTTCGGGTAGCAGACAGGGTAGGGTCAGCATGGCTTCAGAAACTGGTGTTTCTTCCCCGGAAATCCAGGCAATTGTAACCGGGTCACCTGCAGACTGCGCAGTTCCGGGTCACCTGCAGGCTGCGCAGTTCCCATGGACACCCTGACGGCGGTCCTCAATTCGTTTGTTGCCAAGATGGAGGCGGTGCGTGGGGGGAAAGGTGCTAAAAAGAGCCCCCCCCCCCCCCCGTCCTCTGGGGAGAGCTCTGACGCAGACTCGGGTCCGGTGACCCCTGCTCTGTCTTGTTGGATGACGCTGACCAGGACCGTTCGGATAATGAGGATGAGTCCCCGTCCGGGAGCAACAAAGCGATTGTTGGAGCACTTATCACAGCTGTGCATGATGCCCTGAAGATTCAGGAGCCAGCGGATTCATCTGCTGATGTACCGATCCCCTTTGGGTCCCGCAAGCCAGCACGTTCACCTAAGGTGTTCCTGTATCTGACTTATTTTGACAAGTTAATTTACAAGGAATGGGGTCACCCTCAACGGACCTTTCCGGTCCCCAAATACATGGTGGTGCGTTACCCTTTTGAGGAAAGTCTTTTCAGGAAATGGTCGGCTCCTCCGGTCATCCCAGTATCCAGGTTAAATAAAGTAACCACGATCCGGTTGAGGGCACTCCTGCATTCAAGGATCTCAGACAGGAAGGCCGAGGCGGTGGCTCGTTCCTTGTTTACGGTTGTGGGGTCTGCCATGCGACCTGTATTGACATCCACACTTGTGTCGCAGACACTGAGTGGGCAAAACTTTTGCACCATGAATTGGGAGAGCAACAGGCTTCCCCTGTCTGCATGGAACTAGCATACCAACTAGTGGAAGACCTTAAGTATGTCTGTGACATGGCCCTGGATACTCTCCCCCTTTTATCCAGGACCTCAGTGTCAGCTGTGGTGCTGAGGCGCCTAATTTGGCTAAAACGCTGGTCTGCTGACCAGACGTGCAAAAAAGCCCTGACGGAGCTTCCTTTCCTTGGCGGCTGGCTCTTTGGCGCCTCATTAGATGACATTATTAAAAATGCCACAGGTAGTAAGAGTACATTACTCCCACAGGCTAGGAAAGCTAAGGAGCCACGCCGTAGGCAAGGGCCCTCTTTCCGCTCACAAACGGCTTTTTCATCCGCCTGGAGCTTCGACAAAACATCCCCAGCTGACAGGACGCCCACGGACGGTCAAAAACATCCCTGGAACTGCAAGCCTGCGAATAAAAGTGCTACCGCATGAAGGTTTGCCCCGACCCATGTCTCGGGTGGGGGTCGCCTTCCGAAGTTTGCAGCCCGGTTATCCGACCTATGGGTCTGCGATCTGATTTCCACAGTTTAAAAGCTAGTTTCTCTCTTGGCCGCCAAACAGATTCTTTCCCTCCAGCATACCCGCTTCGCTGGGAAGCCCTGTTGGGGGCAGTAAGGGATTTGCTGCATCGCGGGGTGATTGTACCGGTTACGGACTCGGAACGCTTCCAGGGATTCTACTCAAATCTGTTTGTGGTTCCCAAGAAGGAAGGGGTACGTCCAATCTTGGACCTGAAAGCCCTCAATCACTTTGTGACAGTGCAGAGGTTCAGAATGGAATCGGTTCCCTCAGTGGTCGCTGCACTCCATCAAGGGGACTCCCTGGCGTCCTTAGACATCCAGCATGCGTACCTGCACATATCCATATGCCTTCGGCATCAAACGTTTCTGTGATTTGCAGTCAAAAACCCATTACCAGTTTGTGGCTCTTCCTTTTGGTCTGGCATCAGCCCCACAAGTCTTTTACCAAGGTACTGGCTCCAGTTTTGGCGTTGCTATGGTAACGTGGGATCGCGATCGTGGGATGCCTAGATCTCCTTCTGAGAGCATCTTCCGCCTCACAATTAGAGGAGGATGTGGCAATCGCCATGCAGACCCTGCAAGAAGTTGGGTGGCTGTTGAACCTCAAAAATTTGATTGTGCTGACCCAGCATCTGGGGTACCTAAGTTTGCTGTTGGACTACAGGGAAGCGAGAGCTTTTCTACCCTTCCAACAAATTGCAGACTCTCAGATCCGTGGTCAAACTGTTGATATTTTTTTTTTCTTTTTTTTTTTTTCTTTTTTTGCCATCTCAGTCTATTACTTTATCCTTGCGGAGTGTAATCAACTCACTGTTCATGTCTCCGCTAACTCCTTTTGACATCATTGTGGCAAAAAAAATTTTTTTTTCTTTCCTCTTTTTTTCCCTTTTCCTTCCCCACTTTTTTCCTTTTTTTCCTTTCCTTTTCTTTGTCTTTCTTTTTCATTTAATAAACAATTATACATTTATTCACATATAAATACATTACAGAAAATTTCCCATACTCCCTTATTTCTTCAACCCCCCCCCCCCCCCCCCAAAAAAAAAAGAAAAAACCCTGTCCTCTCCCTCTCTGTCCCCTTAGCCCTCAAACATTTCACGACAGTCCTCCCTCTCCAGCAATGCCAGCCAGTGTTGCCACTCCCCATGATCTTTTTCCTCTGTATGCCAGCCAGTGTTGCCACTCCCCATGATCTTTTTCCTCTGTGTCTTGTAGTTTATGTAGTGATTCCTCCATTTTCCTCGTTTGTTCCACCCTCTGGACCCATTCCGTGATTCTTGGGATTTGTTTAGATTTCCAATACCGAGGAATCAGTACCTTAGCAGCATTTAGGAGATGGGGGACTATCGTGCTTCTATATTGTGTTGCTCCTAATTCAGTATCATGAAAGAGACATGTCCAGGGGTTTTTCTTAAGTTTCTTTTGTGTCACCAAGTTTATGATTTCTACAATTTTATCCCAAAACGGGGATATTTTAGGGCAACTCCACCATATATGTGAGAGGGAGCCCTCTTCCGAACACTCCCTCCAACACAATGCCTGCTGTGCCCCTGTAAACCTCTGCATGCTTTGAGGAGTCATATACCATCTTGATAGTAATTTATACGACATCTCTATCATACGGACTTCTCTTGATAATGAGTGAGTTAACTTGCATATTTTTATCCTGTGTTCATCATTCCTTAGTGCCCCTAAATCTTCTTCCCATTTCCCTATAAATCTCAGAAATTCTAAATCCTTTTCTTGTCTTAATAATTTATAGATTTTTGATACTTTTCGAACCAAACATTTATTATCTTTCAGTAAGTTCTCCAAAGGTCTCAAAGACTCTAATCCCCGTAGTGGGCCTGGTAAACTCTGTGCAAAGTGTGAGATTTGAGTGTACCTCCATTTGTCTAACGTTTTTTGTCCCCATTCTTGTATGAGTTCCATATACGTATACAACCTATTCCCTTTAATAATTTCTCCTAATTTTATTTCATCCTTACTTGCCCATCTACTAAAATATAATCGTTCCTCTTTCCCTGGCAAAAAATAGTCCGTGTCCAAAAGTGACATTAACGGTGAATTGTGAGTCCATTTATGTGCCCTATTAATACTATCCCATACTCTTAACGTGTGTCTAGTTAAATTACTCGTGTTTTCTCCTAAGTTCCGCTGATCAGGTGGTATCCATACCATCTTGTCTAGCGGCACTCCACTCAGTCTCATTTCCAAATTTACCCAACCCTTTTCCTTTTGATTATGTATCCAATCTGCCACTCTAGCTACTATTATTGCCTCATAATATTTCTTAGCATCTGGTAATGCTACTCCCCCCTTATCTTTTCCCTTTACTAAGACTTTATATGGTATACGCGCTCGTTTCAGGGGCCATACAAAAGTCATCATTTAACGTTTTTAATTTCCTAAAGAAGCACATTGGGATCGGAACAGGAATCATTTGAAATGTGTAATTTATAATAGGGAGAATAATCATTTTTATTACATTTACTCTACCCATCCAGGATACTGCTTTGTACCTCATGTTGTTCATTATTTTTTAAATTTTATTTAGAAGCGGGATGTAATTTGCCTCATAAAGACCTTGTCTCTGTGGGGTCAACATTATCCCTAGATACTTCAATTCTCCCTTACACCATCTAAAAGGTAAGCTTGATGCTAGGGCACTCTGTTCTACCTCTGGTACATTCAAATTTAAGATCTCTGTCTTCGTGAGATTTATTTTAAAGTTTGATAATCTTCCATAGTACTCCAATTCCTTCAGGATCGGGGGGATTGAAGTTCTTGGATTAGTTGTATACAATAACACGTCATCTGCAAATGCCGATAATTTATATTCCATCCCCCCCACCCTGATACCCTGGATATCCTGATTCCTACGTATTGCCACCAAGAGGGGTTCAAGGCTCAGAACAAATAGTAGCGGCGAGAGCGGCCATCCCTGTCTCGTCCCGTTGAACAACTCTAGGGGGCGAGACAGGGATCCGTTAACCCTTATTCTGGCCGTTGGGTGAGTATATAATGCCTTGATCCATCTCATCATTCTTTCTCCTACCCCCTTATAACTTAGGGTTTCATACATAAACTCCCAATCTAGCCTGTCAAAGGCCTTTTCGGCATCAATTGACATCAGCACTGTTGGACTCCTCTCTTTATTTACCTCTTGGATCAGAATGATGGATTTCACCGAGTTATCCCTTCCCTCTCGTCCCTGCACGGATCCCGCTTGATCGGCGTGGACCCATGCAGGTAGAAGAACCTTTAACCTATCAGCTATTATTTTTGCGTATATTTTTATATCTACATTCAATAGTGATATTGGGCGATAACTCTCCAACGCTTCTGGATCCTTATCCTCCTTCAGGATTAGGGAGATATGGGCCAGAAGAGCTTCTTTACGGAACAATAGGCCCTCTCCCACTGCATTAAAATACTCACATAGTTTTGGAACTAACAGGGTCTTATATCTCTTATAGTACCTGCTAGAAAACCCATCTGGGCCGGGGCTACTCCCTAGTGACATTTCCTTTATTGCTCTCTCAACTTCCCTAGGTGAAATGGGGACCTCTAGGGCCT
Organism: Lithobates pipiens; assembly: GCF_037356315.1. Classification (NCBI taxonomy): domain Eukaryota; kingdom Metazoa; phylum Chordata; class Amphibia; order Anura; family Ranidae; genus Lithobates; species Lithobates pipiens. The sequence goes on from NW_027507758.1 coordinate 212,050,465, forward strand.
CCATTTCCTCTCTCTCCTCTCTTGGGAACTCGAGCTTCCTGAGATATTCCCTGATTGCTTCCTTCCTTTTTCTTCCTTTACCATTTGTTCCTAGTTTATACATGGTACTATAGTATGAATGGAAATTCTCGGCGATTTCAGATGTCGCAAATTTCAACTCCCCCTCCTGATTTCTAATTTTAGGAATGAAAGTCCTATTTTTTTGTTCCTTGACCCTTCTTGCGAGCCATTTACCTGGCATATTCCCCCATTGGTATCTTTCCTTATCTCGTGATACCTTATTCTCCTATCCTGGTCCAGGTGCTCTTCTAACTCTTTATTTTTTTAATTTTTTTTGTAAATCCTGGCTCTCCTGTATCCCTCTAGGTCTAGTTTTCTGTTCCAATTGTTCTATCTCATTATATAATTGGGTCTTCCTTTTTCTGTTTTTCCTGTTTTTATTCCTGCTCCGATCCCAATTAGCCTACCCCTTATTACTACCTTATGTGTTTCCCATAGGGTCGCTCTAGATATTTCCTGCGTGTCATTAAGTTAGAAAAAATCATTCAACTCTTTATCAATTTGTCAACTTGTTCCTTGTTCCTGCATTAGAGAATCATCTATTCTCCAGATCATCTCCCTCTCTGTCCCTTCCTGCGTTTCTATTTGGGCAACTATAGGGGCATGGTCTGATAAGGTAATGGGCTTGATCTCGACTTTTTTCAGGTTGGGCACCAGTCGATGTTCTATGAAAACGTAATCCAATCTCGCAAAAGTTTTATGGACCGCTGAGAAATGAGTGTAATCCCGCTCTTTTTGATGGCTAATCCTCCAAGCATCTAAAAGCTGGGCCTTTGAGAATTCTTTAATTACCCCCCTATATCTCTGTTGCGACGCTCTTAAACCCCCTCCCCCCCCCCCCCCCCCCGAAGAATCCATCCTTGGGTCTAGACACCAGTTTAGGTCACCTGCTAGTACTACTATGCCCTCTCGGAATTCCTCAAGTTTTGTTAGATTTCTAAAGAATATTTTATCTGGGTTTCTATTTGGAGCGTAGATATTTGCTATTGTATATTGCATTGCCCCTATTTTTCCCTTTAAAAACAGAAATCTGCCTTCTGGGTCGGTTAAGCGGTCTTGGATATCGAATTTCAATTGTCTATCAAAACCAATGTCTACTCCTCTTGAGTGGGCTGATGGTGAGTCTCCATAATACCACACTGGAAATTGTACTGATGACATTTTAATTCCAGAGGTATTGGTTATATACGTCTCCTGTAAACAAATTACATTCCCCCTCAGGAAATGCAATTCCTCATTGATTTTAAATCTTTTTTCTCTTGTATTTAACCCCCTCACATTATGTTATCACATTAATGTCATTAAATATTAATTTCTTTTCACGACCTGCACCGACCGAGAGACATTTTTCGAGGGGACAGATCGGGATTGACGGACAAAAAAAAAACCACCACAAATTTTCCCTAACCTCCCCCCCTCCCCCCCTCCCTCCCATCCCTCTCCGTAACGCTATTCGGAGAACCCCCCCTTCTGCGTTGATCATATGGGGTCGACACATCACCTCGAGGTGTCTTTTTACTTCCCATATTTACCTAGGTGGCTCACATTAGTAGGCCTACAAGAGCTCCCGCCCCCCCTCTCCACTATCCCCCCATCCTTCCCCCCTCTCGCCTACTCTTTTTTAATTTAGCTTCTAACTGTCTCCCCGCCATTAAAATCTACCCCGCGCCCCCTCTTCCATCTTGCTCTCCTTTGAGTCGGTCCTTCCTCTATAGCTTCAGTTCCCCACCCTGGTAATAGGGGTTGGGGTATTTCCAGCCTATCGCAAAAGGCTTTAAGGTCTTCCGGAAAACGTAATACTGCCGAACGACCATCCTTTTTCCCTTTTAGACAGGCTGGGAAACCCCATTGGTATGCAATTATTAAGGCAGACATCTGTTGAGTTAGGGGTTTTAGTAATCTCCTTCTCCTTAATGTTTCTGGGGCTAGGTCTGAGAACACCTGCAGTCCTGCCCCATCCAGGGGGACAGTTCTGGGTGCGTCCTCAGCCTCCCCATTATTTGCTCCTTATCCTCTGAATAGTGGAATCTTGCTATTACGTCTCTTGGGGCCTCTTCTCCTGCCATCCTCCCCCTGGGGATCCTATGAACTCTCTCCAATTTTATCGGCTCAGAGGGGTCCCTCTCTAACAGGGGATTGAAAAGTTTTTGTAATGTATCTCCCAGAACCCCGGAGATATATTTCTCCGGGAGTCCTTTGATACGCACATTCTTTCTCCTCCCCCTATTTTCCTGCTCTTCAATTCTATACTGGAGATTTATATTTATTCTCTGCAAGTTTGCCACTTGTTCTGCTATCCCATCCAACCTTACATCCTGTTTATCCAACCTATCCTCCAATTCCTCTACTCTTTCCAATACCTGTCCTATGTCTGCCCTTACTCCTGCTATCTCTGTTCTTATTGACTCCTCCATTTTAGCAAACATTTCCGTTAGCATCTCCTTTATTGTGGCTGCTTCCCCTTCCTGAGGTATAGGGGAAGCAGCTCCTACCCCTCCTGTCCCCGTTTCTGTCTCTCTTGTTTCCTCCCTTTCTTGTTGAGTTCTTGTTAATCTGCTGGGTTTACCTTCCTCCGAACCCTTCTGTCTATTTAACCCTGATCTACGTATTGGTCCTGTTTTTGGGCTGCCTTGTCCTTCCTCTGGTGTGTTAGCCATGTGTGCCATATACCGCTGAATACCTCCCGGACTGGCCACCGGCGGTATATTTTTTCCTGCTTTTGTTTTGCCTTTCATTTTATTCAATTCTAGGCTTCGAGTCTAGGGTTCCCACTTCCTGCCCAGAGAGTCCCAGTCCCAGGTGATGTTGATGTTACAGTCCCAATTAATATTGGTGTTGCTGATATTGTTGGGACCAACAATATTCTACAACCTCAAATTCTACCGGCCTAATTTCCATCCAGTCAGAGCTCTCTGATACTAAATGTAAGGAGAGTCCGTTATGTTCTATTCTGCTCACTTTAACCATATATGGCCGGTAGGCAAGGTTGGGAGGATATAAATGTGGACAATCACCTACTTCTTTCATGCGACTTATGCTCCTGGTTAATATAACTTAAAGTCGCTTCCCACACTATTTCACCTCTTTTGGTATATCAGTTACTACATCACTTTTTAACCTTTACCATCCCGTGTCTAACACACAATAGGGAGCCTTACAGCAGTCCAACCAAGTCACTTATTATGATCGGCGTTGTATAATAACTGATATTTCAGGCATACCGAGCGAGCAGCGACATGCAGAGATTATCTCCTTCCTCCTTCAGATGTCTCACAAGGGACAGTCATTTAGTAGCTCAATTAAACCGAGGACTTTACAGGTATTGCAAAAATGTATCAGATATAACGAAGATAATGCAAATATAAGTCAACAACATCTCTGGATATTGCAGGTTTAGCAGAAATAGATACATATATATGTAGCGTGGACCATGCTGAAGAGTCAGTAGCCTGGGAGAATTATTGTGTGAGAAACAGCCATATAATAGTCCAGCATACCACTAGTACTGATAAGCGCTGCAAAAGTTGCGGGGGAACCAGCTATAATGCTGCAAAATGTAATGCTACAAAATCAGAGGCTTATGGAATTTGTCCCCTACCTCCTTCTTGGGACCTCTCTTCTGTGTTTCCCTTCCTTCCTGGTATTACTTTCCGCTCCAGACACTGACAATTTAGTTTACCTCACATAGCCATGCTGTCTTGCCATTTTGTTTAGTTTCACTGAAGCTACAGCTGTAGCCTGAGGCCGTACTCACTCACCACGCTTGGTCGGTCCAGGGGGGGGAGGAACTGTCAGTTACCTCAGGTTTTCTCTGCTGACTCTCCTTCTCTGGAGCCCGGACGGTGGACGATCACTGCACAGCTCCGGATATCCGCGCGGGCCATCAGCTAGCGAGATTCACAGGCAGGAGTTGGCAAGCTGTGAAGCCGAAGAGCCATAGAGCATTAGGCGGGCGAGGGGATCTCCGTCGGCGTCTCACGAAGACTCAGACGGGACGGCGGGACGATGGAGGTACAGGAAGTCGGGCATGGGAGAAGGTGCTCTCAGCCGCCTACATCATGACGCTCCGCCGCCTCATCCGTCGGCCTTGGTCAAACTGTTGATGAACCGCAAGTGGTCGTCGCGCCGTTTTTTGAATGCGAGTACTGGCACTCATGGTAGCCTCCTTTTGAGGCAGTACCTTATGCCTAGTTACACACCATAATCCTGCAGAAGGAGATATTGAAAAATGGGACAAATCTCAGTTGTCCCTGGATCGACGGATCCAGGTGAGCCAGTCAGTCAGGGACTCGCTGCTCTGGTGGTTGAGGTCCCCGGTGATTCAGTCCGGAAAATCGTTCCCTCCTCTGAAATGGATGGTGATCACAACGGTGATGGGGGTTCAGTCGACTGACGGCCTCAGGTCGACGGAAGAATTCGAGTTGCCGATCAATCTGCTCGAATTGAGAGTGATCAGGCTGTGTCTCCACACGTGGTCGCTGAGACTTCAAGGGTGTCCGATCAGGATACAGTCGGACAACGCCACGGCTGTGGCGTACGTCAATCACCAAGGGGGAATAAGAAGCTCAGCCGCTGCATGGGAGGTCACTCACATACTTCGGTGGGCAGAGCAACACGTACCGGCCCATTTACATCCTGGGAGTGGAGAATTGGCAGGCGGACTATCTGAGTCGACAGATGCTGGACCCAGGAGAATGGGCATTGCATCCGGAGATATTCAGGTTGCTGTGCCTGAAGTGGGGCACATTAGACGTGGATCTACTGGCCTCCCGTCTCAGTCGGAAGGTGCCAAGATTTGTGTCCAGGGCAAGATATCTGTGGGCAGACGCTCTGGTGGCTCTGTGGGATCGGTACCAGCTGATTTACGTCTTTCCTCCACTGAAACGGCTTCCACTCTGCGAATCAGACGTGGCAACAGAGTCCAGTAATACTGGTTGACTCAGATTGGCCTCAGCATCCTTGGTACGCAGACGTGGTGCGTCTGGTGGCAGACGCTCCCTGGCGACTGCCGTTGCTTGAGGACCTCCTATCTCAAGGTCCAATTCTCAATCCTGCTTTACTATCGCTGGCTTTAATGGCATGGCTTTTGAGAGCCAGGTGTTAAAGTGGAGGGCCACCCTGAAAACAAAAAAAATATTAAAAATATAAAAAAAATATAAAAAAAAAAAAAAATGAAAAAAAATTTTTTTTTTACTTACCAGAAATGCCTGTTGCTAGGCACTTTCTCCTAATCTTCCTCTTCCTCCTCCGCGGAGATCTTCTGTCTTCGTCGCGGCGTCTTCTGGGTAATGGGTCGCGCTGTGTTCTGGGAACTGTGTGTTCCAGAACACAGCGCGTCCCATTCAGAAAGCGCTGCGGGACTCGCGCATGCGCAGTAGCTGCGGGACTCGCGCATGCGCAGTAGGAAACGGGCAGTGAAGCCGTAAGACTCCACTGCCTGTTTCCCTTACAAGGAATGGCGGCGCCAGGACCCAAGAGCCGAGGGACGGGTCGGCCTCGGGCGGCCGAAATCGCGGGCGCCCTGGACAGGTGAGTGTGTTTATTAAGTCAGCAGCTGCAGTGTTTGCAGCTGCTGACTTTTTTTTTTTTTTTTTTTTTTTGTATAACCGGCCCTCTTTAAGGAACCGGGGTCTGTCAGACTTGGTGATTCCAACTATGTTGAGGGCATGGAAATCTTCTCGGAAGCTATACCATCGTACCTGGAAGGCGTACATCTCCATGTGTGAGGAGGAAAGATGGCATCAGCGCTCCTTTTCCATATCCAGGATCCTGCTGTTTCTCCAGCAAAGAGTTGACCAGAGATTGGCATTAAGCACCATCAAAGGGCAAATCTCAGCCTTAACTGTCTTTTTTTTTTTTTTTTTTTTTTTTTTAAACGACCCCTGGTTTTTGCACTCCTTAGTGAGTACCTTCGTTCAGGGGGTACGACATATAGTCCCTCCTGTGCGTCCACCATTGCCCCCATGGGATTTGAACCTGGTCTTGTTGGCGCTTCAAAAACCGCCGTTTGAAAATATCAGGGAGATTCCACTGTTGACTCTTTCCCAGAAAGTGGTCTTTCTAGTGGCCATCACATCGGCCAGGAGGGTTTCGGAACTGGCAGCCTTGTCCTGCAAGTTGCCCTTTCTGGTTATCCACAGGGATAAGGTGGTGTTAAGTTTGCAACTGTCTTTTCTACCGAAAAGTGTTCTCTGCTTTTCATATCAATGAGGACATTATATTACCATCTGTGTCCTAAGCCGAAGCACCCCAAAGAGTTGGCCCTTCACACTCTGGTTGTGGTTAGGGCTCTGAAGGTGTATTTGTCTGCCACGGCTCCCTTTCGGAAGTCAGACTCACTGTTTCGGTGGCTGGTCCAAAGAAAGGCATGCTGGTCTCGTCGGCCACCATTTCCAAGTGGATCAGACAGATTGTAGTACAAGCCTACGCTTTGAAGGGGCAGGTGCCACCCTTTCCGGTCACGGCCTACTCTACAAGGGCAATCGAAACGTCTTGGGCCTTCCGACACCAAGCGTCTGTCGCTCAGGTGTGTAAAACTGTGACCTGGTCATCTGTCTATACGTTTACTAAGTTCTACGAGGTAGATGTCAGTGCATCGGCTGATGCCTGGTTCGGCCGCAAAGAATATGCAACATATATTTTTCCTGTTGTGTTTTTTTTTTTTTTGCGATAAAAACGCAGTACTGTTATGTTAATGCACTGTTGCATTACTTCCAAAGTTTGGTGCGGTCTTGGGTGTTTACTTCTGTTGAGGATACCATTTTTTTTTTTTAATTTTTTATTTTTTTTTGTAGGGATTTTCTACGCACTGCTTTTTTATAATTTTTTTTTTGTGGGTATAGTTTCACTAGTTCCCACTTGCCATGGTGGATGAACTTTCTATGCTGTTTTTCCCACCCCTCGTTTTGGCACTGCTTGGGGACGTCCCGTTTGTTACAGAGAGGAGCTGTTTCGGTCGGTGAATATAAGAGAAAATACGATTGATTTTTTTTTTTTCTGGTACTCGCCTAAAATCCTTTTCTCTGTAATTCACCGACCGACACAGTACCCGCCCATCCGGTGGGCGGGTGCTGTCAGGTTGGGGAAAGAAAAAAAAAAGTCCATATAGTTCAACCATAATTGGGCTAAATTTGACACAAAGTATTGCAACGATCTCCATTTTTAATTCTCTATCCTAGGGTCTCTGAATATCTATATCTATCTCCATCACCATGTGTTTGTAATCCTGTGTTGATCCCTTCACCTATGACTAAAAACAAAGTAAAACGCAACACATGCTTTTAATAGGATGCCAGAATGCTTACCTCAAGCATGTTACAGATGTAAAAGATACATATTTTCGCTTATCCCCCCCCAAAAAATGGAAAATTTATATCAAATACGTACCCTAATTTTCCTTTCCTGATGGACTCCATGGCAGCCTACGTATGGGTTAATCCCGCCTCTCATACCTCATAGGACCCCACTCCCATAAATCGTTGCTTCTAGCCAGAGACTGTGTTCCGTAACTTAGCCTACTCCAGCAAACGGGAGGGAGCTCCTGCTGTCATGGAGTCCATCAGGAAAGGAAAATTACGGCAAGTATTTGATATAAATTTTCCTGACAGACTCCACGGCAGCCTACGTTTGGGAAATAACTACCCATACACACCTGGGTGGGCAATTGCTGGATAAAGAAAAAAAGGTTTAATTGGCACCGTCAACAGATAAGACATTCAAACCAAAATTAACCGAAGACAAGGATGCTGGTTCTACACAATAGTGCGTCATAAATGTATTAATTGACGACCATGAAGCCGCCTTGCAAATCGCTTCTGGAGAAACGTGACGGGCAGCCGCCCAAGATGTAGAAACGCTCCTAGTAGAATGAGCCGTCACCGCTTCTGGAGGAGCCAAACCCCTAGCCTTATAAGCCCCTTGGATGGCCTGAACGATCCAAGCTGCAATAGTTCTGGAAGAGGCACCGAAGAAAAGGATGAACAAATGATTGGATTTCCGGAAAGGAGCTATGGCTTTCAAGTATTGCTTTAAAACGTCCCCAACGTCCAAAGAATGAATACTGGAATATTCAGAGGACTGAAAGATTGGAAGAAAGATTTCTTGATTTTCATGGAAAACGGTTGACACCTTCGAATTTGACCCTAACATTGGAATCAAAACTGCTCAATCGGGAAAGAAAGTGAGAAACGGCTCCTTACAGCCTAGAGAACTGATCTTGGAAACCCTCTTAGCTGATGTTATGGCTACTAAAAAGGCAGTTTTACAAGAAAGTTCTTTAATAGATACTTGATCCCCATGATGTAAATCTTTGAAAAGTATTCCAGGACAAAGGGGAGATCCCACTTAGAAAATCTCGGTTTCCTCTGAGGTCTGAGCCTCACTGCTCCTTTGAAGAACTGTTTTCTGAGAGGATGCTTGGCCCAGGAAATGCCTGAAAAGGCAGATATTGTGGAAACCTGGACCCGCAAGGAACACAATGACAATTCCAGGCCTGTCTGAAGAAAGCCAATAACATCCCTTATCTTCAGGTCTTTACACGAACCATTGGTTGTGGACACATTGTCTGCAAATTTTGACCAAATTCTCTGATAAACCTTGTTGGTACCTGGTCTTCTAGCATTCAGTAAAGTTGCAATTGCCGTCTCAGGACAACCGAACGCTTCCAGCCTTTCCCTCTCAAAAACCATGCCATCAGATGGAGCTGGGATGGGCATGGATGAAGAGTCGTTCCCTGTGATAAGAGATCCGGTCTGGAGGGCAGAGGAACTGGATCCTGGAAACTGAGCTGCAACAAAAGTGGGAACCACGGCCTGTTGGGCCAATACGGAAGAACCGCTATTTTGACTTCTTCCCACCTGAGCTTCACCAGAAATCGGAGAATGATCGGAGATGGGGGGGAAAGGCATAAGCTTTGTGGAATCTCCACTGGTCCGTCAGGGCATCCACTCCGAAGGCCTGAGGCCAACGACACCTCGTGTAATATTTCTCCAGTTTGAAATTGCACGGGGAGGCAAACAGGTCTACTTCTGGTAGGATCCCCAGAGACAGAATCCAATCGAATACCTCGCTGTGGAGAGACCATTCGTTGTTGTCCAGGGAGAATCTTGAAAGAAAATCTGCCTGGACATTTTGAACTCTTGGGAGATAAACCGCCGTCTGATCCATCAGATTCGACTGGGCCCAGGACATAATCAGGCTTACTTCCCACAGTCAGGAGAGACTGCAAGTACCCCCCTGTATTTTGACGTAAGACACAGCTGTTGTATTGTCCATTCGAAGGAGAACTGAAGCCCCTGACGTCCGGTGAAAGGCTTGCAGCGCTTGAAAGGCGGCTTGTAGTTCCAGCGCGTTCGACACCACGCTTTAGAAAAGGCTACTTCCGAGAGACAGAGAGCTCCCCAACCTCTGCTGCTGGCATCCGTTGTCACTGTGACCCAGGAGACAGGTACTATGGAATGACAATGAAGATTTTTCCGCTGTAGCCACCAAGGGAGGCTCTCCCGCATGGAAGCGGTTATCGGGAAGAGATGATCTTGAGCCCCTGGATCCCACTGTTGGAGGAACCCTTTCTGAAAGGGACGCATCTTCCAGTGTGCCCACTTCACCATAGGGGCTGTGGCTACCATAGTAGAGGTCGACCGATATGGGTTTTTCTCTGGCCGATGCCGATATTTAGAAATCATGGTGGCCGATAGCCGATATATGATGCCGATTTTTTTGGGCCGATATGTTAGGCCGATTTTATTTTATTTATTTATTTATTTTTAATCCCCCTTGATCTAACACACCTTTCCCACTGGGGCGTTTTAAGGCGCTTTTGGGCTAAAAATAGCGCCTGTAAAGTGCCTGTAAAATGGCTCCCCTGCAGTCTGTGTGAAAGACAGAGTGCTTTCACACTGAGGCGATGCACTGGCAGGATCTTAAAAAAAGTCCTGCAAGCAGCACGTTTGGAGTGGTGTATACCGCTCATCCACCACTCCTGCCCATTGATATGAATGGGCACCACTGCCGAAGCGCATGCAATGCGATTTGGCAGCGGTGCTTCATGGGCACATTTAACCTCTTCCTTGGCTGCTAGCTGGGTTATATGTGCCCCACTAGCAGCCAAATAGCACCGCTAAAATGATGGTAAAGAGCCGCTAAAACTTGCGTTTTACCATCAACGCCTGCCCGCTCCAGTGTGAAAGCGGCCTTCATACGTGATACAGAAAATTTCTTACACTTAAACATTTATTAAACAAAACAAACCTCCAATCAGTTTACTTGTATGTATGATTTAGATAAAAAAAAAATATAAATATATATATATATATATATAGATATATATATATATATATATATATATATATATATATATATATATATATATATATATATATATATATATATATATATATATATATATATATATATATATATATATATTTTTTTTTTTTTTTTTTTAATAAAAACAGGTAGTCAAAACTTTTGGACAAAAAAAAAAAAAATGGGCTAACTTTACTGTTTTTATTTTATTTTTATTTTTTAAATGGTGTATTTTTTTCCCAAAAAAATGCATTTGAAAGACCTCTGTGCAAATGCCGTGTGACATAAAATATTGCAACAACCGCTATTTTATTCCCTAGGATCTCTGCTAAAAAAATATATATAATTTTTGGGGGGTCTAAGTGATTTTCTGGCAGAAAATACAGGATTTTTTACTGTGTCAGTGTCAGAAAAGATTTAGTCTTTAAATGGTTAAACAGAACTTCTACACACAGAGATGACTTAATTCATTCAAGTGTAAACATTGTATCTTTCTGTTCTTTTTTTGGCAGCCTGCCCAGAGTGGAGGAAAGTGTTTCTATGACGACTCAGTCAACTTAGACCATTCTATACAGAAGTCATTTCAAAGTCCCGCTGTAGTTCTAAATCGGCTTTTTATCAGCACAAATCGGCCGATGCCGATTATTTAAAAAACGGCAAATATCGGCCGATATATCGGCCGGCCGATATATCGGTCGACCTCTATACCATAGTGCTGATTTTATCTTTTGACAGTGAGAGACTGAAGAGAGAAGAGGACATTGCAAGATGAATCCTGTTTCGGATCACCGGAATTTTCTCCAGGGGTAAGGATGTGGTGCTCATTACTGTGTTGAACTGGGCTCCGAGGAAGATTAGAGACTGTGTTGGCTCTTCTCCTTGTTCAGGAGCCAGCCGAACTCCATTAGGGTAGAAATAACCTGTTCCCGATGAGACAACAGTTGCTCTTTGTCTTGAGAAAGTAGGAGCAGATCGTCCAGGTAGTGATGTAACCGGATGCGTCTGATCCTGATTAAAGCCACGACCGCCAGTAAGAGTTTCGAAAATACTCAAGGCGACGTAGAAAGCCCGAACAGGAGACATGTAAACTGAAGATGCACCTGATCTACCGCAAACCTGAGATACTTCTGGTAATCTTTTGCAATCGGTACGTGGAAATAGGCATCCTTGAGGTCTATTGAGACAAGCCAGTCGCCTGGTTGAATAGCCTGGCGTATTGTTAGTAGGGACTCCATTTTGAATTTTTCCTTTTTTTATGAAGGAGTTCAGATTTGTCCGATCGATGACCGGTCTCCAGGAGCCATTCTTTTTGAGGACCATGAAAAGAGGGGAGTAAACTCCTTGAAATCTTTCCTCGGCTGGAATCAGAATGGAGGCTCCTTGAGCCATCAGTGATTCTGTGTATGATACGAGAATCTGTCTTTTTTTTTTTCTTCTGAAAGGGGAAGATCCGTTGGTATAAACTGGTGAATGGGTGGATTGTTGAAGACCCAAGAATGTCCTGAAGAGACTGTTTTGATGGTCCAGTAGTCCTGAATCAAGGTTGTCCAGACGTGCTGAAAACTGAGTAAACAAGCCCCGACTTGCTCCGTCTGGACAGACCCCGTATCAATAGGACTTCAAAGCCTCCCAACCACCAGAAGAAGCAGCTTTCGAGGACTTTTGACCTGAAGGCTGGCTTCTTTTCCAGTTCTTCCTAAACTCGCCAGGTCTGTAACGACGTGCGTCCCTAGCACGTTCCAGTTCGTGTCTGGGGAGAACTCTTCTCTGACCCATGAGATGGCGATCCTAGGGCAGAAAACCCGATTTCCCCCGGTAGCACGGGTAATGGCTGAGTTAAGTTTGTTCCCAAAGAGGGAAGATCCCTTGAAAGGAATTTTACACCATGCCTGCTTAGAGGCAGGATCCACAACCCATGGGTGCAACCACAGGGCACGTTTGGCCGTGACCGAAGAGAGCATTACGCGAGCTACCAGACTAATCGTGTCCAGGGATGCCTCCCCCAGGAAAGCCGAGGCCATCTTCAGCTCATGCACTGGTGAGCTTTTGACCAGCTCCTCAGAAATGCTTCCTAAGGTCGTACCTATATCATCCGTCCAGGATTCCATGGCCTTCGATAACACTGCGAGGGCTGGTTTACAAGCCATGCCTGCAGTAATGTAGATGCGCTTGAGGTCCGTATCTATCTTCCTCTCCAGACCATCTTTGAAGGAAACGGAATCTTCCAGAGGGAGAGTAACATGCCTCACCAACCTCATTAAAGTGGCATCGATAAGAGGGGCCGACTCAAGATGTTTAACGTCATCGCTCTTGAAAGGATACATTTTTGCTACCTTTAGAGATCAAGGAATTTTTCCTCTCAACTTTGCTCCACTCATCAGATGATTTCACCAAGTTATTCCAGAAAAGGAAAGTTTGGACGGTCTTTCTTGAGATGCTTGAAGTATTTCCTCTGCTTAGAGGGAGCTTCCACCTGTTCATCCCATTTAAAAGCATCTTTGACTGCTCTAAGAACGGAACCTGGGAAAATTCAAAACCTGCGCCAGGTTCATCCGTCTCCACCTCGCTATCGGAGGATCCACTAATGGTAAGACTGTGGTGAGAGGGACCTGGAGCCTCAGGATCAACCCCATCAGTAACTAGGGCTGGAAGAGGAGGAGGATTGAAAGTATGGCTGGAATCTGACTTGTTCAAGGATTCTTGGATCACCTTCCTGACCAGAGCCTCAACATGCTGGTCCTCAGATCCTCTTTCCTTCATAGCCCGAGAGTAACAACTCGCATAGATTTACCCTCTGGAACCTGAGTTTTACATCCCCAGCAAGCCTTTTCCACAGAACGGCTGGAATGGCGGTAAGAATGGTGTCCAGAACCAGACTTTGAGCCTTCCTTCCGATGTCTGGAGGACGATCCGGTATGTCTAGTGCTTGAAAATTAAGGATGGCGCTGTGACCTAGATTTGGCACTATCGCCATGTGTCAAAACTTGAAATTCAGACCTACAGGGGCTGAGGAAAGAAGAAAATAGTTAACTTGCTCCAGAAACCCAAATACAAACAGGCAGAGGGGAAAAAAATTCCATCCTACCTGTGGCATAAGGGTTGGCCACTAGGGGGCGGTGACACATCTATCGCAGCAGAGATTCAAACAGCTAAAACAAACACAATTCGAATAAGCATGTAAAAGGTGGGAACATAGAGAGAGCAATGATATGCACAGTACCACACAATAACACTTGCCTGCAAACGATACCATCTTTGCCTTTTTCCTTCTGGGGATGTGTACTCCGGCTCTGTGACTGGGCGAAACCGCATGATGTTACCCATAAGAATGAGGCTTACCAGAACGTGCAGATGTAAAAGCCTCAAGTCGCAATGAGCTTTCAAATGGTTGTGGCAGGTCTCTACTTCTCATGGATCACCAATGCTTCCCTCAATAGGGCGCTTGCACAATCATAGGAGGTAGGAAGGCAAAATAATAGGCAGTATCGGAATGGTCATCAAAACTCCACGTATTCATATATAATCATACGGAAACTCTCACATAGTGTAATAACGTTAAAGGGTATTTAACCACTTAAGGACCGACGTATTGCCAATGTACGTCATTACAATGGCACCGACAGGCACAAGCACGTACATGTACGTGCCTGCCTTCCAGCGGGTGGGGGGTCCGATCGGACCCCCTCCCGCTGGATACGGTGGTCCGGTTCGCTTCAGGAGCGATCCGAGATGAGGGGATGGCCGTTGGTTTCTGGCCATCCCCTCTCGATTGCTCCTGGCGAATGAGAAGCTTCCTCCCACTGTGTATTGTATACACAGGCAGGGAGGAAGTGATGTCATTCTCCTTGGGGCGGTCTTTTTGACCGGACTACAAGGAGAAGACAAAGTGTGCACCAACACACTGACATGTAGGCACACACAGGCACACAAACCCCCCCCCCCCCCAGTCACAGTGTCACTGATTGCAGTGATCATTTATTTACTGATCACTGCATTCAGTGTCAGTTCTAACAGTAAAAACTGTTAGGGCAGTTAGTGTTAGGTCCAGGGTAGCCCCCTACCACCCCCCAATAAAGGTTTAACCCCCTGATTGGCCCTAGAGTTAACCCTTTCACCCCCTTTTGCCAGTGTCACTAAGTGATCATTTTTCTGATCGCTGCATTAGTGTCGCTAGGTAGCTAGTTTTTTTTTTAGGTTCACCGCCAGGTTTTTATAGCGCTAGGTACCCCGATATACTACCCAATAACGGTTTTAACCCCCTGATTGCCCCTAGTTAACCCTTTCACCCCCTTTTGCCAGTGTCACTAAGCGATAGTTTTTCTGATCGCTGCATTAGTGTCACTAGTGTCGTTAGGTAGCTAGCTATTTTTTTAGGTTCACCGCCAGGTTTTTATAGCGTTGGGTACCCCCATATACTACCCAATAATGGTTTTAACCCCCTGATTGCCCCTAGTTAACCCTTTCACCAGCGATCACAGTGTCACTGGTGACGCTGGTTAGCCAGTTAGTTATTTAGGTTCCCCGTCAGGTTTTTATATAGCGCCAGGGACCCCCATATACTACCTAATAAAAATTTGAACCCCCTGATTGCCCCTAGTTAACCCTTTCACCAGTGATCACCGTATAAGTGTTACGGGTGACTCTGGTTAGTTTGCTTTTTATAGCATCGGGGCACCCACCATTTGTTACCCAATAAAGGTTTAACCCCCTGATCACCCGGCGGGTGATATCAATTAGGTTTTAGGGTCAGGGTCTGCGTCGCCCCAGGCAGCGCTAGGTTAGTGCCAGTACCGCTAACACCCACACGCAAAGCATAAACCTCCCGTAGTGGTATAGAATCTGAACAGATCAAGATCTGATCTGATCAGATCTATACTAGCATCCCCAGCAGTTTAGGGTTCCAAAAAACGCATTGTTAGCAGGATCAGCCCAGATACCTGCTAGCACCTGCGTTTTGCCCCTCTGCCCAGCCCACCCAAGTGCAGTATCGATCGATCGATCACTGTCACTTACAAAACACTAAACGCATAACTGCAGCGATCGCAGAGTCAGGCCTGATCCCTGCGATCGCTAACAGTTTTTTTTGGTAGCATTTTATATTTAAATCCGGAAGGCAGTGCTTGGTTTTCGGGGTCCTGTACGTGGCTAGGCTCCCAAAAAGTCCCCCACATGTGGTATCCCCGTACTCGGGAGAAGCAGCAGAATTTATTTTGGGGTGTAATTTGACTTATGCCCATAGCATGTGTGAGCAATATATCATTTAGTGACAACTTTGTGCAAAAAAATAAATAAATAAAATTGTAAAATTCCTGCAACTTGTGGCAAAATATAAAATATCTCATGGACTCAACATGCCTCTCCACAACTTCCTTAAGGTGTCTACTTTCCAAAATGGGGTCATTTGGGGGGGGGGGGGGGCGGGGGTTTGTGTTATTTTGGCATTTTATGGCCTTCGAAACCGTGATAGGTAGTGAGGAGTGAAATCAAAAATTTGCACCCTTAGAAATCCTGAAGGCTCCCAAAAAGTCCCACATATGTGATATCCCCGTACTCGGGAGAAGCAGCAGAATATATTTTGGGGTGCAATTCAACATATAACTATGGCATGTGTGAGCAATATATCATTTAGTGACAACTTTTTGTAAACTTTTTTTTTTTGTGTCATTATTCAATCACTTGGGACAAAAAAAAATATTCAATGGGCTCAACATGCCTCTCCACAACTTCCTTGGGGTGTCTACTTTCCAAAATTGGGTCATTTGGGGGGGGGGGGGGTTTGTACTGCCCTGCCATTTTAGCACCTCAAGAAATGAGATAGGCAGTCGTAAATTAAAAGCTGTGTAAATTCCAGAAAATGTACTCTAGTTTGTAGACGCTATAACTTTTGCGCAAACTAATAAATATACGCTTATTGACATTTTTTTTACTAAAGACATGTGGCTGAATAAATTTTGCCCTAAATGTTTGACTAAAATTGAGTTTATTCGATTTTTCTTATAACAAAAAGTAGAAAATATAATTTTTTCTCAAAATTTCGGTCTTTTTCCATTTATATCGCAAAAAAAAAAATCGCAGAGGCAATCAAATACCATCAAAAGAAAGCTCTATTTGTGGGAAGAAAAGGACGCAAATTTCGTTTGGGTACAACATTGCATGACCGCGCAATTACCAGTTAAAGCAGTGCAGTGCGAAATTGTAAAAAGACCTCTGGTCCTTAGGCTGTTTATTGGTCCGGGGCTGAAGTGGTTAATAGTACTAAATGAGATTAAAAACACTCACATTTGTGAAGACAAAAACAGGCCTTTTCTAATCGCAGAAAGAGCGTAATGTGGTAGGTAGGTCCATCTGGCGCGTTTTGTCATCTGGGGTGTAGACCACCAGACCACAATATCACACTTAAATAAAAAATGTGACCACCCCCCAAGCTGAATTGGGGAGTTTTACTCAGGATACACACTTCCCTCCTGTTCCCATTTCACTAAGCTGATGGAGAAGAAATATGAGGAGAATTTTGAAAGATTGAAAGCGTCACTCAAAGACGTGGAATTAAAAATGGCTCTCACCACAGACGCATGGACCAGTATTGCCACAGAGGCATACTTGGGTGTCACGTGCCACTTCATCAATGAAGACTGGAATCTTACATCGTACAATCTGACCACTATGCCACTTGAAGATCGGCACACAGCTGAAAACATTGCTAACTGGGTGGAAAAGGCAGCTGAAAAGTTTGAGATATCCATGGCCAATGTAAATGTAGTTGTCCATGATAACGCTGCAAATGTTGTCCCTGCTCTGCATATTTTGGAAGAAAAGCATGGCATCTCTTCTCTCAGGTGTGCTGGTCATGCATTGCAATTAGTTGTCAACCATGCCCTGAGGGATCCCCAGATCAGCAAGACCCTGAGGGCTGCAAAGTGCCTTGTGGAACATATTTTTTAAAAAGTGAGCTGGCCACTACAAAGCTTAAAGCAAAGCAGCAACAAATGGGTACCCCTGAGCATGCACTAATAAATGATGTATCCGTAAGATGGAACAGTACTTTACACATGATTAGCCGCCTGCTTGAACAGAGGTGGCCTGTGACTACAACTCTTTCCGATCCTGATGTCACACCACGAGGGAAGTGCTTCCTGGATTTAAAACATGATCAGTGGAGCTTACTTGAGGAAGTGGAACAAGCCCTGAAGCCGTTTGAGTGTGCTACTGTTTTCTTGAGTGGAGAGTCCTATGTGACTGCTTCCGCTCTACCTCCTCTGGTAAAGGGCCTCCAGAAATCCATTCCAGTCAAGGCTTTCCAAAGTGTTGCTGCACAGGAGATGACATCAAGATGGGAGTGGAAAACTAAATTCAGAGATGGAGAAAATGTCTTGCGGCAGCAGCCCTGGACGCCAGATTCCGCAAACTAAAATTCCTGCCAGCAGAGCACAGTTTAAAAGTTCACCTCGAGGTCCAAGCTCTTACTCCTTTTTTTTTTTTTTTTTTTTTTTTACTTTATCTCTTTATTGATTTTTCTTTCCCAATTTAAACATAAGATACAACATTACCATATAAAACCAAAACACCATACAAATTACATATAGCCCTTTTACACCCTTCCATTCCCCACATTCATCTCATTCCCCCACTCACTCAGACGCACTCCTCACACTATTTAACTGGCAACACCCCCACTCACTCAAGCCCACTTCTCCTGCTGTTTCTTGACTAGCAGCTCTTCCCCTTTTAAGTATAAACCCCTTCGTTCATTTTCTCATACCACAACTTCCAGATCCTATCACATTTTTTAATACCACCCTGTCTTATATATGCTACCCTTTCCTTAAGAATAACCCTATTCATGTTCTGCCATTTCTGAGCTATCAATTTCCTGGCTTGATAGAGGGACCTTTATTTTCGCTAGTTTACTATCTTTGGGATCACTACCCCCCCCCCCCCCTCAATCCTCCCCAGTACGCACCCCATCGGCTCCACTATCGTCTCGAATACTCGATTGATTATCTTCACTACCTCTCTCCAATACCGATATATAGCTTGGGGCATCTCCAAAACATGTGCATCATATCTCCTTCTGTTCTTCCACACCTAGGGCAAGCCGCATCACACCTTCTACCAAACAGAAAGAGCCTCTTGGGGGTGTAATATGCTCTATACAACAGGAATAGGTGAGAAAGCTTTTGAGGAGGGGAGATGGACACCCAAGGTGCCAACTCAAGCATCCTCTCCCACTGATCTTCCGAGATGCTTCCCACATCTGCTTCCCATTTTTTCCTATTCGTTTGCTCCTGCGTTCTTACCTGGGTCTTCTTACACAAATTTACGTAGACTTTAGATATTAACCCTTTCCCCGATTTTACTCGCAATATATCCTTGATTACTGGCATCTCACACCATTCTATTGCCTCTTCCCCAAACAGTTTTTCCAACGCGTGCCTAACCTGCAAATATCTGAAAAAAAACTTCTTCGGAATTGCAAACTGGTCCCTTAACTCTTGGAATTGTTTCAAATTACCGTTCTGGTAGATCTGGTGGATAAGCTTTATGCCGCACCTTTCCCATTCCCTTATTTGTCCTATTTTCTGTATCTCATCTAGTTTATTGTTATCCCAAAGGGGGGAGTACTCCGTAAATCCCCTATATCCCAATATTCTTTTGGTTGCCTCCCACACCTTTATCATCAACCTTATAGTAGGAACATCTCGCAGATGGATCCCTGACTCTAGTGTCACTACCAACAGTCTACCCAGAAGTTGTTCAAGACGGGTTTTCTTTTTCCATCCTCCATTCTCTAAGCCCTCTCCCACCAGATGTTGTAGATGTTTAGCTACTAGGCTAAAAAATAGTTAAATGGGTGTGGAAGTGCCACTCCCCCTCCATTACTGGGAAGTTGCAACGTTTTTAAGCTAATACGTGCTTGACCCCCTTTCCAAATCAATTCTCTAAATATGGAATCTACCTTATAGAACCATTTTTTGTAGATCCATACTGGAGAATTGTGTAGAACATATAAAAGTTGTGGTAAGACTATCATTTTAATTAAGTTACATCGACCTGCTGCTGATAGAGGTAGATTCTTCCAGATATTAATTTTATGTTTGCTTTTAAATAGCAAAGGGACCAGGTGGTCCACTATGTACTGTTTGGGGTCTTTAGTGATGCATATGCCTAGGTATTTCATTTGCGTCACTATCTGGATATGTGCAGCTTCACAAGGTAGAGGACTATCCAGGGGGTCAATAGGCAATATACAGGATTTCTCCCAATTTATCTTTAATCCCGCAAGATGTCCAAAATCTTTAATTCTATACATTACCTCCCCTATAGAATGCTGCACATCTCCAAGAAGCAGGAGAAGATCGTCTGCAAATAACACTATTTTTTCTTCCTCATTCCCTCTCCTGAATCCCTTTATCCCCATATTTGATCTAAGGGATACGGCCAGGGGTTCGATTGCCATGGCAAACAAGAGAGGAGACAGAGGGCACCCCTGTCTTGTTCCTCTCTTCAATTGAATCCCTGCCGAGCTATCATTATTTATTCTTATCCTTGCTTCCGGGGACCTAATATAGCATTTTCACCCATTTTATAAATACCGGGCCCACATGAAATTCCCTCAAAACCCTCCACAAATAGCTCCACTCTATGGTATCAAAGGCCTTGGCAGCATCCAAAGATAGGACGGCTCTCTGACCCTCTCCATCCACTGGTATTTGAAGATTTAAGAAAACCCGCCTTATATTTATACTTGTGGATCTACCAGGGATAAAGCCTGATTGATCAGGATGAATAAGGTTTTCTATCACTCTAGTCTAGCTGCCAAGACCTTTGCTAGGATCTTTACATCCAAATTCAATAAAGAGATAGGTCTATATGACGAGGGGTGGAGGGGATCCTTATTTTCTTTCGGTATCACTATTATGGTTGATTCCATCATTGAAGACAGAAGCTCTCCTGTTTTCAATGCCCAATTAAAGACTTTTAACAGTTCAGGCAATAACACCTCACCAAAATGGCGGTAAACCTCCACCGGGAGGCCATCTGGGCCTGGAGCTTTTTGTCCTGCCATTTCCTGCACGATACGCCGAATCTCTTCTATCGTTATAGGACCATCAAGAGTATCACTATCTTCCTTAGAGAGGTGAGGTATTGTCAGCTCGCTAAAAAATGTGTCCATTTCTTCCCCCTTCTCAGCCTGGTTAGAGTGGTATAAATCCTCATAATAGGCTCTAAATCTCTCTAGTATGTCTAGCTTATTTGTAGATATCCCACCCTCTGCCATACTAATCCTTGTTACCATAGAAGGTGTCGAGTTCGTTTTCACTAAATGCGCTAGCATCCGACCAACCCTTTCACCTTCTCCGAATGCTTGTTGTTTCTGGAATATATATTTGTTTTCAGCTTTCTCTAACATTATATGACGGTATTCCTGCTGCGGTTTTAACCATTGTCTCTGGTTATCAAGTGTTGGGGCATTTATATACTGGATTTCTTGAGGCAAATTCCTCCCTTTCCCCAGACTGTTTTTTGATTTTAGAGATCTGTTGTATCAGGAGACCTCGAAGATAGGCTTTTAATGTATCCCACACCATCCCCTGCGAAGCCGTGCCTGTATTCATATTCCCTTAATGCATCGAGTAGATCTTTTGGGTCTCCCATAAGCTCCAGCCATAGGGGACTAAGTCTCCACCCTCGTTGCTGATTTCCCTTTTCTATCTCCAGGAAGGCCATCATTGCCGAATGGTCAGAAAGGCCCCTTGGCATATATTTTATTTTACTTACTAATCCAACTGCCTCATCATTCCCTAGGATCATATCTATCCTTGACAGGGTTGAAAGTGAGGTAGAGAGACACGAAAAAGACCGGGCTTTTGGATTCTGGATTCTCCAGAGGTCCTTCAGTCCCATTTCTCCCATGAACTGTAAAAAACGACTTTCTGTTGTACCTCCTTGTTGTATCCTCCCTTTGGGAAATCTATCCATTGTTTTATCAATAACCATATTAAAATCCCCCACTATCATCAATGGGACCCCTGGCTTATCCAACACAAACTCAACCAATGCATATAGAATATCCATGGAAGAGGGCGGCGGTATATAAATATTGGCCAAAATCAAAGTCTTTTCTTTTATCTTACCATATAAGAAAACATACCTCCCCTGTTCATCAATCTTAACCTGAAAACAATTAAAGGGTGTCCCTACTTTGATCAAAATACTAACCCCCCTAGAGATGGAGGTATGTACTGAGTGGTATTGGATAGGGTACTCCCCCCAACTTAACTGTGAAATAGAAGCATTTGTAAAATGTGTCTCCTGTAGGCAAAAAAACGTTAATCCATGTGACCCAGCTATTGACTTAACCGCCATCCTCTTCCTCGGATCTCATAGACCGCTAACATTCCAAGAATATACAATAAAGCTTTCCCCTTTTGACACTGTGAATTCACTCATTATTATAGTGTTCATCCTTATTATAAAATGTATATACTCCACCTTTGACACTCAGTTTTATGTGGTTATCTCTTACCCGTTGTTTCCTTGTGGTTAAATATTCATTATACAGTGCTCTTAGAGTGTGCTTCTCCCACCCTTTACTACATCCTATATACCGACCCTCCCTTATACCCCTCCCCCCTACATCTCTCCAATCACACCCACCACTCGACTCGCACACTTCTCCCATTGCCTCTCTAGGCACCTCCTGGGGCCTTCTAATGTGACCTTCCCATACAAAAACTTTCCACACCATTCTACCGTGGGTTACTCCCTTTCCTCGCCCCCACCCCTCTACCCCCCCCCCCCCAAAAAACCTCCAAACACAGAGTGTACCCCATACAACAAACATATGGGGAGAGCAGCTCGCTAACCCCCCCATATAAAGGGATGTAATGCGTGCCGTTCCCCCTCTTCTCTATCTCGCACTCCCCCACCAATAGTAATAGAAACACCTTCTTTAACAATTGCCTCCACCCCCCCCCCCCCCCCCACAGCAAAAAATGGCCCAGCATTCTCCCTCCTCTCCCCCCCCCCCCCCAAAACAGGGAGAGGGGGAAAAGCCGAAGAAGAGATTAGCAGTCCACCAGCATTATAGTCTCTAAGAGTGGGACTCCAACCACTCCTCAACCCCTCTAGGGCTATCGAATATCATAGCCCCTCCTGGGGCGTTTAACCGCAATCTTGCTGGATATAGTAAAGCATAAGTCACATTCTTCTGGCGGAGTTTACGTTTTACTTCCCCAAATTTGGCTCTCCTCCTTTGCAAATCTGGCGAAAAGTCCGGAAAAATCGATACTCAGGAGCCATTATATACAATCTTGCCCATCTCTCTAGCTTTATATGTAATGGTTTCTTTGTCTTTATAAAACAATAATTTGGCCAAGAATGGTCTTGGGGGAGCACCAGATTGTGGGGGTCTTGCAGGGACTCTGTGTGCCCTTTCGATAGCAAAGAATGGTGAAAATGTATCTTGACCAAACATATCTCCAAACCATTTCATTAAAAAAGCTATAGGGTCTGATCCTTCAGTGTTCTGGCAAACCCACTATCCGAATATTTTTCCTCTTCATCTTGTTCTCCATTTCATCTAATTTGTTTTCCTGTTTGGTTAGCTGTACTTGCATAGTCCTGACTACCCGTATCAAAGGATCTAGGTCGTCCTCGACCCGACCAATCCGGCCCTCTAAGGCTGTAGTCCTTTCCTGAATTTTTTGGATATCCTGTCTAACATAGGATAATTCCTCCTGAATGGAGATAAGTTGAGCACTCATTCCTCCTAGGGATTCTCTACATGAATTGACTGCCATCAGGACTTCTTTTAATGTTGGCTCAGATTCAGGTTCCACCCCTCCCCGAGTCCCCTCTTCAAGCGGGGCAGGTACTCCTTCCAAGTTTGCAACGATGGCCTGACCTTGGGTGTTTTCCATATCTTCACCTCCTTCCAATACCATCACGGGGTGGTTTAACCCGTGACTATTCCTAGTTCCCTTGGCGTCTGACAGTCTATTAGTTTGATTTTGCTGTCCTTGTTGGATACCCTTCGGAGGGGTCTGGCGTATTTTTCTAGTTTCACAGCCGCAGCTGCTTGGCTTGCTTTAGTCGCACGATGCGACGGCATAATGACTTTAACTTTATGCAGGGTTAATATTCAAAAAGTAAAAACACTGAATCCAATTTACCCGATATCTCGTAGTAGCTTAATAACCTAGTATATTACCCCAGAGTAAATCAGCCCCTGGGGGAAAAAGTTGTAGTTGTTGTCAATACTATGGACAGAAACAGCTCTCTACCATAGGTTAGTAACTTCTCCAGTGAATACAGTTCTTTATGTTGTTCTCTTAAACAAAGACCTTAGTTATCAGAGCTGAGGCAGGGGAGAAGCGCCGAGCAAGCAGATATATAGAGTGGTATTTTAAAGGACTGTCTGGCTTTAGTTTACCAAGTAGCTTCCATAGCCTGATGTGCTATCCCAGCATCAAACAAACCCTGTGAGGGGGCAATGTCCCAGCAGATCCAAGTGGGTCTAACAGCAACAACTCCACTCAGTACTTGTGCACCCAGATAGGCTCTTCAAAATAAATTAGTGACTCCTCCAAAAAAACAAAACCCAAATTCCTCATATTATCTTTTAAGCAAACTGCTTAATTGTCAGGGCTGAGACAGGGGGGGAGTAGAAAACAGATGTATAGGGTGGGAGTTTAAGGAACTATTCAACGTCCTTCCACAGCGTATACAATCTTACTCGCAGTTCAGTTCAAGATTCACTGGACAATACTCACTCACCACCCTATTTATACAAAAGGGTTTCACTTCGCTCAGCTGCTTCTCACCACCTTCTTTGAGATCATCTGCATGTTGCTCAGTTCCTGTCTCTTTTAGCAGTAGATACGCAGAAAGCCTGTTCCACCCATTGTTTGCTTCTCTGGTCTCAGCCTTCAGGTCCCGGGTTAGTCTCCCGATCTAACTACTCCACGGGAGGCAGGAAAAGAGCTACCCCCATCCAGAGCTGCGCCCACTGCCTCCGGATCACAGGCTCCGCCGCACGGCGGGACGGCAAACGGGGGGAGGAGAGAGCGTCCGTTCTGCGTAGGGTCGCATCCCAGGCCGCTGTCCATCCGCGAGCAGGTGGGGCTGGCGGGGGGAAGACACCGCTCAGTGTGGAGACATGGAGAGGAGAGCGAGACGCCGGCTCACTCACACACGTACAACCTCCTCCCTCTGCATCCGGTCACGCCCATGGCATCAAAAGACATCAACTTAGGAGGTGTTTAGAATGTGGCCTGCCCCAAGCTCTTACTCTTGAAGTGAAAAGAAGATATGAGGAAGAGCAAACGCAACATCGATGTGAGGAATAACAGTCAGCCAGTGCAGACATGAAATTTTCTGAGAAGAGGCAAGTGTCAGACACTGCTTGGTTCTTCAGATTCAGATGACCACCACAGTAATGGCGAGGATGACATGACTGGTCTCGTCCAAGATCAAAAAACCCACAGTGAAGGTGTGAGGAATGAGATACACATGTATTTCAGTGAGCAGGCTATGCCAAAGGAAGAAAATCCCCTAAAACGGTGGAAGAAAAATTAAGTTTTCCCGTCTTGGCCATGCTGTCAATTACTTGTCCGTGCCTGCAACATCAACCCCCATCTAAAAGGCTTTTCTCAGTTGCTGGCAACATTGTGACTAAAAAAAAAAGCAAGCCTAACTTCAGAGCATGTCGATATGCTTACCTTCCTCCATTACAATGCTAAAATATAGCAATGCAATGGAGTAACACAGGCCCCCAACCTTTGGCACTCATGCACTGTTCTTGTTGGGCTGTATTAGTGTATTTATGTTGAGATGGCTCATGGCTGCCTTCAGTGTATTGGCCATTATTTTTGCACAGCCACAGTGTTGAGCAGTGCTTTTGTTGGGCCTTCCTTCCTTCCTTCCTTCCTTCCTAACTGTTACCTCCTCGGGTATGTTTTACATTACAATTACCACACCACAAAAATACTTCTAAATCAACACTCTACAATAACACTATTTAATGATTACAATTACATAGTGTTATTGTATGTTGACCAGCTTTTTTGTGGCGTTACTTTATAAACAGTTGTGCAACAAAGTGTGCAACCTCTTAATATGATCCAATCTTCTTGAAATTTAGCATATATATCTTTTATGTCACCCAGACTCGGGGCATAAATTTTACGGTGTATTTTTTTTTTTTTTTCCCATTAGAAAATGACACCTTCATAACCCCCCCCCCCCCCCCCAAATAGATATCTAAATAAATATATATATATATATATATATATATATATATATATATATATATATATATATATATTATATATATTTATATTTTTTTGCCGAGACCCTAGAAAATAAAATGGTGCTTGTTGCAATATTTTATGTCAAACGGTCAAAATTTGCGCAGCGGTCTTCTTTCAGTTGTATTTTTTTGGGAAAAATGCACTTTATTGAATTTTTAAAAAACGAAACCGTAAAGTTAGCCTATTTTTTTTTTTTTTTTTTTTGTGTATACTGTGAAAGATATTACGTTGTGAGAATTGTGATTCTCATTTTAGCCAGAATCGCGCAGCTCTAACCTGTGTATAATTGAATCTCTGTAAAAAAAAAAAAAAAAACAGCTGTTTTGTAAAGCCCTCAGAGGTTTGTTAGAAAACCTTGATAAACATCATCATGAAGGCCAAAGAACACATCAGTCAGGTCCGGGATAAAGTTGTAGAAAGGTTTAAAGCAGGGTTAGGTTATGGCACGACTGCAAACCTACCAAGACATGGCTGTCCACCTAAACTGGGGCAGACTGGACAAGGAGAGCATTAATCAGAGAAGCAGCCAAGAGGCCCATGGTAACTCTGGAGGAGCTTCAGAGATCCACCACTCAGGTGGGAGAATCTGTCCACTGGACAGCTATTAGTCATGCACTCCACAAATCTGGCCTTTTATTTAAGAGTAGCAAAGAAAAAGCCATTGTTAAAAGAAAACCATTAGAAGTCCCATTTGCACTTTGCAAGAAGCCATGTGGGGGACAAAGCAAACGTGGAAGAAGGTTCTCTGGTCAGATGAGACCAAAATTGCACTTTTTGGCCTAAAAGGAAAACTCTATGTGTGGCAAAAAACTAACACTGCAAATCACCATGCACACACCATTTCCACTGTGAAACATGGTGGTGGAAGCATCATGTTTTGAGGCTGCTTTTATAAAGCAGGGACAGGGAAGCTGGTCAGAGTTGATGGAAAGATGGGGCAAAATACAGGGCAATCTTTAGAAGAAAACTTGAGTCTACAAAAGACTTGAGGCTGGGGTAGAGATTCACCTTCCAGCAGGGTAAGGACCTTCAGTCAACCAGGCGGCGGTGGCTTTCCTCAAAAGGCACCATTGTTGCTGTTGCAAACTGCAGAGGGACCGAGCAAAGGTGGCATGTAATACAGGTTTTGGTAACACAGGCATTCCTTTTGACACATTTACTACTGCATCAGGCTGAGCATTAATAGCAGCAGCAGCAGCAGGGCTAGACTATTGCTATGGTCAGAAGGAGGGGTTAAAAACGCCTCAAACAAGTACTCTAGAAGGACTATAGTCACTGGGGAGCCTAGAACTATCTGAAAAAAGATGGCATCCTCCCCTTAGAGTAATATGGCTGGTCAGAGTGAGCCATCAAGAGGGGCAAGTGTTGCAGTTGCTCTTAACACTGCAGCCCCTGTGTATATTACTAAGGGGTTTTTTTTATTCAACCATTATAAGCTTGGAGCAGAAAATTGATGCCTTAATCACATCCTACAGTGGGACTAAGCGTAGCAGGTCCCCGTCCATTGCTCCGGACCCTCATGCTGAGGAACAAGGGGCGAGAGATGACACATTTCTCTCAAAGGACCAGGAAGAGGCTGATGTCTCCTTCCAACCTAATGTGGAAGGATTAGGTTCGCAGGAAAGGTTGTTGGTACAATCTCACTGAATTGGTCCCCTCCACATTTTTACTGCCAGTAACGCAGTCAGTTGACTAAAGCCTCCACAATCTGGTCATGCTTTTTCCTATCCATTCATGGCTAAAAAAAGCTTATGTATTCTGTGTGGGAGCACCCAGATAAACAGGTTTTCTCTTATATTCACCGACCGACACAGCTCCGCTCTGTAACAAATGGGTTGTTTGCCTAGTGATAAGGCTAAGTTGTAACACAACACTCAGAACTCTTAGTTCCTCCCGGGGGGGGGGGGGGGGGGTGGTCCCTCTACAACCCCCCCCACCCTGCAAAGCAGCATCAGTTTCCTTTTGCCTAGGATTCCTCCCATCGGTCCGTGCTTTGAGCAGAAGCTTGGGTTTTTGCGCAAGATGATTGAGCCTAAGATCTACTATCAACAGCCAGCTCGGTGACAGGCTGGATACCTTTATCCTTGTAGTCTCCCCAGTCTGGCCATCGAGCGTGTGCAGGTCGCAGCTACAACTTGGCAGGCCACAACATACCTCAGCTCCAGAGGTGGTTGTGAGCTTTTATGCTCCGGGGCGTACCTATGACCGGGCTACTGATGTCTGCGTCACAGTATGCCGAGGCCAGTAGCTACCCTGTACCGATCAGGTGTAGATCTACAATGGAATGTCTCCCAGCTCTTCATGACTGGTAAGTACAGCTCCCCCTGGCCCGGCAGGGTTGAGCAGCTGGGCATTCCCTGGGAGATCGAATCGGGGGTCTCTTCTCTCCCCTGTCCCTATTCCCCCCCCCCCCCCCCCCCCCCACGGGGGGATGTCACATGTGGTACGGAGCGGTGTGTGTGTAAGATCCCTGAGGGCTCTTACCTGGGATAGGGGGCTGGCTGGTGGTGCCTGGATCCTGTGTGTTAAGCTCTTGGAAGGTGCCTGTGAGGGTCTGGCTGTGTTTTCAGTGCAGCGCTGTGTGTCTGCCACATTTCTGTCTCTGTCCCTCATGGAAGCTGGCCGGCGGCCATTTCAGGTGTGGGTGGGGGCAGCATGTCTTCTGGGCTTCAAGCGGCCATTTTCCCAGTGCTTTCCTCTGCAGGACACTGGCGGCCATTTTCTAGAAGCCTGAGCACGTTTCAGTGTTCTCCAGCAGCAGCTACATGTGCTCTCCGCTTCCTGTCTGTTTTTACTGGACGTTGGGTGGCTGTTTTATGTAGTCTGAGCATGTTTTGAAGATAGTTTAACAATCATTCTGACGAACTGCCACCGACCGTTTTGGTTTCCTCTGCCCCTGGGAGCACTGGGGTCTACAGGCACTGCTGTGAACAGCGCGGAACTCAGGGTGGTGAGTCTGGCGGGTTAGAGCCCCTCAGTCGGCGGCAGCAAGGAGGGTGGGACTGTCACTGTCCTAAGTCCCCTTCGGGTGGCAGACAGGGTAAGGGTCGGTATGGCTTCAGAAACTGGTGTTTCTTCCTCCGAAATCCAGGCAATTGCATCCGGGCCACCTGCGGACTGCACAGTTCCCATGGACACCCTGACGACGGTCCTCAGTTCGTTCGTTGCCAAGATGGAGGCGGTATGTGGGTCCTCTGGGGAGAGCTCTGATGCAGACTCGGGTTCTACTGAGGCTGGTGACCCCTGCTATGGTCTTGTCAGACTACGCTGACCAGGACCATTCGGACAGTGAGGATGAGTCCCCATCCGGGTGCGACAAAGCGATTGTTGGAGCACTTATCACAGCTGTGCATGATACCCTGAAGATTTAGGAGCCAGCGGATCCCTCTGCTGATGTACCGGTCCCTTTTGGGTCCCGCAAGCCAGCACATGCACCTAAGGTGTTCCCGTATCTGACTTATTTTGACAAGTTAATTTACAAGGAATGGGGTCATCCGCAACGGACCTTTTCGGTCCCCAAATACATGGCAGTGTGTTACCCCTTTTTGAGGAAAGCCTTCTCAAGAAATCGTCGGCTCCTCCAGTCGTGGACCTCCCTGTATCTGGGTTAAATAAAGTAACCACAATCCCTGTTGAGGGGACTCCTGCATTCAAGGATCCCACGTACAGGAAGGCCGAGGCGGTGGCTTGTTCCTTGTTTACGGTTGTGGGGTCAGCCGTGCGACCTGTACTGGCATCCGCATTTGTGTTGCAGACACTGACTGAGTGGGCAAAACTTTTACACCATGAATTGGGAGAACAGGCTTCCCCTGTCTGCGTGGAACTAGCATAACAACTAGTACAAGGCCTTAAGTACATCTGTGACGCTACCCTGGATACTCTCCCTCTGTTATCCAGGGCCTCAGTGTCAGCTGTGTTGCTGAGGTGCCTAATTTGGCTAAAATGCTGCTCTGTTGACCAGGCATCCCAAAAAGCCCTGTCGGGTCTTCCCTTCCTTGGCAACCGGCTCTTTGGAGCCTCATTAGATGACATTATTAAAAATGCCACTAGTGGTAAGCGTACCCTACTCCCACAGGCCAGGAAGGCTAAGGAGCCACGCCGTAGGCAAGGGCCCTCCTTTTTCTGCTCTCAAACAGCTATTTCGTCCGCCCGGAGCCTCGACAAAACGTCCCCAGCCTGACAGGACGCCCCGCGGATGGTCAGAAACGTCCCTGAAACCGCAAGCCTGCGAATAAAAGTGCTACCACATGAAGGTTTGCCCCCACCCATGTCTCGGGTAGGGGGTCGCCTTCGGGACTTTGCAGCCCAGTGGTCCTCCCGGTTATCCGACCAATGAGTCTGCGATCTGATTTCCACAGGCTACAAGATAGTTTCTCTCTAGGCCACTAAACTGATTCTTCCCCTCCAGCATACCGTAGCCCTGGTTCACCGGGAGGCCCTGTTGGGGGCGGTAAGGTATGTTGAATTTGCGGGGTGATTGTACCGGTTCCGGACTTGGAATGCTTCCAGGGATTCTACTCAAATCTGTTTGTGGTTCCCAAGAAGGAAGGGGTACGTCCGATCTTGGACCTAAAAGCCCTCAATCACTTTGTGAAAGTGCAGAGGTTCAGAATGGAGTCAGTTCGCTCAGTAGTCGCTGCACTCCAAGGACTCCGAGTCTTTACCAAGGTACTGGCTCCAGTATTGGCGTTGATCTTCTTCTCGGAAGATATACTATCGTACCTGGAAGGCTTACATCTCCATGTGTGAGGAGCAAGGATGGCATCCGCACTCCTTTTCCATATCCAGGATCCTGCTGTTTCTCCAGCAAGGAGTAGACCAGAGATTGGCATTAAGCACCATCGAAGGGCAAATTTCCGCCTTAGCTGTCTTTTTTTCAGTGACCCCTGGCATCGCACTCCTTAGTGAGTACCTTCGTTCAGTGGGTACGACATGTAGTCCCTCAGGTGCGTCCACTGTTACCCCCTTGGGATTTGAACCTGGTGTGGTCGGCGCTTCAAAAACCACTGTTTGAAAATATCAGGGAGATTCCCCTGTTGACTCTTTCCCAGAAAGTGGTCTTTCTAGTGGCCATTACATCGGCCAGGAGGGTTTGGGAACTGGTGGCCTTGTCCTGCAAGTTGCCCTTTCTGGTTATCCATAGGGATAAGGTGGTGTTGCGTCCGCAACCGTCTTTTCTACCGAAAGTGGTCTCGGCTTTTCATATCAATGAGGACATTGTATTACCATCTGTGTCCTCAGAGCGAAGCACCCTAAGGAGGTTGCCCTTCACACTCTGGACGTGGTTAGGACTCTAAAGGTGTATTTGTCTGTCACGGCTCCCTTTCGGAAGTCGGACTCACTGTTTGTTTCGGTGGCTGGTCCAAAGAAAGGCATGCAGGTCTCGTTGGCCACCATTTCCAGGTGGATCAGACAGATTGTAGTACAAGACTATGCCTTGAAGGGGCAATGCCCCCTTTCCCGTCACGGCCCACTCCACAAGGGCAATCAAAACGTCTTGGGCTTTCCAACACCTGGTTGTCTGTCCATACGTTTACCAAGTTCTACAAGGTAGATGTCAGTGCATCGGCTGATGTGTGTTTTGGCCGCAATGTTTTGCAGATGGCCGTGTAGTTGCAATTGAATATGCAATAGATATTTTTTTTTCCTGTTTTTTTGGGAAAAAAACGCAGTACTGTTATGTTAAAGCACTGTTGCATTACTTCCGCAGTTTGGTGCGGTCTGGGGATCGCTCCTGTTTTTTTTGTGGTGGTTTTCCATGCACTGCTGCTTTTTTTTTTTTTTTTTTTTTTTTTTTTTTTTTTTTTTTTGTGGGTATAGTTTCACTAGTTCCCACTTGCCATGGTGGATGAAGTTTCTATGCAGTTTTCCCACCCCTCGTTTTGGCACTGTTTTGGGGAATCCCATTTGTTACAGAGGAGCTGTATCGGTCGGTGAATATAACAGAAAATAGGATTTTTTTTTTTGTACTCACCGTAAAATCCCTTTCTCTGTAATTCACCAAACGACACAGCATCCGCCCCTCCTTTTATCTTTACATTGTACTGCTTTGCAGGGTTAGGGGCTTGTAGCCCCGGGCGGAACTAAGAGTTCTGAGTGTTACAACTTTGCCTAGTATTTTCCTAGTGATACGGCTAACAACCCACTTGTTACAGAGAGGAGCTGTGTCGGTCAGTGAATTACAGATCAAAGGATTTTACGGTGAGTACAAAAAAGCCTATTTTTCCCTCCGAAAAAGTGTTTAATACTTTATCCTATGGAGGAAGAGTTCTGTAAGAAATGTGGAATTCCAGAAATTGACGCTGCTATATCCTCTGTAAACAAAAACCTGACTTGTGCAGTAGACAATGCTCATATGCTAAAGGATCCGACAGATTCCAAGTTGGAATTCCTTTTTAAAAACTATTTTGCTCGCAGGTTAAGTTGTTCAGCCTGGGCTGGCAGCGATTGGAGTATCTCAGTCCTTAAAGGACCAGATAATAGAGGCACGCAAGGTTATTTCTGATCAGCAGGCCCAGGATTTGGCCGGGATATCAGAAGCTTTGTGTTTTACAGTCGACGCTATGAAAAATTCTATTCTCCAGGCATCATGGCTCATTCTAGGGCTGGTACATGTGCGTAGAATCCTATGGTTGAAAAATTGGTCAGCCGACGCTCCATGAAAAATGCTCTTGGCCAGTTCCCGTTTCTTAGTGAACAGTTATTTGGAGACGTTCTGGATAAGTATATCCAAAGAATTTCTAATGGGAGAAGTTTCCTTTTATTGGTTAAGAATAAGTTTAAGCATTTTTCTTTTAAACGTGCTTCTTCTCCAGTGCCAGGGGCATCAGTCTCCAGGCAGTCATGACGGCCTCCACCGTCTGGGTTCAAGTAAACCTCAGGGTCAGACCCAGGGCCAAAAGAGGACCTGGGGGAGGAAATCCACAAAACAAAATACTAAAGCCTCCTTATGCAGGGGTGTCCCCGCTCGCTCGAGTGGGGGGGGGGGGGGGGGGCTTCAATTTTCAAGGGTTTGGCAGGAACAATGTCAAGACAGATGGGTGGCTTCCTCAATTTCTCTAGATAACAAACCGGATTTCCGAGAGTTCCCGTCTCATTTTCTCAGGTCAATCGTTCCCAGAGATCCATTGAAAAAAATCTTTCTTGCTTTGGATCATCTCTTGTCTCCAAAGAGTGATATCGGTGGGCCCCTTGGAAGAGCAATGATTAGTTTTATTCAAATCTTTTCATGGTTCCAAAACCAAACGGGGATGTCGGACCCATTTTGGATCTCAAAGATCTAAACCAGTTTTTGAATATTTTTTTCTTTTTGCATGGAGTCAATCTGATCAGTAGTCTCCATCCTACAAGGGGGAGAATTTCTGTCAATCGACATCAAGGATGCTTATCTCATGTGCCAATTTAACCCGCTCACCAGAAATTTCTACGCTTTGAGGTAGAAAATCTTCATCTTCATTTTCCGTTTGTAGCTCTGCCGTTTGGTCTGGCTACTGCACCTTGAGTGTTTACAAAGGTCCTGGTTCCTCCTTTAGCCAGGCTAAGGGCTCAAGATATAACGCTACTAGCCTACTTAAACAATCTACTCTTGATAGATCATTCGGTAGCCCACTTAAAGTTTGGTCACCACAGTCAGCTACCTGGAATACCTAGGTTGGATTCTCCACCTAGAGAAATCCTCTTTAAAACCCTCAAGGATATGGCAGTACTTGGGGCTGATCATAGATACAGTTCTGAAGAAAGTGTTTTTGCCCCAGGAAAGGATCACTTCCATAAAGGAACTGATTCAGTTGGTCAAAACCAAGAATCCTTCTATTGGACTTTGCATGAAATTATTGGGTAAGATGGTGGCTTCTTTCAAGGTTTCATTCAAGACTGCTGCAAAACAGTATCATGTCAACTTGGAACAAGAAGGTCCCAAGCTCTGAACTTCCCAGTGCGTTTATCCCCCGAAGTGCTTCAGAGCCTCAATTGGTGGTTCATATCCAATAATCTTCAAAAAGGAAAATCCTTTCTACCAGTTACCTGGAATGTGGTAACAGATGCCAGCCTTGTGGGCTGGGGAGCAGTCCTGGAAGAAGCGTCTGTCCAATGGAAATAGTCTGAATCTGAGATTACCTTGCCCATCAATATTCTAGAGATTCAGGAAGTATTCCTGGCCCTAGAGGCCTGGATGCTCAGACTATGGAATTGTCCTGTCCGGATCCAATTTAATAATGCCACAGCAGTGGCCTATATCAATCACCAAGGGGGCACGAGAAGTCATGCGGCCCAGAGGGAGGTCCCTTCACCCCGACCTCTTCCTGTCAATATGTCAAAAATGGGGCGTTCCAGATGTAGATCTGTTTGCGTCCAGGTTCACCAACAAGATCGACAACTTTGTGTTAAGCACAAGGGATCCAATGGCATTTGAAAAACAGATGCCTTGGTTTTTCCATGGGATCAGTTTTGCCTGATCTATGCATTCCCCGTTTCCTCCTGTTCTGCTTCTGCGTCGTCTTCGCAGGATCAAGCAAGAAGGGAAGGTGGTGATTCTTTGTGGCCCAGGAGATCTTGATTTGCCGAGATCGTAAAGATGGCACTACCCCTGTGGCCAAACCTTCTCTCGCAAGGTCCGGTATTCCATCCTACCTTACAAACGCTAAATGTAATGGTATGGCTATTGAGACACACATTCTGAAAGACCTTGGGCTGTCGGCTTCAGTAGTTTCTACTTTGGTTAATGCTAGGAAGCTAGCCTCCAGAGTCATATATTAGAGTCTGGAAGGCATATGTCTCCTGGTGTGAATCCAGGGATTGGCACCCCAAGGAAATTTTGTCATGAGTAGGAGCCTTGAATTCCTCCAGATGGGATTAGAAATTAAGCTGGCCTTGAGTACTATCAAAGGCCAGGTGTCTGCCTTATCGTCTGTCGCCCAGGTGTGTAAAGCGGCGACCTGGTTGTCTGTCCATACGTTTAGCAAGTTCTACATGGTAGACATCAGTGCATCAGCTGATGCCTGTTTTTGGCCGCAAAGTTTTGCAGGCGGCCGTGTAGTTGCAATTGAATATGCAATCAATATTTTTTTCGATAAGTACTGTTATGTTAATGCACTGTTGCATTACTTCCACAGTTTGCTGTGGTCTTGGATCACTCCTGTTGAGGATGCCCTGTTATTTTGTGGTGGTTTTCCACTCACTGCTGTTTTTTGTGGGTTTTTGTTCACTAGTTCCCACTTGCCATGGTGGATGAAGTTTTTGCTTTTTTCCCACCCCTCGTTTGGCACTGCTTGGTGACGTCCCATTTTGTTAGAGAGGAGCTGTCAGACGGTGAATATAAGAGAAAATAGGATTTTTTTTTTGTACTCCCCGTAAAATCCTTTTCTCTGTAATTCCCTGACCGACACAGCACCCTCCCCTCCTTTTTATCTTTACGTTATACTGCTTGTTGACGTACTGAGGCTGCTGGGGCAGAGTGTGGGGGATTGTAGCCTAAGGGACCGCCCCCTGGGTGGAACTAAGTTCTGAAGTGTTGTATTGCAACTTTGCCTAGTAATCTCCAGTGATAGGGCTAACAACCCATTTTGTTAGAGAGTTGTGTTGGCCTGTGAATTAAAAGGGTTAAAAAGGATTTTACAGTGAGTACAAAAATCCTATTTTCCCCAAGTCATCTTCCAGGACAGCCCTTGAGAAAGGGAGCTCCTCTCCGCAGACAGGAAACACATTGCCTCCATCTTTTTAAAAGGCAGTCCCTCAGGCATTTGGTCAGTTTTTTGTTTCCTCAGCCGGAGACATGTTGCCTAGGGGAAATGTCTTTTAGGAGAGATGGAGTGAGAGAGCATCAAGGGCTGTCCAGACCAGCCGAAAATTCCCCTCACCTTAAAGGCCAGGAGGCCTTCCTCTGCGCAGGCCACGTGTTCCTTCCACGTTGGTATTGAGTCCCCCCCCCCCCCCCTCTCTCTCTCTCTCTCCAGTGCCGGGCGAGGGAGTGGGCAGGGATGGCAGAGCGACTGCGTCAGCTTTAAGAGAGCTTGCTCTCCTGTAGGGCTGAAACTAATCGATTATCAAATTAATCGATTACTATTTTCATAATCGATTAATCGGCCACTAACATAATGGGGTTAGAAAAAAAACTAAAATTAGCCCTTTATAGTACAAAAAGAGCAAATCGGTACTGTAAATATTACTTTCACTGTCCCATAGTAAAAAATGAACCCCTTACAGTAGCGATTATTTGCTCTTTTTGCTCTAATTTTAGTTTTTTTTTTAACCGCATTATGTTACTAAACATCTCAGGCCTGGGTCACACCTCTTTATTTTTTGGTGCTTTTTGCAGAAACACACTACAGTTCGTTTACATGGTTACCTATGGGACACGTTCACATCCATGATTTCTTCAGCTGCTGCGTATTTGGAAAAGACTAGGACTTTTTTTAACGAAAACAGTGCTATTTTGTTTTTTTGGTTCAATATACTTCAATGGAGAAGCTGCAGAAAAGCATGCAATAATGCGTTTTTGCGGAAATTTGTTTTTTTTTTAATATGCCCAAGAAATCGGGCCAAAAAATATGTAAAAATGTAGCAAAATTACTTTTTTTTTTTTTTTTTTTTTTAAGGTTATCAATCGAAACAATAATCTGCCAACTAATCGATTATGAAAATAATCGTTAGTTGCAGCCCTACTCTCCTGGCTGTAGGACGCCATGACCTGGAAACCGCTGGGCATTCTGGTGGATATGATGTCATTACTGCATGCTGGAGGTTGTAGCTTCCGGTGCAGAGAGCCAAGAGGTATGCTGAGCTGGTGTATTTAAATACGCAACAGCATGCTCTTTAGACGTCAATATCAACAGAGCACCGTTGAGGCATCGAACACTCCGGGGGAGTACAACGCCAGCTCATCACAAGTAAGCTGGCCTGGCCAGAGCCTTTTTCCAGTGTATCACTTATTACAAGTGGAGCTAGAATACCCTAGGGGAACCATCTTTTTATAGCTCTTTTTGTCCACTTTAGTACACTGGAAAGAGGCCAGGATTAGATGAGTTATTTTGTTAAACAAAACCCTCTTTCCTTGTCCCACACTATGAATCGTCCAGATCAGAGACGGGAGAATTCCCTTAAACACTGACCTGGACTCCTCCCGATCAGATTCAGGAGAGGAGGAAGCTCAGGAGGATTCAGGAGTGAGTACCCACAAGGTTATAAGTAGGTGTGCACCTTTATGGGCTTTTTGGTGCCGAAACAAATACCGAAAATTAAAAATACACTAGGCCGAAAAACTGATACCAAAACTTAGTGCAGTTTGCCTGCGTCCCCAGTGCAGCCAGCCTGCCTGCCTGCGTCCCCAGTGCAGCCAGCCTGCCTGCCTGCGTCCCCAGTGCAGCCAGCCTGCCTGCCTGCGTCCCCAGTGCAGCCAGCCTGCCTGCCTGCGTCCCCAGTGCAGCCAGCCTGCCTGCCTGCGTCCCCAGTGCAGCCAGCCTGCCTGCCTGCGTCCCCATTGCAGCCAGCCTGCCTGTGCAGGGGATAAGAGGAGAGCTGCCACTGCCATCTGGTTGATTAGAGCACCAGGAACATAACGTATTTCATTTCAATAGCTGTGCTCCGCACGCTGTCACATACAGCCCCTCCTTGTCCGGACACTTAGACAGATCACCCATCCAAATCTGGGACGGGTGTTCTGTCTGTCCAAGTTCCCCGGACAAGGGGGATGGGCTTATGTGACGGCACGCGGAGGGGAACATGGCTATTGAAACGAAAGCGGTTATGTTCCCTGCGCTCTAATCAACCAGAAGGTGATGGCGGCTGTCCTCTCTTCTGTGCTATAGGACACCCCCGTAATGGGGGGCTGAGCCCCACCCCATTTTCGGCTCCATTATCAGCCATTTTTCTCTTTCGCAAATTGCCAAAAAGGTGGAAGGCACATATACAAACTGTTGTAATTCATATGCCGTTCACCTGATTTGGATGTAAATACCCTCAAATTGAAGCTGAAATTCTGCAGGTCAAGTACATCTTGTTTCATTTCAAATCCATTATAGTGATGTATAGAGCCAAAAAGGTTAGAATTGTGTTGATGTCCCAATATTTATGGACCTGACTGTAGGTTTTGTAAAAATTCCCAGTAGCGCACAGCCACAGTAAATTTGAAAATAGAATGCTGCACCCTGTTGAACCGACCAAATTTCATTGCATCTATCTCCTTTTGTTGCTTGTGTGTATTCTGTGTATATAGTTGATCTGGTATCAAAAGATGCAATAAACGTTTTTATAATTTACATGTAAATAAAATAAAAACAATCTAAAGCGCACCAACCCTTCATGCTCATGTGCTGGTCATGTAAGATGTCACTGTAAATGTGTGTGAGAGAGAGCAATATTTCTAGCACCAGAGTTTAGTAACACTAAACTGGCAGACTGTAAAGGTTTTTAAAACGTTGCATATAAGTGATTTTGTTTGTAGCAAAAAAAGATTTTTACTTGTAGGAGAGAAATGCCAAATTTTTTCCTTTGTGGCAAGTGGTTAAAGAGGAAGTAAACCCTGATGGGTTTACTTCCTCTTTTTTTCCCTGCAAAGGTAAAGCATAATGGACTACTATGCATCGCATAGTAGCTCATTATGTGTCACTTACCTGACACAGGAGCCAGCGAAGTCGCCGCTGATCCCTGTAGTCCGCCGCGTCCATCTTGCTGGTGGCATCTCGCAGCTCCGACCAATGACAGCGGCGCAACCGCGATGACGTCACTCCCGCGCATGCGCACGGGAGTCGCGCCTCGCAGCTCAGCCGCTGTCATACGGCGAAGCCGCGATGACGTCACTCCCGCGCATGCGCACGGGAGTCGACAAATTTGGCAAATCCATTCTTGGATTTGCCGCATTTAGTGCGCCTGCGCTCCGCTGTCTACGGCGCATGCGCCGTAGACAGCGGTGCCCATTTTCGGGCAAATATCTCCTAAACCATATAGGTTTAGGAGATATTGCTTGGACCTACAGGTAAGCCTTAATCTAGGCTTACCTATAGGTCCAAGTTGTTTGGAAGGGTTTACTTCCTCTTTAATGAAGGTGTCTGAAGGTATGTTTGGAAAGCTGCTTCTTGTGAAAACGTTTATTTTAATATAGTGAAACTTTGAATCTTCTTACAGTTGCCTGACCTTAAAGACGCAGAGGCTGTTCAGAAGTTTTTCCTTGAAGAAATTCAACTTGGAGAAGAACTACTTGCACAAGGTTGTCATAGCACAGTTTTTGTTGTATATTTCTAAAAATAAATTTTAGTCTTCATTATATATTAAAACCAAAGAGCTTGTTCACTCCCATGCACTGTGATTTTATATGCAATATGAATGCATAGTTAAAATTGTGTGTGTGTGTGACACTTAAAACAGTTTTGCATGCAAAATACCATATGTTGCATTTTTTTTTTTTTTTTTTGCATTCAAAAATTAGCATGCCAAGTTGTAGCCTCTACTTAATGATCCAAAGAAACCGTGTGATCTGCACTAAATTTCTGCAGCCCTGTCAAATGTTTGGTCATTGATTGCACTATACAGTATGTGCAGCTATAATGAATTAAAATAAAGACAGTTCTAGACTGAAATTTTATCAAAGCTTTGGGGGTTCTTTGAGTTAACCTTTACATGAAAAGGAGTACAACTTTGAACATGAATAGATGTATAAAGGAAAAAGTTACAGCAAACCTGTACTTTGTCCATGCAGGACACAGCAACAGGTTTGCTTCAAAGCCGAGGCCTCTGCAGCATTGTCCTTCTTTAGCTTTTCTCCCCACTCAATGCAGCTGCTATAAAAGCATTGTTGCTTGATGATTGAACCAGGAATGTTTTTTGTGAGTGGGAGACAGCCCTGGGTACACTCGCACTGTAAATTTGACTTAAA
Organism: Lithobates pipiens; assembly: GCF_037356315.1. Taxonomy (NCBI): domain Eukaryota; kingdom Metazoa; phylum Chordata; class Amphibia; order Anura; family Ranidae; genus Lithobates; species Lithobates pipiens. The sequence continues at coordinate 212,090,008 of NW_027507758.1, forward strand.
CGTACGTGGTGCTGTCTTTCCTCATTCCTTGCAGCTAAATAGAGTGATGGTGTAGAGGAAGAAAAATATATGCTGGGGACATGGAAAACTTTAAATGACCCTGTAGCATATTGTTTTCTTTTCTCTTATATTCACCGACCGACACAGCTCCTCTCTAACAAAATGGGTTGTTAGCCCTATCACTGGAGATTGCTAGGCAAAGTTGTAATACGACACTTCAGAACTTTAGTTCTGCCCCGGGGGGTGGTCCCTAGGCTACAATCCTCCATACTCTGCCCTAGCAGCCTCCAATTTTATTTTGCCTAGTGAAGGAGATACACCTAGGAACCCTGCGGGCCCATAGGTCTGTGATTTTTTTTTTTTTATGCAGAAGCTTGGCTTTTTGCGCAAGATGAATGATCCTGTGATCTTCTATCAACAGCCGGCTGGGTGACAGGCTGGTTCACTTATCCTTGTAGTCTCCCCAGTCCGGCCATCAAGCGTGTACAGGTCACAGCTACGGCTCTGCAGGCCACGACATACCTCAGCTCCAGAGGTGGTTGTGAGCTTTTATGCTCCGGGGCATACATATGACCGGGCTACTAATGTGTGCATCACAGTATGCCGGGCCAGTATCCTTCCCTGTACTGATCAGGAGATGACTACAATGGAATGTCTCCCAGCTCTTCAGGACTGGTAAGTACAGCTCTCCCGGTCTCGGCAGGGTAGAACAGCTGGACATTCCCTGGGAGGTAGATTGGGGGGCCCCCTCACCCCCCTCTCCCCTGTCCCTAACTTCCCTCCTCCCCCCCCCCCCCCACGGGGCTGTGCATGAACACTGAGCGGTGTGTGTTTGTGCCCCTGGGTTCTCACCTGGGTTCTGGCTGTACTGGGGTGCCTGGGTCCTGAGAGCTTTATTCCCGGGAGGTGCCTGTGAGGTTTGCCCCTGTGTTGGTGTAGTGCTGTGTCTGCCACGTTTTCTGCCTCTCATGGCACTGGCAGGCAGCTATTTTCAGTGTGGGCAAGGGACAGCATGCTTCTGGGCTTCAAGCGGCCATTTTCCAGTTGATTCCCTATTCAGAACACTGGTGGCCATTTTCTTGAAGCCGGAACATGTTTTTTGTGCTCTAGCAGCAGCTTCCTGTGCCCTCAGCTTCCTTTGTCATCCCAGAGCGCTGGAAGGCCTTCTGTGTAATCTGGACATGTTTTTCCGATCACTCAGCGATCTTTCAGCAATCGTTCTGACGGCTTGCCACCGACACAGCTTTGGTCCCTCTGCATCTGCGAGCGCTACAGGCACTGCTGTATACAGCGCGGAACTCCTCAGGGCGGTGAGTCCAGCGGGTTAGAACCCCTCAGTCAGTGGCAGAAAGGAGGGTGGGACTGTCGCTGTCCTTAGTCCCCTTCGGGTGGCAGACAGGGTAGGGTCAGCATGGCTTCAGAAACTGGTGTTTTTCCCCCGAAATCCAGGCAATTGCAATCGGGTCACCTGTGGACTGCGCAGTTCCCATGGACACCCTGATGGTGGTCCTTAATTTGTTTGTTGCTAAGATAGAGGTGGTGCGTGGGAAGAAAGGTGCTAAAAAGCGGCCTCGCCCCCCCCCCCCCCTCTGGGGAGAGCTCTGCCGCAGACTCGGGTCCTGCTGGAGCCGGTGACCCCTGCTCAGTCTTGTCAGATGACACTGACCAGGACCGTTTGGACAGTGGGGATGAGTCCCTGTCCGGGTCCGTGCACGACAAAGCGCTTGTTGGAGCACTTATCACAGCTGTGCGTGATACCCTGAAGCTTCAGGAGCCAGTGGATTCCTCTGCTGATGTACCGGTCCCTTTTGGGTCCCGCAAGCCAACACGTTCACCTAAGTTGTTCCCATATCTGACTTATTTTGACAAGTTCACTTACAAGGAATGGAGTCGCCCGCAACGGATCTTTTCGGTCCCCAAATACATGGCGGTGCGTTACCCCTTTGAGGAAAGCCTTTTCAAGAAATGGTCGGCTCCTCCGGTCGTGGACCCCCCAGTATCCAGGTTAAATAAAGTAACCACGATCCCGGTTGAGGGCACTCCTGCATTCAAGGATCTCACGGACAGGAAGGCTGAGGCGGTGGCTCGTTCCTTGTTTACGGTCGTGGGGTCAGCTGTGCTACCTGTACTGGCATCCGCACTTGTGTTGCAGACACTGAGTGACTGAGTGGGCAAAACGTTTGCACCATGAATTGGGAGAGCAACATGCTACCCCTGTCTGCGTGGAACTAGCAGACCAACTAGTGCAAGGCCTTAAGTACATCTGTGACGCGGCCCTGGATACTCTTCCTCTGTTATCCAGGGCTTCAGTGTCAGCTTTGGTGCTGAGGTGCCTAATTTGGCTAAAATGCTGCTCTGCTGACCAGGCATCCAAAAAAGCCCTGACGGATCTTCCTTTCCTTGGCGACCGGCTCTTTGGAGCCTCATTAGATGACGCTATTAAAAATGCCACTGGTGGTAAGAGTACACTACTCCCACAGGCCAGGAAAGCTAAGGAGCAACGCCGTAGACAAGGGCCCTCTTTTTCCACTTACAAGCAGCTTTTTTTCGTCTGCCCGGAGCTTCGACAAAATGTCCCCAGCTGACAGGACGCCCACGGACGGTCAAAAATGTCCCTGGTATCGCAAGCCTGCGAATAAAAGTGCTACCGCATGAAGGTTTGCCCCCACCCATGTCTCGGTGGGGGGTTGCCTTTGGGAGTTTGCAGCCCGGTGGTCCTCCCGGTTATCCGACCGATTCTTCCCCTCCAGCATACCCATATCCCCAGTTCGCTGGGAGGCCCTGTTGGGGGCGGTAAGGGATTTGCTGAATCGCGGGGTGATTGTACCGGTTCCGGACTTGGAACGCTTCCAGGGATTCTACTCAAATCTGTTTGTGGTTTCCAAGAAGGAAGGGGTACGTCCAATCTTGGACCTGAAAGCCCTCAATCACTTTGTGACAGTGCAGAGGTTCAGAATGGAATCGGTTCCCTCAGTGGTCGCTGCACTCCATCAAGGGGACTCCCTGGCGTCCATAGACATCCAGGATGTGTACCTGCACATACCCATATGCCTTTGGCATCAAAAGTATCTGCGCCTTGCAGTCGGAGAAGCCCATTACCAATTTGTGGCTCTTCCCTTTGGTCTAGCATCAGCCCCCCGAGTCTTTACCAAGGTACTGGCTCCAGTTTTGGCGTTGCTGCGACAACGTGGGATCGCGATCATGGGCTTCCTAGACTATCTCGTCCTGAGAGCATCTTCTGCCTCAGAATTGGAGGAGGATGTGGCGATCACCATGCAGACCCTGCAAGAATTTGGGTGGCTGTTGAACCTAATAAAGTCAGTGCTTGTGCCGACCCAGCATCTGGACTACCTAGGTTTGCTGTTGGACTCCAGGGAAGCGAGAATTTTTCTACCTTCAAACAAATTGCAGACTCTCAGATCCGCGGTCAAACTACTAATGAACCTCAAGTGGTTGTCACTCCGATTTTGCATGCGAGTACTAGGACTCATGGTAGCCTCCTTCGAGGCAGTACCTTACGCCCAGTTCCACACCAGAGTACTGCAGAAAGATCTTGTCAAAATGGGACAAATCTCAGTTGTCCCTAGATCGACAGATCCAGGTGAGCCAGTCAGTCTGGGACTCGCTGATCCGGTGGTTGAGGTCTCTGGTGATTCAGTCCGGAAAATCGTTCCTTCCTCTGAAATGGACAGTGATCACAACGGACGCCAGTCTTTCCGGCTGGGGTGGAGTGATGGGGGCTCAGGGCCTCTGGTCGATGGAAGAATCTGAGTTGCCGATCAATCGGCTCGAATTGAGAGCGATCAGGCTGTTTCTCCACACATGGTCGATGAGTCTTCAAGGGCATCCGATCAGGATACAGTCAGACAACGCGATGGCTGTGGCATATGTAAATCACCAAGAGGGATCAAGAATCTCAGCCGCTGCACGGGAGGTGGCTCACATACTTCAGTGGGCAGAGCGACACGTACCGGCCTTGTCGGCCATTTACAACCCGGGATTTGAGAACTGACAGGCGGACTATCTGAGTCGACAGATGCTGGACCCAGGAGAATGGGCATTGCTTCCGGAGACATTCAGGTTTCTGTGCCTGAAGTGGGGCACACCAGACGTGGATCTACTGGCCTCCCGTCTCGGAAGGTGCCAAGATTCATGTCCAGGATGAGAGATCCGTGAGTAGATGCGTCAGTCGCGCTGGTGGCTCCGTGGGATCAGTACCAGCTGATCTACGCCTTTCCTCCACTGAAACTGTTGCCACGTCTGCTTCGCAGAGTGGAAGGCGAGGGGATTCCGGTAGTTCTGGTTGCCCCAGATTGGCCTCAGCATCCTTGGTACACAGACCTGGTGCGTCTGGCAGGCGCTCCCTGGCGATTGCCGTTGCGAGAGAACCTCCTGTCGCAAGGTCCAATTCTCCATCCTGCTTTACCATCGCTGGCTTTAACGGCATGGCTATTGAGAGCCAGGTGTTGAGGAACCGAGGCCTCTCGGACTCTGTGATTCCAACTATGTTGCGGGTACAGATCTTCTTCACGGAAGATATACCATCGTACCTGGAAGGCCTACGTTTCCATGTGTGAGGAGAAAAGATTCCATATCCAGTGTCCTGCTGTTTTTCCAGCAGGGAGTTGACCAGAGATTGGTATTAAGCACCATCAAAGGGCAAATCTCAGCCTTGGCTGTCTTTTTTTTTTTTTTTTTTTTTTCCAATGACCCCTGGCATCGCACTCCTTAGTGAGTACCTTTTTGTTCAGGGGGTACGACACGTAGTCCCTCCGGTGTGTCCGCTGTTGCCCCCATGGGATTTGAACTTTGTGTTGTTGGCGCTACAAAAACCACCGTTTGAGAATATCAGGCAGATCCCCCTTTTGACTCTTTTCCCAGAAAGTGATCTTTCTAATGGCCATCACATTGGCCAGGAGGGTTTCGGAATTGGCGGCCTTGTCCTGCAAGTTGCCCTATCTGGTTATCCACAGGGGTAAGGTGGTGTTGCGTCTGCAACGGTCTTTTTTTACCGAAGGTGGGCTCGGCTTTTCATATCAATGAGGACATTGTATTACCATCGCTGTGTCCTAAGCTGAAGCACTCAAAGGAGGTGGCCCTTCACGCTTTGGATGTGGTTAGGGCTCTGAAGGTGTATTTGTCTGTCACGGCTCCCTTTCGGAAGTCGGACTCACTGGGTTTTTTTTCGGTAGCTAGTCCGAAGAAAGGCATGGCGGTCTCGTCCGCCACCATTTCCAGGTGCATCAGACAGATTGTAATACAAGCCTACACCTTGAAGGGTCAGGTGCCCCCCTTTCTGGTCATGGCCCACTCCACAAGGGCAATTGTAATGTCTTGGACCTTCCGACACCAAGCATCGGTCGCTCAGGTGTGTAAGGCGGTGACCTTGTCATCTGTCCATACGTTTACTAAGTTCTACAAGGTGAATGTCAGTGCATCGGCGGATGCCTGTTTTGTCCTGCAAAGTTTTGCAGGCGGCCGTGTAGTTGCAATTGAATATGCTATCAATATTTTTTTCCTGTTTTTTTTTTCGATAAAAACGCAGAACTGTAATGTAATGCACTGTTGTATTGCTTCCGCAGTTGGCTGCGGCCTTGGGGATCACTCCTGTTAAGGATACCCTGTTATTTTGTGGTGGTTTTCCACGCACTGCTGTTGTTGTTTGTTTTTTTTTTTTTGTTTTTTTTGTGGGTTTAGTTTCACTAGTTCCCACTTACCATGGTGGATGAAGTTTTTATGCTGTTTTTCCCACCACTCGTTTGGCACTGCTTGGGGATGTCCCATTTTGTTACAGAGAGGAGCTGTGTCGGTCAGTGAATATAAGAGAAAATAGGATTTTTTTGTACTCGCCGTAAAATCCTTTTTCTCTGTAATTCACTGACCGACACAGCACCCACCCCTCCTTTTTCTCTTTACGTTATACTGCTTGTTGACGTACTGAGGCTGCTAGGGCAGAGTGTGGGGGATTGTAGCCTAGGGACTGCCCCCCTGGGCGGAACTAAAGTTCTAAAGTTGTATTACAACTTTGCCTAGCAATCTCCAGTGATAGGGCTAACAACCTATTTTGTTACAGAGAGGAGCTTTTGTCGGTCGGTGAATTACAGAGAAAATGATTTTACAGTGAGTACAAAAAATCCAATTTTTTTTTTTTTTTTGAAGCTCTTGCCTGTAAGACTCCATTCACACTTGTGCGACTTCAAAATCATGTGATTTCCAGTGCGGCTTTACATTGCTACCTAGATGCAACTTATGGTTAAGGAGCATGTGGCTGCGACTTCCTTAACCAATAAATCGCTAGCTAGTTGGAGCGGAAGGTCGCTGCGTCCTTGACAATGTCCCCCGCCGACAGCTGATGAGCCATCGGTTGTCAAGGACGGAGCGGCTGCCCACTTAGTCCGACTGGTCTCAGTATCCTTGGTCATGGGCACTATAGAAACGTCACAATCGTGCCCTTTCTTCTGTGCGCATGCGCTGATGACGTCAGGGCAAGCGTATATGGTAAATACCTTCTAAACCATACAGGTTTAGATCTTTCTAGTACCTACAGGTAAGCCTTATTATAGGCCATATGCCGCATACACACGACCGGCCTTTCCGTCGGAATAAACTCTGACTGTCTTTCTGACCGAACGGACTTGCCTACACACGATCACACCAAAGTCCGTTCACTTTAAACGCAATGTCGTACGACTAGAAAATGAAGTTCAATAGCCAATAGCCGCCCTTACATCGTATTTGGTCCATCGGACTAGCATACAGACTAATGGTTTTCCTGATAGGAAATGAAGTCGAGGTGATGTCACCTGCCAATCAAGTCGTAGCATTGTGGACACCCGAAGTGCAATATGTTGATGCTACAATTATATTCAACATCCCTAATACCGCTGCAGGTGCACGTGCTGATGTGAGGTCAGAGGGAAGAACCAATGAGAACATGGTAGTACAGAGATTAACACTCCTGCAATAGCTGGTTTCCCGGGGGTGGGGGGGGGGGGGGCAGTTCTGGTGATAAATTTTTTTGGCAGTGCAGATCCCAGAAATTGTTAGGCTTTACGGTCACCTTCTTCAGGTCAGCTTACTTTAAGAAAACAAAACATAATGTCACACTCAGTCTAAATCTGAACATCTTGCACATCCTATAGCTAAAGAACACCTCTTAGGCCTCTTCCTCACAGGAGTTAAAATTTTTAAATTTTACCTCCGGTGCAGTAATTTTATGTGCATGTGCTGCAACATGTGCAATTGGGCATGGATTAAGATTTTTATGCGCGCACATATTTGCAGTACTCTCAGAGCATTTTAATTAGGATCTTTCTGTCTTATCTGAGTATAGACATCGATACTTTATTACGTTTGTGTGCAACTGGCCTTACTCATCACTAGAAGAATATTAGTTTTATGCTTTGTTCCAATTGTAACTAAAATATTGTTTTTCTGTAACCAGGTGATTTTGAAAAGGGTGTGGATCATTTGACAAATGCTATTGCAGTTTGCGGGCAGCCTCAACAGCTTCTTCAAGTTTTACAGCAGACTCTTCCACCACAAGTTTTCCAGATGCTTTTGACTAAATTACCAACTATCAGCCAGGTAATGCGCTCTTTACATTCCACTATGTATGACAAATATGTCCTTTGGGAGATATTACATGACAGATCTAATTTAGCAGCATTCTAAAAAAAAATTAAAATAGTTTTGAATGCTTACCGTAATTTTGCTTTCCTGACGCTAAACCATGGCAGCATACTAGTGATAGAGCTCTGTCTGCCTCTTGACCACTCCTTCAGGACTAGTGAATAGCCTAAAAAAAAGTAGTTAGCTGCCCCCTCATTCTTTGTTACAAGCCACATACCGAAAAGTACAGTGTGGAGACCATATGCTGCAATGGGTTGACATCAGAAAAGGAAAATGTTGGTAAGTGTTTGATCCATTTTTTCCATTTTCCAGGTGCCAACATGGCTGCATACTATTGATAAATAACTAGCTGACAAGGTGAAATTGATATTTTATAGATGGGCAACTCCTATCCTCATATTGATTAGTGGTTCCAAATTAATAACTACTGCAGTAGGGAACAGACACAAAAGATGCGCTCAGCATCTTTCCAAATAACCGTTCTCCTTTATTATGACACATTTGAAGGTTTTTATACACATGATTACGTGGGTATCACATTAATATTACAATTGTATGTTTATGGTAACAAGGGGCATTACATAGGCAGGCTAATTCTAATCAGGACTCGAAAGAATGCAAAACATGTACTGAAAACATTTAGTGCCGTGAGGACGTATAAAATGGAATACAATTATATACAGAACCTACAAATTTCCGTTAGTCTCCTCTCTTTTGATCAATATTTTGATCACTAACCATACCTGCTATCAGTCCTGGCCAAAGAGGCAAAAACTCCATTGTGGAGAAAATAATAGCTGAGCAGCTTTTTTCATTACAAAATGACATTTCATTGTGAAAAACAGACATATTTACAGAGTACTGGCTGTAAACTCCTGTGGCCAGAATGGCCTTCTAGCTTAATTGTTGGTATGCTGACTTATCAGCTTATGTAAACACAGACAATTCTACGTAAAATGGAAAAGGTACAAAAGACAAATATGACTTCAACATGGCTAAACTACTTTTCAAATATATATATATCCCTTACAATTAAAGTAATTGAATTAAAAAGTACCCTAGACTGTGATCGCAAGAGGGAAACAAATCAAACAGAAATTTCTTTAATTTAGTCTTTTTTTTGCAGTGTCTGGTGTGGATCCAGGTGACTTTTCCTTCAAGTTTTGCAAAACTGTTCATGAATTAGATGCTGTATTGAGTCTCCAAAACTTTCCTTATAGATAAATGTCTCTTAATCCACAAGTCACCTGGCTTTAGTTTTAGATCCTTCCAAACTTTTAGGATCTGGAATTGGGGAGAAAACCCATAAGTTTGTCAAAAACCCTAAAAGATCAGCAACATTCTCTGTGAGATCCAAATGGAGGACTTCAGCTGCTGAAACAAAATATAAGCAAGTGAGTAACACACTCCCAAACCAATTCCCATAGGGAGAGAGTCCAACATCCACTTAGGGGCTTGATAAAATAAATTAAAACATTCAGGCAAAGGTTTTCTAGTTTCTTTAGTCTACTTTGTCTGCTACATTGTAGACAGTAGGGGGTGTAAAAAATAAAACCTCAAAACTTCTAATAAGGACTCTCCTATAAAAATGATTTCCTCTGTTACTCTCTGTAGATTCTGTACTTAAAAACTACTTCTGATAACACTTTTTTACTGTGGCATTTGCAGTAGCATTTGCCACTGGACATCCAGAAAACATGTCCACACAAACAAAATACATACTCATAAGATCCTGACTTGGGCATCTGCTTATATCTTTTTGTTATCTCTGGAAGGGATGTTCAGCTTTTGGTGACGGGTAAAACAAGAAGTGGTATGTTATAAAAACAAACTGTGGTGAACCCTGGCTCTATCCCATTCTCATTTTTCTAAGGCAGCCATAACTGCTTGTGACTGATGACACGGTCCATGTTTCAAGCTGAAGGGAAAAGAGTGTCTGGCAGACATAAATGATCACCTTTTCCAAACTCTTGTTTCGTAAGAAGTTGCCCTCTGTGGACCACTTGTTCTTCTCGTTCTGGGATCCTTAAAGTTGAATTATTAATCCTAGCTATACTGGGCCAGAACTAGGGTCGAATCTGAGTTGCACAGACCCAGCAAGTGTCCGGGGCTGTAAATGCAGCATCCTTAGAGTTGCCTGGTCTTGCTTCCTTGTGTGAGTTTTACTGTTAGTATGGCTACCTCAGCAAGAACCTGGAAGGCTGAAAACAGCCAGTCAAATTTAACTTGGCGTGCTTGATTGTTTTACCTGCCGAAGTAAAAAAAAACTTCTGGGCCCTTCAAATGGAACCAAAAGCTCTCTCTATCTCAACTATCTACATAAATATCGCACTTTTTTTTTTTTTTTTATAGCTCACAGGCTTTGCTAAAACATGGAGCTCTGCTTCTTGAGCTGGGGAAAAAAGATCCAATGACTCTGAATAGAGAATACTTCTGGGTGATAAACTTCATCCTCCGTATAAAACCGGGCATAACACTACAAAAAAAAGTAAATACTTGGGTCTTCAGGGAGAGTGTACTGCACTGGGCTCACAGCAGCTGATTTCTACGTCATCAATTTAACACATGTGGGTTTTTCTTTGTCTCCAGCCTCCTCCAATAGAGGCAAGAAGGTGGCTGGATTCAAATGTACGCATTTTTCATTGTTAGATTTGTACATAAACAAAACAAATTCATATTTTGAACCTTTCATTAGACAAACATTTAGTTAGCTATATATTTGCTGTGCAGAATGTCGGACCATTAAAAATTAAATATTCAACCAAAATGTCTGTAATTGTCTAATAGCAACTTTGCATAAAGCTACAGCTCTGATATATCGGGGTGAACCCTTCATTACTGGGTCCAGCTTGCATAAATATAACAATGGCTTGTTTTCTACCAAGGTTTTTATGCACATGATTATGTAGGTATCACATTAATATTACAATTGTACGTTTATGGTAACAAGGGGTGTTGCATAGGCAGGCTAATTCTAATCCGGACTCGAAAGAATGCAAAACATGTACTGAAAAGTTTATTAGTGCTGTGTGCACAGTGAGGGCACTGTGCAATACATATAAAATAGAATACAATTATATGCAGAACCTACAAATTTCCATTACACAAGGGTAGGTTATGCTTGCCAAATTTTTTTTTTTTTTTTTTTATGGGACAGAAGACTGAATAGTCCTTCCAATGTCCATTGTTGACAAGGCACCTGGGTCCACTCTGTAAGGCTTGAAAAGGTATGCTGGGACCACCAAGATACCTCTACAAATGGGTTCCTCTTTTTTTAATATTAATCTTTATTAGAAATTTTTTCATATATTATACAGACATCCTTTTAATCATTTTAACAATAACCCAAGGTTACCAATAATCCAGTACAGGTTCCTTCCATTCCAGAGTCTGGGATTTTAGAAAAAGGGGGGGTCATGTTTATATGCCCATACTCCAAAAATAAATAACAACATGAAAACTATATTTTAAACAATACCATAACACCCCAACATCCCTCCTCGACTATTTTTCACTACCTTCATTTTTCCTATTTAATTACCCCCCCCAACCTTTCTCCCTTTCTATCCCTTCCTCCCCCCCTTCCCCTCCCCCCTAGTGCTGTATTTGTACTTTTGCCCTACCGTGCATCTTCCTTTTCACCTTTCCCTTTTAAAGCTAATTTCTTAAAGTGATACCAACTCCCCTATTCCTCTCTTCCCTACTCCCTCCCACCTCCCCCCCCCCCCCCCCCAACTCATCTTCTTTTAGTTCTTATAATTTATATTGGGGTATGCATCTCCTCTAACCAATCTTGCCAGTTTTTGTTAAACTCTTTTAAGTTATTTCGTTTTGCGTATACTGCTCTCTCCTTACATAGATACTCATTTACAGCTCTCACCCAGTCTTCTACTGTGGGGGCTAAGTTTGATTGCCATCTCCTAGTGATTATCCTCCTGGCTTGAAATAAACATCTTAAAATTACAGTGGTTACTCCCTTTTTCTCTGCTCTCTCATTTCTGTATCCTAGAATACACACCACAGCGTTTAGTTCTATTACTGTCTCGAAAATTCTACTTAATGTCTCTGCTACTCCTTTCCAATATCGGAATAGTTTAGGACACTTCCAGAGCATATGTATTAAGTTTCCCAACCCCCCACACCTAGGACAGCTATCGTCTACTCTTTTACCAAATCTAAATAGTCTCTGGGGGGTATAATATGCTCTGTTAATCACCATCAGGTGTGATATCTTATGGGGGGGAGAGACCGAGATCTTTGGGCATGATTCTAGAATCGTTTTCCACTGTAACTGTGTTATATTACCTACGTCTAGCTCCCATTTCTCCTTCTCAACCCTACTTTTCCTCTCACCATTAATCTGTTTATCTAAGTGGGAGTAGAGTTTTGATATTAATCCTTTGGTGGGTCCTGCTTGCGCTACCAGTTGTATCAACGGCAGTTCTTCCCACACCAATAACAGGTTTCCAAACTGTGTCTTTATAGCATGCCTCACTTGTATATATGCATATAGTGAGTTTTGTGATATCTTAAATTCTGTTTGCAGTTCCTCAAAGGTTTTGATACCCGTGCCTCTATATAAATGGTTCAACCTTTCAATACCACATTTTTCCCATTCTAAGATTTTACTGACTCGCCATAATTCTTGTAGCTTCTTGTTATTCCATAGAGGGGTGTACTTTGTTATTTCCCTATATCCCATTTTTTTTTTTAGCCATATCTTTAACATCATTTTTACTGTAGGACATCTATACTGGAATGAGTCTGCTTCTAGGGTCTCGATCAGCGTCCTATGTGGTGAGCCTGTTAAAACCAGTCTCCCGTTTGGGGTTCCTCCATTCGCCACCTCAATTCCCCCTAACTGTTGAAGTTGTGCTGACCAAAAATAACACTCTGGATATGGTACTGCGAATCCTCCTTCCTCTACCGGTAGCTGGAGCATCCGCAGTCGCAATCTGGCCTGTCCTCCCTTCTATATTAAATCCCTAAACAACATCTCGATCTTATTGAACCAACTTCTGTTAATCCATATCGGAGCATTATGCAGTATATAAATAAGTTGGGGCATCCAAATCATTTTTATCAAATTACATCTGCCAGCCACCGATAGAGGAAGTCGCCTCCATATAACAATTTTTTGTTTAAATTTAACTAATAGGGAGGCTAAATTATAACTTATAAATTGCTTGGGATCCTTAGGGTAATTCCAAGGTATTTCAATTTGTCCACTATTACCATTTGGGGTACTCCCAGGGCTGTTTGTTGATCAACTGGGTCCATAGGAAGACATTCCAACTTTTCCCAGTTAATCTCCAGCCCAGTAAAACCACCAAACTCCTGCACTATTCCTATTGCTTTTATCGATGAATGTCTCATATCTCGCAGAAATAGCAGAATATCATCTGCGTAAAGCGCAATTTTTTCCTCCCCCGTTTTTCTCAGAAAACCAACTATCTCCCGATTTGCTCTAATTGCACAGGCCAAGGGCTCTATAGCGAGAGCGAAGAGTAGGGGTGACAATGGACACCCCTGCCTCGTTCCTCTCCCCAGCTCTATTTTATCGGAGAGCTCATTATTGATTTTTAGTCTTGCACAAGGTTTATCATATAGCATCCTAATCCAACCAATAAAGGATGGGCCCAGACCAAATTTTTCCAATACTTTCCATATGTATCCCCATTCTACACTGTCAAATGCTTTTGTTACGTCTAGTGCCACAACTGCTCCCGGGGTATCATTATCTGTTGGAATCTGTAAGTTCAAAAAAGCTCTCCTAATATTCATGCTGGTTGACCTATTGGCTATGAATCCTGTTTGGTCCATGTGCACAAATCTTGCTATAACTCGGTTAAGTCTGATTGCTAATACCTTAGCCAGTATCTTTGTATCAGTGCACAGAAGAGAAATTGGTCTGTACGCTGCTACATTTAATGGGTCTTTGCCTTCCTTATACAGCAAAATTATAATTGCCTCCATCATTGATAGGGGCAATTTGCCCTCCCCACTTACTCTTAGTGTCTCCAGAAGTTCAGGGAGCAGTATCTCGCCAAGATTTTTATATACTTCAATCGGGAGCCCGTCTGGCCCGGGCGATTTTTGATTTGACATGCTTGCAACTGCTTCCTGAAGTTCTTTCAAAGTGATTGGGGCTTCCAATTCTTCTCTTTCTTCTTGTTTCAAACATGGTACCTCTAGGTGACCCAGAAATGTCTCCATCTGCTCATCCATCCCTGTTTTCTGTGCGGTGTATAATTTTTTTATAATATTCTCTAAATGCTTGACCTATACTCCCAGTTTCAGTTGTAACCTCCCCCTCCGTTGTTCTAATCACCGGTATTGAAGATGGACCAGAATTACTCTTCACTAATTGTGCTAACATTTTTCCCATACTTTCCCCTTCTACAAAAGAGACTTGACGATAGAACATACGTTGTAACTCTGCTTTTTTCAAAGCCATTAACCTAAATTCTTCTTGTTTATCTAGCCATATTTTTTCTTTTCCCAGGGTAGGGTCACTGATATAGTTCCTTTCAGCCTCTAGCACTTCTCTCCCTATACTTGCCTCCTGCTCTCTTGACTTTCTATTAATTTTTGCTATGGATTGAATCAGGAGCCCCCTCAAAAATGCTTTCAGAGCATCCCATAATATCCCTGGTGCTACTGTACCTCGGTTGTTTTTAAGAATTCTTTTAGTTCCACCTGGATTTTCTCTAGGCCTTCTTCTGACTCTTTTTTTATTAGTTCTAACCAAAGAGGGTTCAATTTCCATACCTTCTGTCCCCTTCGTTCACTCATTTTTAAGGTTACTATCATTGGGGAATGATCTGATATACCCCTGGGCTGATATTCAATCTTTTCCACCAGTTGTAGGGCCAGGTCATTCCCCAGCGTCATATCTATTCTGGACAACGTGGAATGCGAGGCCGAACGGCAACTATACTGCCTGGCTCCCGGATTCCCCGTTCTCCATAAATCCAGTAGTCCTACTTCTTCCATATATTGACCCAGCCTCCCATGCCCAGCTGATTCCACCAGTATCTTTTCTGGGAATCTATCCATTTTGGTATCTAAAACTGTGTTTAAATCCCCTACTATTATAGTAGGAATTCCATCTACCCCCAATAAAAATTCATATAATTTAAACAACACTTCCATTTTAAATGGTGGAGGAATATAGATATTTGCCAACACACATTCTCTATTTTCAATTAAACAATGTAAAAATATATATTTACCCTTTTCATCTTGGATGACCCACTTACAAGCAAAATTCACCCCTGTTCTTACCATGACACTCACCCCTCTACTATATGACGAGTATACAGAATGATATTGATATTTTCTATTCTGCAGCCGATGTATTGTATCTTTAATTGAGTCTCCTGCAGACAGACCAACCCAACTCCGTATCCCTCCATCATAGAAAACACCGCTTTTTGTTTCACCTGTGTTCCCAGGCCCCTCACATTCCAGGAGCCTATCTTAATTTTCCCATCCTGCATTCACAAAGTAAACAGACAGATAAAGAGAAAATCAAGGAGAAAGAAGGATATAAGAAGGCAGGGGATATTTCTAGAAAAAACAGATTGAAATCTCCTTATATCCCAATACCTTCCATCTCCTCGCTACCTTCTCTATTAAGTTAAACCCGGCTTCCGAGACCTTGATCCCCACTAAGATGACATATTTTCTAACCAACACCGCTATTTCATCTATTATATATCTCCTAATGTGAGTTGTGCTATATACTTGTTTATTACAATTTTTCCCCATGTAACCAATCAGTTTTCCTTGTTTTTTACCTCCCAGTATTTTATATCTTTTCTTTATTTGAGTTATCTCCCGAGCCCCGTTCATTAGTACACACACCTTTTTTTCCCCCAACCTTCCCCCTATTTTCCCCTCCCTTCCCACCCCTCCTCCCACCGACCCTCCCCCCACCTACCCAGGTGATATTCAGGGGGCTTCTTAGTGACCTTATTCCACTATTTTCACAACATATATACCACATATCCCTTCTCCACTCCTTCACGCCGTGTATTACCACACTCACCCCCCTCCCCCCCCCCCCCCTTTCTACCTTCCAACCAGACTCACACTCCTGACCAGGAACCATAAAGACTAAAATTTTTCTCTATTCTCTTCTATCCACTTTTCCACTTCCATTGGGGAGCTAAAAACCTGAGTATACCCTAATGCATTAATCCGTAACTTTGCAGGGTAAAGAAGAGCATACGTCAATCTAAGGCCTCATGCACACGAGACGCAGTTAAACGCGCGTTCAGATGCAGTTGGACAGTTTTTTCAACTGCACCTGAACTCATTCAATGTTATCCTATGTGTCCATGCACACAGTCTCGTTTTTTTCCATTTATATGCAGTTGCGTTTAATTTCGTTTTTCCAGAAGCAAAAAAATGCGTTCAGAAACAAAAATTTCTGCGTTTCAGACGCAAAACGCGGCACCCGCGTTTAGCCGCGTTTGCGTTTATATGCGTTTTTAAAGGTGACCTTTTTTTTTTACATTAAAAATCTCAAAAATGATTGCAAATGATGAAAAACCATTAGAAAAATATTTTAAACAATTGCAATTGCAAGTGGACAATCCACAACTTGTGGCAAGTGACGTGGCAAGTGGACAATCCACAACTTGTGGCAAGTGACATGGCAGGTGGCAAGTGATGTGGCAAGTGGACAATCCACAACTTGTGGCAAGTGACGTGGCAGGTGAAGTGGCAAGTGACGTGGAAAGTGGACAATCCACAACTTGTGGCAGGTGACGTGGCAAGTGACCTGGTAGATGACGCGGCAAGTGACTTGGCAGGTGACGTGGCAAGTGGAAAATCAACAACTTGTGGCAGGTGACTGGCATGTGACGTGGCAAGTGGACAATCCATAACTTGTGGCAGGTGACGTGGCAAGTGGACAATCCACTTGTGGCAGGGGACGTGGCAAGTGACGTGGCAAGTGGACAATCCACTTGTGGCAGGTGATGTGGCAAGTGACGTGGCGAGTGGACAATCCACAACTTGTGTCAGGTGACGTGGCAAGTGGACAATCCACAACTTGTGGCAGGTGATGTGGCAAGTGATGTGGCAAGTGGACAATCCACTTGTGGCAGGTGACGTGGCAGGGGACGTGGCAAGGGACGTGGCAAGTGGACAATCCACAACTTGTGGCAGGTGATGTGGCTGGTGACGTGGCAAGTGGACAATCCACATCTTGTGGCAGGTGACGTGGAAAGTGGTGTGGCAAGTAGACAAGCCACAACTTGTGGCAGGTGATGTGGCTGGTGACGTGGTAAGTGGACAATCCACAACTTGTGGCAGATGGCATGGCAGGTGATGTGGAAAGTGGACAATCCACATCTTGTGGCAAGTGACGTGGCAGGTGATGTGGCAAGTGACGTGGCAAGTGGACAATCCACAACTTGTGGCAGGTGATGTGGCAAGTGATGTGGCAGGTGATGTGACAAGTGGACAATCCACATCTTGTGGCAAGTGACGTGGCAGCTGACGTGGCAGGTGATGTGGCAAGTGACGTGGTAAGTGGACAATCCACAACTTGTGGCAGGTGACGTGGCAGGTGATGTGGCAAGTGACGTGGCAGCTGACGTGGCAAGTGACGTGGCAAGTGGACAATCCAAAACTTGTGGCAGGTGACGTGGCAAGTGATGTGGCAAGTGGACAATCAACAGCTTGTGGCAAGTGATGTGGCAAGTGGACAATCCACAACTTGTGGCAGGTGACGTGGCAAGTGACGCGGCAAGTAGACAATCCACAACTTGTGGCAGGTGATGTGGCTGGTGACGTGGCAAGTGGACAATCCACATCTTGTGGCAGGTGACGTGGAAAGTGGTGTGGCAAGTAGACAATCCACAACTTGTGGCAGGTGATGTGGCTGGTGACGTGGTAAGTGGACAATCCACAACTTGTGGCAGATGGCATGGCAGGTGATGTGGAAAGTGGACAATCCACATCTTGTGGCAAGTGACGTGGCAGCTGACGTGGCAAGTGACGTGGCAGGTGATGTGGCAAGTGACGTGGTAAGTGGACAATCCACAACTTGTGGCAGGTGACGTGGCAGGTGATGTGGCAAGTGACGTGGCAGCTGACGTGGCAAGTGGACAATCCAAAACTTGTGGCAAGTGACGTGGCAGGTGACGTGGCAAGTGATGTGGCAAGTGGACAATCAACAGCTTGTGGCAAGTGATGTGGCAAGTGGACAATCCACAACTTGTGGCAGGTGAACAATCCACAACTTGTGGCAGGTGACGTGGCAAGTGACGCGGCAAGTAGACAATCCACAACTTGTGGCAGGTGATGTGGCAAGTGACGTGGCAGGTGATGTGGCAAGTCACGTGGCAAGTGGACAATCCACAACTTGTGGCAGGTGATGTGGCTGGTGACGTGGCAAGTGGACAATCCACAGCTTGTGGCAGGTGGCATGGCAGATGACGTGGAAAGTGGACAATCCACATCTCGTGGCAGCTGACGTGGCAAGTGACGTGGCAAGTGGAGTGGCAAGTGGACAATCAACAGCTTGTGGCAAGTGATGTGGCAAGTGGACAATCCACAACTTGTGGCAGGTGACGTGGCAAGTGAACAATCCACAACTTGTGGCAGGTGACGCGGCAAGTAGACAATCCACAACTTGTGGCAGGTGATGTGGCTGGTGACGTGGCAAGTGGACAATCCACAACTTGTGGCAGATGGCATGGCAGGTGATGTGGAAAGTGGACAATCCACATCTTGTGGCAAGTGACGTGGCAGGTGATGTGGCAAGTGACGTGGCAAGTGGACAATCCACAACTTGTGGCAGGTGATGTGGCAAGTGATGTGGCAGGTGATGTGACAAGTGGACAATCCACATCTTGTGGCAAGTGACGTGGCAGCTGACGTGGCAAGTGACGTGGCAGGTGATGTGGCAAGTGACGTGGTAAGTGGACAATCCACAACTTGTGGCAGGTGATGTGGCAAGTGACGTGGCAGCTGACGTGGCAAGTGACGTGGCAAGTGGACAATCCAAAACTTGTGGCAGGTGACGTGGCAAGTGACGTGGCAAGTGATGTGGCAAGTGGACAATCAACAGCTTGTGGCAAGTGATGTGGCAAGTGGACAATCCACAACTTGTGGCAGGTGACGTGGCAAGTGAACAATCCACAACTTGTGGCAGGTGACGTGGCAAGTGACGCGGCAAGTAGACAATCCACAACTTGTGGCAGGTGATGTGGCAAGTGACGTGGCAGGTGATGTGGCAAGTCACGTGGCAAGTGGACAATCCACAACTTGTGGCAGGTGATGTGGCTGGTGACGTGGCAAGTGGACAATCCACAGCTTGTGGCAGGTGGCATGGCAGATGACGTGGAAAGTGGACAATCCACATCTCGTGGCAAGTGACGTGGCAGCTGACGTGGCAAGTGACGTGGCAAGTGACGTGGCAAGTGGACAATCCAAAACTTGTGGCAGGTGACGTGGCAAGTGACGTGGCAAGTGGACAATCCAAAACTTGTGGCAGGTGACGTAGCAAGTGACGTGGCAAGTGATGTGGCAAGTGGACAATCCACAGCTTGTGGCAAGTGACGTGGCAAGTGGACAATCCACAACTTGTGGCAGGTGACGTGGCAGGTGACGTGGCAAGTGATGTGGCAAGTGGACAATCCACAGCTTGTGGCAAGTGACGTGGCAAGTGGACAATCCACAACTTGTGGCAGGTGACGTGGCAGGTGACGTGGCAAGTGGACAATCCACAACTTGTGGCAGGTGACGTGGCAGGTGACGTGGCAAGTGAACAATCCACAACTTGTGGCAGGTGACGTGGCAAGTGACGTGGCAGTTGATGTGGCAAGTGACGTGGCAAGTCACGTGGCAAGTGGACAATCCACAACATGTGGCTGGTGACGTGGCAAGTGGACAATCCACAGCTTGTGGCAAGTGACATGGCAGGTGATGTGGCAAGTGGACAATCCACAATTTGTGGCAAGTGACGTGGCAAGTGGACAATCCACAACTTGTGGCAAGTGACACAGCAAATGCAAGTGTACAACTGCTCTCTATGCTGCTGCTGCTCACTCTGATCAAAATAGCAGAAATAGTTTAAAAAAATGCTTTGAGAGCTTGGGGAGGGTCTACATGATGTTATCTTTATAAACGCGTTTAAACGCAAACGCGTCTAAACGCGGCATGCAAAACGCGCGTTTCTGCTTTTTTTTAACAGAGGTTTCATCTGCGTCTCGTGTGCATGAGGCCTAAGTTTCTGTAGCCTGCGCTTCACTTGAAAGAACTCTGCCCTTTTTCTCTGGAGTTCTGGGGAAAAATCGGCATATAATGAAATTCTAACCCCCTTATACAACATATTCCCCATTTCCCTTGCTTTCCGTAACAGCACCACTTTATCTTTATAATTTAGTAATTTCATCAGTAATGGTCTAGGGCGACTTCCCTCAGGTGGAGCTCTAAAGGGCACTCTGTGCGCCCTCTCTATAGAAAACGTTGAGAATGAGTCCCTTCCAAACATGTCAATTAATAAATGTTCCATAAACTCAGCGGGGTTTACACCCTCGCTTTTTTCAGGAAGGCCCACTATGCGCACATTGTCCCTCCGGAGTCTATTTTCCATTTCGTCCATTCTTGTTCTGTATCCTGTAAACTGCTCCTTCACGCTTTCTAGCTCTTTAGTTAGGAAGGTTGTATCGTCTTCTAATCTACTGGTCCTTATCTCAAGTTCTACCATCCTCTCCACCACTTTCTGCAAGTCTTGCCTTACCTCCAGTAGATCATCCTTCACTCCCTTCATTTGAGTACACAATTCTTTCAATGAGATGTTACATGCATTTACGGCCATTAACACATCCTTGATAGTAGGCTCTTATTCCAACGGAAGAGGATCACCTGTTATAGTCTCTAAATTCTCTAAATTCAGTTCCCCTGCACCCGCATTCTTATTAACTGAACATTTTGCCACTGCATCGGCCTGCGTATTAATATTAGTATTTGACTGTCCCGTGCTTTTCCTTTCAGGCATTATCCCTTGCTGCCCCTTTGTCTGCCCCTTTTTTGGAGGGGTCTGAGATGACTGTGCAGGATTATGAGCAAATTGTTCTAGTTTGGCTGCTGTGGCAGACTGTTGCATGCTTTTTTTTCCCCCCTCTCCTTGGCAGAGCGCAGGTGCTGCATCTTTCTTTCTTTCTTTTTCTCTTTTCTCGCCACTTTCCTCCCCCTTCTCTTTGGGTATTTCCTTCTCTATTTATCTTATTCCAATCTTATACCAATCTTCAGATCAGTCCTGGATATTGTATTTAATAATTTTTTAACATTATGACACAGCCGTCCATCACTCAATCAGAGATTTAATACAGTGTTAGCCGTATCTTATACCCAGTTCTCCAGTATACACTTCATGTATCGCATTTAACTCACTGCTTTATTACTTCACCGCCGATACTTGTTCACACGCACTAATTCAGAAAATCAGTTAGTTTCTAGGACTGCCACCATCCCTTGGTAAATCAATTAGTGCAACCGTGGTCTTGCCTTATAGCCATTCTACAGATATTCAACTCCAGTATCACAGTCTTCCTGGTTTCACTAACCACAAACACCTGCCTTTACAGCAGGTAGTTAATTGCATACGCCACTTGAGTTACCATTTGTTCGTCTTGATGAGCAATACGAAGCGATACAAAGCAATGTACTCCAGAAAGGAGAGGAGAAAAAAAAAGAAGCGCTAAAAGTCCTCCTCACCCCCAGCCAGCGCTCTCCTATTAGCTTTTTGCTAGTTTTCAGACACCACAATGTCCACAAGATTACATTGCCAGACCTCCGCCTGCTACCCCCCTCACTCCTCCGTCTTCTTCTCCCCCCCGCACACCACCGCTTACCTCCCTCCTCCTGTCGCGGCTTGCTGGGGCGGGCGGGAGAGCCTCTTGATGTCAGCTGTATGCAGAGTTATTCGGCGGGGTTCGGTGGCTCTGAGGCAATCGGCGCTGGGGGTGCTCGTATGTCCTCGTGTATCTTCGGCCGTTTTCGCTAGGGATTCGGAACCCGGAAGTGAACGGAGCTCCCCGAGAGCTCGGTTTGGCTCGGCTCCGCAATACAGACGTGTATCGTCACCTCTCCTCCCATCCGGCTTCAGCAAGTGGCTCCGACCCTCCTCACACTACATCCATGACTAAGCACCGTGTTCGGTGTGAAACATGTCAGCGGCTGTGCAGTTAGTCTGTTTGCCAGCCTAGATGCTATGATTTTAATTACATTTTTTAAATAAAGTTGAATAATTTGGAGTGCGGCTATCCAGCTACATCTTTTCTACTTCAGTTCCTGTTGCAAACAGAGCCAGCACCCTGTGGGATTGTGGAGACAGCTGTTTTGGGAGAAGTCATTACCTTAGAGCGGTAATTCTTTGTATCACACTGCATCCAGCCATAACATCAAACACGCCACGCTCTCCTCATGGGGTCCGGGAGGAGGTTGCACACGGCGTCTCACATCTCTCACTCCTCCTTACACATCCGGTCACGCCCCCGGAAACTGTGTTGATTGGATCGGCCCCTTACTCCGATCAGTGATCAGCCAAGTCTCACTCGGTCATCACCACAAATGGGTTCCTTAGATGCTCTTAAATAGGCTGCACCCACTCTGGTGGAGTGTGCAGCCACCCCTAACTGAGGCTTATGACCCCTCACCCTTTATACACAACCAAGCCAGGCAGTAGCCTCTTATCTTTGCAGCTTTCCATTCCAGCTGGAATGATGAAAAGCTTTTAGATCTGTAAGGAAGAGAAAATTGAGTACTGTCCGTGATACTTTTTTTATTTGCACTAACATACAATTTTTCAGGACAAGCTTTCGGGGTATGTCCCCTTCTTCAAGGTCCAAGCAGTACTGATTTACAAATTTTTAAGCAAAATGTAAAAACAAAAAACAAACCTCTGAGGGAAAGAAGAGAAGAAAAAAAAAAACACAATTGTCCTGAAAAATTATATGTTGGTGCAAATAAAAAAAAGTATCGTGGACAGTACTCCATTTTCTCTGTCACAATTGCACTAATACGGCTACAATCACATTAAGTAGATCTGTAAGGAACAATTTGTGGACAGATACTTCTTTTTTTTTTTTTTTTTAAAAAAGCTTATGAGAACATCCAATTCATGTGACACTCCTGTGTGATTTTCTGAAAAGTTGGGCAATGCCCAGATGTTTGTTGAATGAAGGGCCGTCTCTACCTTTTGTTACAAGATGATCTACAGGATGCAACTCTACTTTCTGTAAAGAATGCAATACAGTGGTACCATGAATTACGAGCATAATTTGTTCCAAAAGAATGCTTGTCATCCAAAGCACTCGTATTAAAGAGTTTCCCCATAGGGGTCAATGGAAACTCAGATAATTCGTTCCACAGTGACTAGAGACACTCTGAGTGCATTCAAGCAGTCTGACACTGAAACAGTGTTTCCAAGCTGCTCCAACTGTCACCGGCGACCCCGCACTTGTGGTCAAACACCCCATTGGCTTCAATCCTGCTCATCTTGCGAGACAATGCTTGCACACTGAGTCAGGGTTAAAAAAATAAAATAATGGCTCATATTGCGAAATGCTTGTAAATCGCATTTTCTTATCGTACCTCACGAGACACAAAGCCGCAGTAGTTACTATGTGGGCCACCTATAAAGGCTACCTTCAGGTGATGGACACTGGCACACCCTAAATTAAAAAGTGCACTCCCTATACAATCCCTCCCACTGGTGGGAGTACCTCAGTTTTTTCGCCAGTGTCTAAGGTGTTGATCATGATTAACCACTACAATACAGGGCACTTCGCCCTCTTCCTTCCCAGCCCAATTTTCAGCTTTCATCGCTCTCGCACTTTCAATGACAATTGCGTGGTCATGCTACACTGTACCCAAATGAAATTTTTATCATTTTGTTCGCACAAATAGAGCTTTATGTTGGTGGTATTTATTCACGTCTCTGTTTTTTTATTTTTTGCGATGGAAGCGCAAAAAAAGCGGAAATTTGGGGAAAAAAATATATTTTCTATTTTAAAATAAATCCAATAAAACCAAATTTTGTCCTAAATTTAAGCCAAAATGTATTCTGCTACATGTCTTTGGTAAAAAAAAATCAGTTAAGTGTATAATAATTGGTTTGTGTGATCACGGGCATGCGTACATATGTGTGCAGATAATCATTGGAACATGTGATTTTAGTGGGACATATGTGGGGGACATGTTTTTTTTATTTGGGGACGTGTGTTTTGGGGACATGTGTGGTGACGTGTATTGTGGTGACGTGTGTTTACACTGTAGGTTTATACTAGACTGGTGATCAGTGAGTAAAAAGCTGTAAAAACAGCTCATACTCCTAGCTCAGCAGCGATATGTTCTCCTCTCCTCTGCATCAACTTCCGTGTGAGGAGAGGAGAGCCGATTGCCTAGCAACCGGCTGTTTACATCACATGACGGCCGTGATTGGACACGGCCGTCATGTGATCAGGAGGGCCAATCACAGCCCTCCTGCCGATCCGAGATGCGCCGTGTCCAGGTGATACAAGCGCATCGGGATCGCGCCGCTGCACGCGTGACCCCCCCCCCCTCCTTCTGACGGACGTTCCTGAACGTCCAGTCAGAAGGAGGGGGGGGGGTCACGCGTGCAGCCGTATATGTACATTGGCCGGGTGGGAAGTAGTTAAAGATGTGCTGTGCTCCAGTGGAGCAATCCCTGCTGGGGCTAGCCTTGCAGAGTGTCTCTTTGGCTGAATTGAATGGTACCCGGGCCTTGTATCTAAAGAGAAGCTTTACAGACAAGAACTAATTTCTTCAGAGAGCTGGACCCCGGGATCCAGTACTTTTTGGTATTAAGGCCATTAAGTTTTTACTGGCGGTGGTGCTATTACAGGTCCAGGACTGTGGTTTTCCACGACATGCCCCTCAGGCTCCAGGGGCGGCCGGTGAGCATAATGCTCCGCGGCACACATACCACCGGCTACTGATGTCTGCGTCAGTTTGCCGGGCCAGCAGCCACCCTGTACTGATCTGAGAGTGGGTCTGTAATGGAATGTTTCCCCAGCTCTTCAGGACTAGTAAGTACAGCTCTCCTTGCCTCTGTGGGGCTGAGCAGCTGAGCATTCCTTAGGAGTTCGATTTGGGGGGTCCCTCTCCTCTCTCCCTGTCCCTATCTCCCCCCCCATGGAGGATGCTGCATGGGCTGCTGAGCGGTGCGTGTGCCATATGGACAGGGGTGGCTCTCACCTTGGGTGGTGGGCTGCTCTGGGTGACTGTGCCCTGGATGTCGGTTGTCTCTCCCCTGGATGTCTGGAGGTGTGTCTGCTGATCGCTGTAGTGCTTTTTGCCGCCATTTCCTCTGCCTGTGTTTCACTGTCCCGCTCGGTATACAGTGTTCGGACATTTTTGGTGTGACCAGGGAGAAGTATGGTCAGAAACCTTCTACCCTCAGTCCCCAACAGGTGACAGACAGGGTAGGGTCAGCATGGCTTCAGAAACTGATGTTCCTTCCCCCGAAATCCAGGCACTTGCAACCGGTTCGCCTGCCTCTGGACGCTTGTCAGCGGCCCTTAACACGTTTGTTGCCAAGATGGAAGCGGTGCGTGGGTGCAAAGGCAGTAAGCGGTGGTCTGTGGCAAACATCTGGCAACATCCGTATCTGACTTATTCAATAAGTTCACTTACAGGAATTGGGGCAACCGCAACAGACCTTTTTAGGTCCCAAAACGCATGGCTATACGTTACCCCCTTGAGGAGAGCCTTCCTAAGTAAGGGTAGGCTCCTACAGTCATGGACCCAGGTTAAATAAAAGTAACCACGATCCCGGTAGAAGAGGTTCCTGTGTTCTAGGACTCCACGGGCAGAAACCGAGGCAGTGGCCCGTTCCTTATTTACGGTTGGGGGGTCAGCAATACGACCACTACTGACCACAGCACTTGTGTCGCAGACACTTACTGAAGGGCAAAACTTTCGCACTGCAAAATGGAGAAGCAGCAGGCTACTCCCATCTGCATGGAACTAGCAGACCAATTAGTGCACAGTCGGAAGTACGTTTGGAATGTGGCTTCGGTTACATTTCATCTGTTATCCAGGTTTCAGTGTCGGCATTGGTGCTGAGGAGCCTGATTTGGATGAAAGGCTGGTCGGCGGACCAGGCATTTGAAAAGGCTTTGACGGATTTACCCTTCCTTGGTGAGCGGCTCTTTGGAGCCTCGTTGGATGACATTTTTAAAAATGTCACAGGTGGGAAGAGTACCTTGCTTCCACAGGCCAGGAAGACTAAGGAGCCACACCGTAGGAAAAGCCTTCATTTTCTACTCAAGAGGCTTTTCTGTCCGTCCGGGACTTTGGCAAAACACTTCCAGTCCAACAGGATGGCCTTTGGGGACAAAAGCGTCCCTGGAACCGCAAGCCTAAGAAGCTTGCAAGAACAGTGTTACTGCATTAAGGGTTGCCCCCGCCCATCATACGGGTGGGGAAGCTCGCCTTTGGGAGTTTGCAGCCCGGTGGACCTCTCGGCTATCTGGCCAATGGGTCTGCAAACTGATTTACTTGGCTAAAAGTTCCTCTCTTGGCCAACAAACATATCTTCCCTTCCAGCATACCCTTACTCCCGGCTCGATGGGAGGTCCCAAGGAGGCAATATGGGACCTGCTAAACCTCAGGGTGATGGTGTCCGTTTCGGTGTTGGAAAGGTTCCAGGGGTTCTACTCCATTCTGTTTGTAGTCCCCGAAGAAGGAAGGGGTACGTCCAATCTTGGACCTTAAAGTCTCAATTGCTTTAAGTACAGAGAGGCTCAGTCTGGAATCAGTTCGCTTAGTAGTCGCTGCACTCCATCAAGGTGACTTCCTGGCGTCTTTGGACACCCAGGATGCATACTTGCACATACCCATATGCTTCAGGCATTAGAGGGTTCTGCGAAATGCAGTCAGGGAAGCCCACTACCAGTTGTGGCTCTCCCGTTTTTTTACTTGGCTTCAGCACCCCGAATCCTTACCAAGGTATTGACTTCAGTTTTGGCGTTGTTGAGAAAACACGAGATCGCACTCGTAGTTACTGGGACGACCTCTTCCCGAGAGCAGCTTCTGCCTCAGAATTACAGGATGTGGCAATCACCATGCAAACCCTGCAGGTGTTTGGGTGGCTATTGAACCTAAAAAAGTCGGTGCTCATACCGATTCAGAGCTGGAGTGCCTAGGCTTACTGCTGGACTCCATTGGAATGAGAGTTTTCACCCTTCAGACAAACTGCAGACTCTCAGAGCCACGGTAAACTATTGCTGAACCACAGGTGGTCGTCTCTTTTGTTTCTGCATGCGAGTTCTGGGTCTCATGGTGACCTCCCACGAGGCAGTACTGTACGGCCACTGTTTACCAGAGTCTTGCAGGAGATATTGGCATAATGGGACATATCTCCGTTATCCCTGGATCGACAGATTCAGGTAAGCCAGCCAGTCAGGGAAGTCGTTCCTACCTCTGCATTGGTCTGTGATCACAACAGACGCTAGCCTGACAGGCTGGGCTGGGGTGGAGTACTGGGAGTACAGTCGACCCAGGGTCTCTGGTCGGGTGAGGAACCCAAGTTGTCGATCAATTATGCTCGAACTCCGAGCGATCAGGTTTGCCTCTCCACATAGTCGATGAGACTAAGAGGGCTTATGATCAGGATCCGGTCAAAGCCACGGCAGTGGCATATGTCAACCATCAAGGAGGAACAAGTAGCTCGCTGCAGCACGGGAGGTCGCTAACATCCTTCAGTGGACAGAGCGACAGGTACCAGCCTTGTCAGCCATATTACATCCCGGGAAGAAGAAACTGGCAGGTGCCTGCGGTGAGACACACCAGATGTGGATCTCCTGGCTTCTCGTCTCAATCGGTAGGGCCGAGATTCATATCCAGGATAAGAGATTTTTGGGCAGACACATTGATCGCGCTGGTGGCTCCATGGATCAGTACTGACTGATCTATGACTTTTCCCCGCAAAAGCTACTACCACGTCTGCTCCACAGAGTGGAGGCCTGGGGGTTCCAGTAATACTAATGCCCCAGAATGGCCTCTGCGTCCCTGACGTGCCAACCTAGTATGCCTGGTTGTAAAGACTCCCTGGCGACTGCTGTTGTGAGGGGACCTTCTGTGTCAAGGTCCGATTTTTTTTTTTCCATCTTGTTTTACCATAGCTGGTTTGCACGGCTGTTGAGAGCCAGTTGCTAAGGTACCAAGGCCTATCGAACTATGTTGAGAGCATGGAAATTTTTCTTCGAAGATATACCGTCGCACCTGGAAGGCATACATCTGTGTGTGAGGAGAAAGGGTTGGCATCCGTGCGCCTGTTCAGATTCCAGGATCCGGCTGTTTCTACAGCGAGGAGTAGATCAGAAGTTGGTTTCAAGCAGCATTAAGGGACAAATATCCTTGGCTGTCTTTTTCAGCGACCCCTGACATCTCACTTTCTAGTAAGCACTGTTGTTCAGGGGGTCCGACTTGTTCCTCAGGTGCATCCAACGTTACCCCGTGGGATCTGAACCTGGTGTTATCGGCGCTTCAGAAACCGCCATTTGAAGAACATCAGAGGAATTCCTTTGTTGACTCTTTTTCAGAAAATGGGTCTTTCCAGTGGCCGTTACGTCGGCCAGGAGGGTTTTGGAACTGGTGACCTTGTCTTGCAAGTCGCCCCTATATGGTTAACCATAAAGATAAGGTGGTGGTGCCTTTGCAACCTTCCTTTCTGCCAAAGGTGGTTTCAGCGTTCCACGTGAATGATGATATTGTGTTACCATCTGTATCCTAAAGCGACACATCCTAAGAGGTGGCCCTCTATTCCCTGGATGTGATCAGTGCTATAAGGATACATTTGTCAGCCACGGCTCCTCTTAGAGAGTTGGATCTCTGTTTGTTTCGGTAGCTAGTCCGAAAAAGGGGTATGGCGGTCTTGTCGATCACCATTTCCGGGTGGGTCAGACAGATGTGGTACAGGCCTACACCTTTTAAGGGGCAGGTGCCCCCCTTTCCTACCATGGCCCATTCCACCAGGACAATGGGCTTCCACCAGGACAATGGGCTTCCGAAATTTTTTTTTTTTTTTTAACCTAACCCTGCTTTAACTAGTTAAAGTGGGAGTCCGCCGGGAGCTCCGCCGTTTTTTTTTTTTTTTTTTTTTTTTTTTAAAGCCAGCAGCTACAAATACTGCAGCTGCTGAGTTTTAAAATAAGGACACTTACCCGCCCAGCGCGCCCGCGATGTCGGCACCCGAAGCTGATCTCTCGATCGTCTCTTGGGTGCTGCCACCGCCATCTTGGGTATGGGAATCGGGAAGTGGAGCCTTTTGGCTTCATTTCCCGGTTCCCTTCTGCACATGCGTGAGTCGCGCTGCGCAATAAGGATGAACCCGCTGCCTCTGGGATCTGTGTGTTTCCCAGCAGGCAGCGAGGGACTTTTGGAAAGGGGCGTAATCTACGCCCCTTTCCGCAGAGAGCTATCCCGGAAGTGGGTGCAGATACCTGTACTGTACAGGTACCTGCACCCCGCTCCCCCCTGAAAGGTGCCAATTGTGGCGCCGGAGGGGGGGAGGATTCCAATGAGCGGAAGGTCCACTTTAGGTCCACTTTACCTCCGCTTTAAGGAACAGAATGATTTGCCCCCTTAATGACCAGGCCATTTTTTGCGATATGACACTGCGTCACTTTAACTGACAATTGCGCAGTCGTGCAATGCTGCATCCAAGCAAAATTGACATCCTTTTTTCCCTACGAATAGAGCTTTCTTTTGGTGGTATTTGCTCACCTCTACGGCTATTTTTTGTGCTATAAATAAGAGAATTTTGAGAAAAAAAAAAATAAATTCTTATCAGTATAGACCAACTTCTACATATTTTTTGAGGGGGAAAAATTGCAATAGGCCTATATTGATTGGTTTGTGCAAAAGTTATTGTGTCTTAAAACTATGGGATAGATTTTGGAAACATTTTCAATTTTTTTTTTTGTTTATTCGTAATGGCGGCGATCTTTAATTTGTAGTGGGGTTGTGACATTGCGGCAGACAAATATGACCCCAAATGATCCTTTGTGGGAACCAGTGACATAATTACATTGATCAGTGCTAAAAAAAAAAATGCCCTGATCAATGTAAAAATGGCACTGGCAGGGAAGGGTTTAACTGTGTTCCCTAGGTGTGTTCAAACTGTAGGGGGGACGGGCTGCCTAGGACATGACAGAGATCACTGTTCCTGATGATTGGGAACAGTGGATCTGTCATGTCATCTGTCAGAATGGGGATCTGCCTTGTTTACAAAGGTAGATCCCCATTCTGCCTCTGTACTAATCGATCATGGGTCGCCGCCTTACATAGTCTGCCCAACCCGCTGCCTGCAACTGCGCCTGCGCCAGCTGACATACAATGGATGCCCAGGAAAGCCAACCTGCCACAGTACAGCTGCAGCGCCTGGTCTTAAAGTGGTTAAAATTTTACCACAATGTTATCCCTCACACGTCTGGTGTGTTCCTTGGCTTTCATGATGCTGCTTGTTCACTATGGTTCTCTAACAAACCTCCGAGGGCTTCACAGAACAGCTGAAAGCAATTAGTTCCACTAGATTTTAGATAGGGTATCAGAGTAAAGGGGATTGAATACAAATGTACACTATACTTTTCAGATATTTGTAAAAAATGTGGAAAACCATATCTCATACCATATACCTTTTCCTTCCACTTCACAATTATGTGCCACTTTTGCGTTGGTATATCACATAAAATACATTTAAGTTTTTGGTTGCAACATGACAAAATGTGGAAAATGTAAGGGGTGTGAATACTTTTTTCAAGACCTACAGCAGCCAATTTAGCTGTTGGAGAACATACCTGGTCCATGTCTTATTTAAGCGCACCATTTAAATACCTAAAAACCTCACATATACAGTTTCTTTAACTGGTTCCCGACGGGCTCATGCAGCTATACTGCATCAATGTGTCTCCTGAGTGAAATCCCGTATGGGTACGTCCTTCCCCATTTAGCCTGCTGCTCATGGCTGGAGATCGGCCACTTGTGATTGCGTGAATGAGCGCCAGCATGGGGGTGTGTGTGTGTGTGTGTGTGTGTGTGTGTGTGTGTGTGTGTGTGTGTGTGTGTGTGTGTAAACCTACAGATCCCTGTGCTGTCAGGAGTGGAGACATGCTGTTTGTTCATAGTAAGTAGGACAGCAATATGTCTCCTCACCTACTCAGTCCTATCCCCATACAGTTAGAACACACATTTAACCCCTTGATCGCCCCCTAGTGTTAAGCCCTTCCCTGTCAGTGACATTTACACAGCAATCCGTGCATTTATATAGCACTGATTGTGGTATAATTGTCAATGGCCCCCAAAAATGTGTCAAAAGTGTCTGATCTGTCTGTTGCAATACAGCTAAAAATCACAGATCACAGCCATTACTAGTAAAAAAAAAAAAAAAAAAAAAATGCCAAAAATCTTTCCCATAGTTAGTAGACACTAATAACTTTTGCACAAACCAGTCAGTATACACTTATCGCAATATTTTTGGTAAAAAAAAAAACGAAACTTTTTTTTTTGTTTATAACGCAAAAAAATAAAAACTGCAGAGGTGATCAAATACCACCAAAAGGCAGTTATATTTGTGGGGAAAAAAAGGACACAAATTTTTTTTGGGTACAGCGTTGCATGATCGAGCAATTGTCAGTTACAGTGACAAATTGTAAAAAGTGCTCTGGGCAGGAAGGGGGTAAAATTTTCTGGGGCTGAAGTGGTTAAAGTGCAAGTTCACCTTTGCACAGGCCCGTCCCCCATCCGGCTAATCTGGAGTCTGGCGATCCTCTGCACTGATGGGTTTTTTTTTAAGCACTGATCACTGTATTTGTATTGCTGGCCCCCAAATAGTATCACTTAGTTTCAGATTTGTTCACAATTTTTTTTTTATTGTGAAGCAAACAACAAATCGGACAAAATAACAGATAAAGCTCCTTCAAGTTGGATGGTTTGCGCTTGTTAACGGCAATCTTTAAGTTTGACCACAGATTTTTTATTGGATTGAGGTCTAGGCTTTGACTAGGCCATTCCAACACATTTACATGTTTCCCCTTAAACCGCTCAAGTGTTGCTTTAGCAGTGTATTTGGGGTCATTGTCCTGCTGAAAAGGTGAACCTCCGTTCTAGCCTCAAATCACACAGTGTTACAGGTTTTGAATATCCCTGTATTTAGCACCATCTATCTTTCCCTCACCTCACCAGTTTCCCAGTCCCGACTGCGGAAAAACATCCCCAAAGCATGATGCTGCCACCACCATGTTTCACTGTGTTGATGGTGTTCTTTGGGTGATGTTTGGTTTGCGCCAGACATGGCGTTTTTCTTTGGCCAAAAAGTTCAATTTCAGTCTCATCAGACCAGAGCACCTTCCTCCATACATTTTGGGAGCCTACCATATGTCTTTTCACAAACTCAGAGCGTGCCATTTTGTTTTTTTGCTGGAAAGTAATGGCTTTTTTCTGGCCACTCTGCCATAAAGCCCAGCTCTTTGGAGTGTATGGCTTATTGTTGTCCTATGTACAGTTACTGCAGTCTCTGCTGTGGAACTCTGTAGCTCCTCCAGGGTCAACTTAGTTCTCTGTGCTGCTTCTCTGATTAATGCCTTCCTTGCCCGGTCCGTG
Source organism: Lithobates pipiens (assembly GCF_037356315.1). Classification (NCBI taxonomy): domain Eukaryota; kingdom Metazoa; phylum Chordata; class Amphibia; order Anura; family Ranidae; genus Lithobates; species Lithobates pipiens. Next base: position 212,122,291 of record NW_027507758.1, read on the forward strand.
AGTTTTGGTGTGCGCCCGTCTCTTAGCAGGTTTGCTAATATGCCATGTTCTTTCCATTTGGTTATGATAGATTTGATGATGCTCCTAGGGATCATCAAAAATTTGAATATTTTTTTATTTTTTTTATAACCTAACCCTGACAACATTGTCCCTTGGAGAGTTCCTTGGTCTTCATGGCAGTGTTTGGTTAATGGTGCCTCTTGCTTAGGAGTTACAGCCTCTGGGGCCTTTCAAAAAGGTGTGTATATGTAATGACAGGTCATTTGACACTTGGATTGCACACTGGTGGACATCATTTCACTAATTATGTGACTTCTGAAGGTAATTGTTTGCACCAGAACTTTTTATAGGCTTCATAACAAAGTGGGTGAATACATACGCACATGCCAATTATCAGTTTTTAATTTCTGAAAAATTGTTTTATGTATATATTGTTTTAATTTCACTTCACCAACTTAGACTATTGTGTTCTGATCCATCACATATAATTCAGATTAAAAAAAAAAATTTAACTAAAGGCTGTAATGTAACAAAATAGGTAAAAAGCCAAGGGGATGAATACTTTTGCAAGGCACTTTATGTAATGCAATGTAATCTATTTTTCATGAAATCCTTTCTCACTGGGTTTCTTTCTCCTTAAAGAGCAAGTAAACCCTGATGGGTTTACTTCCTCTTTCTTTCCCTGCAAAGGCAAAGCATAATAGACTACTATGCATCGCTATGTATCGCTACTATGCACTGCTGTGTTAATTACTTAGGCAGTGAAACTGATCAAATCGCCTATGCAAAATAATGGAAAGCCTGAATACATGACCTGTTGGGGGCGCCTTGAGGACTTGACTTGAGTTGAGAAACACTGCCCTAGACCATTTTAAGGAGGGAGCAAGAGACTGGATCGGTTCATACATAAAGTGGGACAATTCAGGACGAATGTTGCCACCCTCTAACAGGAAGTTGGATCAAAGCGTCAAAAAAATTGAATTTGGGGGAGACTGACTGCTCCAGTTTTTTCTTAAAAATGCAGACTATAGGAGGAGCTGCAGTCTTAACACAATAATTGCTCTGGTCTGGTCAAGGTCCTTCAATAATGTGTGTGTGTTTTTTTTTATTATTATTAATTTTTATGCCTTTTTAGCATGAGTAAAACTTGTTTGTTTATTTTCATGATATGTGATTAAACTTCTTGGTAAGGTGGTTATTTCTTGTTAATTTTTTTTTTTTTTTTTTTTGTGATATATAGGCAGATTTTGTGTATTAATTAGCAGTATTTGAATATCTTAATACTGAATAACGGTCTACCTACAGTTGGACACTTCTGTTCTAAGCATTGATAATATTTCCTATGGTGGTGCCAAGAGATTTCTTGAAATTTTTGCAAGACACAGTGACTGCTGCTCTATTAATACTGCCCTGCCTTTCCCAGGAAAGTAGAGTTATCCTTGCAGTCCTTTGTAACATGTATCTACAACTCGAGTTTTTCATTGGTTTCCCATTGTTTTGTCTTTCAGAGAATTGGAAATGCTCAGAATCTAACTGAAGATGATGTTGAATAAAATGGAACCAAGTCATGTTGCTTCAGCACACCTGATCTGTGACATTCAAATGTTATTGAATATGCTAATGTTAAACACAAGCATTTTTCTGTCCTGTTAATACATCTTTGTTACAAGAAATAAACATGACATCCAAACACTTTTTTTTTTTTTTTTTTTTTGTGGTTAGAGGTGAAGTATTAAAATGTCTTTATTGAATTTTAGCAGGTGACACACCATGGAACCTTTTTTTTATCATGTATATAAAATGTGTTTTTATTGTACAAATATAAAAATAGACAATATTTTAAACTTTAAAACACTTTCATACAAAAGAACTTTCCAGCTATACAGAGCTACATTGATATTATGTATACATGCATTTGTAAGTGGTCTACACATTTTGCTGGATCCTCTGATTCTTCAGGACAGTAAAAAAATGATGCCAATATTTTTCTCATTTCACCAAATTAATATAAACAGCATAATTCTCATGTTAACTATTAAGAGTACAATTCAAATTTTATTGAACAAACTGTTAACCTTTAAAATTTATATTTCTGATTTATTAATCCGAAGATATGATATGGGTTGAAAAGAGAATTCTTATTGACAAAGGAAAGAAAGGTTTAACATAACACCATTTATTAGAGTAAGTTACAGGTCTATCTAATACACAGAAAATATCTATAGTCTAAGTGAGGGAGTAAAATATTAGGTTAAAATACAACAAGAGTACAATACATTCATTACAATACAATACAAAACAAGACCTATGACAAGCAGGTATACCTTTTAAGTGCTGGGAGATGATCTGATAATTTACCTAATCTCTGGTCAGTCTCATCTGCCCTTATCCTGGGTTTGGGGTCCCCTTAAGAAGGGCCATTTCTCATTGACTTGCATAGGACCACCCTGATTGGTTAGCCCTCTCCTTCCCTCGGTGTATTTCTTGCAAGATTGGTCCATTTTCTCATAACTTAATTTCCCCTCAATAGCACCTCCTCTTTTGGGTTTAATTGGTTAGTGATAATTAGTCTGAAGCCCACTTAATTAAAGAGGAAGTTTGCTCTTGAATAGGGCACTTAACTATGCATAGTCCTAGCCGGGGTAAATTGTCCATTCCTGAACAGATCAGAAATATTTTAAGCATATCAACCACCCTTTGAAATGGATAAATGGTTGATTAGCACGGAAGAATACACAAGCCTTTATCTAGCAAATGAATTCGGCTCCGTACCGACTACACACCCAAATGGTATCTGTTCCTGGGTTTTGACTATCACATTAGGTAAACAGCAGGACATCTCCCTCACACCCACACTTAGCATACCTGTAAGACAAAGGTATTTTTAATTGAATTATATACGCTGACCAGAAGTCTGTTCCTGTAAGTCAAACCATATGGCCAGGTTAAGCTAAAACTATTATAAACCTTCTTTATTTCTTATCCTAATATATACATCTATAATACAAATATTTTACAGATATTAATGAAGATTTCACATAAACTCATAAGGCAACAGATGGCCCCTTGTGGCCAGTTGAGAATATGAGACTCGGCCACACATAGAATAATGGTTTAGGTGTAATCTTCTTTAATATTTGGAACGTTTGGCTTTGCCCTCTGAAATGAAATAAAACTCTTTGAGGAAAAAAAACTTTTAAACTCTCCATCTCTACAGTTCACATTTCTGGATCCTAGTATCGGTAGTCCTCACTTGTTCTGAATGTAATAAGTCCATAATAAAAATCAGGATACAAAACACAATAAAAAACACGAGAGGGATAAAAACATGAGGATCCTTGTTCTCAACCGTCCAATAATGATAGTGCGAAAGTCAATAATGTCAATCTGGTCATGTTGCCCTTGCTTCTGGGACAGCCTCCCATGGTGATTCCCGGTGGATACCGCATACAGTAATGGCCTTTGGATCAGCTTTCCCGGCTAAGATTATACTTTGTTAATGTGGACAGAGGTAGAGAAAGAACACCACAAGTACATTTGAGACACATGCATTCAAATTAATGCTTGTCTGGTAAGTCTGAGCAGTTAGGACCTTTTATTAGAATTACCATAGATATACTGCGACATACTGATGAGACCCCTTTCTCAGTGACGTGTAACAATTTAGTTACGCCCTTCAGCCAGGTGTCTGATTTCCACCCCCCATCTTTCTTCCTCCATGGTCATATGCCTGCAAGTAACTCTGTTCTGCCTCTGCTGTATACCACTGTGTGTCTGTGTATGACCCTTCAAGTGTCCAGGGGGCTCTTGTTGCCATCGCAACTCACCACTAACTCCTGTTACTGAAGCTGTGTTCAGCGCAATATTTGGCCATATCGCTCCATCCTTGGCTACCATGTGTAGCTACTGTACGAGCCCTGCCTTTAGCAGGCTACGAAAGAGGTCATCACTTTAAGAGTTCTCATTGCAGATTAGGCAGTGTCACCTACGCAGACAAACATGACTGGATTTCAGAATACAGATAGGTGTGATGTCACCAGTCACTAGTGGCTTCAGGAAAAATCAAACTAAAATACTCTTAAGTACAAATGTACTATACTCCCTGCTATTTGCCAATCACTATGAGTCTCACAAGTCCCAGTATATCTATATGATATTCACGCAATGCTCTTTGAACTGATTATGGCACAAAAAGGAAAAACTGAGCAACATAAAAAAAAGGAAAAATGATCAATGACCACATCTGATGACTAACCGATATTAGAACTGTAGAGAGGATTGTATGTCACATATACACAGAAAATAGTCACATGGCTGTTGCTAAAGCCTTATGTTACTATTGTCATGATAATAGCTACAATGACCTAAAATTATATAAAACAATTATCCAATGTCATAAGAGAAAAACAAAAACTGTTGGATACTCGACCCATCCCCAAAATGCTAAAGGGAAGCTGTTAATATTCTATATCAACATTTGTAATTGCTTTAAATGTTCTCCATATAATGTTCCCCATACTCCCCTCCTTTTTTTTTTTTTTTTTTTTTATTTCACCATAGGCAAGCCAAACTGAAGAATCACCAAAAAAAAATAAGGTGATATAGGAAGTAAAGAAAAAAAAAAAAGTTTTCCTTAAGAGAAAAAGTTGAAGGAAAAACTAAACAATAAAGAAAAAAAAAAAAAACTATTCAGATTGAATGCTGCCTCAACCTTTAATTTGTTAAAGAGCCTTGAATCTGTAATTGTGTTAAACAAAATGATTGAATTTGCCTTTAAACATTGCGCAACACCCTCTCTTGGTGGTGATTAACATATTAATTGACTCTCCGTGCAAAACAATTTGCAAGTCAAGCAGGCCACAAAAATTTGTATTAGAGAGCGCAGGACCTCTGTTCATTGAAACAGACCGCCCCTAAAACTTTTTTTTTTTTTTTTTTTAAGAATTTAGTTAGGCCTGACTGTAATTAATTCCATTCAAGGCTTCTCCTTAAAACCAACATAAAATTATGTTTTAAGGTCCTCATCTGTGTTTCACAATACTTTTCCCCGTCTGAGTCCAATCATCCATCCTTGTTTTGGGCAGTTACCCTAAAATACAAAACTTAAAAATCATTAACACCTCACTGTACCTCTCTGAGAGGTTCATAATGGTCTACAATAGTAGTGGATGCTTGGAACATACTTCCAGCCAAGGTAATGAGTCTATACTTTGACAGACCAAATATGGAAAAAACTGGGAGGGTTTGTAAATACTTCAATTCTAAAATGACAACATGTAGATCTAGAACCTTCACACATATTAGCATCACATGAGTTAATTTGGAAGGAAAAACAAAACCAAACACAAGACCTACTGAATTCATAAGATGCCACAAGGTGCAAAGTAATGTATCATGGTAGTTTCCGAGTGTCAGAGTGAAAGAACTTTCACTCTAAGCCACAGGAAAGGAGAAAACAAAGATATACACAACATCCCTACAGTTCCTCCTAGTTATAGGGATTGAGATTTCATATTTGTGCACAGGTTATTTATTCGCAAGTATATTTAGACTTGTAAAAAAAAAAATATAAATTGAAACTGGTACCAGTATTGAGCTCATTTCCAATGAAAAAAAAAAAAATTATAAAATAATCATAAACAGTACAACGCATGCGCATTAGTGTGATCACACTTATTTATGGCCATAAAGCAATGTTGAGTACACCCCCTAAGAAAAAAAAATCTTTGTTTACACATGGACAGTTCATACCCATGCATTCCATCACTCACACATACACATTCATTTCGATAGCATCCCATACATCCTGGATAGCACTTTGGTAATTGCAAATGAATTGTTAGGTGTTTCTGGCCTCTGGGAGAATACAAAGGAAAGTGAGAGGAAGAGAGAACAAAAAAAACAAAAACAATGGACTGTTATACCTTACCTTTGTTAGGCGTGTTTTTACGCATATGTACAGCTAATTTGTATGGACATATACTTTCCTGAACTCACTTAAACCTGCAAACAGATTACTTTGTAGAAGACAGTTATTAATCTTTCCCCCTTTTTATTTATTTAACCTATTTAAAGCAAAACAAAATAAATTAAGAATACATCATTCTTATGTGTACATTGGTAAATGGACAATTACATTCCCACTTAGAGCTAATGAAACTAAAATGCCATAGACCTCTAAAACGAATTTATATGTTGTATTTCATCCCCGCTTTTAGTGTACTGGTTTGGTTTGCGGTGGACGAGTTACTCCCTCCATTTCTCAAATTCAGGGAGTCAATGACGTTTCTTTTAAAAGATTGGAATTCTTTCACAAATTCATCCCGTTCCTGTTTAATTTGCCTAATCTCCTGCTGTAAGGTCTCATTCTCAGCCTTAATAGTTGAGGAAGGGATGTATGATTTTGTATTTTCATATTTATTACTCCTGGGCCCTTCCCCCCCAGCGTGGTGAGTACACTTCTATGTCCCGCCTCCTTGTTGTATATTGCTTCTGTTTAAATATCATTTCACCAGAAGACACACAAAAGTGAGAAATGTGGCCTAATAACCCACAGGTATAGCACTTTATCTTTTGTAAAGTATTAAAGCGTCTCTTAACAACTGGTGTGGTTTTAGGCTGAGAATCTTCAATGGCTAAAACCTGATGAACTGCTTTTCCTGTCTTCATAATAGATCTAGGGGTACTTACACAAGAACTCTCACCTTTCAATGAGTTGTTGAAATTAACGCCTACTCCAGGCGGAGCTAGTTTTCTGTTGTCTGTAGAAATACTAAAAATGGTTGCATTACAATCTATGTTATGTGTAGATTGCCCCCGCTGCACTGGGCTTGGAGATGCCTTAACCTGATCACTATGCCATCTCACACCTGAGAGCTCCCCCCTCTGTTGCACATTGGTTGCGTGTGAAATAATGAGTTCATTATTTTTAATTTTGCCAATGTTGGGGAACTTGTCTTGCTTCTCATTTGTGGATATCTGGTCCCCATTGTCTGGTGGGTATGTGACCATGGTGCATTCTCGATTTTCTTGTGGCTCTGCGATTTCTCCCATCGCCACAGGAAAAGTAGAATTAGGATCGATATCCTCCTTTCCCTCATACTTTTCATATTCTTTAATGTCCCCAATTTCATAGGCACAAGTAGGTGCCATAGTATTACCATGTTCGCATCTGCTGGCCATAGCTGCCTGTCCTTTAAGGATTGAAATTGTTTGTAGCAATTGTGACATTGTAATATTGTTATTGTAGATTATAGCTTCAAATTGCTGTATTTTAGCATTCATAGCCATGCAAGCTGCATACATGCCTGTCAAGGCTAGACCTTTGAGCTTTTTCTTTTTGGTTGTTTTAGCTTGTTCCTCAAATAACTCCTGGACATAAGTCCAAGGAGATGCTTTTAACTTGGCATCACAGGCAAATTTATTGCTCTTGTGTTTAAAAGTATAAGTTGCTACAAAATTTTCTAGACAAGACATGGCAGACATTACCAAGCTATACAATGCACAATTTGTAAGCTAAATTACGTTAACTGTTCCCCTGTACTATACAGTCACTTTGAGATTACCGTAAAGAAGTAGGGAAAACAAACAAACTCCCATTGAATAAAATTCAGAAAATGCAGTAAAGTGGAGAGGATAAAAAATAAAAATATATATATATATATTTTCAGCTCTCACTAAAATAATCCTATTAGATTACTGGAGACACCCAAAATCTACTCACAATAGCTTGTAGTTCACCTTGTCTGAGCCTACCCCCGCAGAACAATAGACCCGGGGGACAATAGGAACAATACTAAGGCCACAGGTATCAAATAGGGTGAATAACGCTTTCAGTTTACAATAGAAAGGTAAACACAGCCGTGTTTACACCAAAGTTAAACCCAATTCAGTTTAAACCCAAAAAAAAAAAAAAATGAATCTACCACAAACTCGAATTACCAAATTTGTGGTAAGGTTTCATCCTTAAAAAAAAATTTCAAGGTATAATACAGTATGCTAGATGCATCTTTTTTTACCCTATACTAATAATCTTTCTCAGATATTAGCTTCAGCATTCAGCAACAAGATCAAGGTATAATACAGTATGCTAGATGCATCTTATTTTACCCTATACTAATAATCTTTCTCAGATATTAGTTTCAGCATTCAGCAACAAGACTTCCACAGTTCTGTACTGTAACTGAAAAGCATGAGAATATTACTGCTTGTAAAATTCCACAGCTAAAATAAACAACACTACTCCCTTGTAGCTAGTTTTACTGTCCTATACACAAATCGTATGCCTTTAGTGGACAGACCATTTAAAAAAAAAAAAAAAAAAATTTTCCCGCAAAGTTACTTCCTCCCCCTTACATCGACCGGTATATAAAGGTACATCCAAAGAACTTTTTCAATTATAATTTTGGGATATTAATGAGAAATTTTTTTTTTTATAATAATAAAAAAAAAACAACAATGATAATAACTTGTGCTGTATATTCTCTCCTTAGAGTTAATCTAATACCCACTTAATAATAAAAAAAAAAAAACATATAAAAAAAACATTTACCTATATTTTTCCCTATATAGATTGGATAAGCTGACTCAGCTTAAATTCCCCCTAATAACCTTTTTATCTAGGTAGATTGAATAAGCGGACTCGGCTTAAATTCCCTTAATAAGCTTAATCTCTAATACACAAATTGTGGTATTATATTAAATACTTTCAGTCCTGTACTCAACTTCGTGGTCGCCACTGTTAACCTTTAAAATCTATATTTCTGATTTATTAATCAGAAGATATGATATGGGTTGAAAAGAGAATTCTTATTGACAAAGGAAAGAAAGGTTTAACATAACACCATTTTATTAGAGTAAGTTACAGGTCTATCTAATACACAGAAAATATCTATAGTCTAAGTGAGGGAGTAAAATATTAGGTTAAAATACAACAAGAGTACAATACATTCATTACAATACAAAACAAGACATATGACAAGCAAGTATACCTTTTAAGTGCTGGGAGATGATCTGATAATTTACCTAATCTCTGGTCAGTCTCATCTGCCCTTATCCTGGGTTTGGGGTCCCCTTAAGAAGGGCCATTTCTCATTGACTTGCATAGGACCACCCTGATTGGTTAGCCCTCTCCTCCCCTCGGCGTATTTCTTGCAAGATTGGTCCATTTTCTCATAACTTAATTTCCCCTCAATATTACCTCCTCTTTTGGGTTTAATTGGTTAGTGATAATTAGTCTGAAGCCCACTTAATTAAAGAGGAAGTTTGCTCTTGAATAGGGCACTTAACTATGCATAGTCCTAGCCGGGGTAAATTGTCCATTCCTGAACAGATCAGAAATATTTTAAGCATATCAACCACCCTTTGAAATGGATAAATGGTTGATTAGCACGGAAGAATACACAAGCCTTTATCTAGCAAATGAATTCGGCTCCGTACCGACTACACACCCAAATGGTATCTGTTCCTGGGTTTTGACTATCACATTAGGTAAACAGCAGGACATCTCCCTCACACCCACACTTAGCATACCTGTAAGACAAAGGTATTTTTAATTGAATTATATACGCTGACCAGAAGTCTGTTCCTGTAAGTCAAACCATATGGCCAGGTTAAGCTAAAACTATTATAAACCTTCTTTATTTCTTATCCTAATATATACATCTATAATACAAATATTTTACAGATATTAATGAAGATTTCACATAAACTCATAAGGCAACAAAACCACATAATAAGTTTATTCTCTTATATTCACCGACCGATACAGCTCCTCTCTGTAACTAAATGGGTTTGTTAGCCTGCCATTAGGAGAACTAGGCAAAAATTGTAACACAATACACAGAACTTTAGTCCCGCCCCGGGGGGCGGACCCTGTGCTAACAACCCTCCCAGTTCCCAGGCAGAACTGTTTTATTTTGCCTAGTGAAGGAGAATGACCTAGGAACCCTGGGGGCCCTTTGGTCCATTTTTTTTTTTAATGCAGGTTTGATGTTTTTTGCGCAAGATGAAAGATCCTGGCATCTTCTATCAACTGCCGGCTGGGTGACAGGCTGGTTAAGTTATCCTTGTAGTCTCCCCAGTCCGGCAATCGAGCGTGTGCAGGCTGCAGCTAAGGCTCGGCAGGCCACGACATTTCTCAGCTCCAGAGGTCAGTGAGCTTCAATGCTCCAGGGTATACATATGACTGGGCCACTGATGTCTGAATCACAGTATACCGGGCCAGCAGCTACCCTGTAACTGCGCAGGAGTAGGTCTGTGATGGAATATCTCCCAGCTCTTCAGGACTGGTAAGTACGGCTCTCCCTGCTTTGGTGGCTTGAGCAGCTGGGCATTCCCTGGGAGGTCGATTCGGGGGCCATCTCCCCTCCTTCCCCCATCTGGGGCGGGTGGCTGCATATGCTGCGGGCGGTGTGTGTGTGTGTTCCGCTGGGTCTCTCACCTGTAGGGGGCTCTGTGCGGCTAGTTTGGTCCCGGTCTGGGGGGTGTTCTGACTGTAGGCAGGCAGCACTGTTCTGTGATTTATTTTTATTTTTTTCCTGTCACCGCATGGTGCTGTCCGGTGGCCATTTTGGCTGTGGGCAAAGCAGGTTCCCCTTGTGAGCCTCAGTAGCCATTTTTTATAGGATTTTCCTATTAGTTGTATTGGCGGCAATTTTTTTTGTTTTGAAGCCTGAGCACTCTTTTCACAGCAGTTCTCTTGTGACAGCTCTCACATGCTGTTTCCTGTGTCCACTGTGTATTCAAGACCTTGGATGGCTCTTCCCTGAACGCTGGTGGAAGCTCTGCAGAACGTTTCACTGCTATTCTATACAGCTGCTGTCGACAGTTTCTTCACTCTGCAACTGGGTAACCTCCTAGGGACTACAGGCACGGTTAGTAACATTCGGACACCCCAGGGTGGTGAGTCTGGCGCTAGGTACCGCTACCCCCCCCCCCATGTGGTGGCAGCAGGAGGGTGGGACCTTCACTGTCCTAAGTCCCCTTGCAGGTGGCATTCAGGGTAGGGTCAGCATGGCTTCAGAAACTAGTGTTTCTTCCCCTGAAATCCAGGCTTTTGCAACCGGGTCACCTGCGGATAGCGCTGTGCCCATGGACACCCTGACGGCAGTCCTTAACCCCTTTGTTGCTAAAATAGAGGCGGTGCGTGGAAGGAAAGGTGCGCGTAAAAGGCCCCTACCCCCGTCCTCTCTGGAAAGCTCTGATGCAGAATCGGGCCCTGCTGCGGCTGGTGACCCCTGCTCTGACCAGGACCATTCGGACAGTGAGGATGATTCCGGGTCCGGGGGTGACAAAGCGCTTGTTGGAGCGCTTATCACAGCTGTGCGTGATACCCTGAAGATATAGGAGCCAGCGGATCCCTCTGCTGATTTTTGGGTCCCGCAAGCCAGCACATTCACCTAAGGTGTTCCCGTATTCAGCTTATTTTGACAAGTTCATCTACAGGGAATGGGGTCAGCCGCAAAGGACCTTTTCGGTCCCCAAAAACATGGCGGTACGTTACCCTTTGAGGAAAGCCTTCTTCCTGGTCGGCTCCTCCGGTTGTGGACCTAGTATCCAGGTTAAATAAAGTAACCACGATCCCGGTAGAGGGGACTCCTGCATTCAAGGATCGCACGGACAGGACGGTCGAGGCAGTGGCTCGGTCCTTGTTTACGGTTGTGGGGTCAGCCCTGCGACCAGTACTGGCATCCGCACTGGTGTCACAGACACTGCCTGGGCAAAACGTTTGCACCACGAATTAAGAGCAAAATGCCTCCCCTGTCTGCATGGAACTAGCAGACCAACTCGTGCAAGGCCTTAAGTACGTTTGGGACGTGGCCCTGGATACTCTCCCTCTGTTATCCAGGGCTTCAGTGTCAGCTGTGGTGCTGAGGCGCCTGATTTGGCTTAAATGCTGGTCTGCGGACCAGGCATCAAAAAAAGCCCTGACTGATCTTCCCTTCCTTGGAGACCAGCTCTTTGGAGCTTCGTTGGATGACATTATTAAAAATGCCATGGGTGGTAAGAGTACACTACTCCCACAGGCCAGGAAGGCTAAGGAGCCACGCCGCAGGCAAGGGCCCTCTTTTTCCGCTCACAATCGGCTTTTTCGTCCACCCGGTGCTTCGACAAAGCGTTCCCAGCCCGACAGGATGTCCACGGACAGTCAAAAGCGTCCCTGGAACCGCAAGCCTGCGAACAAAAGTGCTACTGCATGAAGGTTTGCCCCCACCCGCGTATCAGGTGGGGAGTCGCCTTCAGGAGTTTGCAGCCTGGTGGACCTCCCGGTTATCCAACCAATGGGTCTGCAACTCGATTTCCACAGGCTACAAGATAGTTTCTCTCTTGGCCGCCAAACAGATTCTTCCCCTCCAGCATACCCGTGTCCCCGGTTCGCCGGGAGGCCCTGCTAGGGGCAGTAAGGGACTTGCTGAATCAGGGGTTGATTGTACCAGTTCCGGAATCGGAAAGCTTCCAGGGGTTCGCAATCAAATAAGAACACAGTGCTATAAAAAGCTGGGAGGGTGCTGCTCACCCCAGGTAGATACAAATAGAACTAGTTCCCCCACAAACGGGGTTTTTAGGCAGCGAGAGACAGTAATAGAAGCCAATAGGAGTAGTATAAAAGGTATTTTAATAATAATTGGTAAAAACAAACATGAGCTTCACCTGAACACTTGGATAACAGACAAAATCATGTATATAAAGTACATATAATGTCACATGGAAGTAAAACGCGTTTCGACCCCAAAGGGGGTCTTCTTCAGAGATGGTGGTCTGTTGAAAGAAAAACAAGATTACACTGAATAAATAAATCCGGTGTTATACATATTAAGGATACCCAATATTAATTAAAAAATGGTTTACCCAGTAGTGTACTTCCAGATAGGTAAGGTAGATTATAGTGCTTCAGAAAAAAGGTTCTCTCATAGGGCAATGTCTCAATTTCCTTTACGCATCTTGAGTGGTACCTGGTCCGTATGTATTGCCAAGATGCCAGATGGAAGAGAAGGTAGCGTCACAAACCCACTGGCGTGACTCGCGGGAGGTCACACCGTTGCCTTGCCCCCCAGAAGAGGAAACTCCGGGGGGGTAGGTGCAAGTAAGGGTACACCGAAGATATGGCGGGTCACACCTGCAGCGAGATCCCAACAATGGCAAAAAATTAATTAAATAATTGAAAGCGAGGATTATTTGATATTGGAAACATGGAGTGCATACATGATATGGGGATAATGGTATCATATCCCCATTATGTATGCCAAAGGTTGTACACATGTATATATATATATATATATATATATATACACACTTGCACCCCCAATTGTCCAAATGTCCATATAGCATGCTTTCTAAGAAAAGAAAAAAAGGGGGGGGAAGTGGGACCATGCCTGGGAGTCCAAGGAGCCTAAGAAAAGAGGGGAACGAAGAAAGAAATGGCCTGGAATGAGTAGGTGTGTAAGTGTGTGTTGGTGTGTGAGTCATGACACGCAAGAGAAAGGGGATGGGAAAAAAGAAGAAAGGGAAAAAGGGGGAATAAAAAGGTGATGGGAGATGGGCTAGTGAAGACGGTGTAAGTATACACTTAAGCAGAGAAAGAAAAAGTGTGCAAGGGAATGGTGAAAAAGTGAAAAAATGAATAAATAATGATATATGCGGGTCATACATCAAACAAACAAGAAAACACCACGTGTGAAGGTGTGCAAAAACAAGATGCGCTGAACTGTTCAGCGCATCTTGTTTTTGCACACCTTCACACGTGGTGTTTTCTTGTTTGTTTGATGTATGACCCGCATATATCATTATTTATTCACTTTTTCACCATTCCCTTGCGCACTTTTTCTTTCTCTGCTTAAGTGTATACTTACACCGTCTTCACTAGCCCATCTCCCATCACCTTTTTATTCCCCCTTTTTCCCTTTCTTCTTTTTTCCCATCCCCTTTCTCTTGCGTGTCATGACTCACACACCAACACACACTTACACACCTACTCATTCCAGGCCATTTCTTTCTTCGTTCCCCTCTTTTCTTAGGCTCCTTGGACTCCCAGGCATGGTCCCCCTTCCCCCCCCTTTTTTTCTTTTCTTAGAAAGCATGCTATATGGACATTTGGACAATTGGGGGTGCAAGTGTGTATATATATATACATGTGTACAACCTTTGGCATACATAATGGGGATATGATACCATTATCCCCATATCATGTATGCACTCCATGTTTCCAATATCAAATAATCCTCGCTTTCAATTATTTAATTAATTTTTTGCCATTGTTGGGATCTCGCTGCAGGTGTGACCCGCCATATCTTCGGTGTACCCTTACTTGCACCTACCCCCCCGGAGTTTCCTCTTCTGGGGGGCAAGGCAACGGTGTGACCTCCCGCGAGTCATGCCAGTGGGTTTGTGACGCTACCTTCTCTTCCATCTGGCATCTTGGCAATACATACGGACCAGGTACCACTCAAGATGCGTAAAGGAAATTGAGACATTGCCCTATGGGAGAACCTTTTTTCTGAAGCACTATAATCCACCTTACCTATCTGGAAGTACACTACTGGGTAAACCATTTTTAAATTAATATTGGGTATCCTTAATATGTATAACACCGGATTTATTTATTCAGTGTAATCTTGTTTTTCTTTTAACAGACCACCATCTCTGAAGAAGACCCCCTTTGGGGTCGAAACGCGTTTTACTTCCATGTGACATTATATGTACTTTATATACATGATTTTGTCTGTTATCCAAGTGTTCAGGTGAAGCTCATGTTTGTTTTTACCAATTATTATTAAAATACCTTTTATACTACTCCTATTGGCTTCTATTACTGTCTCTCGCTGCCTAAAAACCCCGTTTGTGGGGGAACTAGTTCTATTTGTAGCTTCCAGGGGTTCTACTCAAATCTGTTTGGACATACCCCTTCCTTCTTGGGAACCACAATCTTGGACTTAAAAGCCCTCAATCGCTTGGTAAAAGTGCAGAGGTTCAGAATGGAATCAGTTCGCTCAGTAGTCGCTGCACTCCATCAAGGGGACTTCCTGCCGTCTTTGGACATCCAGGATGCGTACCTGCACATACCAATATGCCTTCGGCATCAAAAGTTTCTGCGTTTGGCAGTCGGGGAAGCCCATTACAAGTTTGTGTCTCTTCCCTTTGGCCTGGCATCAGCCCACCGAGTACTGGCTCCAGTATTGGCGTTGCTGTGGCAAAGCGAGATTGCGATCGTAGGTTACCGAGACGATCTCCTTCTGAGAGCATCTTCCGCCTCAGAATTAGAGGAGGATGTGACGATCACCATGCAGACTCTGAGAATTTGGGTGACTGTTGAACCTAAAAAAGTCAGTGGTTGTGCCGACCCAGCGTCTGGAGTACCTTTGTTTACTATTGGACTCCAGGGAAGCGAGGGTCTTTCTCCCCTCAGACAAGTTGCAGACTCTCAGATCTGCGGTCAAACTCCTGATGAACTGCAAGTGGTCGTCGCTCCGCTTTTGCATGTGACTGCTGGAGCTCATGGTAGTCTCCGAGGCAGTACCGTATGCCCAGTTCCACACCAGAGTCCTGCAGAAAGAGATTTTGACAAAATGGGACAAATCTCTGTTGTCCCTGGATCGACAGGTCCAGGTGAGCCGGCCAGTCGGGGACTCTGGTCTGGTGGTTGAGGTCCCCAGTGAATTCAGTCCGGAAAATCGTTCCTTCCCCTGAAATGGACGGTGATCACTACGGACGCCAGTCTTTCAGGCTGAGGTGGAGTGATGGGGATTCAGTCTGCTCAGGGCCTCTGGTCGACGGACGAATCCAGGTTGCCGATCAATCTGCTCGAATTGAGAGCTATCAGGCTGTGCCTCCACACGTGGTCGACGTGTCTTCAAGGCCGTCCAACCAGGATACAGTCAGACAAAAGCCATGGCTGTGGTGTACATTAATCACCAAGG
Organism: Lithobates pipiens; assembly: GCF_037356315.1. NCBI lineage: Eukaryota > Metazoa > Chordata > Amphibia > Anura > Ranidae > Lithobates > Lithobates pipiens. Next base: position 212,138,205 of record NW_027507758.1, read on the forward strand.
GGGAACAAGAAGCTCAGCTGCTGCTCGGGAGGTGGCTCACATACTTCGATGGGCAGAGCGACACGTTCTGGCTGTCAGCCATTTACATCCCGGGGGTGAAAAATTGGCAGGCGGACTATCTGAGTCGTCTGATGCTGGACCCAAGAGAATGGGCGTTGCATCCAGAGATATTCAGGCTGCTGTGCCTGAAATGGGGCACACCAGATGTGGATCTATTGGCCTCCCGTCTCAATCGGAAGGTGCCAAGATTCGTGTCCAGGACAAGAGATCCATGGGCAGACGCGCTGGTGTCTCTGTGGGATCAGTACCAGCTGATTTACGCCTTTCCTCCACTGAAACTGTTGCCATGTCTGCTTCGCAGAGTGGAAGCCAAGGGGATCCCAGTAATCCTGATTGCCCCAGATTGGCCCCAGTGGCACTGGTATGCAGACCTTGTGCATCTGTTGGCAGACGCTCCTTGGCGACTGCTGCTGTGAGAGGACCTCCTATCTCAAGGTCCATTTTTTCACCCTGCTTTACCATCGATGGCTTTAACGGCATGGCTATTGAGAGCCAGGTGCTGAGGAACCGGGGTCTGTCGGACTCTGTGATTCCAACAATGCTGAGGGTGTGGAAATCTTCATGGAAGATATACCATAGTACCTGGAAGGCCTACATCTCCATGTGTGAGGAAAGGGTGGCATCTGCGCTCCTTTTCTATATCCAGGATCCTGCTGTTTCTTCAGCAAGGAGTAGAGCAGAAATTGGCGTTGAGCACCATTAAGGGGCAAATTTCTGCCTTGGCTGTCTTTTTTTTATTTTATTTTTTTATTTTTTTTCAGCGACCCCTGGCGCCTCACTCATTAATAAGTACCTTTTTGTTCAGGGGGTTTGACATGTAGTTCCTCCGGTGCGTCCACCGTTACCCCCATGGGATTTGAACCTGGTGTTGTCAGCGCTTCAGAAGCCATTTGAGAAAATCAGGGAGATTCCCCTATTGACCCTTTCACGGAAAAGTGATTTTCCTAGTGGCCATCACATCGGCCAGGAGGGTTTCGGAATTGGCGGCCTTGTCATGCAAATCGCCTTATCTGGTCATCCACAGGGATAAGGGGGTGTTGCGTCCTCAACCATCCTTTCTACTGAAGGTGGTTTTGGCTTTTCATATCAATGAGGACATTGTATTACCATCGTTGTGGCCTAAGCCCCCCAAAGAGGTGGCCCTTCATGCTCTCGATGGGGTTAGGGCTCTGAAGGTGTACTTGTCTGCCACGGCTCCCTTTTGAAAGTCAGACTCACTGTTTGTTTGTTTCGGTGGCTGGTCCAAAGAAGGGTATGGTGGTCTCGTCTGCCACCATTTCAAGGTGGATCAGACAGATTGTAGTCCAAAGCCTATGCCTTGAAGGGGCAGGTGCCTCCCTTTCCAGTCATGGCCTACTCTACAAGAGCAATTGGAACGTCTTGGGCCTTCTGACACCAAGCGTCTGTCGCTCAGGTGTGTAAGGTTTCTCTTGGTCATCTGTCCATACGTTTACCAAGGTCTACAAGGTAGACGTCAGTGCATCGGCTGATGCTTGTTTTGGCTGCAATGTTTTGCAGGCGGCCGTGTAGTTACAATTGAGATTTTTTTTCCTGGTTTTTCGATGAAAACGCAGTACTGTTTGTTAATGCACTGTTGCATTACTTCCGCTAAAAGGTTGCGGTGTTGGGGATCTCTCCTGTTTAGAATGCCCGGTTATGGTGGTGTGTTTTTCTGTACACTGCTTTTTTTTTTTTTTTTTTTGTGGCTTTAGTTTCATTAGTTCTCAATTGCCATTTTAATACTAAAAACCAAATTGATGCATGATCTCACATACCCTCCAAAATGTGCATCACCACTGCGCTACAATTACCCTCTCCTATACCCTCAGCTGCTACTTATACAAACATTATATCAAATCGGTACAATAATTCTCAAAAAGCCAAAAAATTATGTGACAGGTAGCGCTCAATAGGTGAATGTTTAACCTCACCCTGCCTAAAAATAAAAACAAAATAACAGTAACATTCAAATGTATACTTGTAAATATATATAATATAAATATATGGGATCCCATGAATAAGTCTATTGATGACGAAACATGTTGGATGTGGCTATCTGGCGAACTTAGTTGTGGATTAACTTGAGATCTGGGTGACGTGCGGTGTTGCTGGACGGAGGAAAACAAAGGAGTGCGCTGTAAACACCCACACTGGCCTCTAATCAGCTGTGCGAGACCAAGTGTGAGGAGGGGTGAGAAGGAATCAATTTGTTTCTCTAGTTAAAGGTTCACGGTGACCACCAATGCCCCAGGATACTTGGAAACCTAAGGTGTGGAGTGGAGTGATTTATACTTTGGCTTGTTCATTTATTTTTCATGTGAGTGCATTGAATTTTGGTTTATTTGGATTAAAGTGCTTAACTGTATTACGCTATTGGAGGCTTCCATTGTCATTCTTCAAGGTATATTTACATATGACTTGATGAGAAGGGATCAAGATATGAGCTTCCCAAGTCTGGTGGTATACAGCGGGCATCTATCTAGAGGATATAAAGCTTGTCTTGCCAAACACGTGAGTGTGAGGCTTATGAGTCGGTGAGTGCACCCACAACGGGGCTTTTCACGATCACAGCTGGTGTTGTGAAGGAGCAAATTAATTTTGGTGGACACTGATTATCACTTTTCACGTGGACTTTATTATTCGGATTTCATCTATTCGGATTGATATATTTATTTATTTGTTGATTCACGGATTTTTATGTATTTTAATTAATTTTGAGCACCTGTGTTTAGATTGGTTGGTTAATATTTATGTGATTTATTTGCACTGGAATATTTTGGGCAATTGAGAAATAGATAGATAGATAGATTATATATATAACACATATATTTATTTTATTAAATTTTTTGGAATATATATTTATATATTTGCATGTTTAGCAATGTTTATATATATTTATGGGTATACATGTGAATGTTACTGTTATTTTGTTTTTATTTTTAGGCAGGGTGAGGTTAAACATTCACCTATTGAGCGCTATGTGTCACATAATTTGGCACTGCTTGGGGACGTCCCATTTAGTTAGAGAGGAGCTGTCTCGGTCGGTGAATATATTGTACTCACTGTAAAATCCTTTTCTCTGTAATTCATCGACCGACACAGCACCCACCCCTCCTTTTTCTCTACGTTATACTGCTTGTTGATGTACTTTACTTGGTTGTTAGCACAGGGAACGCCCCCTGGGGTGGGACTAAAGTTCTGTGTATTGTGTTACAATTTTTGCCTAGTTCTCCTAATGGCAGGCTAACAAATCCATTTAGTTAGAGAGGAGCGGTGTCGGTTGGTGAATTACAGAGAAAAGGATTTTACGGTCAAAAATCCTATTTTTATTTTGAAAAAAAAACTTACAATGCACTGTTCCAAATTATTACGCACAGTAAGTTTCAAAAACACTTTATTAGGTGGTAAAGAACTGAAAATTGTTATTTGTTGTGTTTTGCGGTACATTTACTGAAATCAAAAGCTATTTCTATCAAACTTTGACCAGCATTTTAAGTTTTTACACATTTTAACAGGTCATGTTACATTTGTATATAGGACCCATTATTAGATAGCAGCTTCCCAAGTCTTTCATCCTTTGAACTTGTGAGTTTTTGGACAGTCTCTGCTTGAATTTGTTTGCAAGATGTGAGAATAGCCTCCCTTTCTCTCCTATTATCCCCATAGCAGCCATTGATGCAGAGGTATTCTTTGCAGCATGAGCTGGTGTATTGTCATACCTGAAGATGATTTTATTATGGAAAGCATAGTTCTTCCTTCTGTACCAGAGAAGGAAGTGGTCAGTCAGGAACTCCCCATACTTTGCAGAGGTCATCTTTACACCTTCTGGGACCCTAAAGGGGCCGATCAGCTCTCTTCCCATGATACCAGCCCAAAACATGACTCAACCACCGCCATGCAGACATTGCAGCCTTGTTGGAACAGGGTGGCTGTCCGCCAACTATCCATTACTCCATTCATCTGGACCATCCACAGTTGCATGGCACTTGTCAGTGAAGAGGACTGTTTGAAAATTGGTCTTCATGTATTTTTCTGCCTGTGACCATTGGTTAGTGGAGACTCTGGAGGACTCTACACCTTGATGTCCGTGGGACTCCAGAGGTGCCAGCAGCTTCAAATATCTGTTTGCTGCTATGTAATGGTGTTTTAGCAGCTGCTCTCTTGATCCAATGCTTGGATCTGACAGAAATCTTCCTTAATGTGCCTTTATCTGCATGAAACCCATTTGTTCTCTGAATCAACCACAAATCTCTTAATAGTGTGTTGATCACCCTTAATTTTTCGTGAAATATTTGTTTTCATACCTCATCCAAGGCATTGAACTATTTCACTCTTTTCGGCAGCAGCGCGATCCCTTTTCTTCCCCATATTGCTTGAAAATGGTGCTCTGCTTAATAATGTGCAACAACCTCCTTTTAGTAGTATTTCCTTTTAATTGGCTCACCTGGCAATCTATCACAGATAGGTGTCCGAGATTGTGATCAAAGATCCCTGAGACACAATGCCATCCACGAGTTAAACTGAAAAACAAAATATTTAATCTTTGTGATTCTGAAATAGAATTTGCATAATAATTTGGAGCAGGGTCTAAAAAGAAAAAAAAAAGCATAATTACAAATTCAAGCTACCCTAAGTGATTACAGAACGAGGAAAGTAGGGGGAAAAAAAATATTTAACCTTTGTGTTTTAGATGGATAATAGAATTGCAGTGATTTTTATATGTATGTAAACCAAGGAGAAAATAATGGTACAACCAAAGCTTTCATCTTCCTATATCAGTGCAATGTCTAAATAAGCTCTGGACAATAAAGGCAATCACAAAAAATATATACCACTTCCTATGACAGACGTATATATCATGTAGCAGCCACTTAAAAACAATATATAGTAAATGACAAAATCAATTATTTCTGTCTATAAAAAAAAAGCCAGACACAAAAAATCTTATTACAGCATCACTCATCCAATTTAAGCAACATTAACTGACTGGCATCAGTGAGTAAATTGAAAAAAGAATTAAAAGTCAGATAGCAGGACAATAAAATGTTGAGAAAACAGTTCATATATTGGATGGTGCATGGAATTGCACGTGCTTTATCTATAGTGAATCTGTTAGTGAGTGCACCTTCACCGCAATCCTTCACAGTAAGCACCACACGCTGGGGTTTCTACTCACCAAAAAGATGTTAGAAATAGACCTTACACCTCCATAATATCTTGCCAGGTAATCGCACTGGAACACTCAACACTGTGGATATTCTTCCAATTACACACGTCTAAGATGTCCTTTTTTTTTTTTTTCTCTGTAAGATCAAAGGCGTTATGCACATACTACGTGAGCAGTTGCAATACACTCAACCCTTCCAGTTTCTCAGTTCAATCTTGTGGAGCCTGTAATAAATTTCTTTCCCGGTTGCCGGGAGGACAGGGCAGAGAGGTTGGCTGGATCAGGTTTGGTGACACAGGCATTTGCCTTTTGACACATTGTACTGTAAGAAGCTAGGATTAATAGCAGCTATTGTGCTGTACAAATGTGCCTAGCAAATTTACATTCTTTTGCTGGTAGTGCTTTCTACTGTAGGCTATGTGTGGCAAAGGGACCAGGAACTCCTCTAAGGGGTCAATGGTTACACAACAAATTAAAAACCCTTTCCAAAAGAATGTCATCCTCCCGCGAGAGGGATACGGCTAGTCAGATTGAGCCGTCAAGGGTAGAACACTTCAGTCCCTGTATATATCATACAGTTTTTTTTTTCTTCTACCATTTAAACATTTGAAAGAAGATTAATGCTATGATGTCATATTTTTTTTTTTTTGTTTGTTTATAGCGCAAAAAATAAAAAACGTAGATGTGACCAAATACCACCAAAAGAAACCTATTTGTGGGGGAACAATCAAAATTGAATTTTGGTACAATGTCGCAAGACCACGCAATTCCCATTCAAAGTGTGACAGTGCTGAAAGCTGAAAATTGGCCTGGGCAGGAAGGGGGTGAAAATGCCCTGTATTGAAGTGGTTGACATTGAAAGATTCAGGAGAATGCCCCTGGCACTTTGTGGGCAATTGCCACGACTAGATAAGAGCGTAGAAGGATATAGTAAAAATATAAAGTTTTATTGAATATAAAAGTTTTAATGTAAACATCAAGATCATATTCTATACAATACAGTACTGTGGCATGGAGCCTGAGACTCTAGCTGAGGGGTCAAACCGCAGGCAATGGTGAAGTAAATCCCAACATGTTTCGGAATATAGGAAGGGGGTTTTTTTTGGAGGTGCCAACTCCAGTAGTTCTATCACATAAATAAATATATATATTTTTTTAACTTACTGGTTTGCAGTTTCATAAAGTGGTGATGTCCATCAAAGGTTAAAAAAATCCTTGTGTTAGTGATAGGGTGCAGGCTCTGCTGGCAGTCCTTTTGCTGTAAGGATGTTAGTCCTGGTTGTTTTAGCAGCTAGTCTGTGTTGTACATGGTGTGGGAAGCTCCGCGCTTCCCACCTTTACTAACTGCCCCTGGTCACACAACACTGTTTCTGCAAACTTTCCAGGTAGAGCCGACACCCTGAATATCTCACAAGCAATTTTCAGAAAGGACAGTACAGGCTCCGGTTTTGCCATTAATCACTATCAGTGGAAGGAGTGGACATCCCTGGCCTCTTCTGCGGATGTGTTCTGCTTAAAGGGACTCTGTAGTGGCAAGGTGGGAGAAAGCACACAAAGGTGGCTCCACCCTAAACCATCTGCCTGATGTCTACTTTAAATGGAAAAAAAAAAAAAGTCCTTCCTGTGTCAGGTTGTTTAGTCCACAGGTGTAGTCTGAGGTGCCTTCACCTGAATCTGTATTGTCTACTGGAATTGGCGCCTCCAAAAAAAAACCCTTTCCTGTCTTTTTTACTTGTATACTGAGGTTATGGACACCCTCTGAGGATGGCTGCCTTCTCACGTGCAAATAAATAGTGACTGATTTTAATGAGCCATTTAAGCATATATTGCACCATTCTAATAAGACATTACAAAAACTGGAGCGCCGAAATCCCTTTCTTTAATGTTTCGGAATATAAACAATGGTAAATTCCTTCTTCAGGGGGTGGTCACAACAGAGTGTATATTCTAGTGATACAACAGCAGATTGTCAATATCAACATAAACATGTAGTGTGCACAAGAAGTGTACAATGTATAACAACATTGTTGTACATGGTAATAATGAACAGCATGGCATGATGGAAAAAAAGTAACAGATATAGGCCTAAACATACTCACATAGTAGCTCTATTTAAAGAACCTTTAGAAGATATATCATCGATCATTTAAATATTTCCAGATCACCCCACTGCATCTTCTGACACCCTAATACAAAGGATGGTACGCCCATTAGTGGATGGGGTAGTCTCCTAAATCCAGGATGCGCTTCTCATATAGATGGATGATGAAAGGGGAAGTTTGTGAGGATCGCAAATAGAATAACGGTCCTGGTTAGAAAAACAAAGGGAACAAGTGTAATATGGAGAGTATAATCAAAAATTCAGATCACTAATGGAAGGTTGAGCAAACAAAAGTGGGTTTGGATAGAATATGCCCAGATTCAAGGACTGTATAAGTCCATGAGTATAGCAGCACAGCTGTGAGGAAAGATGGCATAGGAGGACTCGCTGAGAAAACGACCACTGCAAGGAATGGAGGGAAGTGGTAAATCAGTAAAACCTACCTGTGCACAGATCTGTCCTAGTTCAGAAGAATCATTGTATCCAATGATGTCCAGCATTATGACTGCCCAATCCACCATTATATAGCAGATAACAATCTGCTAAGATCCACCAACAGTGGAGTAAGAGCGGGGGGGGCGCATATAAGTGTCAGGTGAGAAGAGGGCTCATGCAGTGACGATGTCCAGTGCACACCTGCATCACATCCAACCAGAAAATTGTCAGTCCGGCACCGCGGCATTGCCGTACACTTCCTATGTGATGATGTCAGATGACAAGGGGCCGCTGACTCGCAAGGTGGGCATTGCATGTAGGTCAGGTGGATGCAGACCAAGCCAGGCGTACGTGAGTTGGCAGACACCAGACCAGACAAAACGCACCTGACGCTGCCCAAAGGGGTTGCCCCAGAATACCAAAAAAGGGGGCCCAAACGTGCCAGGGGAGCTCCACAGGTGCGGCAAATAAAAATATATGCATTTTAAACACATATAGCAATGCCGGAAGGTGCATATGGAGAAAACCAAAGAACGATGAAAAAAAAATAGGATTTTTATAACAGCTTACCTGTAAAATCCTTTTCTTGGAGTACATCATGGGACATGGAGCACCATAGTAATCACTATGTGAGTATGTGGACACTGATATACCCAGTACAGGAAGTTCACTCACTATATAACCCTTCCTCCTACCAGGAGTACCTCTGCTTTTGTAGAAAAGCAATATACTTAATCCCCAGAAAAAGGGGGGGGGACCTCTGTATCCCGTGATGTACTCCAAGAAAAGGATTTTACAGATAAATCCTATTTTCTTTATGGTACATCACAGGACACAGAGCACCATAGTAATCATTATGTGGGATGTCCCATAGCAATGCTATTTGAGGGGAGGGAGCGACTACCCGTAGGTTGCATGCTGCGTGTAGGGCAGCCCATGCATTTCAATGGGCTTCCCTACCCACAAAAATGCAGGGAAAGAAGTCCCAGAGCTTTTTTTTATTTTTTTTTAAATTGCACTGCACCAAAAGCACCCCATGTTTCCAATGTATGGGGTACCATTAAGAATTAACGGTACCCCTAAAGAGCAGAGCATTTGTCTGTGTGTCGGGAACGAGCGTGGCAAAGGCAAGAGAATTCTTGTTGGGCAGTGTATGAGTGCTCGAACGACCGAATTTTAATGGTTCAAAGAATGTCAGGCAAAATGGTCGGCCCTCACACTTGTTCACTTCATCAAATCTGGCCCTCTTTGAAAAAAGTTTGGACACCCCTGCCTTAAATCATAAGCCTGAATTATAACTTGCCAAATTCTAGAGTACTTCATGCTTCCCTCTGCTGACCAGCTTTTTGGAGATGCTGATTTCATTTTATAGCAGGACTTAGCACCTGCTCACACTGCCAAAAGTATCAATACCTGGTTTAGCCTCCTTTCACCTTGGAGCATGGCCTGGAAATTGTGTGAGTTCATCTTAACCACTTCAGCCCCAGAAGGATTTGCCCCCTTCCTGACCAGAGCGTTTTTTGTGATTCGGCACTGCATCACTTTAACTGACAATTGTTCCGTCGTGCGACGTGGCTCCCAAACAAAATTAACGTCCTTTTTTCCCCACAATAGAGCTTTCTATTGGTGCCATTTGATCAACTCTGTGTTTTTATTTTTTTGCGCTATAAACAAAAAAAGAGCAACAATTTTGAAAAAAACGCATTATTTTTTACTTTTTGCTATATTAAATATCCCCCAAAAATATATAAAAAAATGTTTTCCTCAGTTTAGGCCAATACATATTCTACATATTTTTGGTAAAATAAAATCGCAATAAGCATTTATTGATTGGTTTGCACAAAAGTTATAGCGTCTACTAAATATAGGGATAGTTTTATGGCATTTTTATAAAAAAAATTTTTTTTACTAGTAATGGCAACGATCAGCGTTTTTTTATCATGACTGCAACATTAGGGCGGACACATCGGACAATTTTGACACATTTTTGGGACCATTGGCATTAATACATCGATCAATGCTATAAAATTGCATTGATTACTGTAAAAATGTCACTGGCAGTGAAGGGGTTAACCACTGGGGGGGGGCATAAAGTGTATCCTAGGGGTGTGTTTCTAACTGTCTGGGGGCGTGGCTGTGTGTGACATCACACTGATCGCTGCTCCCGATGACATGGAGCAGACGATCAGTGTGTTGTCATTAGGCAGAACTGGGAGATGCTGTTTACATTGTCATCTCCCCGTTCTTGTGCTCCGTGACACGATCGTGGGTATCCCCGAGGAGATCGAGACCGCGGGACCCGCAGGCATGGTCACGGAGCTTGCGCCATGTGCGGGCATGGCAGGAAATTCAAAGAAACGTACGGTTACGTTACTTTGCCCAGCCGTGCCATTCTGCTGACGTATAAGTACAGGAGCCGGTCTCGGGAACAGGTTAAATGAAATTAGTTAATTTCAAAGCCGCATTTCAGTCCAACTTCGGGGGGGGGGCTTGAAAGACATTTGTGTGGGTTCATGCACAGATGTCTATGGAAATCACCCCCAAAGTCACCAAAAGTAGTGCATGAACTACTTTTGGAAATCGGTGTGGTGCTGCAAAGTCGGCGTTGCACCGCTTGTGGCACTCCTATTGCTGGCAATAGACTCCGATTTGACCTGTCAAATTACACCACCATGAACAGGGGCTGAATGATCATGGTATCACTGTGTTTGATCGGCCAGCAAACTCACCTGACCCCATAGAGAATCTGAGGGGTATTGTCAAGGTGAAGATGAGAGGCACCTGAACAAACATTGCAGACAAGCTGAGGGCAGCTATCAAAGTAACCTGAGCTGCCATGACACCTCAGCAATGCCACAGGCTGATCACCTCCATGCCACACTGCATCAATATAGTATTTAACTAGCAATCATTTGTGACCACGTTTAGATTTGGAATGCATGAAAAAAGTAAACTCTTCATTTGGACTTTGATAGTACACTTGAAAAACTGGTTTTGACCTGCACCAAAATAATGGGATCATCAACATTGATAACATGTATTTGAAAATAAAAGCCAAAAAAAATGTAAAAGGGGAAATTAAAATTTTCTTTTGATTTCAGCAAACAAGGTAGTTATGTCTATTTTTTTAATGCAAGAACAATGTGTGTCAGACCAACATGGTCAACATAAAAAAAAAAAAATGCGAATGGTGCTGAAAAAAAAAAAAAAACGAAGCCACACATTACAGGATTTCAATGACATCCATTAATTTGTTTTGCAGGGCAGACAAGTTTTCTTTGATGTGTTCCAGGTCACTGCGGCAGAGTAACAAGATGCTTGTGAGCCTGTTGGCTGTAAGATGGTTTATTGCAAATTCTTAAGCTGTAAATAAAAAGAAAAGTGAAATATAAATATCCCTTTTTTAGGCACCCTCACCCTACACATGAAGAAACATATTGAGAAAAACATTTTATAAACAGGACCCTCACTTTAGATGTCATTACAAGTATTTAAGGAGTCAGACAGGCATTTTCCAGTAAATGATGTTGTTGTAGAATGGGTACAGTGGTTAATATAGCAGGGATGATATATATATATATATATATATATATATATATATATATATATATATATATATATATATATATATATATATATATATATATATATATATATATATAAGTAACAAATATGATGCACTTACCTTCTCTGCAGTGATTTGGCACAGAGCAGCCCAGATCCTTATGTTCTCAGGTCCCCTGCCAGCAATCCTGGCCCATCCCTCATACAGTGTCCCCACACCAAGCTGCTTGCTATGGAGGCACCAGAGCCACCCCACTGCTCTGTGTGTCCATTCAGACTCAAATGCGTGGCTCAGCCCTGCTCTCGCTCTCTCCTCATTGGCTCACATTTGAAGTGACAACAAAACAAAAGCAAGCACATTAAATTACATAGAACACAATAGCTTTTAGTACTCACCTGGTACAGGAGCATTTCTTTGTTCTTCAATGTTGTCGAACTCCTTTTCATAGTCAGTTGCTATAGGATGTTCAGAAGACTTTATAATGTCTGTGAAATCCTTATCAAATGGGCATACATCTTGACTATCCCTTGTGTTATTTGACCTTAGTCATGAATCACTTCTAGACTATGTTCCTATTAACAAAAAAATAGAAAACTGTAATTAGTTATTATGCAATATTAATATTATCATATGATTTACATTTCATACACATTGCACATAACGTTTGTATAGTCATATAAAGAGGTGATCTATATGCTATATATACGGTTCCTAAATTATTTGGAGAGAGAGAGAGGGAAAGAGATGTAGAGAGAGACGGAGAGGGAGACAGAGAGAGGCGGAAAGAGAGAGAGCGCCAAACAGTACACAAAAAATTGTGTTACACTTTTCTACTTGTGCTGGTAACATCAGGTTCTCCTAGAATCCTCACCATGTTGGCCTTCTCATTCTGCTGATTTATGTTGTCATCATCATACATGAGATCAACAGCTGAGATAGTAGGTACGGTATATTTTCTTTCAAAAATATTCCTTTAAAATCAAGGAGTAATCACATACATATCTGCTTCTTGAGAGACAAAGCACAAATTATTTTCATAAATATGTATTATTACCTGGTTTTACGCTTGATGCTGAAATATCGCATGACAAAAGCTCACCCAACCCTTTTTGTACACCCTGGACATACTGCACTTCAGCACAGTCATCTTTCGCTTTCTTTTTTTGTTTAATTTATGTTTATTCAAAAGAAGAGAACAAAGAAATAATAACAGAAAGCTTGGCACATACAGTAAACAGTACAATAGTGAGACCAGAGTTGCAGATGACATTGGTCGAGGCATGGGACACTGAGTTGCTAGCAACACGACAGTAAACTTCTGTTTATAGTCTAAGCCCACCCAGTCTATCGGAAAGAATTAATCCCCAACCAAAAATTGGGGTTGTAACTGCATGACAGCATAGTATCTTGGTGCACCAATCCAATAGCATTGAACCAAGTCTCTAGAAAGGAAGAGGGAGAAGAAAGACGATGGGAAAAGAAGAAAAAGAGAGGGAAGTCAAAGAGAGAAAAAGGGAGGGGGAAGGGGAAGAGATAGTAGGGATCTGCCTCGGTCCCATCCTCGCCTGAGAAATAAAACACATAGAAGCACAACATCTTATCCATTTTGTGCCATAACATCCGCATATTCAGATGTATACTTGAAGGCTACCCAGCAGGACCAAATCCATTTCCCCAGATCCGACTTATTCCGGAGGGAGTAAGTAAGATCCTCCAAATGATATGTGCGATCTACCTCCATAAACCATTGACGTAGAGAGGGTACCGTGGGTTGCTTCCACCTACGTGGAATAAGTGCTTTTGCAGCATTAAGCAAATGTGGGGTCACAGATTTTTTTATAGGATCCTGCTGGGGAGTCTGTACAGTGAAACAATATGACCCATGGATCATTTGATATCTCATAACCCAGAATGATTTTCATCCAGTGTAGGATAGTTAGCCAATAAGGCCGGATAAATGGGCAGTACCACCAGATATGGGCGTGTGAGGCATAGTCCCCACAGCCTCTCCAACAGAGAGGCGATGTTTGTGGGAACAACTTATTTAGGGCAACTGGGGTATAGTGCCATCTCGTCAACAACTTATAGTTCACTTCTGCCGTTTTAGAGGCCGTAGATGATAAGTGAGCCATAGATAACATAGTAGATTTTTGTGCCTCCGAAACCTCACTGTGAAGGTCTTTCTCCCAATTAGACAAAAAGGTGGGGTAGCCCTTAATCAACAAAAGCTGTAGAGTGTGGTAAAAAAAGGACAAAGGTCTCTCCACCGGTTGGTCTTCCATGAAAGCCGATTCGACCGGTGTTTAAGTCAGCTCATGAGCGAAGTGGTTTCGGGAGGGAGTGTACGAAAGCCGCCAGTTGACGGTAAGTCCAGTGATCCATGGATGTTGCCTGAGAGGGGGGCATTAGTTGAGATAGGGGCACAATGCCAGCTTTGTTGGCTACGTGATGTAAAAGGGGTGTAGTGCCCAGGTTCCAAGAATGAATTCTAGGATCAATGTTTCCTGGTGGGAAATAATTATGTCCAGTCAAAGGCATAATGGGAGAATGATATAACCACTTGTGTTTTTTACAAATCGAGTCCCAGATCTGTAGAGTAGAATAGGTGAGGGGGTAGGTGGTGGGTGCAAGTGACCTATATTTCCGAGGGATCCATATTTGGGTGTATAAATCTGTGCCACTGAGCGCCAGTTCGAGGGCAACCCACAGTTTTGAGTGTTTGTGGTATTTCCAGTCCGATATCCTGCTTAAAACAGCGGCTAAAAAATAAAGTTTAATGTTCGGTAAAGCCAAGCCCCCCAGCCGTTTGGGTCTGGATAGAAGGGCTCGGGACAATCTCGGACGTTTTCTGTTCCATATGTATTTGCCTATCAGTGAATCTATGAGTGTGAAAAAACTAGCCGGAATACCCACTGGAATCATCTGGAGCAGGAACAGTACCCTGGGTAGGATATTCATCTTAATCACACTAATCTTCCCTAACCACGAATGTGCGACTTGGGACCATCTTTGTAAATCAAATCTAATTGCATTAAGAAGGGGTATATAATTAGCGCGAAAAAGAGTCTGGGGTTTGGATGTGAGATAGATGCCTAAATATTTCATTTTGTGTTTTTGCCAGCTAAATGGGAAGGAAGCTTTAAGGAGATTGACAGTTTCCACAGGAATAGAGACATTTAGAATCTCAGATTTGGACATGTTAATTTTAAAATTAGATATGATACCGAATTGTGAGAAGGCAGACATCAAATTGAGGAGGGAGATCAGGGGCTGTTGTATGTAAAACAGAATATCATCTGCATACGCAGCCTATTTATGTTCTCGGTCACCAACCGTGACCCCATGGATGTTTGTATTGTGTCTAATTGTAGAGAGGAAGGGTTCCAGGGATAGAGCAAAGAGAATCAGAGAACGGGGGCAGCCCTGACGCGTGCCATTATAGAGTGTAAAGGATTCACTTAGGGAACCATTAATATGAATTTGAGCTGTGGGGGAGTGATATAGTGCTGAGATGTGAGATAGAAAAGTTTGGCTGATTCCCAAATGAGATAGGGTAGCCATAAGGTACTCCCAGTCCACCCTGTCAAACGCTTTTTCCGCGTCTGTAGAGAGTAACAGGGTGGGCTGGGAGGTCTCTCGAACGAAAGCCATCAGGGATAGGGTGCGGAGGGCATTGTCGCGTGCTTCCTTACCCAGAATGAACCCAGTCTGATCACTGGAAACCCAGCTTGGGAGGAGGGGTAACAACCTGTTTGCGATAACCTTGGCGTACAGTTTGGCGTCTAAATTCAAAAGAGATATAGGACGATAACTCCCGCATAGACTAGGGTCCTTCTCCGGTTTAGGAACCACCGAGATATGTGCATGCAGGGTTTCCGGACGGAATGCCCCCCCCGCGAGATCGTGTTAGCATAAGAGGCGAGGCGCGGCAGCAAGGTCCCCGCGAAGGTCTTATAGTATAAGGCCGTAAAGCCATCTGGTCCAGGGGCCTTGCCACTCGCCATAGCCTTCAGTGCCACGCTGAACTCCTGGACAGAGAACTCCCCATCTAACGTAGCGAGGACCTCTGAGTCCAATTTGGGTAAATTGGCCTGTTGTAAATAATCTCGGATTAGAGCACTCTTGGTCTCCAACTACGGCACAGATTGAGGAACACGATATAAGCGTTGGTAGAATGCATGGAACTCCTTAGCTATATTTGTAGTCTCATACGTGAGAGTGTCAGAAGGTGTCTTAATTTTATCGATGAAAGTCCTAGTTTTTGCCTGTTGTAGGGAACGTGCTAGAAGCCTCCCCGGTTTGTTACCCCATTCGTGAAATTTTTGGGACACCCTACGGGCCTCCCGCTTCCATTGCTCATGAAACAGAGTTTTCAACTCCTCCCGCTTTACTGTTAGGGTATGTAGTGATGCTTGTGCGAGACTGGCTTTGTGTTGTGACTCAAGGGCAGCGATATCTGACAATAGCTTAGATTGTATCTGTGCGACTTCCTTTTTCCTTCTGGACCCCAACTCCATGAATTTACCTCTCATGTGGGCCTTATGGGCTTCCCAGAGTACGCCTGGGGAAATATCTGGATGGGCGTTTTCAACGAAATATTGTGTTAGTTCCTCTCGCATGTGTATTTTGTCTGCCTCCTCACTAATAAGGTTCTCGTTCAATTTCCAATTGGTTGATTTTTGGGGCAACGACGATATATTAAGGGTAAGCAGAATGGGGGTATGGTCTGAGATGGGTGATGAGGCAATACCTGAATTTGTCAAAAGGGAAAGGTGATGATGGTCGAAAAAGAAAAAATCAATCCTAGAATAAGATTGGTGGATGCTCGAGTAATATCAGTAGTCTCTTGCCCGCGGATGCATCGTCCTCCACACGTCCATCAACTGGGCGTCACACAAGCGCTTAACGCATGAATGCAAGACGCTTATGGGGAACCGAGGACTTCCCCAGGGATGTATCAAGCACAGGTTCCAATGGGATATTAAAATCTCCAGCTAGGACAACGCATCCGCCAGCAAAGTCCCCCAACTTCCTCAGTGTGGTTGCAATAAAGGTAGCCTGATCTCGATTAGGAGCATAGAGGGTCGCCAACGTACATTGCATCCCACCCAGACTGCCCCTGAGGAACAGAAAATGTCCGTGAGGGTCACTCATCATTTCCACCAAATTAAAGGGGGTACCTCTGCGGAACCCAATGGCCACACCTATAATACCAGGTTGGGTATTGCGGGGAGAATAATTTCACCGAGGTGGTGTGGGTAAGGTGGGTCTCCTGCAAAAAGACAATGTCCCCCTGCAGGCGACCCAGTTCCCGATACAGGTTATGGCGTTTACCAGGGGCGTGGAGACCCCACACGTTGAACGATATTAATTCTACCGTCAGGGCACTTCACATAGAAACTGATACCAAGGAATAGGACCGGAGGCAGAGGGGTAGAGAGACAGGGGGGTGAGAGAAAGAGGGTGAAAAGGAGAAGGCAGAAAAGGAAATTAATGAGAAAGTAAAGATTACAGGGCATCACAAGCAACCCCCGCGGCACATAAAGCAAAGCCCCAGTTGGGCCGAGAGCAGCATACGCATGCAGCCGACCGCTGTGCGGGACAGGGGCAATCGACCGGGACCCCGCCCCCAGACCCCGCGCCAACAAACCGGAGGGGGCCCGGGGGCCGAGACCCGCCCAACGCCCCCCAGCGGGGGAGCATGAGGGGCCGGTTAGCAGCAACCGTCCAGGACAGAAATCACAGGCCGCTGCCCCGGCCCCAACCCCAAATTACCAGACATATAATAGCACGTATACAAAAGAAGTATCACAAAGTTCATGTAAACCTCAAAGAAAAAGAAAAACAGGAACTGAGAACAACAACCACCCATGATTATAATAGGGAAACCATGTGTCATGAGTCAAAAACATACAGGGTCATGTCCCACTTAACCCCAAAGCGGATCTAACCGTAGGTACCCGGGGACTCAGTTTCCTTAAGTTCGGCACCCCGAAGGCATCTTTGAAAGTATGGGTGTAAAAACCAGGACAAGAATAGACATGAAAAATTATATAAACAACGTGTTGTACTTGCGGGACCAGGAACGCCAGGTCAGCGGAGCGGAGTAACTGGCAGGAGAGTGCCATCAGACGTGCCTTCTATGTTTGCCTATCAGGCGGGCTGAAAGAGGGGACACGTTGCTTGCGAGACACCTTCTGCCAGGGCTCCTCAGGAGTATTCGGTAGGGGTGGAATGCCTTCCTGCCAGCCCGGTAAGTCCGACGGGGAGATATTGACATCTAAGCAGAATTTCTCCAGATCCTCTGGGAATTGCAGAACCACCGTCTTCCCATCTCTGTGTGCGATCAGGGCGGCAGGGAAACTCCAACGGTAATTGATGGAGGCTGAGCGCAACTTTTCAGTTAAGGGACGCAGTGCCCTGCGTCGCTCCAGAGTCTCCCTGGCTAAATCGGGAAAGAGGGAAAGCGATGCCCCATCAAAGTCCAAAACTGGCGTCTCCTTGATTTTTTTCATAATGCGGTCCTTCTCTTCAAAATAGTGCACCCTGCAGATCACGTCACGCGGAGTCTCCATTGCAAGGTTGCGCGGACGAAGGGCCCTATGAACTCGGTCAATTTTTAAAGGATGGTCCGCCGCTTTCCCCAAGAGGCCATTAAAGATGCCTCTTACCGTTCGGAGGAGGTCCTCATCACTGGTCACCTCCGGGAGCCCTCGGATACGGATTTTATTTCGTCGATTACGGTTTTCCTGGTCCTCGATCTTATAGAGGGCCGACCGGTGGGCGATGGCAAGTGAGCAGGTGGACGTTTGTAGGGACCTAATGGCGGTCGCATGTCTGTCCAGCCGTAGCTCAGTCTCCTCCACCCGGTCCAAAACTTGTGCGAGATCCGAACGGACCGCGGACACCTCCCTCTTAATAGATTTCTCGAGCCCCAAGAGCATCGAAGCCAGTTCAGACTTAGTGGGGAGTCCGCTCACCAGTGCTGCCACTTCCGAGTGCCTTGGCCCACTCTCTTCCCCGTCAGAGCCCGCCGTCGAGGCCGGGGATTGTGATCTGCGTTCAGGCCTGAGGCGGGGGGTGGGGCCCGCAATCGCACTCGTGTTCAGCGGAGAGCGGCCTAAGCCATCCACATCTCCTACCTCATCAGGTTCCGCCAGGAACCGTTTAATCGAACCTTCGGGTGCACCCTTTTTCGGCAAGGACTTGCCGGTCCTCCTGCCCATCGTTCCTGGGGGTGTGGCGGTGTTCATGCGGCGAGAAAGTGCTTTAAAAACGGGGTCAGCGCCGAAGCTCAGAGACAGTGCGTCCTCACTGCTGCATGTCGAAACCACGCCCGGTCATCTTTCGCTTTCTCAGCTGACCTGGACTTCTTCTTTCGCTGACTATCCTGTCCATACAACATATCCTTTTGTTTATCTTTATTTTCTGTTGGGGTATAACAAAAAACATTTTTAGTACCAATTGAATTATAACATTATGCTATATAAGAATTAGAAAATGTCCGTAACCCCCCCCCCAAAGAAAAAAGGATTATGACAAAAGGGATCCTTCACGTATGACAAAGTAATGCATAAAAATTTAGCATTGTAGCATTTCGGTAATGGCAATACAGTTTATAACCAAAAATAGAAAGTGAAAAAAGTGCCAAATGGCCAATGAAAGAGTTCACATTAACCCCTTAAAGACTGCCCACCGCATATATCCTGCGGCAGGGTTCCCCATTGACAATGTCATTTATGACGATACGCGTCTAGGAAAGGCACGCAGTGATGCCACCATGCTACACGAGGGGAGGACAGGCTCCCAAAAGAACGCCGGCTGGCTTTTCGATTGTTTTTATTCATGTGTTTGATGCAAGTTCTCTTGTAAGTGCAATTATTTATTTATTTTAATAAATGTTTAATCGGTTTTACACTATGGGCGGTTTCCCCCTTTTTATGAGTCACCACTAGTGAAACATCTTTTTGATGCTTGGAGTGCTGACTTTGGGAGATCTAAGTAACGCTGTAGAGGTCCTGTTCAGGGTTGATCCCTGATTCCTGGTTAATGATGCGGATGGTTCAGATCTAAAAGCCTCTTTAGCTTTGCCATCTGGTAAGCTCATTCACTCATGCACTTGCTTACTATTTTTGTGTGGAATCACTGTGGTGTCCTTATAAGAACTACCAGAAAGGATTGTGTTTCTGCAACTTATTTCCTTTCTTGTGAATGAACTTTTGCCATATAAGAGTCACTTTCAGTAAATTAATTTTGACTGATGGGAACCTTATGAGTATTTAAAATCACTGATCACAGTGTTTTCATTTTTTTTATTTATTACATTTATTTAATTCTGTTATTTATTTAATTCTGTGCTTGCATGAAATAATATCAATCCTATCAATAATCACTGTATGTGGCACAGCTCTTGAGTCTTTTCTTATGCTGTTTTGTGTGTGTTTACCACTTTAAGCTGCAGCCTTTTGATTCACCTGTTATTATTAATTATTTGTTATTTATTTATTTATTTTATGTCGAGCGCAGTTTATCTTTTTCTATATTCGTGCTTGCTGACCCTATATATAATCTACAATGTACAGCTATAAACAATAATCATTCTGTTTAGGAACATCAGTGTTTTAATTAAAATATCTAATAAGGAGCACATGGTTTTTAATCATGCATCAATGATTGTTCTTCACATCACTTGATATATATATTTATTTTCTTACATCAGGGGACACAGAGCCATAATAATTACTATGTGGGTTATATCAGACCGACAAGTGCTGGACACTGGCATGCCCCTAAAGGCATGCCAGTGTCAAGGGACACTGGCATGCCCCTAAAGGCATGTACTCCCCTATATAACCCCTCCCATTACCGGGAGTCCTCAGTTTTTTCGCCAGTGTCTAAGGTGTTGGTCACGAGTAAAGATGTGCTGTGCTGAGCTCCATGGGTAGTAATCCTTGATGAGGGCTAGCGATGCTGACCGGATTCATTCTGATGTATTTTCATGGGCTAAATGAATGGTTCCCTGGGCCTCGTATCCGAATAAACGAGATTTTGCTTGCAAACGCTTCTCTTTAGAGAGCTGGGCCCTGTGATCCAATACTTTTTGGTAGTGAGGCCATAAAGTTTTACTGGCAGGGTTCTGTCGCAGGTCCAGGATTGTGGGATAACCTGAGAGTTCCTGGTTCCTGAAGGTTTCCTATAAGGTCTCAGAGCCTACCGTGAAAGGTGAAGTTTGGGTCTTTTTCTCTGATAAAACCCTGCTGCGAGGATAAGGTAAGGGAGATATCTCAGGAATTTCTCCTTCTATGTATAGTGTTGTCATGTCTATGTGTCACCACTGGGGGCTGTATTGAGCACTCACCATGCTGACGCTGGAAACAGCAGAGGCCTTATTTTTTTAAAAGAGTGCAGATCGCGGCCGCTCGAAAAAGCGGAGGATTTACCCCCGCCATGCTGCAGAAGCCGCTCGCACTGGAAAATTTTCTCTTTTCAAAAAGGAAGAGGGGGGCCGTATTCCCCGCGGGGGACATGGCTAACGGCATCAGATGCCGGCCAGACGTCCAGGAAGTCTTTAAAGCACTGTGAATGAAGCTGCTGCCTGGCGGTGGAGGGACAGAGCAGAGAGGTTGGCTAGATCAGGTTTGGTGACACTTTTTTTGCCTTTTGACACATTGTTCTGTAAGGAGCTAGGATTAATAGCAGCTATTGTGCTGTACTATAACCTAGCAAATTTACATTATTTTGCTGGTAGTGCCTCTGCTTTCTACTGTAAGCTATGAGTGGCAAAGGGACCAGGAACTCCTCTAAGGGGTCACTGGTTACACAGCAAACTAAAAACCCTTTCCAAAAGAATGTCATCCTTCCCTGAGAGGGATATGGCTAGTCAGATTGAGACGCCAAGGGTAGGACACTTCGGTCCCTGTATATATAATACAACAGGTTTTTTTTCTTCTACCATTTAAAAATTTGAAAGAAGATTAATGCTATGATGTCTCTCCATAGTAGGACTAAACATAGCAGATTCCCATCTAGTCCTCAAGGCCCTTTTGTTTAGGTGCAGGAGGCTGGGGATCAGGTAGATCTTCCCAAATATTGGAAGTTACTTATTTTTCCTCTTCAGAGAATCCGAACAGGGAGGGAGTAGCCTCACAAGTTAGGTGCTTGTCTACTCCCTTACTTAACCCTTTTGTTGCCTGGTTCTTGAGGTATATAGGTGTATATGTTTCACAGTAGATGCTATGAAAGACTCTATAGTTTAAGCCTTATGGTTTATACTTGGACTAGGGCATTCTTGCAGAGTTTTGTGGCTGAAAGATTGACCAACCGAAGCACCCTGTGAAAACTCTTAACCAGTTTGTTTCCCTTCCTGGGGTATGGTTATTTAGAGTGGATAAGTACATCCAAAAGGGATAAAGCTCTCTTTACCAGTAAAAGGAAGTTCAAACATTTCTCCTTATATCGTGCTGCCTCCCCTATGCCTGGGGCATCAGAACAAAGGAAAGTTCCTTCTTTCGGCTGCGCAGGAGATTATGCGCAGTTTTACGCAAAGACTGCTTCCAGACACCATCCTGTTGGTTTGGAATAAAAATTCAGGCCTTGTTTGTTTCCAATACGCTTGGCTCCTGACATAGTCAGAGCCTAAGTTGGTGGTTATTAATCAAAAGGGAAAACGGAAAATCTATATCCTAGAAGGTGTTAACAACAGATGCCAGCCTTCTAGGCTGGGGAGCAGCCCTGGAACAAGTTTCAGGCAGTATGTCTGGCCCTAAAATCTTGGTTGTCAGACTACGGGACTATCCGGACACAATCCAGTCTGACAAGGCCACGGTGGTGGCTTACATCATCACTAGGGGGGCAGCCCAAAAAGAGGTGAATAATGTTCTAGCTTGGGCAGAACACAACACTCCTAGCCTATCGACAATTCTCATTTTTCAGGCGTACTACTTGAGTCGCCAACAATTATTTCAGAGAGAATGATCTCTTCACCCTGACATCTTTCTTGCAATATGTCAGAAGAGGGGGTATTCCGGACAAGGACCTATTCACATCCAGATTCATTGACAAAGTTGACAACTTTATGTCGAAAACAAGGGATCCGCTAGCAGGAGGAACAGATGCAGTAGTCTTCCCATGGGATCAGTTTTCACTGATCTATGCATTTCCTCCAGTTCTGCTACTTCAGCGCCTTCTCCGCAGGATTAAGCAGGAACGAAAGAAGGTGATTCTGGTGGCCCCAGCGGGTCCCAGAAGATTCACTGAGATTATAAAGATGGCAGTAGGAGTCCTTCAGACTCTGCCATTATAGCCAGACCTTCTTGCACAAGGTCCGGTATTTTATCCTACCTTACGGACAAAAAATTTAACAGGTCTGACTGTTGAATCCCACTCTATAAAAGATTGTGGGTGATCTCCTTTGGTAGTGCCTACTTTGATTAATGCCAGGAAGCCGGCTTCCAGAATCACTTACTATAGAATCTGGAAGGCATATGTTTCTTGGTGTGGATCCAGAGGTTGGCACCTGTTAGAAAAGTTTTAAATGTTTATTGTGTGACTATTAGAAAAACAATAACCCTGAGACTGATTTTTAAAATGACTTCTCAGCACGTTGTTGTATTAACTTGCTGTATCGTTTTGTTTTAACTAACTCCATAGTAAGTTGTAGGATGATTAGGTTTAACTATATATGGTAGCATAAGATTGTAAAGGAAACCCTGATTAGCCAAAATAAAGTACCATCGTGTACCAGGCACGCTATCTATGTTTCCTCAGCCAATAGAAGCGTAGAGGTGGTATTATTGTAGGTATTAGGAGGGGGATATACATTCTTTTGTGTGATTCTTACTGCAGCTTTTGGCCTGTAAGCTTCTCCCTGTTGTGTGCCACATCAGAAATAAATTGTCTGCTTCTCAATACACCTGGAGTTTGACTGATCACAAGAGAAGAAGATTCCTAACATTTTTGGTCCTTCGATGCCGCAAACAACTAGTTGGTTTTCGGATCAGATGGCCCCGACAAGACTTAGGTGAGTATTGGACTTCGGAGCTCACTGAGAAGTAAAAGTCCCCCCACTCAACGTTAGTGGTGAAACAGGGGCGGGGGCCTAAGATCCGGATTCCACTGTCTGTTTCCGAACTTTGTGTGATCCAGTCTTCTGGTGTTTGAGAGGTAAGATAATTTAAATTATTCTTAATTCTTTCTAAGAGTCTTTTCTTCTCTTTCTCTTTGATTCTGGTTTAATGTGTTGTAATTGCTGACATTGGTATTGATCGTATAATATCTAGATGATCCAGTGCTCATAGACAGAGACACTTGGGGACGTTGTCTAAGGTAAAAAATTATGTCACCCGCTGTCCAGGACAGATAACAAAAAGATTTGAGGTATACCGAACGTCAGAGGTTGATTGCCTAACGCTGTGGGAGGTTGAATGCCCGACGATTTAAGTGCTGTTTAGTTAAGTGATCTAAAAAGATCGCAAGGCTAACTTTCTTCTGTGTGTTTACTTTATCTTTGCCCATGTTTAACCTTTTTTGATTCTGTCTATAGTGTGGGGAGTGCTGATATTTTTACTCTTGTATTCCTATTGTTACCGTGGATCGAGGGTCACCATCCCAGTGTTTTATAGGTTAATGAGAGACCTAATTAACGCTGGCAATGGGGAACAGTCTTTGTTCTTTTACATGTTTTGTGCTGCGTATTCCTAATGTGCCATTAGAAGGAGATAAGAAATCATTCTTCAAGCTCTCATGTTCTGTGTATCTGAAAAAAAAAAAAAGTAGGCACTGGATACACTTTCCCCCTCCCCTCATGTAAGGAGTGAGAATTGCTCTTCAAATTCCTGTGTGAAAGATTGTCTGTACAAAAGTTAACTCTTGACCAGCTATGACAATACAGAAGGGTTATATTGTAAATATTGAAACTTAGCATAAGAAAAAAAAAGAAAAAAGGTACACTGATAACACCAGGTTGCTTTATTATTTTAGCATGCCATGGTGTTAAAGGAAGCAAGTGGCAGCAATTGTTGATGGTTTGGCTGTAGATGGGAGACATGAAGGTGGATTGCACTGTGGAGTGAATAGAATGTTGTAGAATTATTATCAGGTGGCTTGATGAATGTGAGAAAAGAAAAGGCTGAGGATGTTTTCATTACTATGATGGTCAAGAAGCTGTTTCTCGGAAACAAGAAAATGCAGATTGCCTGACAGAGGTAGCAGAAGAGAGGGAGATGATGATGGGTGACTAGTAGGGTAGCATTAACCCTTTGAGCACACAGAGGTTAATTTGTGCATCTGTGAAAATATTAGGACTTTCGGTGGGAAAGAAAGTCTGAATAATAGTCTTAAAGTAAATATTTATATTGGATGTGTTATTTTTAGAATTCACAGACTTTCAACTGTGAAGTGTTAATGATACAATGCTGTTTATATTTGGGTACATTTATAAAGTTAAAAGGCTAAGTTCTGAATCAGAATATTAAATATTAATTAAAAAGAAAGAAAGTTCTGTTTTGGGACCCTGTGGATTTCACTTGGGACCAGAGAATAAGGGGAACAATACAAAAGGGGGTTCAAGTTTTCTTAAATTCTGCTAAAATATTGGGGTCTGAGGAAAAATATTCAGAGATGTGTGTGTGTGAGTGTATGTAATATATATATTTGAATAAATGAAAGAATATTGTTTTTAACAACATCAAGGTAAGGAAGGCGTTTGGTAGTTTGATCTGTGATCCTGTGCTCATTCATGTTAGATAAGGAGTATCCATTTTCCCAGCCCAAATTCAAGTGCAGATATGACACCCCCCATCCCCTCCTTCTACACAACTGAAGAATGAGGCGCGCTCCTTTCTATGGGGCGGGTGTCTACTGATTACATGAATGAGTACAAAATTGAACCTTTAGAGGTATTTTAAAGTTTAGAACATTAAATGAAGGTATGAAATATTGTAGACTACACAGTCCTTAGCGACAAAGACAAATGATGTCCTTCCTGGGTATGACAAATTTTCATAGAGCCTGGATTCCCGGGTATTTCATGCTGACGGTCCCATTGGTTCAGGCAACACATGGGAGCCCTATGGCTCCCCAGGATGCCATAAAATGGAGTGAGGAAACAGACGGCTTTTACTGACCTAAGACAAGTCCTTTCTAGTTCATCAGTGCTAGCCTTACCAACCAATGACAAACCTTTCGAACAACAGTAGACTTAAGGGAAGGTCACATGACATCAGTACTTACATAGTCACATGGCGGGCACCAGAGGCCAATTGCTTACTACTCTACAAAATTAGACAGTGTAACTAGAGCACCAGATGGCACAAATGCAACTGGATATGCAGTAGTGACACAGGATGAGATTTTGGAAGCTGGACCACTACCAAAACATTATTTAGCACAAGTTGCAGAACTTGTAGCACTGACAAGAGCATGCATACTATCAGAAGGAAAATCCGTAACCATATACACTGACAGTCAATATGCCTTTTCAACAGTACATGTTTTTGCACAACAATGGAAAAACGGGGATGGTCACCGCCAGTGGTAAACCAATTTCACACACGGCCTTCATTCTAGAATTCCTAGATGCAATACAGTTACCAAAAGAGTTTATAATCTGCAAATGTCAAGCACACACAAAATATACAGACCCCATCATAAAAGGGAAATAAAAGGTTGATGAGGCAGCCAAAATAGCGGCACAAGAAGCACAAATAATGACAGAATGAGAAATCCATAGAGATAATACAGTCCTTACTGATATGCAGCAGTATTGACACATGGAGTAACTCATGTGTCAAACAGGGGGATGACTGAGATGTTTATTTAAGTACAGCCTATGGCTTCACTAACTACTAACAAAAAAAACTTTTTGCTCTCAATGCATTGTATGTTCAAGATACAATGCTCAGGGAGGCAAAAGACCACAGAAAGGGAAGTTCCCCATACAGCAATATCCATTCCAACACATTTGCATGGATTTTATTGAATTACACAAATGTTAAAGGAAGAAATATTGTTTGGTAACCAGGCACCCTGGCCAAATGGGTGGAGATATTCCCGACAGGAAGTACAGATGCACAGACAGTGATAATGGACCTCATTTTGTAAATAAAACTATACAACATTTGACAGAAGTGATGAGAATTAAAGTGAAATACCATTGTGCCTATCATCCCCAATCAGCTGGATTGGTGGAAAGACATAATTGCATTCTAAAAAGCAAACTGAGAAAAGCTATGGAAGAAATAGGTAAAAATAATTGGATGTACTGCCTACTAGTAGCTGTGACCAGTATGCATATCACACCCACAAAAGAAGCTTTAAACCCATTTGATATGATACATGGAAGGCCATATAAGATACCCTTACAATGAAAGGAAACACCTACTGAGCAGCCTGAGCACACACTAGCAGAATACATGTCTAGGTTGTTAATACAAAGACGTACTAATGATTTTGGTTCTGTCCTAGACGGTCCAATTCAAGAAGATGAAAAGGTGCATGTGGGAGATTGGGTCTCAACAAAAAGTAATAAGAAAAAGCAGTGGTACTCCCCAAGGTGGGCTGGTCCTTTCAAAGTCCTCTTAACTACCCCTACTGCAATAAGGATTGCAGAGAGGTCTACCTGGATTCACCAGTCCCATTACAAAAAGGTTTTACAGGCAGAAAAGGGCCAGTTGGCTACAAGAGGTTCAGAAAATCCGACTACAAAAGGAAGTCTCACACGAGGTGGGACTTGTCTCAAACCGGTGAAGTCTCCCTCCCCTTCCAACTCCCCTACCCTATCCGCTGGAACTCTGTAGCTGGTTAGGATGAAAGGGACAGTAATTATCCTTGGGTTACTGGTGACTCTAAGAGAATAAGGGGAACAATACAAAAGGGGGTTCAAGTTTTCTTAAATTCTGCTAAAATATTGGGGTCTGAGGAAAAATATTCAGAGATGTGTGTGTGTGAGTGTATGTAATATATATATTTGAATAAATGAAAGAATATTGTTTTTAAGAAAAAAATGAGTGGTTAGAATGGTTGTGGTACACTGTTAAAACTCAAAAAAAGGAAAACTGTTTAGTTTGTGCCAGAGCCAGACCAGATTTAGCAACAGTTCCTTTTCCTCTAGATCACAATACCGATCCAGAAGGTTTAAAATGTATGTTGCAATTATATAATAAGATCTATAAATCTGAAACACATCTATATGATCTACATAGATGAGATTGGGGTTCCTTGCGGGGTGTCGGATGAGTTTAAGGCCAGGAATCAGGTGACAGCTGGGTTTGAGTCTCTTCTCTGGTGAGTGACTATAAATAAAAATGTTGACTGGATTAATTATATATATATTATAACCAACAACGATTTGTAAACCATACTAGGGATGCTGTGAAGAGCCTAACAGAACAGTTGGCCCCCACATCTCTAATGGCATGGCAGAACCGAATGGCTTTAGATATGGTCCTAGCTGAAAGAGGAGGGTATGCAAAATGTTTGGTAGCATGTGCTGCACCTTTATCCCTAACAATACAGCTCCTGGAGGGACCGTGACCACAGCCTTGGAAGGACTGACTGCTCTATCGAATGAATTAGCGGAAAACTCAGGTATTAATGATCCATTCACAACCTGGCTTGAAGGATGGTTCGGTAAATGGACTGTGTGAAAGAACCCACTGTCACTGTGTGTTTTGGAGGGGGCTGTAGGCTCGCCTCCTACCCACAGACTATGGCCCAGCAGAGAACATGATATTTGGAGGGCTATTTGCCGTCTCCCACCACCTGGAGAAGATGCCACCTCCAGACATTTGTGTCAATTTGTTCATCGGAACTGGGTGAACGCGGGATCTATGGCTGGGCTTGTGGAGTCGTTCCTGGCTACCTAAACCTATTGGCCCGTCTGGGTTATATATATACTTTTATTCCACAATGTACTTTTAGCTGATAAAGACCTATACAAAATGGTACTGAGATAATGTAATGCTGTATCCCTTCTCTCCCCCCTCTTGTTGCTGTGTTTAATTGTGTTGGGTCATGGCATGTAGACAAAAGGTCTGGACTGGAGACACATCCCAGCAGGGGATGTGTAAGGAGGGCTGCCTGCTTATCATAATCCCTTTATGTGTTTCAACTATACAAGTGTTGAGTTTCCATTGGTTCTTCCTTCTCCCCTACCCGCTCTATGACAAGGCAAAGGGGAGTGCCCCTAACTGTGTTTAAAGTGTATGTTTGAAACTTAATAAAGAGTTTTTTTTGCTCTGCATGTTTAACCCTCAACACCTGTGTGGCTTGTCTCGTGATTGAGGGGTTAAGGGCTGGTTATGGCGAATCTGCAGGCTTCGGGTGCGTTTGGAGGACAGGAGACACAGGTCTGGTGGAGATGCTCAGCAGGAGTATCCAAGATCCGTCACAGACTGGACTTATCACATCATGTTTGATCTCAATCGCTGTAGCTTTGGCTGTTTTTGGTCACTTGCGGATGCTGCTGCATTCCCTGTATTTGAGGACTTTCACAAAAACTGATTGAAACCGCAGTCTCAAGAATAATGCATCAAACCCTTCCTACCTCTGAGAAGACCTATGTGGACATTGAAGCTCAACTTAATGACATACAGTATGTATAACACAGGGACTATCATCAAAATGTGTTGAGATAAAATAGTCACACAAAGAGGAGGGAATGTTAGAAAAGTTTTAAATGTTTATTGTGTGACTATTAGAAAAACAATAACCCTGAGAGTGATTTTTAAAATGACTTCTGAGCACGTTGTTGTATTAACTTGCTGTATCGTTTTGTTTTAACTAACTCCATAGTAAGTTGTAGAATGATTAGGTTTAACTATATATGGTAGCATAAGATTGTAAAGGAAACCCTGATTAGCCAAAATAAAGTACCATTGTGTACAAGGCACGCTATCTATGTTTCCTCAGCCAATAGAAGCGTAGAGGTAGTATTATTGTAGGTATTAGGAGGGGGGATATACATTCTTTTGTGTGATTCTTACGGCATCTTTTGGTCTGTAAGCTTCTCCCTGTTGTGTACCACATCAGAAATAAATTGTCTGCTTCTCAATACACCTGGAATTTGACTGATCACAAGAGAAGAAGATTCCTAACAGCACCTCAGGAAGTATGTCATAGGCAGGATTCCTGATGTCCTACATATGGGATCTGAAATTAAGCTAGCCTTGACTTCTGTTAAGAGCCAGATCCCGGCCTTGTCATTGCTTTTTCCTATGGCCTTTTGCTTCCCACTCTTGGTGCATAACTTATTCAGGTGATAACACGGTTTATTCCCCCTATCAAGGCACCTCTAAATCCTTGGTATTTAAAATTGGTCTTATGGGCTTTGCTGAATCAACTTCTGGTTGCCATTTCTTCTGGTTGAAGAGTATTGGAACTAGGGCTCTGTCTTGTAAGAGCCATAATTCTTCATGCATAAGGATGAGGTGGTTTTATGTCCTCATCCTGAATTCCTACCAAAAGTGGTAACAGGTTTTCATTTAAACCAAGATATTCTTCCTTCTTTCTCCCCAGAGCCTTAATCTAGGGAATAGAAGGTACTACATTGTCTTGATATAGTAAGAGCGATCAGAGTCTATGTAAAGGCGACCGCTCAGGTTCGCAAAACACAGGTTTTGTTTGTACTGCCAGAGGGTCCAAGATGTGGATAGGAGCGATTAGTGCCTCTTGGGTGGTGCATCATCAGGCCTCTATGGCTGTAAGACCGCGACTTGGTCTTCGGTTCATACCTTTATCAGATTTTATCAAATCGATATTAAAGGTCATGAGGATATTGCCTTTGAGCACAGTAGACTGCAGGCTGCAGTATGAGTCCTCTGGCCTTCTGTTTTTTGTTCTGTCTCCCCCCCTACAGTTGCCATTGCTGTGGGACATCCCACATAGTAATTACTATGGCTCTGTGTCCCCTGATATAAGAAAAGAAAATAGGATTTTTATAACAGCTTACCTGTAACATCCTTTTCTTTAATGTACATCAGGGGACACAGAGGATCATCCCTTCTTATTATACACTTGTATTGCTTGGCTACAAAACTGAGCACTACCAGTAATGGGGGGGGGGGGGGTTATATGGGGGAAGTACACGCCTTTGGCGCGTGCCAGTGTCCAGCACCTGTCGATCCCATATATACAGTGCCTTGCGAAAGTATTCGGCCCCCTTGAACTTTTCAACCTTTTGCCACATTTCAGGCTTCAAACATAAAGATATAAAATTTAAATTTTTTGTGAAGAATCACCAACAAGTGGGACACAATTGTGAAGTGGAACGAAATCTATTGGATATTTTAAACTTTTTTAGCAAATAAAAAACTGAAAAGTGGTGCGTGCAAAATTATTCGCCCCCTTTACTTTCAGTGCAGCAAACTCACTCTAGAAGTTCAGCGAGGATCTCTAAAATGATCCAATGTTGTCCTAAATGACTGATGGTGATAAATTGAATCCACCTGTGTGTAATCATGTCTCTGTATAAATGCACCTGCTCTGTAATAGTCTCAGGGTTCTGTTGAAAGCGCAGAGAGCATCATGAAGACCAAGGAACACACCAGGCAGGTCCGTAATACTGTTGTGGAGAAGTTTAAAGCCGGATTTGGATACAAAAAGATTTCCCAAGCTTTAAACATCCCAAGGAGCACTGTGCAAACGATCATTTTGAAATAGTAGTATCAGACCACTGCAAATCTACCAAGACCTGGCCGTCCCTCTAAACTTTCAGCTCAGACAAGGAGAAGACTGGTCAGAGATGCAGCCAAGAGGTCCATGATCACTCTGGATGAACTGCAGAGAACTACAGCTGAGGTGGGAGAGTCTGTCCATAGGACAACAATCAGTCGTACATTGCACAAATCTGACCTTTATGGAAGAGTGGCAAGAAGAAAGCCATTTCTCAAAGATATCCATAAAAAGTCTTGTCTAAAGTTTGCCACAAGCCACCTGGGAGACACACCAAACATGTGGAAGAAGGTGCTCTGGTCAGATGAAACCAAAATCAAACTTTTTGCCCACAATGCAAAACGATGTGTTTGGCGTAAAAGCAACACAGCTCATCACCCTCAACACACCATCCCCACTGTCAAACATGGTGGTGGCAGCATCATGGTTTGGGCCTGCTTTTCTTCAGCAGGGACAGGGAAGATGGTTAAAATTGAGGGGAAGATGGATGCAGCCAAATACAGGACCATTCTGGATGAAAACCTGTTGGAGTCTGCAAAAGACCTGAAACTGGGACAGAGATTTATCTTACAACAAGACAATGATCCCAAACATACAGCAAAATCTACAAAGGAATGGTTCACAAATAAACGTATCCAGGTGTTAGAATGGCCAAGTCAAAGTCCAGACCTGAATCCAATCGAGAATCTGTGGAAAGAGCTGAAAACTGCTGTTCACAACGCTCTCCATCCAACCTCACTGAGCTTGAGCTGTTTTGTAAGGAAGAATGGGCAAGAATTTCAGTCTCTCGATGTGCAAAACTGATAGACATACCCCAAGCGACTTGCAGCTGTAATCGCAGCAAAAGGTTGCTCTACAAAGTATTAACGCAAGGGGGCCGAATAATTTTGCACGCCCCACTTTTCATTTTTTTATTAGTTAAAAAAGTTTCAAAAACCCAATAGATTTCGTTCCACTTCACAATTGTGTCCCACTTGTTGGTGATTCTTCACAAAAAATAAAAATTTTATATCTTTATGTTTGAAGCCTGAAATGTGGCAAAAGGTTGAAAAGTTCAAGGGGGCTGAATACTTTCGCAAGGCACTGTATATAACCCATATAGTAATTACTATGGCTCTGTGTGCTCAGATGTACATCAAAGAAAAGGATTTTACAGGTAAGCTGTTTTAAAAATCCTATTTTTTGGCCTAAAAGCAAAATGCTTTGTGTGGTGGAAAACTAACACTGCACATCACCCTGAATGCACCATCCCCACCATGAAACATGGTGGTGGCAACATCATGTTGTGGGGATGCTTTTCTTCAGCAGGGACAGGGAAGCTTGCCAGAGTTGATGGGAGGAAACCTGTTATGCCCCGCCCCGTACACACAAGCGGAATTTCCGTCAAAAAAATCTTGGATGTTTTTCTGACGGACTTCCGCTCAAGCTTGGCTTGCATATACACGGTCACACAAAAGTTCTCAGAACTTTTGACTGTCAAGAACGCGGTGACGTAGAACACTACGACGAGCCGAGAAAATGAAGATCAATGCTTCCGAGCATGTGTCAAATTGTTTCCAAGCATACATAGGAATTTTGCGCGTTGGAATTGGTACAGGCGATCAGATTTTCCAATCTGAACTTTTTCCGAACGGAAAATAGAGAACATGCTCTATTTGGCTGGCTGGAATTCTGAAAGTCCGATGGATCATACACACGGTCGCAATTTCCCACCAAAAGCTCTTATTGGACTTTTGCTGGCGGAATTTCCACTCGTGTGTATGGGGCATTATTTTGGGGCATTATTTTGCAAAAAACTTGAGACTTGAGACTGGGACAGAGGTTCGTCTGCCAGCATAACAATGACCCTAAACATACAGCCAGAGCTACACAGGAATGATTTAGATCAAAGCATATTCATGTGATAGAATGGCCCAGTCAAGGTCCAGACCTAAATACAATTGAGAATCTGTGGCAAGACTTGAAAATTGCTATTCACAGATGCTCTCCATCCAATCTGACAGAGCTTGAACTATTTTGCAAAGAAGAATGGGCAAAAATTTCACTGTAGATGTGCAAAGCTGGTAGAGACATTCCCAAAAAGACCTGCAGCTGTAATTGCAGCAAAAAGGTGGTTCTACAAAGTATTGACTTTTCACATATTTATTTTGAAAAAAATTCTGAAAACCATTTATCATTTTCCTTCCACTTCACAATTATGTGCCACTTTTGCCGCGTACACACGGTCGAACTGTTTGACGTACTTAGTCCGTCGAAACACATTTCAGCGGACAATCCGCTCGTGTGTGGGCTTCAGCAGACTTTTTCAGCGTGCAGTCCGGAGTACTAAGAATTTCGGATTTTCCAAAAATCTGTCCGTCGTACTTTGGTTTCAGCGGACAATACGGTCGTCAGTATGCTAGTTCGACGGACTAAGAATGGCGCATGCCCAGAAAGGATTTACACGGCGGAAGGGTGCTTTGCTGTGTCTTGGACTTCCTATTTCTAGTCCCGTCGTACGTGCTCTACACGTCATCGCGCAAGCTTTGGACGGACTGTTTGTGAATCCGTGTGGGGTCAAGTCCGTTCAGTGGAAAGTACGACGGATTGTCCGTCGGATTGTATGACGGACTAAGTACGTCAAACAGTTCGACCGTGTGTACGCGTCATTTGTGTTGGTCTGTCACATGAAATCACAATAAAATACATTTACATTTTTGATTGTAACATGACAAAATGTGAAAAATATCAAGGGGTATGAATACTTTTTAGGGCACTGTATTTTACAAATGTATGGTATATCAATATGAATTTTAATCAAGGTTGTAAACGTTGACATTGTATTGGGATGGTATGACATACGTTTTTTAGTATGTGTTGTGATTGTATGACACATGACATGTTGTTATCTACATATCTTAACAAATTCACAGATTAACCCTTTCATGACTAAGCCTATTTTTGGAATTTGGTGTTTACAAGTTAAAATCCATATTTTCTACTAGAAAACTACTTGGAACCCCCAAACATTATATATATTTTTTTAACAGAGACTCTAGAGAATAAAACGGTGATTGTTGCAATATTTTATGTCACACGGTATTTGCGCAGCGGTGTTTTAAATGCAACTTTTTGGGAAAAGGGACACTTTCATGAATTTAAAAAAAACAAAACAGTAAAATTATCCCATTTTTTTTGCATAATGTGAAAGATAATGTTACGCCGAGTAAATAGATACCAAACATGCCACACTTTATAATTGCACGCACTTGTGGATTGACGACAAAGTACGGTACCTAAAAATCTCAATAGGCGACGCTTTAAATTTTTTTTACGGTTACCAGGTTAGCGTTACAGAGGAGGTCTAGTGCTAGAATTTTTGCTCTCGCTCTGACGATCGCGGCGATACCTCACATGTGTGATTTGAACACCGTTTACATACGCGGGCGCGACTTCCGTATGCGTTTTCTTTGCTTTGCGAGCTCGCGGGACGGCGGGCGCTTTAAAAAAAATTTTTTTATTTTTTTTAAAATGACTAAATTGTTTAAAAAAAAAAAAAAAAAAAAATTGATCACTTTTATTGCTGTCACAAGGAATGTAAACATCCCTTGTGACAGTAATAGGCGGTGACAGGTACTCTTTATGGAGGGATCGGGGGTCTAAAAGACCCCCCACCCCTCCTTTACACTTCAGTGTATTCAGATCGCCAAAAACGGCGATTCTGAATACCGGATATTTTTTAAAACCGGCGCCATTGGCAGCCGAGTAAACGGGAAGTGACGTCATGACGTCGCTTCCGTGTTTACTATGAGGAGACTGGAACGAAGCCAATTACGGCTTCGTTCCAGTTCCTCCCCAGCGGCCGGAGGCATCGCAGCAGGAATCAGCGGCGGGAGGGGGGGACGTCCCCTCCCGCTCCTCCGGCATAACAGCCGAGCGGCTTTTAGCCGCATCGGTTGTTATGGCTGGATAGCCAATCGCCCGCTGAACAAAACGGTACCAGGATGATGCCTGCAGGTGCGGGCATCATCCCGCTATACCCCTGGAAGCCGAGTACGCACATCTGCGTACGCTCAGCGGGAAAGGGTTAAACACTACCTTCATTTTGTTCATTTCATGGAATAAAGTTGTTATAACTGGATTATGGCCCCGCAGGTCTCCGGAATTATTCAGCAATGCTAGTGGAGAACTTCAGGTCTTCGAATGATCTACCAAAGGCAAGATATCTTAAGTTTGCTATGAGCCTTTCTTCTGGTGTAATGGACGGCCTCAGCACAGTGTCCTCTTTAGAGATGGACGAACTTCCGATGGGACGTTTTCGCGAATGCGAACCACGAACGCGGCCAAAAGTTTGCAAACCGCAAAGTTTGCGGCGGGCCCCATTGACTTCAATGGCAGGCGAACTTTAAAAACCTACAGGTCATATTTCCAGCCACAAAATAATTACTAGCTGTGCACACATAGTCCCACCCCATGGCCACTGAGATGACACATGTATGAAGTGAATCTGGGATCGACAACTACAAGCATTCTTTTTTTATATGTGACATTTTGACAATTCAGGGCTCAGGAGCGCATGAAGGCAATGGAGGAGAGGAAAGGTCAGGGTAGGCTATGAAGAGTGTGCAGGAGATGATCACCAGCACCGTGATATAGAGCACTGACCCCAGCACCGTGATATAGAGCACTGACCCCAGCACCGTGATATAGAGCACTGACACCAGCACTGTGATAGAGTGCACTGACACCAGCACCGTGATAGAGTGCACTGACACTAGCACTGTGATATAGAGCACTGACACCAGCACCGTGATATAGGGCACTGACCCCAGCACCTTGATAGAGTGCACTGACACCAGCACCATGATAGAGTGCACTGACACCAGCACCGTGATATAGAGCACTGACACCAGCACCGTGATATAGAGCACTGACACCAGCACTGTGATAGAGTACACTGACACCAGCACTGTGATATAGAGCACTGACACCAGCACCGTGATAGAGTGTACTGACACCAGCACCCTGATATAGAGCACTGACACCAGCACCGTGATAGAGTGCACTGACACCAGCACCGTGATATAGAGCACTGACACCAGCCCCGTGATAAAAGATAAAAATAGGGACAGACAGGAAGCTGTGTGTGGCAGTGAGGGACAGTCAGTTTAATCAGTAGCTGTTACTATTAGGTCCACAAAGGTCCTTTTCAGGACTGGTATGGTAATAGGCTTGTACACGTATAATATTCTTTCTTCCAAATATAGAAAGAATCTAAGGAGCCACGCCACAGGCCGGGACTTCGGCTATACGCTTCCAGTCCAACAGGATGACCTCTGAGGGACAAAAGTGTCCCTGAAACCGCAAGCCTAACAGGCCTGTGAGAAAAAGTGCTACTGCATGAAGGTTTGCTCCCACCCATCATACAGGTGGGGGGTCGCCTTCGGGAGTTTGGGCCTCTCGGCTATCTGACCAATGGATCTGCAAACTGATTTCCTCTGGCTACAAGATAGAGTTCCTCTCTTGGCCACCAAACAGACTCTTCCCCTCCAGCATACCCTTACTCCCGGCTTGCTGGGAGGCCCTATTGGGGGCAGTATGGGACCTACTAAGCCTGGTGGTGCCTGTTCCAGTCAGAAAGGTTTCAGGGGTTCTACTCCAATCTTTTTGTAGTCCCCAAAAAGGAAAGGGTAAGTCCAATCTTGGACCTACTAGCATTAATTGCTTTGTTAAAGAGGGATTCCGCCCAAAAAAAAAATATTAAAAGCCAGCAGCTATAAATACTACAGCTGCTGACTTTTAATAAATGGACACTCACCTGTCCTGGGTTCCAGCGATGCCGGCAGCCGAGGCCGATCGACCGCTCGGGCCTCGGCTGCTGCCGCCGCCATTCGAGGTGAGGGAATCAGGAAGTAAAGCGAATCGGCTTCACTTCCTGGTTCCCTACTGCGCATGCGCGAGCCGCGCCGCGCAATAGGAGATCTCCGCGCTGTCACTGGGACCCGTGTGTGTCCCAGCAGACAGCGCGGCAGGGCAGGAAATGGCGTAGACTCCCGTGGGAGTCTATGCCCGGAAGTGGGTGAAAATACCTGTCTTTGACAGGTATCTCCACCCCCCTCCCCCCTGAAAGGTGTCAATTGTGACACCGGAGGGGGGGGGGTTCCGATCAGCGGAGGTTCCACTTTAGGGTGGAATCCCGCTTTAAAGTACAGAGGTTCAGAATGGAATCAGTTCGCTCAGTAGTCGCTGCACTCCATCAAGGGGACTCCCTGGTGTCTTTGGACTCC
Organism: Lithobates pipiens; assembly: GCF_037356315.1. Taxonomy (NCBI): domain Eukaryota; kingdom Metazoa; phylum Chordata; class Amphibia; order Anura; family Ranidae; genus Lithobates; species Lithobates pipiens. Next base: position 212,175,467 of record NW_027507758.1, read on the forward strand.
AGGATGCATACCTGAACATACCCATATGCCTCAGGCATCAGAGGGTTCTGCGAATTACAATCGGGGAAGACCACTACCAGTTTGTGGCTACCCCTTTTTTGGCTTGGTTTAAGCACCCCGAGTCTTTACCATGGTATTAACTCTGAATCAAAACTGAATTTTGGAGTTGTTGAGACAACGCGGGATCACAATCGCAGGTTATCTGGATGATCTCCTTCTGAGAGCAGCTTCCACCTCACAATTAAAGGAGGATGTGGCGATCACCATGCAAACCCTGCAGGAATTTGCGTGGCTGTTGAACCTAAAAAAGTCGGTGTTCATACCGATTCAGAGCTTGGAGGCTTACCGCTGGACTCCATGGAAGAGAGAGTGTTCTCCCTTCAGACAAAACTGCAGACTCTCAGAGCCGTGGTAAAACTATTGCTAAACCGCAGGTGGTTGTCGCTGTGTTTCTGCATGCAAGCTCTGGGCCTCATGGTGGCCTCCCTCGAGGCAGTACCGTACACCCAGTTTCACATCAGAGTCTTGCAGAAGGAGATATTGACAAAATGGGACATATCTCTGTTATCCCTAGATCGGCAGATTCAGGTGAGCCAATCAGTCGGACTCCCTGCTTTGGTGGCTGAGGTCCCCGGCACTTTGGTCCGGGAAGTCGTTCCTACCTCTGCATTGGACTGTGATTACAGCAGATGCCAGCCTAACCGGCTGGGGTGGAGTACTGGGAGTACAGTCGATCCAGGGTCTCTGGTCGGGTGTGGAACCCAAGTTGCCGATCAATGTGCTCAAACTCCGAGCGATCAGGCTTTGACTCTCCACATAGTCGATGAGACTACGAGGGCGTCCGATCAGGATCAGGTCAGACAACGCCACGGAGGTGGCATATGTCAACCATCAAGGAAGAACAAGTAACTCGGCTGCAGCATGGGAGGTCGCTCACATCCTTCAGTGGACAGAGTGACAGGTACTGGCCTTGTCGGCCTTATACATCCCGGGAATTGAAAACTGGCAGGCAGACTACCTAAGTTGCCAGTTGCTCTGCCCAGGAGAATGGGTGTTTACATCCATAGATTTCAGGCTACTGTGCCTGCGGTGGGGCACACCAGACGTGGATCTCCTGGCCTCCCATCTCAATCAGAAGGGGCCGAGATTCGTATCCAGGATATGAGATCCTTGGGCAGATGCGTCAATCGTGCTGGGGGTTCCATGGGATCAGTACTGACTGATCTATGACAAATACTAAGGGGGTAGCTACGGCGCTCACCTGCTGTTAATTATACCTAGTATCTGCAGGGGACTCACCTGCTATTAATTGTACCTAGTCCCTGCAGGGATCTATTTAAAATCAATCAGTGTAACTAAAGTGAATTCTTGTATCCAAATTACTTAAAGAGGGATTCCACCTACAAAAATATATTAAAAGCCAGCAGCTATAAATACTACAGCTGCTGACTTTTAATAAATGGACACTCACCTGTCCCGGGTTCCAGCGATGCTGGCAGCCGAGGCCGATCGATCGCTCGGCTCTTGGCTGCTGCCGCCACCATTCTAGGTGAGGAAATCAGGAAGTGAAGTGAATCGGCTTCACCTCCCGATTCCCTAGTGCGCATGCGCGAGTCGCGCAGCGCAATAGGAATTGTCTGCGCTGTCTCTGGGACCCGTGTGTGTCCCAGCAGACAGCGCGGCAGGACAGGAAGAGGCATAGACTCCCACGGGATCTCCACCCCCCTCCCCCCTGAAAGGTGCCAATTGTGACACCGGAGGGGGGAGGGTTTCCGATCAGCGGAAGTTCCACTTTAGGGTGGAACCCCGCTTTAATAGTAATTTTACACACATAAATAAAAATTGTAATATAAAAATGAAAATTAAATAAAATTAAAATTCCACATGTGCAATATATATATATAACTAACAGATGACAATATGAAACGTGCATGAAAGTGTTATAGAAATCCTGGTTTACATTATCACAAAAATGCTATACATTAATGCAAAAACTTCAATACACTTTCTACAATGTTAGAAAGTGCATATGTGCATTTATGCAAATCCCATAATGAAAAAAAGTGCTAAGTGCTTATAAAGGTGCCACAATTTTAATATATGCTGTAAAAAGTGCTTCTATAAGTGCCGCAATATGTAGATACAATACTTTACACTTTGTAAAGTCTCTAAATAGAAGAATGCAAATATAAGCTGATACACAAATCCAACAGCAGAAAATTAATATCAGAAGGTCCCTCTGGAACAAAAGTGACAGTGTGCTTCAGTGCTTAGTGGGTTCCTGGATTGCAACCGGTGTGATTTCCGTGCATAAAGACAATATTCCGCACTCACCAGCTCCCCTGCCCCTTAAGGGGTTAATGCGCCTCCACAGTGTAAGCCCCTGTGTCGCTATATAGAGCTGTTCCGGTTACCATCCAGTGATTTTTTCCTCATTAAAAATAGAAGGAAGCATACATAGTGTAATCCAGTTTAAAACCAAATTTTATTATGTGCATAAAATGCTACTCACAAAAAAGGATAAAACAGCGCCTCAGTGTGTATGCTGATCACAGCATTTGAATTCACCGCCACCGCCATTATGAGAGAGTGTACACCTTATGCCACGCGGAAGATATGGCTTGATAAGCAGCAGGAATACAAAGAGGCTATAACTAGGAATGCTGAAAATAAGAGACTCTTCCGGAGACAGACATTTTTTGGAGAAGGGGAAAAAATGGGACAATTATTGGCACTCCCAGCGAGAACCAATTCTCCCTGTTCGGCCATGTCTTTGATCAGGATTCCAGGCGGAGAAATTTTGTCTGAACCTGTATTGATTATGGACATATTCTCCGAGTTCTATAGGGAACTGTATATGACAAGGCAGGGAAAAGACTGTGGAGAAATGGATCGGTTCCTGGGGAAAGTAGAATTGCCCACTCTCTTGGAGAGCGATAAGAATATGCTTGATTCCCCAAAAGTTTTGGAGGAGCTGATTCAAGCAGTAGCTGGTATGTCAAAAGGTAAATCTCCTGGCCATGATGGGTTACCTCTGGAAATCTATAAACATTATGGGTAAGTTTTACTCCCAGAACTCCTAAAGACACTAAATTGGGCAGTTGAGAGGGGGAGTTTGCCTCCTTCGATGATGGACGCTACCATAGTAGTTTTTAGTAGTTTTTGCCTCTGTCAGTGGCAGGACATGCCAACTTGATCAAAATGATCTGGATGCCACAGTTGCTCTACTTGCTTCACAACTCCCCAATCTTAATTGAGCAAAAATGTTTTAAAAAGATAGAGACACTTTTTAGAGCATTAATCTGGAAGAAAGGGCAGGCCAGGATTAATCTACAAGCATTGCAACGTCCAACAAAGTTAGACTAGATAGTGGGCGTCCAACATTAAAATTGATAATTAAATCATGGCTGACTGTGAAGAGAATGATGGGGTACAAGGGAGTTACTGAATACTCACCCATTTGAAATAATAAGAACCTGCAAGAACTCTTTACTATAGGAAAGAATAAGGACTGGGAGAGCCATGGAATAAATCGAGTAGTTCAACTGTATGCGGGTAATATCTTAAAATCATTTACAGAGCTGAGACAAGAATATGGAATATCAAATAAGTCATTTTATACTTACTTACGGATTAGACATGCCTTGGGTAAGCAGTTCAATAACTGTATACCAGAAAGGTGTGAGATTCCCCATCTCCAAAGAATAATTAAAGCTGATACTAATAAGGGTATAATATCAATAGTGCATGCGCAAATAATGGGCAAGTGCAACAATAAGGAAAGGCTTCATAAGAACAAAATTAGATGGGAAGAGGATGTGGGTGAAATTACAGCAGAGCAATGGGCAAGGATCTTAGAATGTGGACCACTGGTGTTGGTCTCTCCCTCGCAAAAAGTGTCCCATTTGTTTTTACTATATAGAGCCTACCACACACCTAAGAGAATGTATATGTTTGGCCGTCGCCCCGATGACAAGTGCCCTAGATGTACTGAGACAGGGGATCTCATACATATGTTTTGGAGATGCCCAAGGCTGCATAGATATTGGATAGAGATACTGAAAATTATCAATGCTACGTTTAGAGTTACTTTCGAACTGGATCCTAGAGTATGTGTCTTGGGCCATATTAAAAAAAGAAGTTGGACCGACGGGTACACTGACAGTAGCCTGTACCAGGCAAAAAAAATTAATTGCACAGAATTGGCAATCACGGATTTCCCTGACACCGAAGAATGGGTTAGTACTATGAACAAGTTAGTATGGATAGAAAAAGTAACGTTAATCAGACAGGGCAGCCGCGGCAAGTTTGTTAAGTTATGTAAACCCTGGCTGCAAAGAATGAATTTCCCCTGGGGAGCGATAGAATTAGAGTAGGATATAAAGATTATTTAAATTGAGTAGCCTCTGAGAGAATATAAGAATACATCAAGTACTGGTAATTGGAAATTAATGGTTATACGGTATATTAGCATTTTATGTGTGTGTGTGTGTGTGGGGGGGGGGGGGGATTGGACAGTAGAATATGTAAAGTTGTATATAATATTGCTTGTTGTAATTGGTAAATATGAATTTCTTTGTACCATAGCTTGGCTATAATGTTATTTTGAAAACAATAAAAATGATTACATTTAAAAAAAAAGAAATGCTTATTGTGATTTTTTTTACCAAAAATATGCAGAAGAATACTTATCAGCCTAAAATGAGGAAAAATGTTTGTCTAAATATTTTTGGGGGATATTTATTTTAGCAAAAAGTAAAAAATTATAATTATCTTTCAAAATTGTCACTTTTTTTGTTCATAGCACAAAAAATAAAAACCACAGAGGTGATCAAATACCACCAAAAGAAAGCTCTATTTGTGGGAAAAAAGGGACATCAATTTTGTTTGGGAGCCACGTCGCACATCCTTGCAATTGCCAGTTAAAGCGACGCAGTGTTGAATCGCAAAAAGTGCTCTGGTCGGGAAGGGGGTAAATTCTTCCGGGGCTGAAGTGGTTAATGATCTTGCTATCACTGTGCTTGATTGGACAGCAAACACGCCTGACCTAAACCCCCTAGAGAATCTGTGGGGTATTGTCAAGAGGAAGATGAGAGACACCAGACCCAATAATGCCGACGCTGAAGGATGCTATCAAAGCAATCTGGGCTTCCATAAACCCTCAGAGTGCCACAAGCTGATCGCCTCCATGCCAGATCTCATTGATGCAGTAATTCATGGAAAAGGATTCTAACCAAGTATTGAGTATTGATATAATCGTTCACAGCAGGGCGCTCCAGCGCCCACCAAGAGTCACTTTGAGGGCTTACAATGTTGTGGCAAAACCAACACCTTGTTCCGCCATTTCTGCAGAGCATATAGGGCAGGCCCCTACTTTCAAACGTCCAACTTACAAACATCTCCTACGGAAGGAGACAACAGCAAGTGAGATGAAAAAAGACGGACGGCAAAACAAATTATACAGGGGTGATAACCCTTCCCTATGTTTTCCAAAAAACGTAAAAATCGTTTTTTTGACTGGAGCTACACTTTGAAAATGTACCAGTTGAAAATTACAAACAGATTCAACTTAACACAACAAACCTACACAGTCCCTTGTTTGCACCGCCTGTATACTGCTGTTCTGAGTATATAGGGCCTGGGGGCCACACGTATTTCCTTTTTTTAATATGAGTGCTGGGTTCCCCTTAATATGCGTACAAGACCCAAAGGGGCTGGTAATGGGCAGGGAGGGCTACCCATGCCATTTTTCTCAATGATTTTAAACCATATTGCAGGAACCAGATATAACATTAAAACCGCAAGCAGTTTTAAATGACGTTATTTCCGTTAAATGTCATTTTGTGCAGGGACTTTTCTAAACACGGGAAAAACGTTGCACTTCACAGGAATACTACAGACACCCCCCAGGTACGATATTTAAAGGAATATTTCACTTTTTTTTTTTCACTTTAATTGTCATTAAAATCAGTGCGCCCGCCAAAACTGCCATTTTTAAAAACATTTTAGGCATTGACCCATGTCCCCTGGGGCAGGAGCCAGGTCCCCAAACCCTTTTTAGGACAGCATCTTGCATATTAGCCGTTAAAATTAGCACTTTTAATTTCGAACGTTCGAGTCCCATAGACTTCAATGGGGTTCTAAAGTTCGTACGAATTTGGGGTCCGTTCGAAAGTTCTGGTGCGATCCGAACCGGGGGGTGTTCGGCGCATCCCTACCTTTGAGTATAATGCACTGTTGCATTGTTACCGCAAGTTCTGCAGGTTCTGCGGTTAGATAAAGTGGTGTCTCCCCTGTTAGGGAGCACTTCTGATTGTGGATGAAGTTCTTTAATGCTTTTTCCCAACCCTTGTTATGGCACTGCTTGGGGATGATCCAATGGTCAAGAGAGCTGTGTCAGTCAGTGAACGTAAGTGAAAATAAAATTTTTTACTCACCGTAAAAACCTTTTGCTCTGGAGTCCACTGACTGACACAGCACCCTCCCCTCTTATTGATTACGTTATACTGCTTGTTGATGTACTGAGGCTGCAGGAAGCAGGCTGGGTGGTTGTTACTGAAGGAACCACCTCTTGGGCAGAACTAGAAAGTTCAGTTTTTAACATGTTTTGCCTAGTCCTCTCCTGGCATAACAACCCAATGGTCAAGAATAAAGGCGCTGTGTCAGTCAGTGAACTCCAGAGAAAAGGATTTCACGGTGAGTACAAAAATCCTATTTTTGTAAAGACATCAAGTGGATTGTATCTCACTTTGTATGGCAAGGCAAAAAACAAGGTGCTCATACGATGTACTAGTGAAACATAAGAACAAAGGTGGATTGGGCCAACTTGACCTCCAGGATTATTATGTAGCTTCTATCTTAGACCAAACTAAGTTTTGGTTTTCTTGCCCAGAGAATAAAAACTGGGCAGAATTGGAACAATTCTTTGTCACCACAGGCACCTTAAAAGCCCTACTTCTCACCTACTCTATACCTACTTTCAAGTATTATACAATCTACCCAACTATTCAAGCAACCCTTAAAGTGTGGGCATATTTTCTTCAACAAAACAACCCCCCCCCCAATCACAAAACCCGTATTGCTCTGCCATTGGAAATATTTTCCTTTCTCTTGCCACACGTTTCTTTAAAAAATTGGCCTCCAGCCAGTAACATCATGGTTGACGACCTACTGCACAAAGGAAACTAGTGTGACTACATTCTTCCCTTACCTGTTCTTCCCAGGAATTTATTTATGCGCCAGTCTAAAATCATATCTCCAACATAATTCTTTTACAATTTGAGAATTATCTACACAGTCCTGGAGATTCTGGTCAGCTGCTTCTAACAATCTTTTTTTTTAACAAATAGTTTATTAAAGTTTTTTTCAAATCAATAGACATTGAAAAAGGTTACAAATATTCACAGACAGAAATCAGCAGGGATACATACAGTACAGGTATGTGGCAAAAACAGTAAATGCCGCAGACAAGTGTTTCAGTAGTCTAAACGAATACAGCAAGTTTAGCAGACATAGTGGTACCTGAGAGAAGAGGGAGGGGGGGTGCGGTGCCAACCTCTCAACTCCTGTCTAGCCGGTGACATACCCAATAGGGCTAGGTTGCCATTGGTTCAGGAGCATTAAATGGCTTCAGGGGTGTATAGGACTGTTAGTTTATTTATTCAAGGTTCAGATGTTTTGCCTTCACCCATGCTTCCCAGATTTTATCAAATTTCTTGGGAGAGTTTCTACCTAGATATGTTAATTTATATAGTGGAAGGGCTGCTTTGACCAGTGTCTGCCAGAGTTGTCTTTCTCGCATACATTGTCAGTTTTTTTCCACTGAGGGGCCTCTAGGAAGTAGCAGATACTCAGAATGAGCGGGATAGGGCTATATGGAACGTTCATTTCCCCTATAGAGTTAATGTCAGCCAGGACTGCCTTCCAGAATTCCACTATACTAGGGCAGGACCAGATCAAATGATAGAAGTCGGCATTCTCTAAGCTACATTTAGGCCATTTGGACTCTCGGTCAGGATAGATTCTCGCCAATCGTGTCGGGAAATAGTAGGCGCGGTGTAAGCCCTTGTACACGCGGTCGGACATTCTGACAACCAAATCCGTTGGATTTTGTCTGACGGATTCTGTCCGAAACTGTTGCATACACACGGTCGGGCAAAGTTGTCGGAAAATCCGATCGTTCAGAACGTGATGATGTAATTTTCGTTACGATGGGACTACGTTCAGGCTAGTAGCCAATAGCTTTTGTCTAGGAATTTGATCTGAGAATGCGTGTGGCACTTTGTCCGATCGGAATTCTCTACACACAATCGGACAAAGTCCGATCGGATCATGTTGTTGGAAAATTTTATAGCCCAGCTGGAAAACTTGGTCCGTTGGAGTATTCTGACAGAAACAGTCCGATGCAGCCCACACACAGTCGGATTATCCGACAACACGGTCCTATCGGACATTGTCCATCGGAATATCTGACCGTGTGTAAAAGGGCTAAAAATTTCAGCTGAATAAATATATCTCGTGATGATATCATCAGGGGTAGATATTGCTATATTCCCCTTTTCCCAGTTGTCTTTCGCTAGCTCTGGAACATCCCTTTTCCAGACTGAGAACAGTTGAGAGACCTTGGATGTGTCTAGGACAGCAAATCTATTGTATAAAGTAGAGTGCACTCTCCCTCCATCTGGGGATCGGAGCACGCCCTCCACTTTGAATTCCTCCAAACTTACCGAGGAGGGCAACTGAGAGTGGAAAGCATGACACAGTTGGATATATTGGAAGAACATCTGGTTCGGGAGTCTCCGGTTTCATTTAAGATAATCAAAAGTAATCAACTGTCATTATAGGCATTATATCACCCAAAGTTGTGATCTCATATCTGGCACAAATAATCGGATCTGGGCTGGAGCGAAACTGGGGCAGACGGAAGTTACCCTAGAGAGGAGTGTACCATATATGGGGCTTCCCAAGTTTTCGGGCAACAGAATCCCACACTCAAAGGGTTGTACGCATTGGGGGGGTCACCCAAGGGTTGGACCTGGGGCCTCTGTGTATCAGGTTACGCAGTTCTACTGCCAGCATAGACGCCGGGTTGGCCGGCCACCATTTGACAGTGACCAGGACTGCCACCCAATAGTATTTTATAAATCAGGGTATTGCCAGGCCACCTAACGTAACATGTAGTTGTAGGGTTGTTCTCGCTACTCTAGCTGTCTTACTATTCCAAATAAAGAAGTGATGATACTATCCAATTTCTTAAAGAGATGATTCGGCAGGGGTATAGGGGTCTGTCTGAAGAGGTAGGTGAATTTAGGTAGTACGGACATTTTAATAAGATTAAACCGACCTACTAGGGTTAATGATTTCCTGGCCGCACAGCATTGGGATAGCTAGGATATCAATGAGTCCAAGTTAAGGGCTATAAATTGTTTCAGGTCCCAATGAATTTCAAACTCTAAGTAGCTGAACTGAGAAACCCGCTGGAGTTGTGCATCCGTTGGGAGGGGATCTGTGTCAGAATGCAGAGGAAACAACACAGATTTCCTCCATTTAATGCAAATACCTGAGAAATGCCCAAATTTGTTAATAAGTGATAGGTCCGCCTGCATGGAGACTCTGTCATCCCTAAGGTATAGTACAGTGTCATCGGCGTAAAAGGACACCTTTTCATGGAGGGGGCCTATGACAATACCCAAAACCTCTGTTGCAGAGCGGAGAAGGGCGCCCATGGGTTCTATCGTGAGTGCAAATAACCCTGTGGAGAGGGGGCAGCCCTGTCTCGTCCCCCTGCACAGAGAAGGGAGGAGAGATGATCGTGCCGGTATGAACCCTGGCTGTTGGGGACTTGTAGACGGCCTCAACCCAGGAGATGAAGACCGGACCGAAGCCAAATCTGCGGAGGACCTCCCAAAGATATCTCCATTCAATGCTTTTTCAGCATCCAGGGAGGCCACTACCACCTTCAGTTCCTCTCCATTCCCAGAGGCCAAGACCGTGTACAACCTTCTAAGGTTTAGGTTGGTTCCTTTGCCTGGCATGAAGCCCAACTGATCCTCATGTATCAGAGTAAGGATTTGCTTCTAACAATCTTAAAAACATCACCGCTATTTATAATATTTTGCTGTCTAAATTAATTAAATTTTTACATATACTGGGGTTTTGCCCCTCCCTTCGCAGTTTTTGGAGAACAATATTTAAATTACTCTCCTTGGTTATGGGAGTGACCCTCAAACCTAACATAGAACTTGCTCTCATTAAAGTGTTTGTAAACCTCAGTCAAGAAATCTGAACAAAGCACATACAGTATATCTGTAGTGTTTACGTATCTCTCTCCAAAGCTCTAATGCCCCGTACACACACAATTTACAGACAACAAATGTTGGATGAGACCTTGTTGGCAGAAAGTCCAACCTCATGTATGCTCCATCGAACATTTGTTGTTGGACTTTCTGCAAACAAATGTTGGCTAGCAGGTTCTCAAATTTTTCCGCCAACAAATTTTTGTTGTCGGACTTTCCAATCGTATGTATACAAGTCCGTCGAACAAAATTATGAGCTGGAAGCATGCGGGCTTGTAAAACTAGCGTTCGTAATGGAGATCATGTACGTCACTACGTTCGTAATTGTTGGCCAACATTTGTGGGACCGTGTATATGCAAGACAAGTTGGAGCCAACAACCTTTGAACAAAAATCAACAGTTTTGTTGTCGGAAAGTCCGATCGTCTGTACGGGGCATACGTGTTGTTTCTCTCTGGTGCTTCGTTCCTCTGTTATCAGCATGTGTCACTTCTGAGAAGTTTTCCTGACACAACATAAATTTGTGATGCAGAAAGGAGCTCAGCTCGGAACTTGTCTATTGAGAACACAGCTCTGTATCCTTCCTTCGCTACTGTTTGCTGTGTGGAGGGGGTGTGTGCCTTTCCTCCAATCGGCTGTCAGTGTAACTGCAGCTCTCTGCCCCTCCTTTGTGATACTAACAGATGGAGAAGGACTTTAACACAGGGATTTAAGGAAGAGAAGACTGCAAATAAACAAGTAAAACCTATGTAGGAGGATTTGTTTAATCTCTGCGTATCATTTGAGGCTATCCACTTCACTGCCTATATGAGAGTTTTTTTACAAGCTCCTTTATTATAGGTATGGAAAAAACCCAGGCAAAAGTCCGCTCTATCACAATACACATACTGTTTGCAGCCAGGCTTTCTATAACTAAAAAATGGAGCTCAATAAATCTCCTAGTGTATTGTAAGTTAAAAAACAAATATACCTATGCTATGAGAGCTGGAGCTGTCTAATAAAGTATTTTAAACACCTGTGTTGTGTTTTTTTATTAACACTTTTTTCCCCCAAGTGAATGGGTAGGGGTACATCGTACCCCATACTCATTCACATAGGGTGGGGGGCCAGAATCTGGGGGCCCCTTATTAAAGGGGGCTCCCGGATTCTGATAAGCCCCCCGCCCGCAAACCCCGACAACCAATGTCCAGGGTTGTCAGGAAGAGGCCCTTGTCCTCATCAACATGGGGACAAGGTGCTTTGGCAAAGCACCCCCCCATGTTGAGGGCACGCGGCCTGTAATGGCTCAGGAGGGGGGCCACTCGCTCGTCTCCACCCCCTCTCTAAAATACAGTATAAGAACAGTATGACAAAATTACTGTCAGACAGTGTTACCTATACTAAATTACCAAAAAACCCAGTGTTTAAATGTAGAAAGGAGCTGGAAAAGGTGGTGCATCTGGGATTAAAAAGAAACATCTTGACTAAAAAAGAAGCGAAGTATCTGATCCCCGAGGCATGTAGGACCCCGATTATTTACTCACTTCCCAAGATCCATAAGGATAAAGCAGACCCGCCCCCAAGACCCATAGTTAATGGGATCGACTCTTTAACCTCTAGAATGGGGGAATATATCGATAAATATCTTCAACCAGTAGTCAAACAAACAAAAGCGTACCTCAGAGACACCAAACAAGTATTACAAATTTTGGAAGGGCTACCAAAAGAGGAAGGCCCATGGATTATGGCATCTGCAGACGTTTCGTCACTATATACAATAATCCTACACCATCAAGCGTGTGAGGCAGTGAAGTGGGGCTTAAGGAAATACAGTACTTTGCCATGCGTACAGCGAAAATACTTAGTGAAATGTTTGGACTTTTGCCTCAAGAACAGCTATTTTTGGTATGATCGCGAGTATTACTACCAAAAAACTGGAGTTGCGATGGGAGCGAAGTTTGCGCCCAGTGTAGCTTGTCTTTATATGTCTCAATGGGAAGAGGATGCGATACTACCTGGCAAACCTGAAGAGTTAATATTATATAAGAGGTATATAGATGACATCCTCATACTCTGGAAAGGAGACATAGATAGCCTAACCTTATTCCTGGAGACACTGAATCGCAATGACAGAAATATTAAATTATCATGGGTAGTTAATAGCGAATCCATCTCTTTTCTTGATCTAGAAATATTGCAAGAAAATGAAACTCTACGCACAAGAACGCACTTTAAGAATGTGGACAAAAACAGTTATTTGCCAATCATGAGCTGCCACCACAAAAACTGGTTGTGCAATATTCCAAAAGGGCAGCTGATGCGATTGCGCAGAAATTGCACAAAAACGGAAGAATATCTGACACAAGCAGAGAAGATTGGTCATAGGTTCACAAATAAAGGATATAAAGACGAAGAAATTAGAAGGAAAATTTTAGAAGTTAGAAATATGGATCGCATGGAGATGATTAAAGACAAACAAATCCCTAAGCTGGAAGCAGGCAAAGTACCAATCGTTCTGAATTATAATGCCCAATATAAGAAAATAGAGGCAATTATTAAAAAGTACTGGTATATTTTACGCTCAGATGTGCATCTAAAAGACCTTCTACCCCAATTTCCCAAGTTCGTGTACAAAAGGGCACCAACATTGAGGGATAAGATCGTCCGGAATGTTCCTGACCCACCATACAATGGTGTGACCTTTTTCACAGGAAAGGGTTTTTTTCCATGCAAGCGGTGTTTCGCGTGTACAAAAACAAAACGCCCACCAGAAAAAAGATTCAAATTTAGCTCCACAAGCACTGGGAATTCCTACGATATTAAAGAGTTTATTTGTTGTAACACTGAAGGGGCCGTTTATGTCCTACAATGCAGTTGCGGCCTACAGTATGTAGGCCGCACCAAGAGACCGCTGAGGGTTCGCATAAAGGAACATATTAAAAATATAATTAATGGATTTGACAAACACAGTGTGTCAAAACATTTTCTAACACACCATAATAAGGATCCCACCCACCTCACATTTTGGGGGATCGAGCCCTACAGAAAGCATTGGAGGGGGGGGCATAAAGTGAGAACGCTCAGCCAGCTAGAATCTAAATGGATTTTTACCTTAGACACTTTCACACCTCAAGGACTCAACATAGAATTTGATCTTAACTGTTTTATCAGCGATTTTTAGGTAATTTTAGATATTTTATTATGAATTTGAATTTTATATATTTAAAGCATTATGACATACAACATCTTGCCTGTTACTGTACTCTACAATGATATACTGAAAGGGGTGTGTTTGGAACTCTGGACTTCATTTCCGGTACCCATCCCCCAAATCGCATATATATGCGTCCTTTTGATATCTTGATCATCGCTTAAAGTGTCGGGAGCAATTTTAATTTTATTTTATCTTAATATGAAAAATACTATGTCACACTATTCTAGATATTTTACTTATTAACCAGTACCAATATTTTAATTTATAGGAAAGATTTAGAGTCAATATGTTTTTTTACCAATTAAAGAATATCTAATAATTCGCACATTACCCTCCATCTCAAGCCATTTTTTATAATTTTATAATTTTTTATGAATTTTCTATTTCCTATTACAATACTAGTTCAATTTTAAGTTTAATTTTAAACCAGCTCACGAACGAACTGTGGTCCCGTCGTTCCAATAGCAAGCGAATGTGTTTACATTGCCACTGACATTAAGAATGCTATTAGGTAGATCCCGGGTTATTGTTTGAATAAACATAACCACCAAATGTCCCAATTAGGCTTGAAGCCAGGTAAGCGGACACAGATCTACCTAATACACGAATAGACTATTTCTGTATCTATAGAAAATACGACCGTGAAGCGCACAAGAACCGGTCGAGAAGGTAGTCTATCACAAAATGGCCGTCTAACTAGAGTCGTGCCTGCGAATAGTAGTAAATAGGATTGACTACAGGAAAATGGCCGCCCATTACAAAGACTATTTAAACGTTCGTCCACCTCCTATGCATTAGTCCCTGATGAAGTCACGTGATCAATGACGATACGCGTAGGATTGGCCTAGGAGGATACCGGAAGTGACGTCCGGGGTACGAACGAGGAAGCCGTTCGTTGTTTGTTAGTGAAAAAAACGCTTGATTGTTACTGTATAAGTGTGAGTACCCAGGACTTAGTTCCTTTTTATAATAAAGTATTTGTGTGAACGTACTTCACTATTGGAGCACCCCTCTTTCTTTCTTGGGTCTGATTTGCGATCCCTTGCGGAATATCTGGAGGAAAAGGTTTTGGGGGCGCCCATACTACATTTAGGATATACACCGCAAAGTGTTGAAGTTCCCCTATACCTACTGAGGATATACACCCCATTTGAGGACACAACTGCTGCACTGGAGTATTTTGCTGTCTTACTGACAGCAGTGAGGTAAGGTACCCACTGCACTCAGTGTGTGAGCACCCACGTTTAAGGAGCTGAAAAATCACTGGTGGAATCATCCCGGGGTTGTTCATAGGATTCATTTCCTCACATAGCACAGCGTGGATTTATTTCATCTTCTGCATGAACTTTATGATTTAGCCTTTGTACACTTATTTAGAGACATTTTTTTATCACGTTTGCTGGACTACTATCTTTTGCATTTTGTGATAATAATTTTTTCATACACCGTTTTTTATATTTTTATTGTATATTTTTATATATACTCTTTTTTGCACATATTGCTGGCACTTGTATGCACTTTCATGGACTGACACAGATTTGTTTGATGTCACGATTTTGTTGATAATTTTAAGACTTGCGATTTTTTTTTCTTGTCACTTTATCATGAGTATATAGATTATTTTAGCTTCTTCATTTTATGAATATTAGTAGGAAATAGCTTCAAGCACTGTATTATTCACTTGGTATTTATTCTAGAATTAATGGAATTTTTAATCGCATGAGCACATTTTCAAGATTTTATGCGATTATTTAGTGATTTTAATTTTAATCACATGAGTGCGTTTTCAAGATTTTATGAGATTATTTATTAATTGTGTTATTAGACTTAATTTATTTTATGTGGAGCGCAACACCATCTATTTACTATTTACTGTCACTTTGAGGGGAGGGTTTGCACCTCTGTCGGTGTTTTCTGCTGCAACCACACCAACCTGCTCTAACTTTACCACTATAGCGCGAGGATAACCTACCATTGATACTAACAGATGGAGAAGGACTTTAACACAGGGATTTAAGGAAGAGAAGACTGCAAATAAACAAGTAAAACCTATGTAGGAGGATTTGTTTAATCTCTGCGTATCATTTGAGGCTATCCACTTCACTGCCTATATGAGAGTTTTTTTACAAGCTCCTTTATTATAGGTATGGAAAAAACCCAGGCAAAAGTCCGCTCTATCACAATACACATACTGTTTGCAGCCAGGCTTTCTATAACTAAAAAATGGAGCTCAATAAATCTCCTAGTGTATTGTAAGTTAAAAAACAAATATACCTATGCTATGAGAGCTGGAGCTGTCTAATAAAGTATTTTAAACACCTGTGTTGTGTTTTTTTATTAACACTTTTTTCCCCCAAGTGAATGGGTAGGGGTACATCGTACCCCATACTCATTCACATAGGGTGGGGGGCCAGAATCTGGGGGCCCCTTATTAAAGGGGGCTCCCGGATTCTGATAAGCCCCCCGCCCGCAAACCCCGACAACCAATGTCCAGGGTTGTCAGGAAGAGGCCCTTGTCCTCATCAACATGGGGACAAGGTGCTTTGGCAAAGCACCCCCCCATGTTGAGGGCACGCGGCCTGTAATGGCTCAGGAGGGGGGCCACTCGCTCGTCTCCACCCCCTTTCCTGACCAGCCAGGCTGCATGCTCGGATAAGAGTCTGCTATGGACTTTAGGGGTTCCCCTTTAAATCCATACCAGGTAACAGGACTAGCGAGGTGTCAATCTCGCCGATGGAGGCGCCACATTCACTTCCTTCGCTAGTTTCGTCTACCTGGAGCCACGTTCAAAATGAACGGACTTTACTCCATGTGTGGGCAAGTCCGTTCATTTCAAAAGTCCGGGGGACTAGCACACAGACGGGCAGGACTGCCGGCGGACAATTTTGAGTCAAGACTTCTTTCTAAGTCCTCCAGACTTTTGGGAAGAAAAAGTCTGCCGGAGCCCACACATCCGCCGGATAGTCCGTTCTTGTGTACGCTGCATTAGTACCACTTGGGGTAGGAAGTGTCACATTTTTACTGCTCTAACACAAAATAACTCTTTCCACAATCTGCTTGTTGCTAAACCTCCTTTGACTAACCTAAATTAACGCCTGCGTGTCCTCTTCTGTGACCTTAGAGTAAATAGTTTATTATAGTTACTGAAGTCACCATTGATATATTGGCACATACACATACAATCATATTCCCTTTTAAGTGCCTCTTCTCCAGGGTGAATATCTGTAATCTATGTAATCGATCCTCATAACTGAGGTTCTCCAACCCCCTTACAATTTTGTTGCCTGTCACTGACCCCTTTCTAATTCAACAACATCTTTCCTGAGGATTGGTGCCCAAAACTGAACTTCATATTTAAGATGAGCCCAAACAATTGTTTGGATTTATATCTTAAATGTATGCACTTTTAAATGCATGAGCGTATTTTACTAGCTATGTTAACTTCAGGTTGGCATTGAATACTGATGATAAGTCTGTGATGTACAAGCATCCCCAGATCCTTTTCCATCACTGATTTTCCCAGGTAAGCCCCTCCTAATGTGTAGTTTGAATATGTATTTTTGACACCCAAGTAAACCTCATCTACAATGCAGTTGCCCAACCCCCTATTTTGTCAAGGTCTGCCTTTAGGCCCCTTTCACACTGAGGTGCTTTGCAGGCACTAAAGTGCTAAAAATAGTGCCTGCAAAGCGCCCTGAAAGAGCCGCTCAATGCACTCCAGTGTGAAAGCCCTCGCGGTGCGCTTGCAGGACATTCAAATAAGTGTGAAAGTAGCCTTAATGATTAAAAACCAAAAATACACATGTTATGCACTAAAAACTTTATTCCCATTTACCCAAATTGTTATCCCCTAAGACAGCTGCTGTTCACAAGTTGCTTAAAGCTCATTTGACAGATAACGGCTAAATATTCTTTCACAGCACTAATTATCACCTCCACTTGTGTATAAAATAATATAGATAATATGAACGGCAAACCTAAAATGACAAAATATTCATCATACAGGTGCATCTCATAAAATTAGAATATCATCAAAACGTTAATTTATTTCAGTAATCCAATTCAAAAAAGGAAACGTATATATTTTATATAGATGTGTTACACATAGAGTGATATATGTCAAGCATTTCTTTATTTTAATTTTGATGATTATGGCTTACAGCTAGTGAAAACCCCACATTCAGTGTCTCAGAAAATTAAAATATTACAAAAGACTAATAAAAAAAGGATTTTTAATACAGAAATGGTGGTTTACTGAAAAGTATGTCCATGTACAGTATAGTATCTACTCAATACTTGGTCAGAATCCTTTTCCATGAATTACTGCATCAATGAGATCTGGCATGGAGGCGATCAGCTTGTGGCAGCCCAGATTGCTTTGATAGCATCCTTCAGCGTCGGCATTATTGGGCCTGGTGTCTCTCATCTTCCTCTTGACAATACCCCACAGATTCTCTAGGGGGTTTAGGTCAGGCGTGTTTGCTGTCCAATCAAGCACAGTGATAGCAAGATCATTAACCACTTCAGCCCCGGAAGAATTTACCCCCTTCCCGACCAGAGCACTTTTTGCGATTCGACACTGCGTCGCTTTAACTGGCAATTGCAAGGATGTGCGACGTGGCTCCCAAACAAAATTTATGTCCTTTTTTTCCCACAAATAGAGCTTTCTTTTGGTGGTATTTGATCACCTCTGTGGTTTTTATTTTTTGCGCTATGAACAAAAAAAGTGACAATTTTGAAAAATAATTATTATTTTTTACTTTTTTACTTTTTGCTAAAATAAATATCCCCCAAAAATATATTTAGATAAACATTTTTTCCTCATTTTAGGCTGATAAGTATTCTTCTGCATATTTTTGTTAAAAAAATCACAATAAGCATTTCTTTTTTTTTAAATGTAATCATTTTTATTGTTTTCAAAATAACATTATAGCCAAGCTATGGTACAAAGAAATTCATATTTACCAATTACAACAAGCAATATTATATACAACTTTACATATTCTACTGTCCAATACCCCCCCCCCCCCACACATAAAATGCTAATATACCGTATAACTATTTATTTACAATTACCAGTACTTGATGTATTCTTATATTCTCTCAGAGGCTACTCAATTTAAATAATCTTTATATCCTACTCCAATTCTATCGCTCCCCAGGGGAAATTCATTCTTTGCAGCCAGGGTTTACATAACTTAACAAACTTGCCGCGGCTGCCCTGTCTGATTAACGTTACTTTTTCTATCCATACTAACTTGTTCATAGTACTAACCCATTCTTCGGTGTCAGGGGATTCCGTGATTGCCAATTCTGCGCAATTAATTTTTTTTTACTGGTACAGGCTACTGTCAGTGTACCCGTCGGTCCAAATTCTTTTTTTAATATGGCCCAAGACACATACTCTAGGATCCAGTTCGAAAGTAACTCTAAACGTAGCATTGATAATTTTCAGTATCTCTATCCAATATCTATGCAGCCTTGGGCATCTCCAAAACATATGTATGAGATCCCCTGTCTCAGTACATCTAGGGCAGTTGTCATCTGGGCGACGGCCAAACATATACATTCTCTTAGGTGTGTGGTAGGCTCTATATAGTAAAAACAAATGGGACACTTTTTGCGAGGGAGAGACCAACACCAGTGGTCCACATTCTAAGATCCTTGCCCATTGCTCTGCTGTAATTTCACTCACATCCTCTTCCCATCTAATTTTGTTCTTATGAAGCCTTTCCTTATTGTTGCGCTTGCCCATTATTTGCACATGCACTATTGATATTATACCCTTATTAGTATCAGCTTTAATTATTCTTTGGAGATGGGGAATCTCACACCTTTCTGGTATACAGTTATTGAACTGCTTACCCAAGGCATGTCTAATCCGTAAGTAAGTATAAAATGACTTATTTGATATCCCATATTCTTGTCTCAGCTCTGTAAATGATTTTAAGATATTACCCACATACAGTTGAACTACTCGATTTATTCCATGGCTCTCCCAGTCCTTATTCTTTCCTATAGTAAAGAGTTCTTGCAGGTTCTTATTATTCCAAATGGGTGAGTATTCAGTAACTCCCTTGTACCCCATCATTCTCTTCACAGTCAGCCATGATATAATTATCAATTTTAATGTTGGACGCCCACTATCTAGTCTAACTTTTTGGACGTTGCAATGCTTGTAGATTAATCCCGGCCTGGCCTTTCTTCCAGATTAATGCTCTAAAAAGTGTCTGTATCTTTTTGAACCATTTTTGCTCAATTAAGATTGGGGAGTTGTGAAGCAAGTAGAGCAACTGTGGCATCCAGATCATTTTGATCAAGTTGGCATGTCCTGCCACTGACAGAGGCAAAAACTACTAAAAACTACTATGGTAGCTTCCATCATCGAAGGAGGCAAACTCCCCCTCTCAACTGCCCAATTTAGTGTCTTTAGGAGTTCTAGGAGTAAAACTTCCCCATAATGTTTATAGATTTCCAGAGGTAACCCATCAGGGCCAGGAGATTTACCTTTTGACATACCAGCTACTGCTTGAATCAGCTCCTCCAAAACTATTGGGGAATCAAGCATATTCTTAACGCTCTCCAAGAGAGTGGGCAATTCTACTTTCCCCAGGAACCTATCCATTTCTCCACAGTCTGTTCCCTGCCTTGTCATATACAGTTCCCTATAGAACTCGGAGAATATGTCCATAATCAATACAGGTTCAGACAAAATTTCTCCACCTGGAATCCTGATCAAAGACATGGCCGAACAGGGAGAATTGGTTCTCGCTAGGAGTGTCAATAATTGTCCCATTTTTTCCCCTTCTCCAAAAAATTTCTGTCTCCGGAAGAGTCTCTTATTTTCAGCATTCCTAGTTATAGCCTCTTTGTATTCCTGCTGCTTATCAAGCCATATCTTCCGCTTCTCTGGGATTGGATCTATTACATACTCTCTGCCTCTGACACCTCATTTCTTATTTTTTCCTCCCATTCCTTGGATTTCTTCTTAAATTTTTCAACCTGTTCTAATAACAACCCCCTAAGGAAAGCTTTAAGGGTGTCTCAAGTCACTGGTGCTGTCCCTTTGTTAATTTCCACAAACTCTTTATTAAGGAATTTATTGCTCACCTTGTTGGAGTACTTCTAACTTTTAAGTTTACTGTAATGACTAATGTTGAGTGATCCGATACTCCCCTTGGCCAGTACTCTATTTTTTTATTAACCAAAGCGCAAAGTTGTTACCCACTACCATATCTATGCGGGAGAGTGTAGAATGTGTGCCAGAGAAACGAGAGTATTGCCGACTATTTGGATTCCTAGCTCTCCATAAATCCCACCATCACACTTCTACCAAGAATTGACCTAAACGGCCCTCTGATGGCCTATCTATCCGAGTCCCTGATGGAAATCTATCCAGGCTACTATTGAGTACTGCATTGAAATCCCCCATGGCTATTACCAGAATATCCCCCTTATCTTCTATAAATTTTAATAACCGATGTAAGATCTCGAGTTTAAACGGAGGGGGAATATACACGTTTGCAAAAATATATGGTTTATTTTCTATCAAACAATCTAAAAAAATGTAGTGACCTTGGGTATCTATGCTGACACCCCTGCAGGAGAACGATACTCCCCTCTTAACCAATATGCTCACCCCTTTAGAATAAGAAGAGTAAACCGAATGATATTGATTTACAAATTTCTTACTATTAAATTGCATTTTAGTGTCATTTGTGAGGTGTGTCTCCTGCAAGCATATCAGCTCCGCCCTCTGGGATTCCATTACAGAAAACACTGTAGCCTTTTTAATAGGATCGCCTATCCCTTGTATATTCCAAGAACCTATATTTAAAGTTTTAAGCATCCCCTGGTAAGTAAAGAGAAGCAAGGGGTAAAGAAATTTCCAACTTTCTCCCCATTTATAAAACAAAAACACACCAAACCATAAAAAAAGGGACATATATCCCGTAATAGCAAAAAATAGTGGGGTCGGGAGAGAAGAGCTCTTTTTGTTTACCTATTTGCCATACCCGCTCTACTCCCCTTTTCCACTTTCTTAATTTATTTTTATCCCTGAGTGCCATATTTATAACCAAATGTATATCAAACCTAGCTGTGCATTCTCTGATTATGTTTATAAGTAGGGATGAGCCGAACACCCCCCGGTTCGGTTCGCAACAGAACTTTCGAACAGACCCCAAATTCGTACGAACGTTGGAACCCAATTGAAGACTATGGGACTCAAACGTTCGAAATTAAAAGTGATAATTTTAACTGCTAATATGCAAGATACTGTTCTAAAAAGGGTTTGGGGACCTGGCTCCTGCCCCAAGGGACATGGGTCAATGCCTAAAATGTTTTTAAAAATGGCCGATTTTAATAACGATTAAAGTGAAAAAAAAGTGAAATATTCCTTTAAATATTGTGCCTGGGGGGTGTCTATAGTATATCTGTGAAGTGTAGCTCCAGTCAAAAAATCTATTTTTAAGCTTTTTGGAAAACATAGGGAAGGGTTATCACCCCTGTATAATTTGTTTTGCCGTCTGTCTTTTTTCATCTCACTTGCTGTTGTCTCCTTCCGTTTGCAAGTAGGAGATGTTTGTAAGTTGGATGTTTGAAGGTAGGGGTCTGCCCTATATTCTCTGCAGAAATGGCAGAACAAGGTGTTGGTTTTGCCACAGCATTGTAAGCCCTCAAAGTGACTCTTGGTGGGCGCTGGAGCGCCCTGCTGTGAACGATTATATCAAGAATTGTAATTACATGCCATTATTGAACAGTGGTAGAAAAATTGACCTTTGGTGGTTGTGGTGCTGGTGCCACAACACTATAAGTCCTCACAGTTACTCTGGGTGGGCACAGGAACGGGCCCTCCGGTGAAATATTACGGTATATCAAGAATTGTAATTACATGACCCTGTTAAACAGGGGCAGAAAAATTGGGCTGCTGGCACTGGTGCTGGTGCCACGACACTGCAACCTCTCCCATATACTCTAGTTGTAGTGCAGGAATGAGCCCTGCTGCAAAGCATTGCATCAAAAATTGTAATTAAACGCCCCTGTTAAACAGGGGCAGAAAAATTGGGCCTTAGGCACTGGTGCTGGTGCCACGACACTGCAACCTCTCCCATATACTCTAGTTGTAGTGCAGGAATGAGCCCTGCTGCAAAGCATTGCATCAAAAATTGTAATTAAACGCCCCTGTTAAGCAGGGGCAGAAAAATTGGGCCTTAGGCACTGGTGCTGGTGCCATGACACTGCAACCTCTCCCATATACTCTAGTTGTAGTGCAGGAATGAGCCCTGCTGCAAAGCATTGCATCAAAAATTGTAATTAAACGCCCCTGTTAAACAGGGGCAGAAAAATTGGGCTGGTGGCATCACCCAGAACCAAAAATGTTCTTCCAATATATCAGCGGAGGAGGAAGAGGATAGACAATCAACATAACAGGACAGTCACTCAGCATCAGCATAGGTTGTCTTGAAGGGATGTGATATTTCTAAAAAAAATTATTCAGTTACATCAGCTTCAGGTGCTTGGTAGCTGTGGGTGATCCAAGACTGTTTCATCTTGATGAAGGTCAGTCAATCAACTGAGTCGGTGGACAGGCGCACCCTGTGATCGGTAAAAAAGCCACCAGCAGCACTGAAGGTGCGTTCCGAAAGAACGCTGGATGCAGGACAGGCCAGTAGCTCAATTGCATACTGTGCAAGCTCTGGCCAGTGATCCATCCTCAAGACCCAGTAAGCCAGAGGATTTTCGGTGGGAAAGGTGTCCAAGTCTGACCTTGCCCCTAGGTATTCCTGCACCATGTAAATCAGACGCTGGCGATGGTTGCTGGAACCGATCATACCTTGGGGCTGCAGACTAAAAAATTGTCTGAAAGCATCGGTCAGACGGCCACCTTCTCCACCGCTCCTTCTGACCGATGCCTCAGCAACACGCTGTCCAGGACCAGGAGTTTGTAACCTCCCAGTCTCTGGGAACACGTTGCACAGACCTTTCTGCAAGGCCTCCCGGAGATGTCTCATCCTCTGCTCCCTCTGCGATGGCAAGATAAGGTCGGCAAACTTACCCTTGTACCGTGGATTAAGGAAAGTGGCCAGCCAGTAATGGTCCCTCTCCTTGATCCGAAGAATACGAGGATCCTTCCGCAGGCTTTGGAGGATCAGGGAGGCCATGCAGCGTAGGTTAGCTAAGGCATTTGGTCCGGAGTCCTCCGGGTCACTAAGGACAACATGATCCGCAGCTACCTCCTCCCAGCCACGTACAAGTCCACGTGTTTCTTGGGACTGTAAATCATCCCTACAAGACTGCTGCTGCTGCTGATGTTGAGTGCCAGCCTCCACCTCCATGCTGACACAATCATCCTCCTCCTCCTCCTCATCCTCTTCCTGTGTGATGGGTGGCACAGCAGGAACACTGTCTGGATAAAGGGGGCTCTTCTTCCTGCCTCTGTTCTGCCTCAAGTGCCCTGTCCATTATTCCAAGCAGCGGACAAGAGGTACAGTGTCACTGATGCATGCACTGTCACTGCTCACCATCCTTGTGGCCTCCTCAAACGGTGACAGGACAGTGCATGCATCCCTGATCATGCCCCACTGGCGTGGTGAGAAAAAAACGAGCTCCCCTGACCCTGTCCTGGTGCCGTAGTCGCACAGGTACTCATTGATGGCCCTCTGCTGCATGTGTAGCCGCTGCAGCATGGCCAACGTTGAGTTCCACCTGGTGGGCATGTCACATATAAGGCGGTTCTTGGGCAGGTCCAACTCCTTTTGGAGCTCAGCCAGCCGAGCACAGGAATTAAATGATCGGCGAAAATGCACACAGACTTTCCTGGCCTGCTTCAGGACATCCTGTAAGCCCGGGTACCTGCCCAAGAACCGCTGCACCACCAGGTTAAGGACGTGAGCCACACAGGGCACATGGGTCAGTTGTCCCTGTCGGAGGGCGGAGAGGAGGTTGGTGCCATTGTCACAAACCACCATTCCTGGCTTAAGCTGGTGTGGTGTCAACCACCTCTCGGCCTGTCCCTGCAGAGCTGACAAAACATCCGCCCCAGTGTGGCTCCTGTCCCCCAAACAAATCAGCGCAAGCACGCCATGGCATAGTTTTGCCTGCGTACTTGCGTAGCCCCTGGAACGCCTACGGAGCACCGCTGGTTCTGAGGACAGAGCACTGGAAGAGGCCATGGAGGAAGAAGAAGAGGATGGGGTGGAGGAGAGAGGTGTGTCACAACCAATAGTAGCATTTTGGAGGCGTGGTGGCGGAACAACCTCCAACACTACTGCACTTTTGTCCTGCATCCTTCCCAGCTGCCAGAAGAGTGACCCAATGGGCCGTGAAAGACAGGTAACGTCCCTGTCCATGCCTGCTGGACCATGAGTCAGCGGTAATATGCACCTTACCGCTGACCGCCCTGTCCAGCGAGGCAAGGTCATTACCTTCCACATGCCGGTAGAGAGCTGGAATCGCCTTCCGTGAGAAAAAATGGCGTTTGGGGACCTGCCACTGAGGAACCACACATTGTACAAACTCAAGGGGGCCGAGTCTACCGACTGAAAAGGCAGCAGTTGAAGTGCTAGCAATTTAGCCAAGCTAGCATTCAACTGCTGGGCATGTGGATGGCTGGGAGTAAACTTCTTTCGCCGGTCCAGCAGGGACATTTGCCTGCTATAATCGGACGTGGATGTACTGCTAGCAGAGTGCCCGGAAGCACTTGGCTGTAACACACCTAATCCTACACCTTCATTCCTCTCAGAGCAGGTTTCAGAGAGGACTGAAGGTCTAGTGGGGTTGGAGATCCCAGCTGATGAGGAGCAAGGAGAGGTCCACTTTGTTCTTTGGTGTGGGTCTTTGAGATACGCTTGCCAATGAGCTGCATGGCAGGTCAACGTATGTCTGGTCAAGCATGTGGTGCCCAAGCGGCTGATGTTTTGGCCACGCGAGATACACTTGAGACATATGTTGCAAATAGCAGCGGTGCGATCTGATGCACTCATCTCAAAAAAGGCCCATACCAAAGAACTTTTAGAATAACGTGCAGAGGCAGCGCCCTGCACAGGCGGAGCTCTGCGGTGTGATTCAGTCGGTGTGCTGCCCCTAAGCTGGCCCCCGGAGGGCATCCTGCCTCGTTGGACATGTGCCTCCTCCTCCTCTCTCCTACCAGGCACCCACGTGGAGTCAGTGCGCTCATCATCCCCTCCCTCTTCATCGCTGGAGCAAACCTGGCAGTATGCTGCAGCTTGTGGAACATGACTGACCAGATTGCTGTCCTTCTTGAGCATCCCCTCTCTCTGCATTCATGCTACTGCCTTTCTCTAGCTGAGTATCATCATCAGCCTAAAAAACACTGGGCATCCTCCTGGAGCATGTACCCAACACTGTGCTCAAAGAGTTAAGGAGACTCCTCAGGAGGACGTGGTGGGTCTAGGGAAGGAGTCACTGATGATGACATTAAGAGGAGGGAAGACGATGCATTGGCAGCTTCTTTGCTAGTACCCTGAGCCTGGGTGAGAGAGGATGAGGAGGATGAAGAGGGCTTGGTCATCCACTCTACCAAGCCGTTGGCATGTTGCGGCTCAACATGTCCAGCTGCCGAAAAGAAGGACAAGCGTGTCCCATGGCCACGTGCTGATGATGACGATGCACCGCGTCCATGACCAGCACTGTTGTCTCTAGACACAGAGCCTGCTTGCCCTCTTTTATCGGCTCGCGCCTGTCTGCCTCTCCTTGCTGGCCTTCCAGACATGGTAATGGCCTGAAGGGAGATGGAAAAACCAGCAACTGGGTAGTGTATATTGTGCTGGAGGCACACACAACATCCACTAACTCCTGCAGATGGCAGATGGCTCAATTAGAGAAGAGCTATGTAGGTGGATATAACAGTGCATACTGGGTTCAGGGCACGCAGACAGCACACACAATCTCCTACAACTGACTGCAAGCTCTATTTAAAAATAGCAAGATAGCTAGCTATATAGGTGGATATAGCGGTATATACTGGGTTCAGAGCACGCAGACAACACGCACAATCTCGTACAACTGAATGCAAGCGCTATTTAAAAAGAGCAAGATAGTTAGCCATATAGGTGGATATAGCGGTGTATACTGGGTTCAGAGCACGCAGACAGCACGCACAATCTCCTACAATGGACTGCAAGCTCTATTTAAAATGAGCAAGATGGCTAGCTATATAGATGGATATAGCGGTGTATACTGGGTTCAGCGCACGCAGACAGCACGCACAATCTCCTACGACTGACTGCAAGCTCTATTTAAAAAGAGCAAGATAGTTAGCTATATAGGTGGAGGTTTTTATTTAAAAAAACTGCTGCCAGTTGTATTTACAAAACAAAGACATAAATACTCATTCTTGAAAAGAAGAAAGGAAAACCGACTTAATAAAATAGAAAAGAAAACATGCTTTCTTCACCAGCTTAAAAGAAAAGTCACTCGGATTAGAACAGTTTATCTACAATAGCATCCTATCTATATACACTACACACCCTTTATAGACAGGAACGTAACAAAACCATCAGTGCCTACCATGCTTTTAAAATTAGATTGCCCAAAAAACTAAATGTGAGGGACAGGACAGACAGACCCACCACCTAGGGAAAAAGAAGGGGGAGTATCGTCAAGGTGGCCGGAAAGAAAAGCCTCTCCACAATCTGGCACACCTTTCCCTGCCCGTTCTTTCTCCTTCAAGATACCTCACCTTCACCAATTCCCGAAAGATATCACCCGCCACCTTAATGCACGGGCAGGAACTTGCCCCTAGTGGACACTAAGCACTGCTCGTGCCAGGTGTAATAAAGGCAAACTGTACTAACTAAAAACAGTGACGATAACTCATGACCCCTCCGGACCCTGAAGTCGCCGTACACCTTCTCAGAATAGGTAAGGGCCCAGAGACGGGGATAGCCAATGGCATCCCCAACCTCCCCCAGAACCTCCAAGTTGAAAGGCTAGTGGTCTCAAAAAGTCCAAGGTCATGACCCGCTGGTACAGCTCGCGCCGACCCAACGAGCCCACCTCCAGGGCCGTTATCCTCCACCGCCTCAGTACCCTTAGGGCAGTTGGAACATAGGTGGGGAGGTGCCCATGGGATCTCCGTAGATCACCGGGGCGACCACCCCCCTCCCACCCACTCAGGAAAACCAGAAACCAGTTCTTACATGAGCGTTCCCACAGAGAGGGTTCGTCCTGAAAAATGGATTGTAGGTTGAACTTAAGAAACACCACGGTAAAGAAAACCGTGGGATTAATCATGTCCAACCCACCCTGCCTCCTCTGTCGGTACGTGACCTCCCTCTTTATCAGATTCAGCCTGTTTCCCAACAAAAGCAGAAAGAACAGACCGCAGATCCGCGCATAGAGCGATCTTGGCAGAAGACAAACGTAGCTGACAAAGAGAAATTCAGGAAGCAAATAGGTTTTGACCAGGCTCACCCTTTCCCTCAGTGACAGCTTCCAGCCTTTCCAGGCATTAACCTTTTGGGTGGCACTCACCAGCCTGCACTCCCAGTTTAGTTTGGGATAGTCACCCTGGCCAAAAAGGATGCCCAGAATTCTAATTTCTGGCCGGGGCGTGGGGAACACGTCCGGGAGGGCAAACTGCTCACCCTCCCTCCCCAACCAGAGAACTTCACTCTTAGTCCAGTTGACCAGCCAACCGGACGCCTCGGAGTAATCTCCAATCTGTGTTTCCACAAACTGGGCCTCCTTTCGGCTAGCCACTACTATCGAGACGTCGTCTGCATAGGCCACCACCCTTACCGCCTTATCCGGGCCACTGCAGGGCTCCGCCTGGACCCCCCTCAGGTGTCCGCAGTCTGGCCTCCTTACGAAGGGGTCAACCGCAAAGACGTAGAGCAGGGGACTCAGTACCCAGCCCTGCCTAACACCAGAGTCCACCGGAAAGGTGGGACCCACCCAACCATTGACAAGAGGGAAGCTTTCAGCCCCCCTGTACAAAACTCTGAGCCAATCGATGAATTGATCAGCAGACCGTATCTCCCCAAGAGAAGCCAGAGATACTCATGGTTCACCCGGTCAAAAGCTTTCGCCTGGTCTAATGCCAACAGATACCGCCCGTCACCCGTTGCCCTGCACCTTTCCACAGCCTCCCGGACGTTGAGGACAGCACTAAAGGTGCTGCGGCCAGGAACCGTGCAGTGCTGGGAAGCAGACAGTAGCCCGCTCTCAAGGAGCGAAGCTTATTCCATAAAGAAGTCTTCATAGGCCGACCTGACTTCAGGGTCCTCAAGTAGCGACCCATTTAGTCGCCACAGGCCCCTACCCTTCTGAGGGGTGTCCGCCACATTCAAAGTGACCGACACCATACAGTGATCGGAAAACTCGACCGCATGCAGCACAGGAGCCGCAAAGGACGAGTCCCCCTTCAAAAAAAAACTATCTAGTCTACTCTTACTACTACCTCTGGAGTATGTGAAACCAGTGAGGTTGGGGAAGTGGTGAACGTGCACATCCACCAACCCGGCCTCCCTCACTATGCGATTCAAAAAGATACTATCATATCCCAGAGGGCCTGAGGTGCCTGCCCTGTCCTTTGATCTGGTGACTAGGTTAAAGTCACCACCAAAGACCACCTGCTGGGATGTAAACAGGTATGGTTTCAGCAGCGCAAGAAGGTCCTTCCTCCCTCTCCTTGACTGGGGACCATAGAAATTTATGAGGCGGAGAAATTCCCCTCTCACGACTGCATCCACAATCAAACACCTACAGATTTCTAATTCAATCACTCGTCGACAAGCCACCGAACCAGTCTTAAAAAGGACTGCAACACCACTGCAGGGCTCAGCCGCAAGAGACCAGAGGGAGGGCCCATGTCTCCACTCTCTCTTTGCTAGGTGCATCTCTGCCACAGATGCCAGCCAGGTCTCTTGCAAAAACAAAATTTTGGCTTCAACGCGGCCGAGAAAATCAAAGGCTGAAAACCTAGCCGCCGCAGAACGCACACTTGCAACATTAATCGTCGCAAGGCGTATTGGAGCGGGTACCGTCATCCTTAGTGATTAAAGTTTACGTTCCTCTCTATATTACAAACCTAAGTTAATCCTCCTCGGAATCGGAGGATAGGACCCCAAAACGGTTCCAGAGGGCGAGCGAGGGTCCCCCACCTGCCCCCAGACTCGTGCTGGGCTGAGGGTCCTCGCCACCCTCCTTCCCCAGGCCCCTCCTCCTCCTCCGTTTTTTAGTTTTTTTCTTAACCCAGCCCGACTTGGGGGGCTCTCTCCCACTCTCGCCGTCCGACCTCCCACTAGACACCTCCTTGGGGCGCTTATTCACCCCCTTACCCACCTCAGAGGTGTCCATTGGGATACCACCCTCCAGGTCAACCCGCCGACCACCCACCACCTCCGTGGAGGCGGGAGGAGGCATGAGAAGGGCCGCCGGATCCGGAGGCGGACATGGTACATCTGGGGGGGGAGAGGCGGACGGGGAAGGAGAAGAAGGGGGGGAAAGGGAAGGTAGCGGGGGACAGGAAGGGGAGGCAGGGAGAGGAGAAACAAGGGGGGGAGGGGAAGGGGCGGGAACTGGGGGAGGGGGGGAGGATGCTTCTTAACAGAGGTTTTTTTTGGTTTAGCCTGAACCTCTGCTGGATTTCCTACCGTCGCCCCATCGGGCACAGAACCGGACGGGGCCGGGGAACCTGCTGACATACCCACCCCTGCAGTACCGGCCCCCTGCTCACGCCTGGGGGGTCTGACCCTTTGAGGGAGGGGGGCGCCCTCATTCTGTGACCCAGAAGGATTGGGGCCCCCACTTTGTCTAGGGACCTGCCCACCCTCCGGGCCTGGAGCACTCTCCTCAGCCTGGCACCCCCTAAAAGCTTTGGGGCAGCGGCTGAAGGGGTGCCCCATTTCCCCACAGAGGTTGCAGACTATAAGTCTGCAACCCTCAGGTGAGTGGCCGAAACCATTACACCTCACGCAGCGAGGCATAGTGCAGTCCGCGCTAAGGTGCATGGGACTGCCACATTTGAAACAGTGACGGGGCTGGCCAGGGTAGAAGACCAGGATCCGGTCTCTCCCTAAAACGCACTCCCGGGTACATGCGCCACGGTGTTTTTGTGGCGCTTGAGCCGGATCCTGACCAACCAAGCACCTGTCCAGACCCCGCACTCATCCAAATTCTTCCTCAACCCTGTCTGGAGCTTCCCATACCGCACCAGCCAGGTTGCGATGTCCTCAGGAGGAAGGGACTCGTTTCTAACCAAGACGGTCACGTTCTTTATCTCCTTCTGCCTCGAAAGAGGTACTACACGGAAACCTTTCCACGGATCTGACTTCCTGACGATCTCATACAGGGTCAGGAAAAGTTCCATAGAGACCACGGAGACGAAGCTCACATTGAACTCCTTGCTGTTCGCAGGATGTATGACCACGAACAAGTCAGAAACCTTGAAGCGTAATCCCAGAAGGTAGTCAATTACTTGACTCCTACTGGGACACGCAGCCGTCCCCTCCCACCTAAGCTGCACCACATTCCGCCTGCGCCTCTCCGGACCCCCCGTACCCCTTGACCAAGCCTGTGCCCCCTGGAGCTGTTCCTCAGGGGGGCCCTGAAGTTCTGGGCACTGAACTGGCCATACAGGGGGCCCAGAGGAACCTGCCACCTGGGCAAATGAGCGCCCAGCTTTCAGGGCACCTAAGAGGTTTGCCTCTTCCTGCGTGCCCAAGATGGGATTCGGGACTGTGGGGGAAGGGTCAGACCCCCGCTGAGATGAGCCCATTTCCTCTGACGGAGCAGCACACATTCCCCCACTCCCACCCTCTATCCCTCCCCCAACAGGTGCCTTGCTCCCAACCACCTCCGCAGATGGAGACGTAGCCATACCCCCCACAGCGGCGGGGCTTGAGAGGAAGCCACTTCCATTCCCCGTGCCATATACTGCTCCTGCCGCTGGGACCCCTCCAGTTCCCTGATGAAGTCCAAGGCCGGGCATTCTCCCCTTAGTTCCCCCATAGGGGACTCCCCCCAACTTGTCTGTCCACCGGGTAAAGCTCCACTGGAGGATTCCAGGGTACCCAAGGCAGTAGCCACCAGAGGAGCCCCGAGACCCCCAAAGCCCCTACCTGACTCAGAGGAGCAGGAGACTTGGTCACCGAGGTCCGGGGTGTCCCCACCTCCTCAGTACATTCTTTCACAACCTCCGGGGTCACCGCAAGTGGTACTTCCGGTTCACGGAGGTCACTTCCGGCCGCACCTCTGGAAACAGGAAGTGACGCATCCACCTCCCCGCCCCCACCCTTCCTGGTGTCTGCAGAGGATGTTTGTCCAAGGTGTTTTTTCTGAACACAGTCCGCACTTGCCGACACCTCCCCCTCACTACATGCAGCCGCGGCAGGGGCCGCCATTACGGCCGGCACCCCTCGCACTGTCTCAGATGCTGCGGGCTCGACCGGGGCCACTGGGGGGGCCCGCACAGCATCACCATCCACCAACCTCCGTCCACCGGCCTTCACAGGTCCCTCCGGGTGGCCCCTAGCAAGGACCACCACCAGCTTCCTTCCATGCTGTTCCATCCGACTTGCCTCTCCCCCGAAGCTTCCCTGTGCATCATGGGGTTCCCTACCCAGATCTATCTGATCCACAGCCTCTGGCTGAGCAGGTGAAACAACAGGGATCCGGGGACCCTCCGCACTTACGGCTCCAGGGGCCACGCTCACAGGGCTGGTCTCCACCTCGGGGCGCTGATCTTCCTCACCCATCGAGACTACTTCCTCCACCGGGGTTCGCAGCTTCTCCTCCATTTTCTGGTAAGAGCCTTTTCTCCTGGCTGCCTGGGATCCCTCCTGGCTTGCTTTCAGGAGCTCTTTTTTCACTTCGGAGAGGAAGCCCCTCTCACCAACTCGTTCGCAGAGACCTCCCAGCAGCCGCCACAGGTCTCTGCACTCATGTTTCAGGCCTTCAATGGCCTCCCGGTACTCTTCCCTTCTGCTACTGGCTGAGCGGTCTCTGCGATTCCGCAGGTCCGCTAGCCTCTCCGACTTCAGTACATAGGCCACCGTGGCCTTCTGTACAAGGACTTTGATCCTTGTCTGGCGCTTCTGCAACCTCCCGGGGTCCTCTCCCGGCTGGGCCCGGGTCCAGTCCAGCAGCTCAAACTGCGTTTGCAGGAACAGTCTTTCCTCCCTGAAGAGGTCTTTCGCTCCAGAGGGATGAACCACGTTCCCAGGCCGGGAAGAGGGCCCCGGACCTGGGCTGGCTGACGCCATCAGCTCCCACTCCTCCACCTCCCTGGAAGCTCTTAATCTCTCAGGACAGGTCAGAGCACGCAGCCAGCACGCACAACTCCTACCGCTGACTGCAAGCTCTATTTAAAAAGAGCAAGATAGTTAGCTATATAGGTGGATATAGCGGTGTATACTGGGTTCAGGGCACGCAGACAGCACGCACAATCTCCTACAACTGACTGCAAGCTCTATTTAAAAAGAGCAAGATAGTTAGCTATATAGGTGGATATAGCGGTGTATACTGGGTTCAGAGCACGCAGACAGCACGCACAATCTCCTACAACTGACTGCAAGCTCTATTTAAAAAGAGCAAGATAGTTAGCTATATAGGTGGATATAGCGGTGTATACTGGGTTCAGAGCACGCAGACAGCACACACAATCTCCTACAACTGACTGCAAGCTCTATTTAAAACAAGCAAGATAGCTAGCTATATAGATGGATATAGCGGTGTATACTGGGTTCAGAGCACGCAGACAGCACGTACAATCTCCTACAACTGACTGCAAGCTCTATTTAAAAAGAGCAAGATAGTTAGCTATATAGGTGGATATAGCGGTGTATACTGGGTTCAGGGCACACAGACAGCACGCACAATCTCCTACAACTGACTGCAAGCTCTATTTAAAAAGAGCAAGATAGTTAGCTATATAGGTGGATATAGCGGTGTATACTGGGTTCAGGGCACGCAGACAGCACGCACAATCTCCTACAACTGACTGCAAGCTCTATTTAAAAAGAGCAAGATAGTTAGCTATATAGGTGGATATAGCGGTGTATACTGGGTTCAGAGCACGCAGACAGCACGCACAATCTCCTACAACTGACTGCAAGCTCTATTTAAAACAAGCAAGATAGCTAGCTATATAGATGGATATAGCGGTGTATACTGGGTTCAGAGCACGCAGACAGCACGTACAATCTCCTACAACTGACTGCAAGCTCTATTTAAAAAGAGCAAGATAGTTAGCTATATAGGTGGATATAGCGGTGTATACTGGGTTCAGGGCACACAGACAGCACGCACAATCTCCTACAACTGACTGCAAGCTCTATTTAAAAAGAGCAAGATAGTTAGCTATATAGGTGGATATTTTTTATTCCAGTATACTGCTACCAAATTACAAGCTTAACATAACAAAACAAACATCAGTTTACATTCACTTTACAAAAACTAACAATGATAAACTATACAGTCAAAAAGGGAAAAAACAATTTTTACATATCATCTTCCCCCTCCTCCTCCCCAGAAGAAAAATTTATAAGTAGAGCATCACCCCTACTGCTAGGCCCTTCCGGTGGCCCAGGATCCACCTCAGGTAACGGGGCCCTTTTTTTCTTCTTCTTCCCCTGATTTTTCCTAATCGTGACCCAAGCCACTTCACCCTCCTCATCCGATACTTCTTTTGGGCGTTTCTGAGCCCCCTTAACCGAGACTTCCATCTCCTCCTCCCCAGACCTGTCATCCCCAGCCGAAGAATCGGATGAGGAGACAGTGACCAGACGTCTGCCCGGCCTACATCTCCGAGGAAGGGGAGTGGGAGCAGTAACCTGGGAAACAGAACCCTGTGCCCCCCCCTTATCCAAAAGGGGAGGCCCAACTACCTCCACCTGACCAATATCTGGACCGGGCACCTGAACTTCAGTGACAGGGGCCTGGGCAACATCTGCAGGCCGTACCCCCTTTCCTCTTTGAGGGACCCTACTTGCCTTCTGGGCTCGGGGTGCACCCTGTGGCTCCGCCGTAGGAGCGCTTCCCTGCCTTTCCCCTCCAGAACTCTGCCCAGCAGGAGGAGGTGCACTATCCCCTCCTGGCCCACCACCTGCTGCAGCTTCACCCCTGTAGGCTCTGGGGCATCTGCTAAAGGGATGCCCCATTTGACCGCAAAGGTTGCAGCAGATCAACCCACACGTGTCACCTGAGTGTCCAAACTTATTGCACTTAGTGCAGCGCACAACTGTGCAATCTGCACTCATGTGGGTTGGACACCCACACCTGAAACACCTACGGGGCTGGCCTGGGTAGAACACCAGGATTCTATCTCGTCCCAGGAAAGCACTTCCTGGGACATGTGCAACCGTGTTGCCAGATCTTCTCAAACGAATCCTGGTGTTCCATGCTCCAGTCCATACCCCACGCTCGTCTAAGCATTTATTTAGAGGACACTGCAACTGGCCGTGTCTCCCCAGCCAAGTTGCTATGTCCTCCGGGGGCAGGCTCTCGTTCCTTACTAACACCGTCAGGTTTTTAATCTCCTCCTGCCTACTCAAAGGAATCAGGCGGAACCCTTTCCAGGGATCAGCCCCTTTAACCAACCCAAAAGCGGTTATAAAACGCTCCATAGTCACAGCGTTGGTGAAACTGACATCAAAGTCAGGGGTGCCAGCTGGGTGGATCACAGCAAATAGCTCAGCCACCCTGAACCCCAACGCCAGGACCATGTCAACCACTTGGCCCCTCGTGGGGCACTGACCTTCACCCTCCCATCTCAGCTGGACCACATTCCTACGCTTGCGCTCCGGACCACCTGTCCCCCTAGACCAAGTACTGGCCCCAGGGGTCTGACCAGCCGGGGGTACCCGGAAGTTACTGGCCCCAAACTGGTGGTACAGGTGGTCCAGAGGCACACTGGACCCAGCCACATTGGCGTAGGAACGCCTTTCACCAAGTGCCGTCAGCAACTTTACCTCCGGTGTCCCCCTTAGTACGGGTCCCGGAGGAGGAGCCTCTGCCACAGACACTGGGGGTACAACATGAGAAGCAGCCCCCCCACTCACGGCATGGGAAGTCACACTCCCCACATCGTTTACCCCAGCCTGAACTTTAGGATAGGTCTCATCCTCAGAGCTATAAAGCAAAGCCTCCCAGGCTTCCTGCCACTCCACCTCCATATGGGCCCCGCAGGAATCCACTGACACTTGGCTCGGCCCTGATTGAGAACCCTCCAAGCCGCGAATGAACGTCATTGCAGGGTTCTCACCATCAAGCTCGCCCATTGGGCAGTCACCCCAGGCCGTAGCTTGTTCTGGCACTATACAATTAGACATTTCAACATTACTGTTACTGTTACTGTTTACACTCTCTTGACCAGAAAGCAGACCGGAAGTCCTTTGAAAACGACCCTCGGGGTCAACTTCCGGACCCGCCACCATCACTTCAGGCCGCGGGCTATTCTCGCCATGAACCAGCTCGCGCACCGGAAGTGCGTCATCACCCCTTCCCGCGCTACTATTGGCCTCGCGGTCAGTAGCACCACCCCTCCTCCTGCGGGAAGACGGCGTTCTCTTATTCACGGCCGCCATTCCCGAACTGTCAGATGCCATGCCGCCGGCCGACACTGCACCGCTGCCCACAGCGGCAGCCAAGCTGGCTTGACTCTCATATACCCTAGTCCCCTTACCCTGAGACCGGCTTGCAGCAGTGGCAGCCGACAACACAACTGACGGCGTGCCCTGCTTGCAACCACCGGCTGGGATCACTGGGGACTGTACAGGTAAGTCCATTTTTCCTTTGCTTACTATCCTAGCAAGCTGCACCACTGGTATCTTCTTAACAACACTCCTGTCTTTAATGTCCTTTTGCTGCCTCCTTCCCACTTCACCGGGGTCTAACCTGCCCTCTGGGGACACAGCCTCATTCATAGGCTGGCAACCCTTAGGCTTACCTGACCCCTCTGCAGGATTAGTGGAGTTAGCAGGGCTAGCAGTCTTTTCACCAGGAATGCTCTTCACATTTTCAGCCTTCACAGCACTCTCTCTCTCCAAAACTGTTTCTTTACACACCGCTGGCTTTCTTTCCACCACAGTCTTTCCCTCTGGTTTGTCACTGGCCACCTTTCTTTCCACCACACTTTCCTTTTCTTCATGGCTGGCTTCCACAGAGGGACCCGCCATTTCCTCCTCCTGCGTTGTGTTCGGGGCTGGATACAGTCTACGGCGTCTCCCTGCCTGGGTCCCCTCGTCACACGCAATTCTCATCGCTTTGTCCACGTTAGATAGAAAGTCTTTCTCACCAGAAGCACTGTCAATCAGGTTGGATAACAGCTCACCCAATATGTTGCACTGCTTCTTCAATCCGTCTATCACCGTCTTATACTCCTGTCTCTTTACAACGCCTGATCTGTCTCTCCGGTTCCTTAGCTCCGCCAGGACCTTCATTTTCTCGCAGTAGCTGCGGGAAGCCTTTACAATTAAGCTTTTAGCTTTCTTTCTTCTGTCTGCAGATTTCTCCACATCCTCTCCTGGCTGTCTCAGAGACCAATCTGCAAGATCCAGCTGGTTCTCCAAAAACAACCTCTCCTCCTTGACGAGCTCCAGGAGCTTAGGGGCTCCACGTCCTTCATTAGGCTGAGAAACAGGCACCTGGCCTGGGCTGACTGAAGTCATCAGCTCCCTCTCTTTCTCCACCACTCTGGAAGTCCTCAGAGATCAGAGCACGCAGCCAGCACACACAAGCTCCTAACACTGACTGCAAGCTCTATTAAAAAAGAGCAAGATAGTTAGCTATATAGGTGGATATAGCGGTGTATACTGGGTTCAGGGCACGCAGACAGCACGCACAATCTCCTACAACTGACTGCAAGCTCTATTTAAAAAGAGCAAGATAGTTAGCTATATAGGTGGATATAGAGGTGTATACTGCGGTCAGGGCATGCAGACAACAACCACTACAGAAGAGCAAGAACGCAAAATTGTCCGATAACGATCGGTGTATACTGTGTTGAAGGTACACAGAACACCCGCTAACTCCTACAGACGCCAACACACTACACAAGGCCGCCGCGTTGGCGGCCTTATATAGTGTGGGGCGTGTACTACACAGCCTGAGCTATGATTGGCCACAGGCATCCTGCCTGTGGCCAATCATGGATCTCCTCGCTGCCAGCGCTGTGATTGGCCAAGCATGCGGGGTCACAGTGCATGCTTGGCCAATCATGAGCCAGCAATGCACTGCGATGGTGCAGTGCATTGTGGGCCGTGAGCGCCACAAGAATTTGGCGCGAACGGCCCATAACGTTCGGAATTCGCCGAACGGGCGAACAGCCGATGTTCGAGTCGAACGTATGTTCGACTCGAACACGAAGCTCATCCCTATTTATAAGCATGTTTTCCCCTAAACACATGCCATATATATGTAAATGTATTATTTGTCTTTCCCTTCTCAGTGACTTTGCTATATTTTCTGCCTCCTCCCTACCCCTCCCTCCCCTATTATATTTCACCCTCCCTTTTACCCCCCCCACGTATCCCTCTCCCCCTCCCCTTAAGCCTACTTGGGCTGACCATAGGGGCATAATTTGTGACCTCTTCATTTGTTCCTTTCCCACTCCACCCTTCCACCTTAACCCTGTGTTCGTGCAACTCATTTTTAATTTCATATTCATTATTACATACAGATCGCCCCTCACCTCCCTCCCCAATTCATTACCACCAAACATAGAGCCATCATACCCAAAACCCACCATCCTCTCATTTATAAACTTTACGTAACAAACCCCTCTCTCCACCCCAGCTCCAAAAAAAAAAAAGGTGGGGGGGTCGCCATATGTTACAGACCGTGGCTAAAAGTTGTTTATCAGCTACCACCCATTCACCTATAAATCCTTTTTGTTATCCTCCAGCCATTTTGTAGCCCCTTTAACTGTATCAAAAAAATAAGTTGTGCCTAAAGCCGTCATACGTAGGCGTGCTGGAAAAAGTACTGTGTATATGATTTTGTGGCTCCGCAGGCTGCGCTTAATTTCTATGAATTCTGCCCTGTGTTTTAGTAAATCCAGCGAATAATCTGGATGTAAAGAAATCCTGGCTCCGTTATAAAAAATTTCCCCCATTTCTCTATATTTCTGCATCAGGGCCACCTTATCCTTGTAGTTAAACATTTTCATTATTACTGGTCTGGGGAGGCCTCCTGGTACAGGTGTTCTAGTAGGCAATCTATGAGCTCTCTCAATTGCAAAGAGACTTGAAAATGTCTCTGTCCCAAATATTCCCTTAAGCCATTTTTCCATAAACTCTATAGGGTAAATACCCTCACTCTTCTCCGGTAAGCCCACCACCCTTGCATTGTTCCTACGCAGCCTATTTTCCATTTCGTCCATTTTAACTTTATAGGTGCCCAGTTGTTCTTGCATAGTTTTAAACTCCTGCTTCATTGGGTATAGGCTATCCTCCACTTGGCTTACTCTCTCCTCCAATGTGGTTGTCCTCTCAACTGTTTTTTGTAATTCTTGAATCATTAAAAATAGCTCTTCTTTAATGTCTTTTAATTGATCGCACAAACTGCTTAACGATCCTTTACAAACATTGACCGCGTACAGTACATCTTTTAATGTTGGTTCAGCATCAACTGATACATTTAAACCGGGAGCATTTTCAACCACATTTCCTGGGGTAGCCCCCTCTGGGGGTTTTTTACTTACAGTTTTTGTAGTAGATAGTCCCACCGACATTTGGCCCTGGCTCCTTCTATGTCCAGTTACTCCTGTCTGAGATTTTGCCTGAGCTTGCTGATTGTTCTTAGTTGACGATTGTGTTGGGGTGTGCACATACCTCTCTAATTTGGCCGCTGCTGCTGATGCCTGGTTCCCCTTCTCCTTTGCCGAATGGGTATTTTGGGAGCTTGTGCTTTCCTGGTGTGGCTATAGCTAAGAACTATATAAGAACACTATTAGACGGGGGCGTCACAGGGAGACAGCTTAAATTATCTCCTTCCGTGCAGGCACTAGTCCCCTCTCTTAGCTTATATTACTGCGGTCAAGCCAGCCGTGGTTTGCAAATGCACGGTCTAGCCAGCCGCCAAAAAAAAAAGGTGTGTGCGCCTATTACGATGAGTACGGTAGTGACAAAACACACACACACACACACAGAGCCTGCCCCAAGTTTACGGGGGTGGGGCTGCGAGGCCAGTCGGCACAACCCCTTCATGGCTCAGATCAGTCTCACTCTCTACAGCGGCTGTCACAGCCGAGCACAGTGAAGCCGCCTCCCCCCTCCCCCTGCATGCAGGATCCTTGTGCCGGGTCCCGGGTGTGCAGACTGGCTCGGATGCAAAGCCATTACCTTGGGCTCTCCGTGTGTGTTCTGAACGGGGGCTGTATTTTGTTAGGGGGGTCTGTGCACTGTAGGGAGGTTGTGTACTGGGGGTCTACACTGTAGGGGTCTGCACTATGGGGGGTCTACACTGTAGGGGTCTGCACTATGGGGGGGTCTACACTGTAGTGGTCTGCACTATGGGGGGTCTGCACTGTAGGGGTCTGCACTGTAGGGGTCTGCACTGTAGTGGGGGGTCTACACTGTAGGGGTCTGTACCATAGTGGGGGGTCTGCACTGTAGTGGGGGGTCTACACTGTAGGGGGTGGTCTACACTGTAGGGGGGTCTGCACTGTAGGGGTCTGCACTATGGGGGGTCTGCACTGTAGTGGGGGTCTACACTGTAGTGGGGGGTCTGCATTGTGGGGGGTCTGTGTAAAATGCAGGGAGTCCAGAACTGTTAGGGGGTGTCTGTAAGGGGGGTCAGGAGGTGCAGCAGGGAGCTGTGTAACGTAAAGGGGTCCAGAGGTGGAGTGTAATGCAAAGGGGTTCAGAGGTACAAGGGCTGTGTAATGTAAAGGGGTCCAGAGGTGTAGGCTGCTGTGTAATGTAAAGAGGTGCAGGGTGCCGTATAATGTAAAGGGGTCCAGAGGTGCAGGGTGCTGTATAATGTAAAGGGGTGCAGGGTGCAGTTTAATGTAAAGGGATCCAGAGGTACAAGGGCTGTGTAATGTAAAGAGCTCCAGAGGTGTAGGCTGCTGTGTAATGTGAAGGGGTCCAGAGTGCCATATAATGTAAAGGGGTCCAGAGGTACAAGGGCTGTGTAATGTAAAGGGGTCAAGAGGTGCAGGGTGCAGTGTAATGCAAATGGGTCCAGAGGTACAAGGGCTGTGTAATGTAAAGAGGTCCAGAGGTGTAGGCTGCTGTGTAATGTGAAGGGGTCCAGAGGTGCAGGGTGCTGTGTAATGTAAAGGGGTCCAGAGGTGCAGAGTGCTGTGTAATGTAAAGGGGTCCAGAGGTGCAGGGTGCTGTGTAATGTAAAGGGGTCCAGAGGTGCAGGGTGCTGTGTAATGTAAAGGGGTCCAGAGGTGCAGGGTGCCATATAATGTAAAGGGGTCCAGAGGTGCAGTTGTGGAGAGGGAGTACACAGTAGTGACAAAAAGATATTGAAGGATGCATGGGGGCACAATGTGATGTTTTTACATTTCAAGGTGGGGGGTGTCAGATATAGGATCCGCCCCGGGTGCCAAATGCTCTAGGTACGTCCCTGCGGTAATTTCAGTAACAGCAGAGAGAGAACTCGCTTTTAGAGTGCTTGAGTTGCCCCTGTCTGTCTGTCTTTATTTCTCTCTCTCTTTCTCTTGAATTCTTAATTATTCTTATTATTTCTCTCCCGCTCTCTTGCTTTCATTCTTTATTTTTTTCTTCTCTGTTTCTTTCTTTTTTCTCTTTCTCTCTCACTCTCTCTCTTTCAATTTTTATTTATCTCTCTTTCATTGTTTTCTGAAAACGTTTACAGCACAAGCGTTTATTTTTTTTAATTATCTTTCTCTTTTCTATCTTTATCCTTTTTTAACCACTTCCTTACTGGGCGCTTAACCACTTAACCACTTCAGCCCCCGACCAATTGTCAGCCTAAGGACCAGAGGTCTTTTTACAATTTCGCACTGCACTGCTTTAACTGGTAATTGTGCGGTCATGCAACGTTGTACCCAAACAACATTTTTTCTTCCCACAAATAGAGCTTTCTTTTGATGGTATTTGATTGCCTCTGCGATTTTTATTTTTTGCGATATAAATGGAAAAAGACCGAAAATTTCGAGAACAAAATATATTTTCTTCTTTTTGTTATAAGAAAAATCAAATAAACTAAATTTTAGTCATTCATTTAGGGCAAAAATTATTCAGCCACATGTCTTTAGTAAAAAAAATGTCAATAAGCGTATATTTATTGGTTTGCGCAAAAGTTATAGCGTCTACAATCTAGAGTACATTTTCTGGAATTTACACAGCTTTTAATTTATGACTGCCTATCTCATTTCTTGAGGTGCTAAAATGGCAGGGCAGTACAACCCCCCCCAAATGACCCCATTTTGGAAAGTAGACACCCCAAGGAAATTGCTGAGGGGCATGTTGAGCCCATTGAATATTTTTTTTTGTCCCAAGTGATTGAATAATGACACAAAAAAAAAAGTTTACAAAAAGTTGTCACTAAATGATATATTGCTCACACATGTCATAGTTATATGTGGAATTGCACCCAAAAAAATATATTCTGCTGCTTCTCCTGAGTACAGGGATACCACATATGTGGGACTTTTTGGGAGTCTAGCCGCGTACGGCACCCTGAAAACCAATCACTGCCTTCAGGATTTCTAAGGGTGCAAATTTTTGATTTCACTCCTCACTACCTATCACAGTTTCGAAGGCCATAAAATGCCAAAATAGCACAAACCCCCCCCCCCCCCCCCAAATGACCCATTTTTGGAAAGTAGACACCCCAAGCTATTTACTGAGAGGCATGTTGAGTACATGGAATATTTTAGATTTTGCCACAAGTTGCAGGAATATTACAATTTATTTTTATTTTTTTTGCACAAAGTTGTCACTAAATGATATATTGCTCACACATACTATGGGCATAAGTCAAATTACACCACAAAATAAATTTTGCTGCTTCTTCCGAGTACGGGGATACCACATGTGGGGGACTTTTTGGGAGCCTAGCCACGTACGGGACCCCGAAAACCAAGCACTGCCTTCCGGATTTAAATATAAAACGCTACCAAAAAAAACTGTTAGCGATCGCAGGGATCAGGCCTGACTCTGCGAACGCTGCAGTTATGTGTTTAGTGTTTTGTAAGTGACAGAGATCGATCGATACTGCACTTGGGTGGGCTGGGCGGAGGGGCAAAACGCAGGTGCTAGCAGGTATCTGGGCTGATCCCGCTAACAATGCGTTTTTTTGGAACCCTAAACTGCTGGGGACGCTAGTATAGATCTGATCAGATCAGATATTGATCTGTTCAGATTTTATACCACTACGGGAGGTTTATGCTTTGCCCGTGGGTGTTAGCGGTACTGGCACTAACCTAGCGCTGCCTGGGGCGACGCAGACCCTGACCCTAAAACCTAATTGATATCACCCGCTGGGTGATCGGGGGTTAAACCTTTATTGGGTAATAAATGGTGGGTGCCCTGATGCTATAAAAAGCAAACTAACTAATCAGAGTCACCCGTAACACTTATACTTAAGTTAAAATCTTTATTAGGTAGTATATGGGGGTCCCTGGCACTATATAAAAACCTGACGGGGAACCAAAATAACTAACTGGCTAACCAGCGTCACCAGTGACACTTATACGGTGATTGCTGGTTAAAGGGTTAACTAGGGGGCAATCAGGGGGTTAAAACCATTATTGGGTAGTATATGGGGGTACCTAGCGCTATAAAAACCTGGCGGTGAACCTAAAAAAATAACTAGCTACCTAACGGCACCAGTGACACTAATGCAGCGATCAGAAAAACGATCGCTTAGTGATACTGGCAAAAGGGGGTAAAAGGGTTAACTAGGGGCAATCAGGGGGTTAAAACCGTTATTGGGTAGTATATCGGGGTACCTAGCACTATAAAAACCCGGCGGTGAACCTAAAAAAATA
The DNA here is from genome assembly GCF_037356315.1 of Lithobates pipiens. Lineage (NCBI taxonomy): Eukaryota > Metazoa > Chordata > Amphibia > Anura > Ranidae > Lithobates > Lithobates pipiens. The sequence continues at coordinate 212,218,889 of NW_027507758.1, forward strand.
ACTAGCTACTTAGCGGCACCAGTAACACTAATGCAGTGATCAGAAAAACGATCGCTTAGTGACACTGGCAAAAGGGAGTGAAAGGGTTAACTAGGGGCAATCAGGGGGTTAAAACCATTATTGGGTAGTATATCGGGGTACCTAGCGCTATAAAAACCCGGCGGTGAACGTAAAAAAATAACTAGCTACTTAGCGGCACCAGTGACACTAATGCAGCGATCAGAAAAACGATCGCTTAGTGACACTGGCAAAAGGGGGTGAAAGGGTTAACTAGGGGCAATCAGGGGGTTAAAACCATTATTGGGTAGTATATCAGGGTACCTAGCGCTATAAAAACCCGGTGTTGAACCTAAAAAAATAACTAGCTACTTAGCGGCACCAGTGACACTAATGCAACGATCAGAAAAACGATCGCTTAGTGATACTGACAAAAGGGAGTGAAAGGGTTAACTAGGGGCAATCAGGGGGTTAAAACCGTTATTGGTAGTATATTGGGGTACCTAGCACTATAAAAACCCGGCGGTGAACCTATAAAAATAACTAGCTACTTAGCGGCACCAGTGACACTAATGCAGCGATCAGAAAAACGATCGCTTAGCGACACTGGCAAAAGGGAGTGAAAGGGTTAACTAGGGGCAATCAGGGGGTTAAAACCATTATTGGGTAGTATATCGGGGTACCTAGCGCTATAAAAACCCGGTGGTGAACCTAAAAAAATAACTAGCTACTTAGCGGCACCAGTGACACTAATGCAACGATCAGAAAAACGATTGCTTAGTGACACTGGCAAAAGGGGGTGAAAGGGTTAACTAGGGGCAATCAGGGGGTTAAAACCATTATTGGGTAGTATATCGGGGTACCTAGCGCTATAAAAACCTGGCGGTGAACCTAAAAAAATAACTAGCTACCTAACGGCACCAGTGACACTAATGCAGCGCTCAGAAAAACGATCGCTTAGTGATACTGGCAAAAGGGGGTGAACGGGTTAACTAGGGGCAATCAGGGGGTTAAAACCGTTATTGGGTAGTATATTGGGGTACCTAGCGCTATAAAAACCTGGAGGTGAACCTAAAAAAATAACTAGCTACTTAGCGGCACCAGTGACACTAATGCAGCGATCAGAAAAACGATCGCTTAGTGACACTGGCAAAAGGGAGTGAAAGGGTTAACTAGGGGCAATCAGGGGGTTAAAACCATTATTGGGTAGTATATCGGGGTACCTAGCGCTATAAAAACCCGGCGGTGAACCTAAAAAAATAACTAGCTACTTAGCGGCACCAGTGACACTAATGCAGCGATCAGAAAAACGATCGCTTAGTGACACTGGCAAAAGGGGGTGAAAGGGTTAACTAGGGGCAATCAGGGGGTTAAAACCATTATTGGGTAGTATATCAGGGTACCTAGCGCTATAAAAACCCGGTGTTGAACCTAAAAAAATAACTAGCTACTTAGCGGCACCAGTGACACTAATGCAACGATCAGAAAAACGATCGCTTAGTGACACTGGCAAAAGGGGGTGAAAGGGTCAACTAGGGGCAATCAGGGAGTTAAAACCATTATTGGGTAGTATATCGGGGTACCTAGCGCTATAAAAACCTGGCGGTGAACCTAAAAAAATAACTAGCTACCTAACGGCACCAGTGACACTAATGCAGCGATCAGAAAAACGATCGCTTAGTGATACTGACAAAAGGGAGTGAAAGGGTTAACTAGGGGCAATCAGGGGGTTAAAACCGTTATTGGTAGTATATTGGGGTACCTAGCACTATAAAAACCCGGCGGTGAACCTATAAAAATAACTAGCTACTTAGCGGCACCAGTGACACTAATGCAGCGATCAGAAAAACGATCGCTTAGCGACACTGGCAAAAGGGAGTGAAAGGGTTAACTAGGGGCAATCAGGGGGTTAAAACCATTATTGGGTAGTATATCGGGGTACCTAGCGCTATAAAAACCCGGTGGTGAACCTAAAAAAATAACTAGCTACTTAGCGGCACCAGTGACACTAATGCAACGATCAGAAAAACGATTGCTTAGTGACACTGGCAAAAGGGGGTGAAAGGGTTAACTAGGGGCAATCAGGGGGTTAAAACCATTATTGGGTAGTATATCGGGGTACCTAGCGCTATAAAAACCTGGCGGTGAACCTAAAAAAATAACTAGCTACCTAACGGCACCAGTGACACTAATGCAGCGCTCAGAAAAACGATCGCTTAGTGATACTGGCAAAAGGGGGTGAACGGGTTAACTAGGGGCAATCAGGGGGTTAAAACCGTTATTGGGTAGTATATTGGGGTACCTAGCGCTATAAAAACCTGGAGGTGAACCTAAAAAAAATAACTAGCTACTTAGCGGCACCAGTGACACTAATGCAGCGATCAGAAAAACAATCGCTTAGTGACACTGGCAAAAGGGGGTGAAAGGGTTAACTAGGGGCAATCAGGGGGTTAAAACCATTATTGGGTAGTATATCGGGGTACCTAGCGCTATAGAAACCTGGCGGTGGGGGGCGTGGCTTGGTGCCTGAAGAAGATGGACGCCTGAATCGCTTCTCCCGTTCCCAGAGGTCCAGCATTCTATCGCTACACTCAAACATAAGAAGGGGGGAGGGGGGCGCTATCTATAATAAAGCTACCTGTGTCTACTTACAAACCATAAATAACACAATACATAATAATACAGTACAAACAAATGTGCAAATAGTGCCGAATAATAAAGTGCATAAAAGTATCCGTAATAAAGTGCAAGGAAATGTATATCAATATATTGAATGATATCAAAAAATCAATCCATGCAAATAGTGCAAATAAGTGTACACAGCAAAAATAAGCATACCAAAATTTAAAACAAATGTTCAAAGAAACGTGTAAAACAAAGTCCACTCAAATAATGTGCAATCCGTCCAAAAGGCTAGTATTAAACCGTGCAATGTGAATAGATAAAGTGCAATCTACATCCTTCTTCCAGGCTTCAGTGCTCAACATGCACCCCTCATTTCCCCCAGCCTCTTACCTCAAATACAGGTCCTTATGGACTGGATGCCGCTTAGGGGGTGGTTGGTAGAACAATCTTCCACCTCTTAACAGTATAACTTCGGGACCCAGACAGCGTTCATCCACTATCAGCCCTCCAGATTCATATACAAAAGAGTAAGGGGGGCCGCCAATGTGTAGTACCGTTAAAACACTTTATTAATAAAATGATCCACACTTACATTAAAGTTTCGAAATACAGATGTAAACACCGATGCTTCCGGTCTCGGCTGCGACCGGAAGTGACGATCGACACCTAGACTCCTTCCTGACGTGTTGCGTCACATATCACGTGACTTTCCATAAGGACCTGTATTTGAGGTGAGAGGCTGGGGGAAATGAGGGGTGCATGTTGAGCACTGAAGCCTGGAAGAAGGATGTAGATTGCACTTTATCTATTCACATTGCACGGTTTAATACTAGCCGTTTGGACGGATTGCACATTATTTGAGTGGACTTTGTTTTACACGTTTCACTGGATATATACAATTTTTATTGTTCCAATTTGTTTTCTTTGAACATTTGTTTTAAATTTTGGTATGCTTATTTTTGATGTGTACACTTATTTGCATTATTTGCATGGATTGATTTTTTGATATCATTCAATATATTGATATACATTTCCTTGCACTTTATTACGGATACTTTTATGCACTTTATTATTCGGCACTATTTGCACATTTGTTTGTACTGTATTATTATGTATTGTGTTATTTATGGTTTGTAAGTAGACACAGGTAGCTTTATTATAGATAGCGCCACATAAAACACCCCCCTCCCCCCTTCTTATGTTTGAGTGTAGAGAACACTTTGTTATGTGAGCAGCTTTCTAGAATTTTTATTTAGTCCTTCTGGCTAGGTTGTGCGCAACAGTATTAATTTATTTCACATATTCTATCGCTACGACACCCTAACTAACCCAAATCATGGGGAGAACACAGCAAAACACTCCCCCAACGAGCACCCGAAAACCCAGGAGCCAAGAAGCCCCGCAAAGCCAGCACATACCCGAGATATTTCGGGCTAAATCCAGGAGCATCGCGCCAGATCCTCAGGCTGCGGTACATGAGGCCCCCTCAACCAACAGGCCTCCACATAGATCGAGAAGCCATAGCCGTAGCCCCCAAGCCCCTACCGCAGCCCTTTCGGCGTCTCCAGCCCTGAGCATAGCGGATCTGCGAGCGGTAGCGGCGGATATTAAAACCACACTTTCCGCGGCCATATCTGAGCTCCGGGCGGACTTCCACGCGATGGCTATACGGGTGGAAGAAGTAGAAGAAGCGCAGGCCCGCCAAGACAACGCTCTCTGTCATGTCCAACAAATATCGGAATCACATGCGGTTCACCTCAGGGAGATCAACTGCCATTTAGAGGACCTCGACAACCGCTGGAGATGCCGCAACCTGAGGGTAAGAGGCCTCCCTGAATATTTCAAACCACAACAACTAACCCGTGAAGTGTCTCGGATCTTTAATGACCTATTGGAGAGACCACCGGACACAGTGATTATATTTGAATGAATACACAGGGCCCTCCGCCCCAGAGGAAGAGAAGCAGAACCACCGAGAGATTTTATTTGCTGCCTCACAGACTTTCTCGTTAAGGAAGAAATAATGAGAAAAGATAGAGGAAGAGGCAGGATAATGCACCACGGAGTTGAAATAAAAATCTTCCAGGACCTGTCCTCCATCACCCTTCAAAGGAGACGGGAACTGAAGCCGTTACTGGACGTCCTTCGGACAAGAGCTATACCTTACCGCTGGAAATACCCGTTCTGCCTTTCAGCATCAGCCAACGGCTACACAGTGAATCTCCAAGTGCCTGAGGATTTGGATCATTTCTGTCCTGCTCTTAACCTGCCCTCAGTAGATGTTCCGGACTGGTATAGTGACTTTCGCTTACCTACCATACACAGGGCTCTCTCAATGTATGGTATAGCTGAAGCTGGAAATTACAACATCGGCCGCCGTCGTCGATCACATCTGCCACCTACATCTCCGCGCCCTTCCGGTAACCTACGGAACCTCAGCCCTTCGGCTTCTCCGGACTACAGGAGACAAAGGCGTTCGTAAACCGTCTTAGGAAGCTACATCACACAATGTTGGCATGATCTACTCAGACTTCCGTGACACCTCCGACACTTGTCGTCCACCCTACAGATGCCAGTGACCCGCATCCTTCTTCCTGACTGCCTTAACGAATTTGTCAACTCAGCGCTCAGTATCCGAATATGGAGCCCCTACAACAACCTTAACTCCCTCACACAACCCGGGATACAGAACTTTACGAGGGCCTCTACCACAAACTTCGACATGATCAGTGAGTAAACCCCTTGGCTCCCCATCAGATTACCCACCCTCATACTAATGAGGCAAACTATCCCCTCAGTCTCCCGCCGAACGTGGGCTAGTCGTTCGGTTAAGTGTACTCTGTGGTGCCAGCTGCCCTTTACACTGATCGCAGTGGACTACTCAGCTAACGGTCGTAGAACTTTATAAGAGTGACTAGACATATTGCCACCACAACCTTTTCTTTCGCCCTTTGCCTCGATATTTTCCCCTCTACATGAATCTCCCTCCTCTGAACTTAAATTGGCCATTATTTAGTTGTTATACTAGGGGTACTCGGTCTCTCTCTCCTCCACGCACTACGAATTCTAATGTACCCCTACCTCAATATTCCTAAAGCATCAATCTTACACCAGGTTTTTCTATTGTGGCAGCAGGCAGGTAAAATCACCTGGTTGTATTCAGGATGGGAAATATGTGTGTCCTAGATTCAGGCTTTATGCAGACTTTTACAATTAGAGGGGAAGAGTTAATGAGCCCAGCTGAAGTAAGTGGGCTCATTAAGACCTCTACAAAAAACCCCAGCATGCATAGGGAGATGCTCCATCCTGGAACCAGTTTTGTGTTGTATAGACTGGGGAGTGTGTCACCTGTACTGTGCGGTGAGTTAACGCCTGTGTGGCAAACCCCTACAATATAGACAGGGACTGGGGCAGCACAAGGCTGCACCCAGTTGTTAGACAGGGAGTCTACGTGTGTAGTTAGAGGTCAAGCTGACCAGGATTTATTTTCTTGTTTTATTTTGTTTGGCTGTTATATGTATCACTGCATGTAGCCTAAATAAACTGGACCTTTTGTTTTTTGCACCTACACCGCTGTCTGCTGTGCCTGACTTTGTGTTGTGAACCCATCCAGGGGGTCACACACACCCGCTACCGAGCGAACCCCTCACACTATGTACACCTGAACACCCAGGGAAGTATTCCCTCTTTCTGGAAAATTATCTCACCGGCTCTCCCATTCGGGGAGTACCTAGAATCATCGACCCTACTTCCTTTATTCAGAGACCGAGTGCCCCTAGGCTCCATGTTATATATCCTATGTTACATTTTGTTTTTCTTTTCTTCTTCTTAATTCTAATTCAAATGCCTTCTAATGTTTTATTCCGGGTCACTGTTTCCTACAACTCTCCCAAGTGACGTAGGTGTGCGAAAATAGTGATGTTTCGTGACTTGGAATAGTGCTAACGACAAGTTGTTTATGTTATTCGCCGTACAATTTTGATACGGCAATGTTTACAGGTTTAAAGGTTGCCTCATTCAGTTCAAGCTTTCTAGTTCACCATCCTCTCCCGCGCCTTTATTAATATTTGTAAGGCTAATCCACTAACAAGACGTACACCGGACAGTGATATCTTTGTACCATGCCCATGCTGTCCTACCCACAAATTCGAGACCCATGTTGTTACCCCAACTTGTTCTCCATGTATGCTTTACTTGCATCGATACTACACATTTCCTCCCCCCATCACCCATTCTACTCTGTTAGACCGTTGTATACATTGACTTTTTTACCTAACGGGAACTCAGAAACCAATTTGTTTCAACTTCGACACCAATCACCCTCACCCACAGGGTTCTTATTTAAGATTTCCCTGACCCACACTGGATCGACCCCTGTCGGATGTAACTAGTGGAGTTACTCCGACCCCAGTTATAGTACATTTCATTCGGCTGTGTACCTTCCCGAATACACGGTCAGACCTACTTTAGCTCTAGTACAGCTCCCTATCACATCCATCTCTCTCCTTCCCTCCTCATCACCCCCCTTACCTCCGCTCACCCCCCTCCCCCCCGCTGTTCTCTGTGCACACTGCCTACTACTAGGTACACATATCAACCTACCACAATGACTCCACCTCCCACGGCTTTTACACATCCAAAGCTTAAAATTGTTTCTCTAAACATAAAGGGCCTAAACACACCCGAAAAACTAAAACAAACGCTGATCCACGCGAAAAGCCTGAAAGCAGATGTAATATTTCTACAAGAGACGCACTTCAGCACCCAAAATACACAGAAATTCTCCAATGTTCACTACCCACACGGCTATCATGCTACAACACCGAACTCTAAATCTAAAGGCGTATCAATACTACTATCTAAACATGTACCCCTGCAAATCACAGATACTCTATACGATGAAAATGGTAGATACATCTTTCTCAAAGGCACGTGGTGCAGCAAACCAATAACCCTCGCTAATATCTACAGCCCTAACAAAGCACAAGTGCCTTTCTTCCGGGAAATCTTTAACCAACTACTCACTTTCCAATCAGGCATACTACTACTAGGTGGGGACTTCAACGCCCTTTTAAACCCTCTCTTGGACACCTCGACAGGCACTTCTCACCTTCCATACAGGGCCCTTCGCCAAATAAAACTACTCCTCCAACAACTTGTTGACTATTATTTATGATTATGTGCATACACCTCAATCATTGTAGTAGTATGGACATATACATATCTAGATCTGAGAGATCTTGTACAAAAGAGGTAGTTCAATCAGCAATACACATTTATTTATAGGGTTACATAATATATACAAATTACACACCAGACAGTATTTACATCACAATATACAGTGTAGGTCCCCTGGCTTACATGATATTTACAAATTACTCACAGAACCATATTTACAATACAATATAAGGTGCAAGTTCAGAGTTAGATTACCTGTTAACTTCAGGTCAGCCCATGGTGACCCCCGTGTGTTCCCGCACCAGAGTGTGTTGGCTTGCTCACAAAGCATTATATCCCCCCTTACTTTCTGTATTGTGGCTAATATAATTCTCCCTAATTGGTCACTGTACCTAGTAAATGTATATTGGGAACAGCCTGATTGGATGAGTCAAAGAAAGCTGTTGTTTACTTCCCAGGCGAGATGTTATCTGGGAAAAACAAAAGGCCCAGCTTTGAAGTTGAACTAATTACAGTAACACCAACACAACACTCAATAATTTAAATATATATTTCCCTCTAAGGGAAATATATTTCTAATTACAATATTGTACAGGTATTAATGGAGATTTAACATAAACTCATAAGGCTACAGATGGCCCCTTGTGGCCAGTTGAGAATATGAGACTCGGCCACACATAGAATAATGGTTTATGTGCAATCTTCTTTAATATTTGGAACGTTTGGCTTTGCCCTCTGAAATGAAATAAAAACTCTTTGAGAAGGAATAAAAACTTTTAAACTCTCCATCTCTACAGTTTACATTTCTGGATCCCAGTATCGGTAGTCCTCACTTGTTCTGAATGTAATAAGTCCATAATAAAAATCATAGGATACAAAACACAATAAAAAAAACAAGAGGGATAAAAAAAAAACATGAGGATCCTTGTTCTCAACCGTCCAATAATGATAGTGCGAAAGTCAATAATGTCAATCTGGTCATGTTGCCCTTGCTTCTGGGACAGCCTCCCATGGTGATTCCCGTTGGATACCGCATACAGTAATGGCCTTTGGACCAGCTTTCCCGGCTAAGATTATACTTTGTTAATGTGGACAGAGGTAGAGAAAGAAAACCACAAGTACATTTGAGACACATGCATTCAAATTAATGCTTGTCTGGTAAGTCTGAGCAGTTAGGACCTTTTATTAGAATTACCATAGATATACTGCGACATGCTAATGAGACCCCTTTCTCAGTGACATGTGTAACAATTTGGTTACGCCCTTCAGCCAGGTGTCTGATTTCCATCCCCCATCTTTCTTTCTCCATGGTCATATGCCTGCAAGTAACTCTGCTCTGGCTTCTGCTGAATACCACTGTGTGTCTGTGTATGACCCTTCAAGTGTCCAGGGGGCTCTTGTTGCCATCGCAACTCACCACTAACTCCTTTTACTGAAGCTATGTTCGGTGCTGGTCCCAAACATTGGGCATACAGCTCCGTCCTTGGCTACCATGTGTAGCTACTGCACGAGCCCTGCCTTTAGCAGGCTACGGAAGAGGTCATCACTTTAAGAGTACTCATTGCAGATTAGGTAGTGTCGCCTACGCAGACAAAAATAACTTGATTTCAGAATACAGATAGGTGTGATGTCACCAGTCACTAGTGGCTTCAGGAAAAATCTAACTAAAATACTCTTAAGTACAAATGTACTATACTCCCTGCTATTTGCCAATCACTATGAGTCTCACCAGTCCCAGTATATCTATATGATATTCACGCAATGCTCTTTGAACTTATTATGGCACAAAAAGAAAGAAATGAACATTAAAAAAAATGATCAATGACCACATCTGATGACTGCCCAACATTAGAACTGTAGAGAGGATTGTATGTCACATATACACAGAAAATAGTCACATGGCTGTTGCTAAAGCCTTATGTTACTATTGTCATGATAATAGCTACAATGACCTAAATTTATATAAAACAATTATCCAATGTCATAAGAGAAAAACAAAAACTGTTGGATACTCGACCCATCCCCAAAATGATAAAGGGAAGCTTTTAATATTCTATATCAACATTTGTAATTGCTTTAGATGTTCTCCATATAATGTTCCCCATACTCCCCTCTTTTTTTTTTTTTTTATTTCACCATAGGCAAGCCAAACTGAAGAATCACCAAAAAAAATAAATACATAAGGTGATATGGGAAAGAAAGAAAAATAGTTTTCCTTAAGAGAAAAAGGAGAAGAAAAAAATATTCTATATCAACATTTGTAATTGCTTTAAATGTTCTCCATATAATGTTCCCCATACTCCCCTCTTGTTTTATTTTTATTTTTATTTCACCATAGGCAAGCCAAACTGAAGAATCACCAAAAAAAATAAATACATAAGGTGATATGGGAAAGAAAGAAAAATAGTTTTCCTTAAGAGAAAAAGGAGAAGAAAAAAAACAAAAACAAAAAAAAATAAAAAATAAAAAAACTATTCAGATTGAATGCTGTCCCAACCTTTAACTTGTTAAAAAGCCTTGAATCTGTAATTTTGTTAAACAAAATGACTGAAACTGCCTTCAAACATTGTGCAACACCCTCTCTCGGTGGTGATTAACATATTAATTGACTCTCAGTGCAAATCCATTTGCAAGTCAAGCAGGCCACAAAAATTTGTATTAGAGAGAGCAGGACCTCTGTTTATTGACACAGACCGCCCCCAAAACAGTTTTTAGAATTTAGTTAGGCCTGACTGTAATTAATTCCATTCAAGGCTTCTCCTTAAAACCAACATAAAATTATGTTTTGAGGTCCTCATCTGTGTTTCACAATACTTTGCCCCGTCTGGGTCCAATCAACCATCCTTGTTTGGGCAGTTACCCTAAAATACAAAACGTAAAAATCATTAATAACACCTCACTGTACTTCTCTGAGAGGTTCATAATGGTCTACAATAGTAGTGGATGCTTGGAACAGACTTCCAGCCAAGGTAATGAGTCCAACCGTAAGTACAGTCAAAAATTTCCAGGACCCACCCCCATATCTATACTCTGACAGACCAAAAATTATGGAAAAACTGGGAGGGTTTGTAAATACTTAAATTCTAAAATGACAACATGTAGATTTATAACATTCACACATATTAGCATCACATGAGTTAATTTGGAAGGAAAAACAAAACAAAACACAAGACCTACTGAATCCATAAGATGCCACAAGGTGCAAAGTAATGTATCATGTAGTTTCCGAGTGTCAGAGTGAATGAACCTTCACTCTAAGCCACAGGAAAGGAGAAAAAAAAAATCAACACAACATCCCTACAGTTCCTCATAGTTATAGGGATTGAGATTTCATATTTGTGCACAGGTTATTTATTCTTGTACATTTAAACTTGTAAAAAAAAATTATAAATTTAAACTGATACCAGTATTGAGCTCATTTCCAATGAAAAAAATTTTTTATAAAATAATCATAAACAGTACAACGCATGCGCATTAGTGTGATCACACTTATTCATGGCCATAAAGCAATGTTGAATACACCCCAAAAAAAAAAAAATCTTTGTTTACACATGGACGGTTCATACCCATGCATTCCATCACTCAAACATACACATTCATTTCGATTGCATCCCATACATCCTGGATAGCACGTTGGTAATTGCAAATTAATTGTTATGTGTTTCTGCAAACGGGAGAGAGAGAAAAAAAAAAACAACAACCAAGAACACCAACCCAAAACAAAAAATAAAAATAAACTGAAGCAAGAGTAAGTTTCTGTACTAAGCAACACTTGTACCCTATACCTTTGAATATTTATGGCAGTCTTCTGATCCTTTGGGGAAGATAAACACCTATATTACTAATAACCATGTTTGAATACCTAGCCTAATATACATTACCTTAGGTGTATGTATTTATGTATATACATCTATATTGATACACCTGCTTAACATGTAAATACTTTTTCATGAGCTCCCTGCACCTGGAAAATATAACTTATACAAAAGTTATTACCCTTTTCCCTTTCTTTGGCACAAAGAAAGCAAACGCTACCACATTGTTACATTTACATATTTATATTGGTATATGTTCACTGACATCCGCACTTGGATCTGGTGAAAATAAATTACTCAGATCATAGACATCTGAATGACACATTAGATCTGGTATTTCTTTCACTGTTTCTACATTGCTTATATTTAAGTTTTGTTCCCCGTAAGGGGAAGTCCTAACAGATAATATAGATAGGTTGGGCCTCCCTCCTGTATTTTCTGTTTGAATGGAATAGACGGTTTTCTGTGGGGTCTTAACAATTTGATCAAAAGATTGTTTTATTTCTTTCAGTTCTTTATTACACTGTACCACATCTGCATGGCATGCTTCATGTTTTTCCTTAAGAACATGTTGTGATGTTTCCATTATTTTATTGGTATTTTCCCAATTATGAATATGTGACTTCAGTAGCTCAATCTAATTTTCAAGAGAGGTAATTTTGGTTATTAACGTAAGTTCTTTCAGAACTGATCTCCTGTGCTGTAATCTGAGATCGCTTTCCATGGTATTTACATTCAAAGGGGAGCATGAGGCTATTTGCCTTTGACTAGTAACTGTGGAGCCATGCCTATAGATCTTATCTTTGGAGGCATTGTAATTGTAATGATGTCTCTTTCTGTTTGAAAAGGTGGCCAATTCTCCTGTAGTGTGACTTGCTAAACAGGTATTGTTTGTACTCTGGTGATAAATCTTTGATTTCACAGAATTAGACCTTCTGGCTACATGAAAATAATTGTGCATACAATCCATGATACATTGATATGAATCTTTAAGAGGATTTATAAAAAATCCACATTGAATTTTAAATTTTGGATGGGCATTAGATATTAGGAGGGTTTTGTACTCTGGGTCCTCTCTGTGTACATTTCTCCGTTTGCCTACATAGTAAACTGACCATAGCCTGTTTGCATAAAGAAGCGGATTCTCATTATTTTCCTGTTTTGTTCTAAACGCTGCTATTAAGCCTAGGTCAAAGGGATATAATATTTTTAGCAGTTCATCTACAGTTTCATTGTAATCTGCTCTTCCTTCTTTAACATGGTCTGGTAAGGAAGACCATGTGTCTAAGTTAACTGTTAATAGTAAAACTTTAACCTGATCTCTGGAGTTGGCAACTCCCAGCAATTTACATCGTTGCGTGACATTATCTGCATGAAATGTTATGTGCACTCCTGGCAATAGTTTTCCAATATTGTTAGCTACAAGTAGCACATTTTCTAAAGACTGTCTGTCCTCCCTATCCATCTTTTGTGCTGTACTCTCAATTCCTGTTACATGCACTTCATCCACTGCAGGAACCATCTTTCAAACCTTTTTTTTTTTTTAATCTTCATGCATATAAACATTGGGCAACAGCTCTTTTCATCTCCTTCTAATGTATCTGGACTCTTCATGTACAAATTCTATATTATATTTAGCTTTTAACATAAGTGATGTGTTCCTTAGTATACTAACAGTAGGCTTCCTAATGATTACACACTGTACAACACAGCTATTTTTTATAGCCCATTTCTATATTGAGCACATAGAGCACCCAATGTTACTTTTTAGCCTTCAGATGAAAAACCCTTTCATAGTGTGCCTTTTGTAGATATTGCAACCCCTTGAGATATTGCTGAAAGAGACCACCAATTTTTCCTGTCCCTTCGTGGTCGCCATTTGTTGACTATTATTTATGATTATGTGCATACACCTCAATCATTGTAGTAGTATGGACATATACATATCTAGATCTGAGAGGTCTTGTACAAAAGAGGTAGTTCAATCAGCAATACACATTTATTTATAGGGTTACATAATATATACAAATTACACACCAGACAGTATTTACATCTCAATATACAGTGTAGGTCCCCTGGCTTACATGATATTTACAAATTACTCACAGAACCATATTTACAATACAATATAAGGTGCAAGTTCAGAGTTAGATTACCTGTTAACTTCAGGTCAGCCCATGGTGACTCCCGTGTGTTCCCACACCAGAGTGAGTTGGCTTGCTCACAAAGCATTATATCCCCCCCTACTTTCTGTAGTGTGGCTAATATAATTCTCCCTAATTGGTCACTGTACCTAGTAAATGTATATTGTGAACAGCCTGATTGGATGAGTCAAAGAAAGCTGTTGTTTACTTCCCAGGTGAGATGTTATCTGGGAAAAACAAAAGGCCCAGCTTTGAAGTTGAACTAATTACAGTAACACCAACACAACACTCAATAATTTAAATATATATTTCCCTCTAAGGGAAATATATTTCTAATTACAATATTGTACAGGTATTAATGGAGATTTAACATAAACTCATAAGGCTACAAACTCTTTCTGGAAAACAGAGGAACGCCGCGCTTGACAAAAGAAATTAAACAAAAAACTAAAAAAAGGAGCAGCAACCCAAATGTTATACTACATTTGGCATAAGAGAAAAAAGGAGTGGGTTGCGCTACAAAAAATAACTGAACTAAAAAAATTAAAATTAAAAAAATATACCCATGTGAAACAACTCACAAAAAAGTTTGAACTTAGTGGTGTATTTGTCGCATGCCAGAAAGGGATTAGAATGCGACAAAAAAAGACTATCTAATAAAGATAGAAAATACTAAGTCAGTGAAAATAGCAGATACTTCTTAGTGTGGTTATACAAAGAATACCCTTAATAGGAGTGAGTAATCAAATAAATGTGGAATAATGCAAGCAAAACTCTGCTAACAAAACCCAAACGTATAAAAAGAATATATTACACCAATGATACCTAAAGATTGAAATCGTATTGGGTATCAGAAAGTATATGTGGTGAAAATAAAAAATACCTTAAGTAATATTCATATAAGGTGAACCTGCAAAAAAAAAAACAATATAACATCCAAAAATCTGTTGTCTTAAAACAATAGTGAAACAATGTGACATCCAATGGTCCGTTATCTCATAACATTAGTGAAACATGAATATGGAAATTGTTTGAGAACATAATAAGAATGGAACAATGTTCAAAAAGTCCATATACAGTCTCTATTTGCAAGGTTTCCCACAGTGAAGTAGTGACAGTAGAAATATCCAACACGAACGTGACTTGTGCTCAGCCTCCACCAATGATATTATTGCCGCTTACCAGAAACGAATGGTTCCTTATTACAGAGAACCATATAAAGCAGTTGACTAATTCCCCAGTCCAGGGTCTACACGGATGAAATGTAAGGGACTTCAGAGCCCGCTCGTCTCTCGATACACTCCCGTTCGTGGATTTACATAAAAGGCAATGAGACTCACAATAGTGTAAAACCCAAATATAACTTTAATCGAACGTAAGAGACAAATGCGCACTTACAGAAATGAAGATTAAAACGATCGTTACAGCAAAACCGAGCCGGCCGGTCTCGGTTAGCGCCCGTTACACCGAAAACATACAACACGAGATGGTGGCGTCAGGACGTCGCTCCTCCTCCCTACGCGTTTCGTCACGATAGGAAAAACTTTATGCTTTCCCAAAAGCAATACTATGAATTCGGCAATAAAAGCAGTAGCCTCCTCGCCAGAGCCCTCCACTCCAGACGCACGAAACACACTGTTCATAACCTGTGCTCTCCCTCAGGGGATGCTTATACGAAGAATACAGAGATTGCTAGGGAATTGTACAACATCAATGAAACACATAAACCCCCCCCCCATCCTAATCAATCCAGACTCTTTAACATTGAGACATTCTTGCACAAACACTATCCCAAACTCCAGACCACAGATATACTGCAGGAAATTGATCAGCCTATCTCACAATTAGAATTAGAATCACTCAAACAAACCAAATCTGGCAAAAGTCCAGGCCCGGACAGGCTATCTTCAGTATACTACAAAACCTTCTCTGACATCCCACAACACCCTTTCAGGAAAGCTTTCAATTCTCTATCCAACACTGGCTCCCTCAATTCTGACATGCTCGAAGCCCACATCGTAGTTATTCCTAAAGATGACAAAGATCACACACAAGTTGCCAATTATAGACCCATATCTCTATTGAATGTGGACATTAAAATCTTCGCTAAAATACAGACTCCTTCCCCTCTTACCCACACTCATCCAGAACGATCAGGTAGGGTTTGTCCCTGGCCGAGAGGCCAGGGACAATACCATTAAAGCCATCAACATACATCACCTCATTACCAACTCTAAACAAAAGGGATTCTTCCTGTCCCTAGACGCGGAGAAGGCATTCGACAGGGTAGCATGGGATTACATGCAAGCTGTACTACACACCATTGGCCTCGGACCCAGATTAACTACCTTTATTCAGTCCCTTTACAACGAACCGACTGCCAAGGTCAGAGTCAACAATACCCTGTCGAATGCCTTCCCCATACGTAATGGAACCAGACAGGGATGCCCTTTATCCCCTATCCTCTTCATACTCACCTTAGAACCCCTATTGAATAGCCTGCGACAAAACCCTGACATAAAAGGTATCCTAACCAAAGCTAAAGAATACAAACTTGCCGCACTTACGGATGACATTTTACTATTCCTTTCGCAACCATACACAACAATTCCGAACCTCTTGCAAGAATTTCGGAATTTTAGCCTACTATCCAACCTCAAAATAAACTTTGCCAAGTCGTATGCCCTTAACATTTCCCTCCCCCCAGATGATGTCACCCATTGTAAAGCCAATTTCCCTTTTCACTGGCAGGATGAACACATAACTTACCTCGGTATAAAAATTACAACAGACCTAAAGAATCTTTATGCACGGAACTACTTAACCTTGTTGCAACAACTCACGGTTGATCTAAAACAATGGGACAAACTAATCTTTTCCTGGTTTCGTAGAGCCACTATACTGAAAATGAATGTACTCCCAAGAATCCTTTACACCTTACAAACGCTACCGATACACCTCCCCCAAACCCTATTCCGATCTTATAGAAGCTTGTGCACCAGATTCCTATGGGGCCCCCACAGACCCAGAATAAACTATGACCAATTGTCCTTTCCCAAACATCTAGGCGGCATAGGACTACCGGATCTCCCCAACTACTATATGGCTGTACACTTGACGAGGATCGTAGACTGGAATATCCATGAGACCAATAAAGACTGGGTTCACTTAGAATCCTCATTTGAACCCCGATTTGCCCCCAGGAATGCACCAAACTTTCCTTCAACCACATTGGTCACAACCACAAATTCTTTTGCAACACTTCTACAAAAACGGAATACCACTGACACCTACCCAACTGGCTACCACTATGCAGAGACCCCCTATACCTACCTGGACGTTTCAACAGATATCCCACTATCTACACTCCGTGAATAAAAAGACAGACTATTCCCGACAACTAAGTCCCTTTGAGATCCTTTGCTCGTCAACTGCACCCCAGTCACATCTCATCTCCCAGACACACTCTCTATTGTTCCGAGACCGCGACCCCACTACTTCCATATTTTGCACTAGGTGGGAGAAAGATTTAAATGTCACATTCACAGCAGAAGACTGGGAAAAAATCTACTTCAACATCCATAAAGGTTCCATTAACGTATCCACCCAAGAAAATGGGTTCAAGGTACTTTCACGATGGTACAGAACACCAGACAAACTACATAAGTGGAACCCATCTACCCCAGAATGTTGTTGGCAATGCCACCAGAGTAGGGGTACGCTACTTCACATTTGGTGGTCTTGTCCCGTGCTCCAACCCTTTTGGAAGTCGATACATAGGCTGATTAAGACCATAACGACTTACGAATTACCTTATACACCAGCTCAATTTCTGCTACACCACACTACTCTACCACAAACATCCTATCGTAAATCAATCACGATCCATTTGATAAATGCAGCCAAACAATGCATACCGATCCACTGGAAATCCCAGACCATCCCCTCTATTACGGATTGGCTCCACAGGATACATAGAATTTCAGAAATGGAGGAATTAATTCACATAGCGAAAGACACCCCTGATAAATATAACGCAAAATGGCCATGCTGGAAATACTTTAAAACTACACCCGAATATGCCTGCATACAATGACATACAGCGTAATGTATTCTACCTCATACTGGCATCGGCTGTTTATCGGACAGCACCGCTAATACCTACATGCACTTGTCCCACCCTTTTCGATCCTGGACACAATGTTGTACTGAGACATACCACAAACCCAAACTTTAACTGACCCCATTTTTCAAGACATATACCACAAAAAGCTATGGCTTGCTACATAGCACTGTACATCATGATATGCCCCATCCTTTGCACAGAGAACAACAATCACTAGACTCGCCATGCACCCCCTTCCCGACCCTCACCTCCCCTCTGTTCCCCCCTCTCCCTCTTCCCCAATCTCTCCCTTGCTACGGCTTTTACTTTATATTCCACACATTACGTATGGACAGCTCCCCCCCTCCTCCCACTAATAATTAGGTTCTGTCCCTTGAGTATGGTTTAATGGGCACATTGACCAGTAGATTCGCTCTGGTTCTAACAACCTATATTGACAGAACTGTATTATACCATTATGTATGTTACCCCACAGGGTTTTTACTGTTACTGCTAAACTACTGTGTATCATCATATGATTTACTATGCATTTATTTCTCCCTATACCATACTGGCTGTAACAGTGACTTCATATATATTCTTTGATATTGTACCCTTTTATTTACTCAATAAAATTTCTTGGAAAAAAAAAACCTGGCGGTGAACCTAAAAAAATAACTAGCTACCTAACGGCACCAGTGACACTAATGTAGCGATCAGAAAAATGATCGCTTAGTGATACTGGCAAAAGGGGGTGAAAGGGTTAACTAGGGCAATCAGGGGGTTAAAACCGTTATTGGGTAGTATATCGGGGTACCTAGCGTTATAAAAACCTGGCGGTGAACCTAAAAAAATAACTAGCTACTTAGCGGCACCAGTGACACTAATGCAGCGATCAGAAAAACGATCGCTTAGTGACACTGGCAAAAGGGGGTGAAAGGGTTAACTCTAGGGGCAATCAGGGGCTTAAACCTTTATTGGGGGGGTAGGGGGCTACCCTGGACCTAACACTAACTGCCCTGACAGTTTTTACTGTCACAACTGACACTGAATGCAGTGATCAGTGATCGGGGGGGGGGGGGGGGGTTTGTGCTTATGTGTGCCTACATGTCAGTGTAGTGTTGGTGCACACTTACTTTCACTGTTCTTCTCGTAGTCCGGTCAAAAAGACCGCCCCAAGGAGAATGACATCACTTCCTCCCTGCCTGTGTTTACTATACACAGCGGGGGAAGCTTCTCATTCGCCAGGAGCGAGCGAGAGGGGATGGCCAGAAACCAACGGCCATCCCCTCATCCCGGATCGCTCCTGCAGTGAAACAGACTGCCGCATCCAGCGGGAGGGGGTCCGATCGGACCCCCCACCCACTGGAAGACGAGCACGTACATGTACGTGCTTGTGCCTGTCGGTGCCATTGCACCGACGTACATTGCCATGCGGCGGTCCTTAAGTGGTTAACAACCGGCACATAGCCGAATGATGGCTACAGGGCGGTTGCTTAACTCTAGGAGGCCGTCATATGACATCCTCCCAGAATTCCACTCTCACGTGCCCCCTGGGGGGCGCACTCGAGAGCATCCATGACCGCCGGGTCCTGTGGGGAGAGCGTCCTGTGGGGAGTGCTCATATCGGCCGTTTACCATGTGATCGCTCCGTCAAATGATGGAGCCATCACTTGTAAACAAACCGGCGTCGGTACAGTGGAAGGGGACAGATCGGTGTCAGCAGCGCTGTTGGCTGGATCTGCAGTGCCCACAGTGCTGCACACCGACAATTAACCCCTCAATTCCCTGCCAATGCTCTGCAATACCCAGACAATGCTCTGCAATACTCTGACAATACTCTGTGATGCCCTGCCAATTCTCTGCAATACCCTGCCAATACTCTGCCATAAAATTGTCATACCCAGCCATACTCGGTGGTACCCTGCAATACCCAGCCATACTCGGTGGTACCCTGCAATACTCAGCCATACTCAGGCATGCTCGGCTGTACTCGGCCTCTGTATGTTGCCAGGCTGTGGAAGTCTCACACATGTGGTATCGCCGTACTCAGGATGAGTAGGAGAATCTATTTTGGGGTGTCATTTTTGCTATGTACATGCTATGTGTTAGAAATATTGTATAAATGGACAACTAAAAAAAAATGCATTTTAACCACTTCCCGCCGGCCCTCATATGACGTCCTTGACTTTGTGTGGGGATATCTGAATGATGGGTGTAGCTATAGGCAAGTATAAAAGTGGGTACTCCTGCGCTAAAATGGATTTGTGAATAAAAATAGCAAAGAAACAAGTGCTGCATACACCGTATGGACCAAACTCACGTCCAAATTAATGTGAAATGAAAAAGGGGGAGGGGTGGTGTTGCGCTCCTATTTGAAATATTTAGTGCAATATTAGCAAGATAATGTAAATTGGCTACCTAATATATATCGCAATAATAGGTAAAGTGTAAAACAAATTACATTAATAAATGAATATATAAGAAAACTATAATAGTTGTGACACTTGTGCAAAAATAAATAGAACAATTATTAAGTGATATAAAAAATCACATTAAAGGTGCAACTATAGGTGATTATATCACTGTGCAAAATATATGACGCATACGTGAATCATTCATATGGTGACTAATATAGAGAGATATAAAAAAAATAAAACTAAAAAGCAACAGAAAAATAATAAAATAATAATTTAAATCATCTAGCTAAACAAAATAGCCAGTGCGGTTTTGGACTATTAAAATCCTTAGTCCAATGTGCAAAAAGTGCAAACGTGCAGAGTGTTGCGCTGGAACACTGTGTATTGCTGTCTTTGACTTTAAAGTGACACTGTGCCTTTAAGTGCAAATACAACAGAGAAAATCTTCAGCGTCACTGACACCCGTGGAAAAATTGATTGGTTACCTTACTGCTGTAAGGTAAACAGCATATAGCAGATAAAGGAGGAGGGGAGCGTTCCCTTCAGCTTGATCCTTTCCTGGATGTCCGTTTCAACTTTTAAGTGCAGACAGGGGAGGTGGGGGAGGGGGGTAAGGGTAATCCTTATCTTCCTCTTTCCACTGAGTACTTCAGATGGTGTAGTTCTCAATAAACATTAAAGAGATAAAGGAGGTCCACCATAGTGTAGTATTTTTAAAATGGGAACAAAACCTTTTATTTACATTTATAAAAACACTCACATTTTTCAAGGGGTACAGGAATTTTGAGCGCCGATCCCAGTTGAAGTCACGTGTTGACGTAACGCGTAGGACCCGAGGCTTTTCAGATAACGGAACAGACGCTCAGACTGTGATACGAGCTCAGCGCTCGTTTTTACAAAACTCCTGTACCCCTTGAAAAATGTGAGTGTTTTTATAAATGTAAATAAAAGGTTTTGTTCCCATTTAAAAATACTACACTATGGTGGACCTCCTTTATCTCTTTAATGTTTATTGAGAACTACACCATCTGAAGTACTCAGTGGAAAGAGGAAGATAAGGATTACCCTTACCCCCCTCCCCCACCTCCCCTGTCTGCACTTAAAAGTTGAAACGGACATCCAGGAAAGGATCAAGCTGAAGGGAACGCTCCCCTCCTCCTTTATCTGCTATACGCTGTTTACCTTACAGCAGTAAGGTAACCATTCAATTTTTCCACGGGTGTCAGTGACGCTGAAGATTTTCTCTGTTGTATTTGCACTTAAAGGCACAGTGTCACTTTAAAGTCAAAGACAGCAATACACAGTGTTCCAGCGCAACACTCTGCACGTTTGCACTTTTTGCACATTGGACTAAGGATTTTAATAGTCCAAAACCGCACTGGCTATTTTGTTTAGCTAGATGATTAAAATTATTATTTTATTATTTTTCTGTTGCTTTTTAGTTTTATTTGTTTTATATCTCTCTATATTTGTCACCATATGAATGATTCACGTATGCGTCATATATTTTGCACAGTGATATAATCACCTATAGTTGCACCTTTAATGTGATTTTTTATATCACTTAATAATTGTTCTATTTATTTTTGCACAAGTGTCACAACTATTATAGTTTTCTTATATATTCATTTATTAATGTAATTTGTTTTACACTTTACCTATTATTGCGATATATATTAGGTAGCCAATTTACATTATCTTGCTAATATTGCACTAAATATTTCAAATAGGAGCGCAACTGTAGCTATAGGCAACATTCAGATATCGGATTTTTCAGCCGGCGATTCCCTACACCATAAGAATGAGCATTGCGGCTGTTCCACTGCTTAATCGTTCATACAGGAGGTGAGAGGGGACTCCCTCCCCCCCCCTCCGGCCGCCCCCTGGGGCTTCTACCGACTTGCCAATATGATCAAAGCCAGAATCGTTATTTTTTATTTGTTTTTTTTTAGGCTTTCCAGCCTAGAGGTGAGATGTGGGGTCTTATTGACCCCATATCTCACTGTAAAGAGGACCTGTCATGCCATATTCCTATTACAAGGGGTATTTAACTCAAAACATGTAACCAGTAAAAAATTTTAAAGCATCGCCTATGGGGATTTTTAAGTAGCGACGTTTGGCGCCATTCCATGAACGTGTGCAATTTTGAAGAGTGACATGTTAGGTATCTATTTACTCGGCGTAACTTCATCTTTCACGTTATTTAAAAACATTCGGCTAACTTTACTGTTTTATTTTTTTTCTGTTTCAATATGTTTATTGAGAATTTTTTGAATAAACAGTAATAAACAAGAGATTACAATCTACTCCTTGTGAGCCCTCGCAGGGGCCACTAATCATGAATACAAACCCAAAGGGCTAACCATCACAGTATATTTCTAGTAAACTCAAGATAAGGAAGGGAGATGAGCAAGAGATGAAATCTAGACTGGTTCAGTACCAAACAACTTGTTCCTTTGTTATTTCCTGCGGGTAAGCCCTGTTCCTACTACCCCCGTCCATGGGTGGCAGCAGTTTTTATTAGCAATGGGAGAGATTACTAAGGAGAGTGAAGAGAGATAGGGAACAGAAGAAAGAAGGGTAAAGAGAAAAAAGGTGGAGGAAAGGAAGGGGGGAAGCTCGGGCTCGGACGCCCCGCCAGGGGAATTTAGACCAAGCCCAGGCATGCCGCTTGGAGCGTGGGGAACTCATAAGAGATCCACGGCTCCCAGATCTTTAGAAATTTAGCACAATACTGGACATACGTTCCTGAAGTAACATAGCAGTCATGCGTGTCTTAACCCCTTGAAAATCTACCCGTTGTGACTTCCAGGCTTGGGCAAAGGCCCGCTTGGCCGCTATAAACAGATAGGTAGCCAGCTTCTGTTGAGGGCCGCGCAGGCCAGGAACCGGGCAATGTAGGAGAGCTAGCCTAGCGTCCCTTCGGATCGTTAGATGAAAGAGTGTCTGCAGTAAGCCAAAAACCCTAGACCAGAACCCCACCAACCTTGGGCAAGCCCACCATGTGTGCATGACATCACCTCGCTGTCCACAGTTGCGGAAGCATCTGTCAGTACTCCCAGGGAATGCCCGAGCCGTGCGGGCAGGTACCCAATACCATCGGAACATTACTTTATATGCGGCCTCTAGGGTATTTTTGTTGAACGAGCATTTGGTGACCGTGTTTCAGGCTCTGTTCCAATCCTCTGGGTCTACTGGGGCCTGAAGGTCCTTTTCCCATTGAGTCATATAAGAGAGGGGTGCCGATGGTGGGCGACCATTCAGGGAGGCATAAATGGCCGAAATGAGGCCCGGGGACCCTGGGGAGTGATGGCATGTATGTTCCAAAAAAGTTTTTTGGAAGGGATAGGTGAACGTGCGGCGCAATGTTACAATCCAGTGCTTTAATTGGATAAAGTGATAATGCTCTGTGACCGGCGCCCCCTGTATTTCCCTGATATTCTCCCAGGAGGGGAATGAACGTGAAGAAAGAAAATTTTGGACTTGTGGGTAGCCATGCGAAGACCACCAGGAGAATGCTTGAGGCTCCACCAGACCGGGTGGGAAAAGAGGGTTATGGGTGATGGGGAGTAGGGGTAGGAAGGGGGACATCAGATTGTTAGCCGAGCGAACTGAGTCCCACACCTGCAGACCATGAAGCAGCATGGGGCTCAGAGAGGGAGGGAGCGTAGATTCCTGGGGAGCCAGAGGAGTGCCTGAAGTGAACACGGGTCAGAACCAGGCACCTCTAGGAGCACCCACAGAGGAACATCCGTGGTTGCATGAAGCATGGTCAATGGGGAGATCTGGGCTGCTATGTAGTATTTAGAGATATTGGGGACCCCCAGGCCTCCCCGGAGCCTATGGGTATAAAGGGTCGCTCTAGGTACCCTGGGGCGTTTGCGCGCCCATATAAATTGGAGGATCCTATTCTGCAGGAGTCGGAGGAAAAAAGCGGGTACCCGGTGTTAACCTTTAAAATCTATATTTCTGATTTATTAATCAGAAGATATGATATGGGTTGAAAAGAGAATTCTTATTGACAAAGGAAAGAAAGGTTTAACATAACACCATTTATTAGAGTAAGTTACAGGTCTATCTAATACACAGAAAATATCTATAGTCTAAGTGAGGGAGTAAAATATTAGGTTAAAATACAACAAGAGTACAATACATTCATTACAATACAAAACAAGACATATGACAAGCAGGTATACCTTTTAAGTGCTGGGAGATGATCTGATAATTTACCTAATCTCTGGTCAGTCTCATCTGCCATTATCCTGGGTTTGGGGTCCCCTTAAGAAGGGCCATTTCTCATTGACTTGCATAGGACCACACTGATTGGTTAGCCCTCTCCTCCCCTGGGCGTATTTCTTGCCAGATTGGTCCATTTTCTCATAACTTAATTTCCCCTCAATAGCATCTCCTCTTTTGGGTTTAATTGGTTAGTGATAATTAGTCTGAAGCCCACTTAATTAAAGAGGAAGTTTGCTCTTGAATAGGACACTTAACTATGCATAGTCCTAGCCGGGGTAAATTGTCCATTCCTGAACAGATCAAAGAAATATTTTAAGCATATCAACCACCCTTTGAAATGGATAAATGGTTGATTAGCCCGGAAGAATACACAAGCCTTTATCTAGCAAATGAATTCGGCTCCGTACCGACTACACACCCAAATGGTATCTGTTCCTGGGTTTTGACTATCACATTAGGTAAACAGCAGGACATCTCCCTCACACCCACACTTAGCATACCTGTAAGACAAAGGTATTTTTAATTGAATTATATACGCTGACCAGAAGTCTGTTCCTGTAAATCAAACCATATGGGCAGGTTAAGCTAAAACTATTATAAACCTTCTTTATTTCTTATCCTAATATATACATCTATAATACAAATATTCCCAGTTGCTAATGGAGATTACTCATAAACTCCTCATAAGGCAACAGATGACCCCTTGTGGCAAGTTGAGTCCAATGAAACGACGCCACACTTAAGTGAGTAATTGTTTATGTCTAATCTCCATTAGTGAGTTCAGTTTCTCCCTCTGCCATCTTAGAAGTCGGCCGAGATATATCACCATGCCCGTCATAAATAACAGTACCCCACACTGCAATATGAGAAGACCTTTTATTCCCATTTCCACCCAGGTCCATCATGTAAAAGTTCATTCAACCTTTTCCCTGTTTTCTCCATATCATTACTAATTTGAATTATATGGGTATCCTTCCTTGCGAGCAGATTGTGAAGGTTTACTGACAGAGTATCAATTTTTATATCAAAATGGGGTAGATAGGTTATAGGATCTGGGACATCAGGGGGACTCTCAATGATATAGTCTTCTGTTAACATTGGTATGGGGGTTACTACAGTTTCCCCAATAATAGTGTACTCGTGTGGAATGAAGCAAAAATTTGGATAGGGTATGGGACACGACTGACCCCCATAGAGAAATGTCTGGTGATTGGTAACGACACAGTACAGTCCATCCATGTGGTAGGTGACCTTGGTGCTAGGTGTTCTCCATTTTGACAGCTTCACTGGGCAGTTAGCTTCCATCTCACTTGTGCTGGTTTCTTGAGGTGGGTGGCGTGGACTTTCCAGTTGGGGGTCCCTCGCTACTTTGGAGGTGGGATCCGGGTCATTGCTTAGACCACAGACTGTAGTGTCAATTTCAAACACATCACAACGGCATAAGTACCTATTGTCTTTGACAGTGCAGCAGGCAGTGTGTGGTGCTTTCCATCGCCCTTGAACTTGAATGAGCATTTCGGGGAGGTGCAACCTTTCCTTGTACACGTCGTTTTCGAGGTACCCGAGGGAGTGTATGGACGCCATCGTGTTAAAGTAGTCATCTTGTGGATGGAACACTGGCAGCGACATGGTGAAGGAAACATACATTAGGTCCCGGTAGGCGCACAGGGACGGGCTCTTCTTGCAAGCAAATGGCCCTCTATTTGGGTGTGGTGTTACTATCCCTATATTTCGAATTGTGGAAACTGGCAGAGGTTTGCACTTGTCTCCAGAATGTACATTCATTCCACCACTATTATTAGTGTGAGTACAATACCATTGGGTAAGGTCGGTATCTCTTAATATATCAGGGATTTTACCTGCTTGGATATCTCGGATGATATTAGTGACCTTGGTTAAAACAAAATTTCCATACGCAGTGCATATTACCTCTTTCCCCATACCATCCTCTCTAGCTTTCTGATTATTTATGTTTATGATTTCGTTGATTTTCTGTTGTGTCTTTTCAAACAACTGGGCAATATCTTTCATGTTATACACCGTAAACCTTTCCTCCTCTGCAAGCCCCTCAACACCCTGCAGAACTGGTTTCAGCACTTGCCGACCCTCTTTTTGTTCAAAATTTCCGATATGCCTGCGAATCGCTGACAAATCGGCTCGGTTCCAAATTGACATGCCAGATCCAAAAAGTCCTGGGATGGACCCAAGTATGCTGTCCAACCCCTTTAACTTTCTGGATCTGAAAATGCCCCTATGGGGAGTGAGGTTTGGTTCTGCAAATGGGTCCTGAGTTCGGCTTGCATGGGAGGCAATCAAATCTACCAGCAAGGAGGAGTACAACAGAGACACATTTGTCCGGGCACATGAGCCGAATTCAGCCATGTTCCACTGGGACAAATTAAGTACCACGGGTACATGAATGAACTTAACGTTATTGAACAGAATTCCAGGGATTGATGTTGCCGTTAGGCCACTAGGTGGTCCCTCTTGCAGTGACGGGCATTCCAAGGATGTTGGTTCATAGTAGGGGATTGCAGCTGTATTTTTGGGCAAAATTGTAGGAGCAGGGGTGTTAGTCTTTGGGGACACGTGCAAGGTGACTTTTCCTGGGACGTACTGAAGAGTGGATGCCTGTGTGTTGCTGGACAAGGGGATGGAGATAACAAAAGAATATTTCCACTCTCCGGCATCACTCAACCGTGTCTCTTGAATCAACAAGGATCCATTCTGAAAACTCATGACTCTATCCCGGTAGTCAGTTATATTCCCTGCGACGCCGTTACCCCAGACGAGATGATTATCAATGGGACTCCACCAATATACTTGCTTCCCCCACAGTCCCTACAATGGCCACAGGTAATAAAATGGATTCCCCCTCTAGGCAGTAGACAGGATTCTTGTCAACGATCACGCTGATGAGTGGTCCAGTCTCCTCTTCCTTGGTAGTTGTGATCAGCTGGAGCAGGATAACGATCCACATCGACTTCATGGCTCTAAAAGGAAAGAAAGCAGCACATTTTAGTTGATTTCTTTGGCTCCATGGAACTGTTTCAGTTGGTTCACATGAACCCATTTATCTTGTGTCTTTTTGCCCGCCTCTATTCTGATTTTATATACAGAAGGACTTAATTTATCAATAATAGAAAATGGACCTCTCCATTTTTGACTTAGACTGTGATCCAGGGGACGTAGTTCCAAGAACATAACTCGGTCTCCTATGGCCCAAGTGCATTCTCGAACCCCTTTGTCAAAATACGCCTTGGCTTTCTTTTGACTTTTACCCATTTGTGCTGCGCCAAATACATGGATCTCTTTACCGCTTTTTGGAGTTTAAGGAGGTATTGGTCCATTGAAAGTCTGTCTATGGTAGGTGTATGCATCTCTAGCCAGAGATGTTCAGGGAGTCTCATCTGTCTACCTGTCAGCACTTCAAAGGGTGTCAGCCGGGTAGCATATGAGGGGGTTACTCGGATGGCCATGGCCAGTAATGGCAGCA
This sequence comes from Lithobates pipiens, assembly GCF_037356315.1. Classification (NCBI taxonomy): domain Eukaryota; kingdom Metazoa; phylum Chordata; class Amphibia; order Anura; family Ranidae; genus Lithobates; species Lithobates pipiens. The sequence continues at coordinate 212,246,908 of NW_027507758.1, forward strand.
GATTATCCCAGTTCTTACCATTGATGTGTACAATTTTTTTTAGCATTGTCTTAATCTGCCGATTGGCTCTTTCAACCTGACCTGAAGATTCTGGGTGATATGGAATGTGAAATTTTTGCTCCACCCCTAACATCTGTAGGCAGGTTTTTACCACCTTTCCAGTAAAATGGGTCCCCTGATCTGACTCTATTGATCCTGGGAGCCCCCATCTACTGAACACCTGTTCCACTTAAATCTTAGCCGTATTTTGTGCAGTGTTACTTTTGGTTGGGAAGTTTCTAGAAGTGACTGGCAAGGGTCCCATGTAATCCATTTGTAAGGCATTCCATGGCCCTTCTTTCAGTCTAATTCGTAAAGGGGCATTGATCTTCCTTGGTGCGGGGTTAACCTGTGCACAGACAATACAATTGTCACAATACTGCTTCACATCTGTCATCATGGAAGGCCACCAACCTATGTTCTTGAGCCGCTCACCTGTTTTCTCTGACCCTTGATGACCCCCAGTAGGCAGGTCATGCACTATGTAAATCATTTCATTTTGGTATTTTTTTGGAACCACCCAAGTTACTTCATCTCCATGATGTAACAATACCTTTTTATCTTCTGACAATGTGAGGTGTTTTATATATTTTGCCAAAGTATTCCCCTCAGAGAGTTCCCCAGTCTCATTTTGCAGTTTTTGCATTATTTCCTTAATGTTGTCATCCTGGCATTGTATGTCCGAAATATCCGGAACTACTATGCAGGATTTTGTGAGGGCACAAACACTGGGGCACAAGACTAGGTCCGGTAAATTCGACGGAATTTCCCAGATCTCCCCTCCCTGTGCTCCTTGTTTGGCCAAGCAATCCGCCGCCTCATTTTGTTCCCAGTATGGGGCAGTACCTGAATGACCTTTAACTTTGCACACCCATGGTTTGACTGGCAACTTTTGCACCAATGATACAATATATTTCAACAGGGATGCATGTTTAAGTGGAGACCCATCTGAGGACATGTACTGGTGGGTGTGCCAGAAGGGCAGAAATTCTGTAAGGGCATTACAGACCCACGCAGAATCTGAGTATAAAACTATTTCTTGGTCCCCTTTCATCAGTTCTAGGGCATGAGCGATTGCAGCCATCTCCGCAAATTGTGCTGATTTGACTTGACATGACCGAAAGATTGATGTTTGGGTCTTTGCTTGTGGATTGATATAGTATATTCTAAATCCTGCACGTGGAGAACCCTCCACGCAAAAACATGATCCATCTGTGAAAATTTGGCCTGCGTTTTCAGGGACTGTTTCCTTTACTGACAAAGGTCTAAAGAATTGTTGTGCCGCTGATTGTGGGGTGATATCACATTCATGTGGTACTCCCTGGTAAAGGAGGCCATGGGCTCTAGTGGACGGATTATTTGTGTGTTGAACTTTAATGTCTCTGTCTTGAAGCAACAAAGCCCAATGGGCCAATCTGGCATTGGATACATTGCCATCCTTCACTCGGTCTGTGAGTAAAAATTTAGTGGGAGTGTGAGTTGTGTGCAGGATGACTGGGTTAAGTCCTATGATGTATGTGAAGTATTTCACTGCCCAAAACGTAACTAGGAGGTGTTTTTCACATAGAGAGTACTTCATTTCCCCAGGAGATAATAATTTAGACGCATATGAAATGGGTCTCTGTTGCCCATGGATTTCCTGTGACAGAACAGCTGACATGGCTGTCTCTGATATGGCAGTCTCAATGTGAAAGGGCAGTTGGTACTCTGGGTTGGCTAATGCTGGCGCTTGCGCTAAAGCTTCTTTAAGCTCCTGCACTGCCTTGGTGTGTTGCTCAGTCCATTGCCATTGGGTATCCTTTTTCAACAAATCATACAGTGGTGCAGATTTTTGTGCAAATTCAGGGATGAAAGCCCGTGAATAATTTACCAATCCTAAAAAAGATCTCAGAGTCGGGATGCTCCCTGGCAGCGGTAATTGTAGAATGGCTTTTAACTTTTCAGTTGCTATCTTACGTCCGTTTGCTGTCACTGTAATCCCAAGAAAAGACACAGATTCCTTCAACAATTGTGCCTTAATGGGATTACACTTCAGTCCCGCCTTTCCTAGGATCTGCAGAAGTTCCTCCAATAGCCGCAAATGCTCTTCTTTGTCGCATGTGGCTAGCAACAAATCGTCCACGTACTGGAAAAGATTCTTTGGAGAAGAAAAATCAATTAAAATATCTCTCATGGTTGCATGAAATAACGTAGGAGAGTTATGAAATCCTTGAGGGACAGAATTGAAAGTATACTGTTTTCCCAGAAATGTAAATGCAAATTTGTATTGACATTCTTCTGACAACGGTAATGACCAAAAACCGTTTGATATGTCCAGCACTGTAAAATATTTGTGTTTGGGATTTAACATGCTCAAAACATCTGGGACAGATGCAACGGTGGGGGCGCAATTGTTTGTAATACTGTTCAATTTGTGGTAATCGATTGTTAATCTCCACGAATTGTCAGTACTTTTGCGAATCGGCCATATTGGCGCATTTGTTGTTGATACACATGGTCTGATGACCTTTTGGTCAAGCAGTGACTCTATGGTTTCCTGTATGTAGCTGATAGCTTCCTTTGGAAAGGGGTATTGTTTCTGCGGAACTGGGTCTGGCCCACTGATGTGTATTACCGTATTTACCTTTCCACAGTCATGTTTGTGTTTTGCAAAGGATCTCTGATGTCTTTCTATCACAGGCTGCAGCAGCTGATGTTCTGGGTGATCTGTAATGATCTCCAGTATGTCATATTTTAAATCATTGCGTTTGATGGCTGCAATTGTGTGAGAATCAGGTATCACAATGGTGCTATTCTGATCAGTTGGAACCCCTTGCAATAGTAACAGGTTGGTCAGATCCAACATACATCCATTGGGAATTAAGAAGTCTGACCCCAGCAGGCTGGTTTCATTTGGCAAACACATTAATGCTAATGTCTGTTCTAGGGTTAACTCACCAATTTGGATTGTCAGGGGCTTGGACAAGGCAGACTCAACATTATGTCCAGCAAAGCTCTGGAGATTCAGTGGCTTTCCTGAAGATAGGGTTGAGTTTAAGGGATCTTTGTCATGCATAATTGATATCGCCGCCCCTGTGTCGATTAACATGGTACATTGACGGCCCCTAATCAACGCTGACACTACAGGGCGCCCACACCTATCCAGAGAAATAGGTGCTAAAATTTTGGGGCCTTGTAGTTGTCACCATTGATGACGGTCAGCCTCTGTCTGGGAAGCTACCTGTACTTCCTTTCCAGGGCCTACTTGAAAGGCCTGTAATTGTTGTCGCAACTCTGCATAAGTAGGAGCTCTTTCTGTGTCACTGACATGCTTGCCCTGTGATGGATGGCTATGAGAGTTTTCTCTTCCTCTGCCTCTGCCTCTATAACCTGATTTCCCCCTATATCCTCTCCCCCTCCCTTGTAAACTTTTGTCCCAGTTAGGGTTGTATGGAGGATTGGCTTCTCCTGGGGCATGGGGGCCTTCTACGGTGGTAGTCCTGCATTGTACTGCAGCCACCTTCCTAAACAGCTGTTTCTCTTCTCTTTCCTTAAGCCTGTGCTGTTTATAGGCTTGGATGGCATGGAATGATCTATGTATTAATCCAATCACCTCCTCATAGCTATGTTTTCTAGGATCTATCAAATGCTCACATTTTATTCGAATAGCGGGATGGGCATTGTGTATCAGTAGGTTCTTATATTCCATGTCCTCTCTAGTGGTTTTACCATTGTTAGTGTTATATGCTGCCCACAATCTATTGGCATAAACTAAAGGGTTTTCCTCATTACTTTGTTTGATTTGATAGGCCACCATCAAACCTATAGCTGAGGGGTTTATGACTTTTTGCAATTCGGCCACGGTTACTTTGTAGCTCCCTTTGCCTTCCTTAATTTGATCTGGGAGTGCATTCCAGGTGTGGGCGTCAAGGGTTAATTGTAACACCTTAACTTGGTCACTAGGATTTCGCACACCTAAGAGCTCACACCTCTGTTGTACATTGGTTGCATGTGAAGTAATGTGTTCATTCGTTTTAATTTTGCCAATGAAATCCGCTACACTCATAAGGGTTTTTACAGGTTGAATTGGATATACATTGGAAATCACCTCATTTCCTTCACTATCAAAGCCCAAAAATGTTTGATTTCCTTCAGTAGAGGAGGAAATCTGGGTCCTACCCATGATGGGGAACTTGTCATGCTCCTCATTTGTAGATAGCTGGTCCCCATTGTCTGGTGGGTCTATGACAATGGTGCATTCTCGATTTTCCTGTGGCTCTGCGATTTCTCCTATCGCCACAGGAAATGTGGAATCGGAACCCATATCTTCCTCTCCCCAATAGTCTTCATATTCCTCTGTGTCCCCAATTTCATAGGCACAAGTAGGTGCTGTAGCATTACCTTGTTTGCATCTGTTGGCCACAGCCGCCTGTCCTTTAAGGATAGAAATTGTTTGTAGCAACTGTGACTCAGTTTGCGTGCAGTGTGTGTGATCTATAAATGTTCCTTTCTTAGCTTCATGTAACTGATTTTGGACTACTTTGTATGCAGTAGTTATGTGGTCCAGCTCAGTCTCAACTTTAGTTAGCATGCTTTTATATTGTACCACTTCTTTCTGGGCCAAATTTACACTTTTAACATTTTCCTCTTGTGAGGCATTAACTAATTGATTAAGGGTAGTTAATGTTTGTACCTGGTTCTGTAAAGCTGTATTCTCTTTTTCCTTCTCAGAAATTGTAATATTTTTATTATAGACTATATCTTCTAATTTCTGCATTTTAGTATTCATAGCCATGCAAGCTGCATACATGCCTGCTAAGGCTAGACTTTTAAGCTTATTTTTTTTTTTGGTTGTCTTAGCTTGTTCCTCAACATAAGTCCAAGGAGATGCTTTTAACTTGGCATCACAGGCAAATTCATTGTTCTTCTGTTTACGAGTATACGTTGCTACAAAACTTTCTAGACAGGACATGGCAGCCATTACCAATCTATACAATGCAAAATTTGTAAGCTAAATTATGTTAACTGTTCCCCTGTACTATACAGTCACTTTGAGATTACCGTATAGAAGGAGGGAAGGAAAACACCTAAAAAAAAAACATAAACAGACTCAAATAAAAATGCAGAAAATACAGTAAAAATAAAACAATATTTCAGCTCACAATAAAACCCTCTTTTATATTAGTGGGGAAACACTAATTATACTCACCATAACATTGAGCCTTCAATACAACAATTGACCCAGGGGACAATAGAACCAAGAGCTTTGAGAATGTGTACTGTAAGCCCCCAAGGATCTATAGGCTGACAATAGTAAGGTAAACGCAGCCGTGTTTACACTAGTATTTGCAACTCAATTCAGTAATACAAAAAAAAACCAACAATAAAAACTTTTGGAAGGTCTATTATACTATGCTCAGTGCACCTTATTTCACACTAATACACTACTAATAATCTTTCTCAAAGATTAGCTTCAGTATTCAGCAACAAGACTTCCACAGCTCTGTACTTTAACTGACAACAATGAGAATATTACTGCTTGTAAAATTCCACCGTAAAAACAAACAAACTACTTTCTTAAAGCTATGTTATGCATTTAGTGGATAGACCATTTAAATTAAAACAAACATTTGTTGAACCTTTTCAACAAAACCAAGACCACACTCAATTGGCGTCTTTTCAATAAAATAAATGTACTCACCATGCAGGACTCTCAAGCAATTGTTAGAGACAGCAATGAAGCTTGGTGAGCACCAAAGAATGCAATAATAAAAAAAATTAATAACACTTTTCCCGCAAAGTTACTTCCTCCCCCTTACATCGACCGGTATATAAAGGTACATCCAAAGAACTTTTTCAATTATAATTTTGGGATATTAATGAAAAAAAATAAAAATAAAAATTAATAATAATAAAAAAAATAATTAAAAAAAATCCAAAACATAAAAAAAACAATAATAATAACTTGTGGTGTATATTCTCTCCTTAGAGTTAATCTAATACCCACTTAATAATAAAAAATAAAAAAAACATATAATAAAAAAATAAAAATAAAAAACATTTACCTATATTTTTCCCTATATAGATTGGATAAGCTGACTCAGCTTAAATTCCCCCTAATAACCTTTTTATCTAGATAGATTGAATAAGCGGACTCAGCTTAAATTCCCTTAATAAGCTTAATCTCTAATAAACAAATTGTGGTATTATATTAAATACTTTCAGTCCTGTACTCAACTTCGTGGTCGCCACTGTTAACCTTTAAAATCTATATTTCTGATTTATTAATCAGAAGATATGATATGGGTTGAAAAGAGAATTCTTATTGACAAAGGAAAGAAAGGTTTAACATAACACCATTTATTAGAGTAAGTTACAGGTCTATCTAATACACAGAAAATATCTATAGTCTAAGTGAGGGAGTAAAATATTAGGTTAAAATACAACAAGAGTACAATACATTCATTACAATACAAAACAAGACATATGACAAGCAGGTATACCTTTTAAGTGCTGGGAGATGATCTGATAATTTACCTAATCTCTGGTCAGTCTCATCTACCATTATACTGGGTTTGGGGTCCCCTTAAGAAGGGCCATTTCTCATTGACTTGCATAGGACCACACTGATTGGTTAGCCCTCTCCTCCCCTGGGCGTATTTCTTGCCAGATTGGTCCATTTTCTCATAACTTAATTTCCCCTCAATAGCACCTCCTCTTTTGGGTTTAATTGGTTAGTGATAATTAGTCTGAAGCCCACTTAATTAAAGAGGAAGTTTGCTCTTGAATAGGACACTTAACTATGCATAGTCCTAGCCGGGGTAAATTGTCCATTCCTGAACAGATCAAAGAAATATTTTAAGCATATCAACCACCCTTTGAAATGGATAAATGGTTGATTAGCCCGGAAGAATACACAAGCCTTTATCTAGCAAATGAATTCGGCTCCGTACCGACTACACACCCAAATGGTATCTGTTCCTGGGTTTTGACTATCACATTAGGTAAACAGCAGGACATCTCCCTCACACCCACACTTAGCATACCTGTAAGTATTTTTAATTGAATTATATACGCTGACCAGAAGTCTGTTCCTGTAAATCAAACCATATGGGTAGGTTAAGCTAAAACTATTATAAACCTTCTTTATTTCTTATCCTAATATATACATCTATAATACAAATATTCCCAGTTGCTAATGGAGATTACTCATAAACTCCTCATAAGGCAACACCGGACAGGCAAAGTGCGAAAATAATAAAGGACTTTGGGAAGGATCGTCATCTGCGCCACTGAGATCCTCCCTACCCAGGAGAGTGAGGGAAATTGCCAGGCTTGCATAAGGGTGGACACCATGCGTAATAGGGGATAATAAATGGCAGAGAAAAGGGAGGAGTAGGCTAGAGTCAATTTGATACCTAAATAGTCAATCGAGTGAGATGCCCAACGATAAGGAAAATGGTCCTGAAGTCGCTGTACCAGTTCCAGAGGGAGGTTAACATTCAGCGCTGTGGTTTTGGAGGGGTTAATTTGAAGACCTGAGAAGGCTGAAAATTGGTCTAATACAAGTTGCAGGTTGGGCAGGGAGATGAGCGGGTTTGATATGGTCAAAAGGGCATCGTCCGCAAATAGGTTCACTTTGTATTGAGTGCCCGCGTAAGGAATTCCCGAGATATCACTATTGGCCCTGATCGCCGCCGCCAGCGGCTCCAATGCCAGGATAAACAGTGCCGGGGACAGGGGGCAGCCCTGTCTAGTTCCCCGGAGTATCGGGAAAGGATCAGAAAGGAAGCCCGCGTATTTTACTGACACCGACGGTGCGGAATAGAGGGCCTGGATCCATCGCAGGAAATGTGGACCAAATCCCCATTTGGTTAGAACAAAATAAAGGTAATCCCATGAGAGCGAATCAAACGCTTTATATATATCTAGGGAAAGCAAGAGTCCTGGTATTTTGCGCTGATTAAGTATATGGAGGAGATGGACCACCTTGCGGACATTATCCTCCGCCTGGCGACCGGGCACAAAGCCCACCTGATCCCTGTGAATGAGGGCCTGAAGATATCTGTTGACCCGCGTACTTAGGACCTTTCCCAGTACTTTCAGGTCAACATTCAACAGGGAGATGGGACGAAAGGACTGTGGGTCCGTGGCTTCCTCAGGCGACTTAGGGATCATAGAGATATGGGCTTTTAGCGAGTCCGGTGAGGGTCTCGCACCGTCCCGCCAAGCGTTGAAATAATATGTGAGATGGGGCGTGAGCAGGGGTGCAAATGTCTTATAATATAGACCGGTAAAGCCGTCCGGACCCGGAGCCTTGGAAGGCTTATGTCAGGAAAGGCTGGCTGGGGACAGTGGTCCGTCGCCTGTCTGTGCGCGCCTGCGGGTGCCTTGTGCGCACGTTCGCGGTTTCGCGGCTGCGCGCGTTCGCGATCGCGCGGGTGCGCGCGTTCGCGGCCGCGCGGGTGCGCTCATTCGCGTGCGCGCGCACGGTTACCGGCGCCAGGCGGGCTATTTAAACCCAGTTCTCCCTTCTGATCTTGCTGCTTGATCTACAGCGTTCCTGAGACTATTACCTGAATCTGATCTGTTTGTGTATTGACCCGGCCTGACCTGCGACCTTCCCTGCCTTCTGCCTGCCTCTGACCTCCGGCTTGTCTACGACTCTGCACCTGTCTCATCCTCTGGTCCATCCGTGCTCATCCGTTATCGACCCGGCTTGTTCCACGTTCCTGCCTCTGCCTGCTGCATCTGTTCCTGTACTGACTGTCTGGTTTGACCCGGCTTGCCTGACTCTTCTGTGTGCCTGCCCCTGAGTGATCCACCTGTTCCTGTTGGTCTCCTGCCGTCTACTGGTTCCTGTCTGCTGTCTGCTTGTCCAGCTACAGTTCCTGAAGTCAGCCAGATCCATCCTCCGGCTGTTGATCCTGCCAGGCACTCGTGCTACCTTTGACTCCCGAGCCTCCTGTCTCCATCATCAGGGGCCGTGAGTCGGGGACGCAAGAGAGGTCTCCTTCTGCATTCCGGGCTCACCACTAGGTACGTGACAGTATCAAGCAGCCATGACCGAGCCCGCGCAGGGAGCCTCTCCTTTGGATGAACTGTGTTTGCATCTGGCGGGTTTGACCCAGGCAGTTAAAGGCCTTCAAGAAAACTATTCCCGTTTGGAGGAACGTGTTCAAGCCCTCTCCCTGCCAGCTACTACCCAAGGGTCACCATCCACCTCTGCCAGCATGCCTGCTCCACCAGCAGTGGTGATGTTACCCCCTGAACCTCGAGTGCCCACGCCTGAAAGATTTTCTGGTGAACGCAGCAAATTCAGGGCCTTTCGCAACTCCTGCGAGTTATACTTTGCTCTTCAGCCACGGACTTTTTCTTTGGAAGCCACCAAAGTAGGCTTTGTGATCTCCCTGCTCCAGAACGAACCCCAGACATGGGCACATCGCCTTCTTGAACGAAAGGCTGACGAACTTGCCAACCTGACCACCTTTTTTGACGCGATGGCCCGAATTTATGAGGACCCTCAGCTCTCAGCAACAGCCGAAGCCGCTCTCCATGCATTACAGCAGGGTCGCAGGGCCGCAGAGGACTACATTGCAGAATTCAGGCGTTGGAGCGCAGACACCAATTGGAACGATGCTGCTCTCCGCTACCAGTTCCGGTTGGGCCTGTCTGATCCCCTGAAAGATGAACTCGCCCGTGTAGGGGTTCCTCAGACTCTAGATGAATTAATCAATCTTTCCATACAGATTGACAGGCGCCTACGTGAACGCAGGTCAGAGAGAGCCGCAGGTCCGTCACGTCCCACCTGGATGTTGCCAAGAGTGCCCAGTTACTCAAGTACTATGCCACCAGCTCAGTCTACTCCTACTACTGATGTGCCGGAGCCTATGCAGCTGGGTTTGCTACGACCAACACTCACACCTGAAGAACGTCAGCGTCGCCGCATGAATGATCTGTGCATGTATTGTGGCGAGCCTGGGCACTACGTGAGGTCCTGTCCAACCAAGATCCGTAAGTGGCTTCCTCCTTCTGCTGATCAAGTTCTTGCAATCACCAATGCTTCCCCTCATCTTGCTCTTTCCGTTTTGTTGCAGCTCCCCGGAAAGAACATCCAGGTTCCCGCTATCGTTGACTCGGGAGCATGCAGCTGTTTTATGGACTCTGTTTTTGCAGCAAAACATCACATACCACTACGCTCTAAGACCCAAGGACTAATGATACATCTTGCTGATGGATCCGCCATCCGGTCTGGTCCTGTCACCCAGGAAACCGTCCCCATCTCTGCCAGCATATTCAATCTTCACCATGAACTTTTATGCCTTGACATCATCACCTCACCCTTGTTTCCTGTTATCCTGGGAATGCCCTGGCTCCAGGCCCACAACCCTCGCATTGACTGGACTAACAGAGATGTTACCTTCCCTTCACCCTATTGCTTCCAACATTGTCTACCAAGGACTTCCAACCAGCCCACAGCTCTGATGTGCCTGGATACGGAAGCTCGCCAATTAGTTCCAGAGGCATACCACGATTTCATGGATGTCTTCAGTAAGAAAGGTGCAGAGACTCTTCCCCCTCACCGGGTCTATGACTGTCCTATCGAGCTCCTCCCTGGGGCTGAAGTACCATTTGGAAGAATTTTTCCTTTAACTGAACTGGAACTGGCAGCACTCAAGGACTATATTGATGAAAATCTTAAGAAAGGATTCATCCGCTCTTCCACATCCCCTGCAGGAGCTGGCATTTTCTTTGTGGAAAAAAAAGGACCATACCCTTCGGCCATGTGTCGATTATCGGGAACTAAACAAAGTGACCATTAAAAACCGATACCCTCTTCCTTTGGTGCCAGAACTTTTCCAGCAGTCATTTTTACTAAATTAGACCTACGGGGGGCCTATAATCTGGTCCGCATAAGAGAAGGTGACGAATGGAAGACAGCTTTTCGCACCCGATTCGGACATTTCGAATATCTAGTTATGCCGTTTGGGCTCTGCAACGCCCCCGCCACCTTCCAGCATTTTATAAATGACATCTTTAGAGACTTCCTGGACCTATTCGTCATCATCTACCTGGATGACATTTTGATCTTTTCTGCCTCCATCAGTAGCCATCGTCAACATGTCAAGTGTGTGTTAGAGCGTCTCCGTCAGCATGGCCTTTATGCAAAACCTGAGAAGTGTGAATTTGAACAACAGAGTATACAGTTTCTGGGACTAATCATTTCTGTTGAGGGCATTAAAATGGACCCTCAAAAAATTTCCGCTATCCTTGAGTGGCCTGCTCCTGTGGATAAAAAGGGTGTTCAGCGGTTTGTGGGCTTTTCGAACTTTTATCGGAAATTTATTAAAGGATTCTCAGCCATCATCTCACCTATTACCCAGCTGACTAAGCAGGGAGTTCGATTTCATTGGACTTCTGAAGCTCAAACTGCTTTTGACACCCTTAAGAGACTTTTTACCTCCGCTTCCATACTGAAACACCCTGACCCGGCTCTTCCGTTTGTTCTGGAGGTTGATGCATCCGAAGTCGCCGTTGGGGCAGTACTCTCACAACGACAAGGCCCCAAGTCTCTTCTGTTCCCTGTTGGCTTCTTTTCACGCAAGCTTTCTGCTCCTGAAAGAAATTATGATGTGGGAGACAGAGAACTATTAGCAATAAAAGCGGCTTTGGAGGAGTGGCGGTACCTTCTGGAAGGAGCAGCTCACCCGATCTTGATCTATACGGATCACAAAAACCTGGAGTACCTGAAATCTGCTAGAAGGTTGAAGCCACGTCAAGCCAGGTGGGCGCTGTTCTTTTCCAGGTTTGCCTTCCATGTCACCTACAGACCAGGTTCAAAAAATACCAAACTGGACGCATTGTCCCGCATGTTCAATGATCCCAAAGTACCTACCTCTCCGGATACTATTCTGTCGGCGGAAAACTTTCTCCTTCTTCAGGAAGATCTGTTAAGCCGGATTAAGCAAGCTTCCAGTGAAGACCCCCCTCCTGCAGTAGCAAGGCTGCTTGCGAAAGACGGTCTGTTCTGGCTTGAGGACAAAATCTTCATTCCAGAAAATCTTCGGGCCACCATACTCGGGCTCTGCCATGACCATGTACTAGCCGGCCACTTCGGTGTCTCCAAGACGTCTGACCTTGTGCAACGAACATTCTGGTGGCCGCAAGTTGCAAAGGACTGCAAAAGATATGTGGAGTCTTGTTCCATCTGTAATCGCAGCAAGGGTAATAAGGCCAGGGCTTGGGGCCTGCTCAAACCCCTACCTGCTCCAGAGAGACCCTGGAAGTTAATCTCCATGGACTTTATTGTTGAACTTCCCCCTTCAGAAGGCCATACGGCCATCTTTGTGGTAGTGGATCGGCTGTCCAAGATGGCACACTTCATCCCCTTGAAGGGAACACCATCAGCACCGGAAACTGCACAAGTCTTTATCAGGGAAGTCATCAGGCTTCATGGAGTTCCAGCCAACATCATATCAGATAGGGGGGTGCAGTTTACCTCTCGTTTCTGGAGAGCACTATGCAGTTCCCTTGGCATCGAGCTATCTTTTTCTTCTGCATACCACCCTCAGACAAATGGGCAGACAGAGAGAACTAACCAGACTCTTGAGCAGTATCTACGCTGCTTTTCTTCCTTTTCCCAGGACGACTGGTTCTCTCTGTTGCCACTGGCCGAATTCGCTTATAATAATTCCATCCATTCTACCATCAAGCAGACCCCGTTTTTTGCCAATTATGGTTTCCACCCATCATTTCTACCTAACTCTGTTCCTGAATGTTCTGTGCCAGCCGTTCTCAAGACTGTGGATTTTTTCAGTATCAACAATAAACTGTTGCAGGAAACCATGACCAGAGCACAAGCACTAAACAAAGAGACTTTTGATAAAAACAGACGGGGGGAACTGATTCTGAAACCTGGAGACCAAGTTTGGCTGTCTACAGTTAATCTCCGACTCGCTTGCCCTTCAAAGAAATTGGGTCCTAAGTTTCTGGGTCCCTTCACAGTCAAGAGGAGAATCAATGAGGTGGCCTACGAACTGGAACTGCCAGAAACACTTCGGGTACACCCCGTTTTTCATGTTTCTCTCCTGAAACCCGCCATCTCTAACCCTTTCCCAGGACGAGCCACAGATCCTCCTCCTCCTATCATGGTCAATGGTGAAGAGGAGTTCGAAGTGGAGGCAATAATGGATTGCAGGAAGAGGAATAACTGTGTCCAATTTCTCATTAAATGGAAGGGGTACGGTTCCGAGGAAAACTCATGGGAGCCTGAAAGCAACATACATGCCAAGCATCTGATACAGGCCTTCAAGAGATCCCATCCTGAGAAAATGGCCCGGTTGGGCATCCGGAGGCTGCCCCTTGGGAGGGGGCAATGTCAGGAAAGGCTGGCTGGGGACAGTGGTCCGTCGCCTGTCTGTGCGCGCCTGCGGGTGCCTTGTGCGCGCGTTCGCGGTTGCGCGGCTGCGCGCGTTCGCGATTGCGCGGCTGCGTGCGTTCACGGTCGCGCGGGTGCGCTCGTTCGCGTGCGCGCGCACGGTTACCGGCGCCAGGCGGGCTATTTAAACCCAGTTCTCCCTTCTGATCTTGCTGCTTGATCTACAGCGTTCCTGAGACTATTACCTGAATCTGATCTGTTTGTGTATTGACCCGGCCTGACCTGCGACCTTCCCTGCCTTCTGCCTGCCTCTGACCTCCGGCTTGTCTACGACTCTGCACCTGTCTCATCCTCTGGTCCATCCGTGCTCATCCGTTATCGACCCGGCTTGTTCCACGTTCCTGCCTCTGCCTGCTGCATCTGTTCCTGTACTGACTGTCTGGTTTGACCCGGCTTGCCTGACTCTTCTGTGTGCCTGCCCCTGAGTGATCCACCTGTTCCTGTTGGTCTCCTGCCGTCTACTGGTTCCTGTCTGCTGTCTGCTTGTCCAGCTACAGTTCCTGAAGTCAGCCAGATCCATCCTCCAGCTGTTGATCCTGCCAGGCACTCGTGCTACCTTTGACTCCCGAGCCTCCTGTCTCCATCATCAGGGGCCGTGAGTCAGGGACGCAAGAGAGGTCTCCTTCTGCATTCCGGGCTCACCACTAGGTACGTGACAGCTTAAGGGACTTTAGGGCTTGGGCGACCTCCATTTCAGTTATAGGAGCATTCAAATAATCTCGTGCCGCCAAAGACAATATAGGAAGGTCAATCGATTGGAAGAATCTCTCAGCCTTGTCTTGGTCGAAGGCTGCCGGTCTATTATATAGGGATGAGAGGAAGGAGGCAAAGCCTGCTACTACTTTAGATGGATTTGACGTAAATCCCCCTCCCGTCACCTGTAGTCGAACCGGCCTGCCCGGACGTCCCACCGAATTAAGTTTCCTAGCCAACATAGGACCAGGTTTGTTTTCGAGCAACTATAAAATTTATACTTGGACCAGTGCAGGGCCTTTTCCGCCTGAGCAAAGGCGAGCAAGTCCAACTCAGTGGCCAATTTGTCACGTGTCCGCCTATGGGTTACCGTAGGGTGCGCCTTCCATGTCGCATCCGCCGCCTCTAACAAGGAGGTCAATTCCCGTATCCGCTGCTCCCTGGCCCGTTTTGTACGGGAAGCGATCTGGATCAAATGGCCCCTGACCGTCGCCTTGTGGGCTTCCCACAAGGCGACTGGAGAATCGACTGAGCCTACATTTTCCGCAAAATAAGTTTGGATATGAGTTTCTATCTGGGAGGATGTAGCTTTCGTACTCAGGAGAGATTCGTTAATCCGCCAGAGGTAGGCCGGGCGGGAGAACCCGCTAAGGTGATTCCAAAGATCAGGGGATCATGATCTGACCATGGAGACGTGGCAATAGCGATCTTTTGTACCAATGGCAGGGAGCTAAGTTGCAGAAACACGTGGCCTATCCTACAAAAACTCTGGTGGGGGTTAGAAAAAAAGGTAAAATCCTGAGACAATGGATGCTGCTCACGCCACACGTCCACCATGCCATATGATTGGAAAAGATCATGCAATAGTTGTTCCTGAGAGGCATCACGGGACGGAGGCACTTTCCTGAGACTACGCCTGTCCAAAGAGGAGTTAAAAACAGAGTTGGAGTCTTCCATCATAATCAGAAGGCCTTTTTGGTGCCTGGTAATCACTTGGAGTAGGTGGGAGAAAAACTTCTGCTGAAATGAATTAGGAGCGTAGTATCCAACCAAAGTGACCTCCTGGTCCCACAGGGTGCCCTGCAGGATCAAATATCTACCCGTAGGGTCTGCTAATTCTTTAGAACAGATAAATTGGAGGTTACGTCGAAAGGCCATCAGCACCCCTCTTTGCTTCTCAGAGGCGGAGGCCGTAAAAAACATTGGATAATGGGGGGACAAATATTTGGGGGATGAGGATTGGGAGAACCTGGTCTCCTGCAGACACACCACATCAATAGATTGAGATTTTAAATGGCGGAAGACCTTCGATCTCTTATTGGGGGAATTGAACCCATGGATGTTCTGCGAGAATATTTTCAACACATTTTGAGCCATCTGGGGAGTAAAGGAAGGTACCTATAATGATAACGCAGCCAGCAAGGTACGTACTTACCCTGATCCCATGGCGAGGCAGTCCGAGCCCGAGTAGGGGAGCGGGAGGGAGGAGAACACAGAGGAGAAGAGGAAGAGAGAGAAGAGGAAACACTGAGTAGACAAGTAACACACATAAACACCACAATGGGTGGGCATAGCATCCCGTTACAGGACACTAAAAGAGGTGGCTTCACCACCAACCACAAGGCTAACAAATAGTAAAACAAAACAACATTAGCAACAATAATACTTCAATTTTGCTAGAGCATTACTACCTTATTACCCTATTACCGCCCCTGCACAGGGCTACGAAAACTAGACCAAAAACAGGTGAGACGAGCTAAGCCCATCTCGTAGAACCGCTACCGGGTGGCAGTGAGTAGAACTGGCCATGGGGCTGTAGGTTCTCCCCACCGGGCACCACCCCGCAGGGAGCGCCCGAGGTGACCCCCGCGTTGGCGCGCCGCCAGGCCCCCGGGAGTCCACAAAAAAAAAAGGGGGGGGACCCTGCAAGGCCCAGTGTCACCGTCCCGCGGAGAGCCACCAGCGCGGATCATGACCCGTCCCCTTAAGGGGGGTATACCCAAAATAAACCATGGCTTGACCCAAACAAGGAAGGGAGGATAGGGAGGAAGCGGAGGGATTGGATAAAGAAAAAATAATATAAAAAAATTTAAAAAATGTATAAGAGGGAGGTAGAGGCAAGGGAAGGGGAGGGAGTTAAGTGGAGAGGGGGGGAAGGGGAGCAAGAGGGGAAGCTGGGAGGAGCAGGGAGGGGCAGGAAGGGGGGAAAATAGAGGAGCAGGGTAAGGGGAGTAGGGGAATTGAAAGGGGAACGGGGAGGGGCCATGGATAAGGGGAGGGGGGGTGGGGACGAGGGGGGAGGAAGGGTAAAAAAAAATATATATATGAAAATAAAAATAAAAAAATAAAGAAAATGCAAGATTGAAGCCCCGGATGGTTCTTAGGGTCCAGAGGACAACCTGCATACACAATAAGTAGACATTACATACAGTACTCCCGGAACCGGCCCACCAGACTGCCCCTATCCCACCAGGATTATAGTCCCATTTCACTGTCTTTTTCTTTTTTTTCTTTTTTTTCCCTTCCCCTTCCCTTCCCTCCCTTTAAAGGAAGAAGAAAAAAAAACAAAAAAATTAAAAATAAAAAATAAAATAAAATTTGTGTCCTGATAAAGGACCCTCAGGTAAGCTAAGTGGTCTGGGCAAAATTAGGCAGTCTAAGCAGGGCCGGATCACTGGCAGAAGCCCAAAGTCTAAAATGAAGGCGCATAGGGCCTCTGGATTAAACAAAAAACCAAAGTAGAACCAACTATAAATTTGGAAATAAGAACAAGGAGGGGGGGTGGAGGTATGAACAAGGAGTGCTTGGGCACATCATCTGGTAGAAGACAAAGTCCCGCACCAGGAAGAGACAAACCCAAAGGCCTGGGGAAGGCAACCGAGAAAAAAGCAAAGAATCATGTACGGGCTCATCCGTGCAGTCGTCATCCTGGATCTGAATAGGGGGATCGTACTGTTTTATTTTTTTTTAAGCACAAAACTGTTTGTTTTTTCCAAAAATTGCTGCGCAAATACCGTGCGAGATAAAAAGTTGCAACGACCACCAATGTATTCTCTAGGGTCTTTGCTAAAAAAATATATAATGTTTTTGGGGTTCTATGTAATTTTCTAGCAAATAAATGATGATTTTTACATGTAGGAGAGAAATGTCAGAATTGGCCTGGGTGCTCCAGAACGCCTGATGGTGCTCCCTGCATGTTGGGCCTCTGTATGTGGCCAGGCTGTGTAAAAATCTCACAGATGTGGTATCGCCGTACTCAGGAGTAATAGCAGAATGTGTTTTGGGGTGTAATTTGTGGTATGCATATGCTGTGTGTGAGAAATAACCTGATAATATGACAATTTTGTGAAAAAAAAAGGAAAAAAAATCTTGATTTTGCAAAGAATTGTGGGAAAAAATGACAACTTCAAAAAACTCATCATGCCTCTTACTAAATACCTTGGAATGTCTTCTTTCCAAAAAGGGGTCATTTGGGGGGTATTTGTACTTTTCTGGCATGTTAGGGTCTCAAGAAATGAGATAGGCCCTCAGTACATCAGGTGTGATCAATTTTCAGATATTGGCACCACAGCTTGTGGACTCTATAAAACTTTCACACAAACCAAATAATACACACCGATTTGTACTTATTTTTACCAAAGATATGTAGTAGTATAAATTTTGGCCACAATTTATGAAGAAAAATTACTAATCTGCTAAATTTTATAACAGAAACAAAGAAAAATTCATTTTGTTTACAGAATTTTCGGTCTTTTTTCTTTTATAGCACAAAAAATAAAAAACCCAGCGATGATTAAATACCACCAAAATAAAGCTCTATTTGTGTGAAAAAAGGACAAAAATTTCATGTGGGTACAGTGTTGCATGACTAAGTAATTGTCATTCAAAATATGAGAGCATCGAAAGCTGAAAATTGGTCTGGTTATTAAGGGTGTTTAAGTACCCAGTGGTAAAGTGGTTAAACCCCCCTCCTGCCCAGACCAATTTTCAGCTTTCAGTGGTGACGCACTTTGAATGACAATTGCGCATTTTTTCACACAAATAGAGCTTTCTTTTTGTGGTATTTAATTACAGGTTTTTTTGGCTAAACAAACAAAAAAATTAGAAAATTTTGAAAGAAATAATGTTTTAAAATTCATAGTTATAAAATTTTGCAAACAGGTAATTTTTCTCATTGATATGCGCTTATGAGACGGCACTAGTTGGTACTAATAGGCACAGATAAGGTGGCACTGATGGGCACTGGTAGGTGACACAGATGGGCACTGGTAGGTGACACTGATGGGTGGCACTAGTAGATGACACCGATAGGTGACACTGTGGGCTCTGATGGGTGGCACTGATGTGTGGCACTGTGGGCACTGATGGGTGGCACTGATGTGTGGCACTGTGAGCACTGATGGATGGGGCTGGTGGTCACTGGTAGGCAGCACTGTTGTGCAATGGCAGGTGGCACAAAAAAGCATTGACTCGCTGATCACAGAGTGTGCCCTGCAGGGGGCGCGCAGGCCGCTCGAGCACGTGAGGACGTCCTGGGACGCTCTCCCGGCAGTTCAGGTCTGCACTGTAGCCGTCTTTCGGCTATAGCACGGGTCTGTAGAGGTTAAAACTCACATTGTCTTTGACTAATGTTTTTTCTTTATAGGTCACATCTCAATACATTGCTTTATGTAAATGTTTACAGCACAAGCAGAAAAAATAAAATGTCTCTTTCTAAATACATTTACTGCATATGTTTTTGGTTATCTTGTATTCAGTGTCCCATACATTTTCAACTCCAGAGGCCCTTAAAGACCTCATTTAAATTATGTAGAAAAAGAATGGTTAATTACAGGACGTTCCATACACTAAGCACACTTAATTTGAAAGCATTTTACTGTAGCGATTTGGAGATATGTCACGTTCTTCGACTTTTTGAAGGTCTCTAACGACCAGGGGC
Organism: Lithobates pipiens; assembly: GCF_037356315.1. Taxonomy (NCBI): domain Eukaryota; kingdom Metazoa; phylum Chordata; class Amphibia; order Anura; family Ranidae; genus Lithobates; species Lithobates pipiens. Next base: position 212,265,996 of record NW_027507758.1, read on the forward strand.
AGACTGACAACTCATGGGGCCCCCGGGCAATCAGAGATTATGGGGCCACACAGTATACACAAACACACACAGTATACAATCACACAGTATACACACAGACATGTTTCTATTGGCTGAGAAGATACCGGAGAGGTGCGGCAGCTATAATCGTGGGATTTTTAGACAAAAAGAATGTCGGTAAGGGACATTTCAGAGACAGATGTAAATAAAACACAGATTTTTACATACTGTCCCTTGTTTTACTGAGACTGGTGACCCTGATGGGGCCCCCTAGTGGCCAGGGGTCCTCGGGCAGTGCCCTAGTGGCCGAATGGTCAGTCCGCCCCTGATAATGACCTAATTTCTAATAAGTAGAAATAAATAAAGGTAAATTCTACTACAGGACGTCCCATACCCTATGCACACCTCATTTGAGACCATTTCACTGTAGCGTTTTAGAGATATGTCATGTTATTAAATTTTGGAGGACTATAAAGACCTAATTTCAAATAAGTAGAAAAAGGTAGAAAGTAGAAATAGTAGACGTCTTATACACTATGCACACATAATTTGAAACCATTTTACAGTAGCATTTTGAAGATATGTCATGTTATTCGACTTTGGAGGTCTAAAACACCCTCAATTCTAAAAAGTAGAAAAAAAGAATGGTCAGTTCTAGTACAGGACGTCCCATACACTAAGCACACCTCATTTGAAAACATTTTACTGTAGCATTTTGGAGATATGTCACTTTTTTTTTGTAAAATCTTTTTTATTGAATTTTTTGATGGCATACAAAATTGCCCGCGCAGGGGCCAGACATTTTCCACACAGGGGCAAACTTCCAAATGTGGCAACAGGCCACAAAAGGACACATTACATAACATACATTCTGCCTCTGATGCAGCAACCGACCGCAACAGGACAAATCAACACAAACATTACCTTATCTATCTATACCCCACTGTGGGGAGAGGATAATGTAGGATAATTTGTGCTAAGTGTTAAAATGACCGGATAAGGTGTCATAAGAGCAGGTGGGTCAGCCTATAACCGTACTACATCTATAACGATGAACTATGGGTTATTCACTACATCCGTTGCCGTAGTGTTATCATCCAACCAGCAGTTCCACACCTTCTCAAATTTCTGTGGGCAACCCCTGCTCGAGTAGGTGGTCCTATAGAGGGGCAAGCTAGCGTTCACCAGGTTTTTCCAGAATTTGATAGAGGGGGGAGACGATTGTTTCCAGGTCATGGTGATGGCCTTGCGTGCATATTAGAATAACAGGGATAAGAGTGTTTTCCTAGCCCTGAGGATCGACATTTGCTCCACTAGTCCCAGCAGACAATATTTAGGATCGTAAGGAATACTAATCTCAGTGGTCTTAACTATCACCAGGAGAACCTCTTTCCAAAAGCATACAATCGCTGGACAAGCCCAGAAAATGTGAATGAAGTCTCCCGGCTGATAGGAGCAGCGACAGCACGCCGGGGAGTGCGTCGGCGATATCTGGTGCAGTTTGTGGGGCGTGTAGTGGGCTCTGTGTACAATTTTGTATTGGACCAATTTGTCCCTGGCTGAAACCAAAGGGGAAAACGGAAAATCCCAGATCTCCCTCCAGTCATCATCATCCAGCCCTGGTATGTCCACCACCCATTTCCTGCGGAGGGAGGACAGCTCGGGGACGGACGCAACCAGTAGGGACCCGTAAATCTGAGACATGGGTTTCTCCAAGTCTTTTAACCGAAGGACGGATTCGAGCTCAGAGTATTCCAGTACGACCGGTTGTCCCAAAAATTCACAGCGATAAGCATGCACGATTTGAAGATAGCGGAAATGGGCCCATGTAGGTACATTAAATTTATCACGCAGGATATGAAAGGGAGTGAGTTCCCCATTGGTAACAACATGCTCGAGTGTCAGTATTTTACACTTGGCCCAGGCCTGAGGGTCCGGGATGGTATTAAACTGCAAAAGGCTAGGATTCAGCCACAGGGGGGTGAGAGGAGACCAGGAGTTCGGCAGGGACTCCCTCAGTGCCTCTCCCACCCTCCACGCCCTTAAAGTGGTGCGCATAGAAGGGGTGAGGCAGTGAGGTGTTTTTGGCCCCCTGAATACCAATCCCCTTAAGGCCTCCAGAGACCCCACTATAGCTGCCTCCAGGACCGTTGCAGCATTGGTCAAGTCCGGCCGCAGCCACCAGTGGACGGTTACAAGCTGAGTGGCTAGGAAATATTTGTGACAGTCAGGAAGAGCTAACCCTCCACTACGCACAGGCCTGGTGAGCGTGGTGTATTTGAATCTAGCGGACTTTGGTCCCCAGATGAAGAAGAGGAAAAGTTGTTTCAGAGAGTTAAAGAAGGTTTTAATATGTGCGTAAGTTTGGGAAGGACCTTCATTTTAAGAAGGTTTATGCAGCCAATAAGAGGGAGGGGGAGATTGCCCCATGTCTTTAATTTGGACTTGATTTCTATCAGAACAGGTTCAAGACTGAGCTGAACAAAGTCCTTGTTCTCTCTTGAAATGACAATACCCAAATAGGTAAACCTATCCACCCATTGAAGCGTGGTGGAGGATGGTGAGGTCTTGGCCCCCTCGTCCACCAGAAAGAGCTGAGATTTATGCCAATTCACCTTCAACCCGGTGAAGGCAGAGAAGGCATCCATGATTCCAAGTGCGCCCCGCAGAGTCACCAGGATCATTTAAAAAAAGCAGAAGATCATCCGCATAGAGGGCCACTCTCTCCTCCAGCCAGCCCACCCGAAGACCACGGACTTCGGCTGAACTCCGAAGAGCCTCAGCAATAGGTTCCATGGCTAGGGCGAACAAGGCCGGGGAGAGAGGGCACCCCTGCCTGGTGCCCCTCTGCAGGGGGAACAAGGGCGACAGGGAGCCATTCAGTTTAATGCATGCCATGGGACCGGTGTATAGTGTGCGTATCCAGGCAATAAACCGCAGTGGAAAACCCATTCTTCTAAGGACCTCCCACAGATACACCTATTCCACTGTATCAAATGCTTTCTCCATATCAAGGGTGGCAATGGTCCTAGTGCCTTGATTATCATGGGGGGCATGAATGTTAGAAAACAATCTACAGATATTGATGTCAGTGGACCTACCTGGCATAAAGTCTGTTTGATCGGAGTCAATCAGAGATTTGATTACTGTATTGAGCCTAGTGGCCAGAATTTTGGTCAATATTTTTAAATCACAATTCAGGAGTGCTATTGGCCTGTAAGAGGCGCACTGCTTGGGATCCTTATTAGGTTTCGGAATGAGAACAATATGGGCCTCTCTCATAGAGGCCGGCAGGGAGCCCTGTTGAAGACAGGCTCAGTACATCTGAGCCAGCCTGGGGGCAAGCAGCTCCGCGTGGGCTCTATAATACTCAATGGGTAGTCCATCCGGCCCGGGGTCTTCCCTGCTGGGAAACACCCGATGGCCGTCATGACCTCTTCTGGTGTGATCTCCGAGACAAGGAGTAGTCGCTCCGTGTCAGAGAGCCATCCCAGTACCAGCGTATCTAACAACGAGGTCATTAGTGTGGGGTCAAAGCTTTCAGGGAGTGAGGAGACATACAGAGAGGAGTAAAACCTGGTGAAGGCAGTCAAAATATCCTCCGGAGAGGTAACCAGTGTCCCTTCTGCCGTGAGTATTTCTGGTATAACCGCTAAAGGCCTGTCCTGCTGCGCCAGCATAGCTAGCAGTTTGCTGTTCTTATCACCATATTCGAAGTATTTCTGTCTGCTGTCTTGTAGACCAAGCCTGGTAGTGTCTGAGACATGGAGGTGTAATTCCCGCCTAAATGATGAAAGGCGCTCGAAGTTGGGGACCGTTGCCGAGGCCGAGTACCGATTCAGAGCCTCCTCAACTTTGTGCTACAAATCAGACACTTTGTCCCCAAGTTCTGCTCTAACAGCCACCACTGCAGAGATATACTGCCCCCTACCATAAGCTTTGGAGGCATCCCATGTCACCCCCAAGGAGGCTGACCCCGCATTGCGCATCCAGTAGTCCTGCAAGGAGGGAGAAACTCTATCATGGACTGCCGTGTTGTTGATCCAATGGGGCTGTAGCCTCCAGAGGGCTTTATTCTTAGTCTTGGTGGTCCTAACAATCAATTTAAGGGGGTGGTGATCCGATAAGCTGGAGGGAAGGTAGCTAGCCTCCTGGACGTTAGCCAGGAGGAGGTCATTAGCAAACGCCAGATCAATACGGGAGGATGTTTTAAACATAGATGAAAAACAGGAGTAGGTTCTATCCTGGGGATGAAGCCATCTCCACACCTCCCGAAAGTCCGTTGCCTGGGCCCACACACTAAGATCAGGATTAAAAGTCAATTGTGGGGGACAATGTGGCAATGCGGGACAATGTGGCGTTGAAGTCTCCCATAAACAGGACACACACCGGGCAATGCGGAGCCAACCTCTCATATAAGCTATACAGGACGTGGATCTGGCTCAGAGGAGGCAGATAGACGTTAACAATGACATATTTCTTATTATAAATGCTCAGTACCACCATGGCAAATTTCCCCTGGGGGTCCAGATGAACCTCATGGAGCACGCAAGGCACTCGCTTACTAATCAGTACTGATACCCCTCGAGAGTACAAGGAGTAGGTCGCATGCAGCGCCCTTTGCACCCAGGGTTTTTTCAGAGCAAGAACCTTGCTGCCGGTTAAGTGTGTTTCCTGCAGCAGGACTATGTGAGGGTTATGTAGTTTTAAATATTGAAATAACAGAGACCGCTTGTATTTGGAGTTGAGTCCCCTGATGTTCCATGATATAATAGTCAGCGACTCGGTATCTGAGGGAGCCATCATGGAACCTCAGGGGGGGGAACAAAATCAGGATGATCTTAGATAACAAGCAGGTGCAGGCCAACCCAAATTCAGTACACATATTCAGCCATATTCGAGCAGCACTAAATGCAAACTTAGCTTTTAAGTAAGAAAACCCCTCCCCACAAAACATATAAAACCCTACCCCAACATCATACGAACCAAGGTCAATGACCAAAACATTAGGCCATCGAGCCATACAAACCGATGCAGGGTTGCTTCCCAAAACTTCAGAATCTTCAGATCACTGAGACTCCTGTATGGTGGGCCACAGAAGAATACAGTCCTTCCCGGTAGAGTCCGTATCAGTTCCCGGAAGGGGGAATCCAATCGTGGGGGGGGGGGGAACTGAGGGGGGGAGTAAACAGGGGGTGCGTCTAACCAAAAAGTGGGGTAAGTTAGTGGCCTGCAGTGGAGCTCCTCAGGCAGGAGTAACAGCAGATTATCCTGCAATGCAAGACAAATGGGTAATCAGTAAGGGCAAAGTAGGACCCAATGGGGAGGAAATGGCTGGGGACAAAGAGCAAATGATGCCAGGGGTCCACTCGGGTCAATTTTGTAATGAAGAAGAGGAAGATTTGGCTACCTCCCATCGATCACGCTCAGCTACTCCGTCCTCCCGACCACACATGGTCAACGGGCATCCAGCCACGTCGCTGCTTGAGTGTCAAAAAAGTGGGTGTTATCACCATCAGAGATTCGTAACCTGCTGGGATACAGAAGACCAAAACGAATTCCTCTTTCTCTGAGCCGGCATCTCACATCAGTGAAGGACTTGCGTCTTTGCTGTATTTCCTGAGAGAAATCAGGAAAAAAGAGAAGTTTGGTGTTCTCATATTTGATTTCAGGCATGGTACGAGCCGCCGCCAGGATGCGGTCCCTGTCACGGTAATTTAACAGCCGTAGCAGAAAGGGGCGCGGAGGTGCCCAGGCCTCGGTGGGAGTGGTGGGACCCTGTGAGCTCTCTCCACCACAAAGGTGGGCGGCATCTCCCCCATGTTGAACAGGGTGGACAGAAGTCTCTCAGCAAACTCAGCGAGTCTAGGGCCCTCAGCCCTTTTAGGCAGTCCAAGTATGCGGATATTATTTCGCCTGAGGTGATTTTCAGTATCTATCGCACGGTCTTGTAGCGCTTTCACTTGGATCTGCAAGGTCTTTACCTCTCTGGAATCTGAGCGGACTGTGTCCTTCCCCGCGGAGAGCCTATCCTCCACCTCAGCGACACGTGAGCGGAACTTATCCATGTCCTGGCGGAGGAGACCAACATCTACACTCAAGAAATCGATCTTTGCTGTCAGAGTTTCTTTACAGGACGTTATGGCTGCTAAGATCTCTGCACCTGTGGGGGCCCCCATCTCCCCCGAGTCCGCGACCACCCTCGAGCCGGACGCCATCACTGCGGTGGACCGCCTTGAAGATGAGGCAGTAGTCGGCGGGGGGCACGAGGGGAGCTGGAGCCGGACTTGGAGCAGCGGGTCTTAGGGCGGCCCATCCGAGGCTCACCCCGAGATGCAAGAGGGTCCTGGTGAGTCTTCAAGCCGAGAGCTGAGAGCCTGCACCACAGCAACAGATGTCCAGATGTGTAAACAGCTACTGAGTGTCCCCTCCTTACATTCCACTGAATCAAGTTTTCAATTCATTCTATTTTCAAAGATATCTAGACAACAATGTCCTAAACTTCTTTTAATAAGATATAATTTGCATGACCAAAATGTATTTAAAACTCTGCATTAGAGATGAGCTTCGTGTTCGAGTCGAACATACGTTCGACTCGAACATCGGCTGTTCACCCGTTCGGCGAATTCCGAACGTTATCGGCCGTTCGCGCCAAATTCGCGTAGCGCTCACGGCCCACAATGCACTGTGATGGCGCAGTGCATTGCTGGCTCATGATTGGCCAAGCATGCACTGTGACCCCGCATGCTTGGCCAATCACAGCGCCGGCAGCGAGGAGAGCCATGATTGGCCACAGGCAGGATGCCTGTGGCCAATCATAGCTCAGGCTGTGTAGTACACGCCCCACACTATAAAAGGCCGCCAGCGCGACGGCCTTGTGTAGTGTGTTGGCGTCTGAAGCAGTTAGTGGGTGTTCTGTGTACCTTCAACACAGTATACACCGATCGTTATCGGCCGATTTTTCGATCTTGCTATTGTGTAGTGGTTGTTGTCTGCGTGCCCTGACCACAGTATACACCGCTATATTCACCTATATAGCTAGCGATATATCTATCTTTTATAATAGAGCTTGCAGTCAGTGTTAGGAGCTTGTGCGTGCTGTCTGCGTGCTCTGTACCCAGTACACACCGCTATATCCACCTACATAGCTCTTCTCTATTTGAGCCATCTGCCATCTGCAGGACTTATTGGAAGTTGTGTGTGCCTCCAGCACAGCACAGTATACATCTGTATTTACCCTTTATTGCTGCTGTTCTATAATAAAGGCATCTGCAGGAGTTAGTGGGTGTTGTGTGCCTCCAGCACAATATACACTACCCAATTGCTGTTTTACCCAACTCCCTTCAGGCCATTACCATGTCTGGAAGGCCAGCAAGGAGAGGCAGACAGGCGCGAGCCGATAAAAGAGGGCAAGCAGGCTCTGTGTCTAGAGACAACAGTGCTGGTCGTGGACGCGGTGCATCGTCATCATCAGCACGTGGCCATGGGACACGCTTGTCCTTCTTTTCGGCAGCTGGACATGTTGAGCCGCAACATGCCAACGACTTGGTAGAGTGAATGACCAAGCCCTCTTCATCCTCCTCATCCTCTCTCACCCAGTCTCAGGGTACTAGCAGAGCAGCTGCCAACGCATCGTCTTCCCTCGTCTCAATGTCATCATCAGTGACTCCTTCCCTAGACCCACCACGTCCTCCTGAGGAGTCTCCTGAACTCTTTGAGCACAGTGTTGGGTACATGCTCCAGGAGGATGCCCAGTGTTTTGTAGGCTCTGATGATGATACTCAGCTAGAGGAAGGCAGTAGCGTGAATGCAGAGAGAGGGGATGCTCAAGAAGGACAGCAATCTGGCAGTCATGTTCCACAAGCTGCAGCATACTGCCAGGTTTGCTACAACGATGCAGAGGGAGGGGATGATGAGGGCATTGACTCCACGTGGGTGCCTGATAGGAGAGAGGAGGAGGAAGAGGAGGAGGTGGAGGAGGCACATGTCCAAGAGGCAGGATGCCCTCCGGGTGCCAGCTTAGGGGCAGCACACCGACTGAAACACACCGCAGAGCTCCGCCTGTGCAGGGCGCTGCCTCTGCGCGTTATTCTAAAAGTTCTTTGGTGTGGGCCTTTTTTGAGACGAGTGCATCAGATCGCACCGCTGCTATTTGCAACATATGTCTCAAGCGTATCTCGCGTGGCCAAAACATCAGCCGCTTGGGCACCACATGCTTGACCAGACATATGTTGACCTGCCATGCAGCTCGTTGGCAAGCGTACCTCAAAGACCCACACCAAAGAACAAAGCGGACCTCTCCTTGCTCCTCATCAGCTGGCATCTCCAACCCCACTACACCTTCAGTCCTCTCTGAAACCTGCTCTGAGAGGAATGAAGGTGTAGAATTAGGTGTGTCACAGCCAAGTGCTTCCGGGCACTCTGCTAGCAGTACACCCACGTCTGATTATAGCAGGCAAATGTCCCTGCCCCAGCTGCTGGACCGGCGAAAAAAGTTCACTCCCAGCTATCCACATACCCAGCGGTTGAATGCTAGCTTGGCTAAATTGCTAGCACTTCAACTGCTGCCTTTTTAGTTGGTAGACTCGGCCCCCTTCCGTGAGTTTGTACAATGTGCGGTTCCTCAGTGGCAGGTCCCCAAATGCCACTTTTTCTCATGGAAGGCGATTCCGGCTCTCTACCGGCATGTGGAAGGCAATGTCCTTGCCTCGCTGGACAGGGCTGTCAGCGGTAAGGTGCATATTACCGCTGACTCATGGTCCAGCAGGCATGGACAGGGACGTTACCTGTCTTTCACGGCCCATTGGGTCACTCTTCTGGCAGCTGAGAAGGATGCAGGACAAGGTGCAGTAGTGTTGGAGGTTGTTCCGCCACCACGCCTCCAAAATGCTACTATTGGTTGTGACACACCTCTCTCCTCCACCCCCTCCTGTTCTTCTTCCTCCATGGCCTCTTCCAGTGCTCTGTCCTCAGAACCAGCGGTGCTCCGTAGGCGTTCCAGGGGCTACGCAAGTACGCAGGCAAAACGATGCTATGCCGTGCTTGCGCTGGTTTTTTTGGGGGACAGGAGCCACACTGGGGCAGATGTTGTGTCAGCTCTGCAGGGGCAGGCCGAGAGGTGGTTGACGCCACGCCAGCTTAAGCCAGGAATAGTGGTTTGCGACAATGGCTCCAACCTCCTCTCCGCCCTCCGACAGGGACAACTGACCCATGTTCCCTGTGTAGCTCACGTCCTTAACCTGGTGGTGCAGCGGTTCTTGGGCAGGTACCTGGGCTTACAGGATGTCCTGAAGCAGGCCAGGAAAGTCTGTGTGCATTTCCGCCGATCATTTAATGCCTGTGCTCGGCTGGCTGAGCTCCAAAGGGAGTTGAACCTGCCCAAGAACCGTCTTATATGTGACATGCCCACCAGGTGGAACTCAACGTTGGCCATGCTGCAGCGGCTGCACACGCAGCAGAGGGCCATCAATGAGTACCTGTGCGACTATGGCACCAGGACAGGGTCAGGGGAGCTCGGTTTTTTCTCACCACGCCAGTGGGGCATGATCAGGGATGCATGCACTGTCCTGTCACCGTTTGAGGAGGCCACAAGGATGGTGAGCAGTGACAGTGCATGCATCAGTGACACTGTACCTCTTGTCCACCTCTTGGAGCATACGCTGCGTGGAATAATGAACAGGGCACTTGAGGCAGAACAGAGGCAGGAAGAGGAGGACTTCCTTGCCTCTAAAGGCCCCCTTTATCCAGACAGTGTTCCTGCTGTGCCACCCATCACACAGGAAGAGGATGAGGAGGAGGAAGAGGAGGAGGAGGATGATTGTGTCAGCATGGAGGTGGAGGCTGGCACTCAGCATCAGCAGCAGCAGCAGTCTTGTAGGGATGATTTACAGTCCCAAGAAACCCGTGGACTTGTACGTGGCTGGGAGGAGGTAGCTGCGGATCATGTTGTCCTTAGTGACCCAGAGGACTCCGGACCGAATGCCTCAGCTAACCTACGCTGCATGGCCTCCCTGATCCTGCAAAGCCTGCGGAAGGATCCTCGTATTCTTCGGATCAAGGAGAGGGACCATTACTGGCTGGCCACTCTCCTTGATCCACGGTACAAGGGTAAGGTTGCCGACCTTATCTTGCCATTGCAGAGGGAGCAGAGGATGAGACATCTCTGGGAGGCCTTGCAGAAAGGTCTGTGCAACGCGTTCCCAGAGACTGGGAGGTTACAAACTCCTGGTCCTGGACAACGTGTTGCTGAGGCATCGGTCAGAAGGAGCGGTGGAGAAGGTGGCCATCTGACTGATGCTTTCAGACAATTTTTTAGTCCGCAGCCCCAAGGTATGATCGGTTCCAGCAACCATCGCCAGCGTCTGATTTACATGGTGCAGGAATACCTAGGGGCAAGGTCAGACTTGGACACCTTTCCCACGGAAAATCCTCTGGCTTACTGGGTCTTGAGGATGGATCACTGGCCAGAGCTTGCACAGTATGCAATTGAGCTACTGGCCTGTCCTGCATCCAGCATTCTTTCGGAACGCACCTTCAGTGCTGCTGGTGGCTTTGTTACCGATCACAGGGTGCGCCTGTCCACCGAATCAGTTGATCGACTGACCTTCATCAAGATGAATCAGTCTTGGATAACCCACAGCTACCAAGCACCTGAAGCTGATGTAACCGAATAATTATTTTTGAAATATCACATCCCTTCAAGACTGCCTATGCCTGATGAATGACAATTTTTGATGCAATGCTTTGCAGCAGGGCTAATTCCTGCAATAAAACTAGAGTATATGGGAGAGGTTGCAGTGTCGTGGCACCAGCACCAGTGCCTAAGGCCCAATTTTTCTGCCCCTGTTTAACAGGGGCGTTTAATTACAATTTTTGATGCAATGCTTTGCAGCAGGGCTAATTCCTGCAATAAAACTAGAGTATATGGGAGAGGTTGCAGTGTCGTGGCACCAGCACCAGTGCCTAAGGCCCAATTTTTCTGCCCCTGTTTAACAGGGGCGTTTAATTACAATTTTTGATGCAATTCTTTGCAGCAGGGCTAATTCCTGCAATAAAACTAGAGTATATGGGAGAGGTTGCAGTGTGGTGGCACCAGCACCAGTGCCTAAGGCCCAATTTTTCTGTCCCTGTTTAACAGGGACATGTAATTACAATTCTTGATATAATATTTCACAGGAGGGCCCGTTCCTGTGCTCACCCAGAGTAACTGTGAGGACTTATAGTGTTGTGGCACCAGCACCACAACCACCAAAGGTCAATTTTTCTACCACTGTTCAACAATGGCATGTAATTACAATTCTTGATATAATCGTTCACAGCAGGGCGCTCCAGCGCCCACCAAGAGTCACTTTGAGGGCTTACAATGTTGTGGCAAAACCAACACCTTGTTCCGCCATTTCTGCAGAGCATATAGGGCAGGCCCCTACTTTCAAACATCCAACTTACAAACATCTCCTACTTGCAAACGGAAGGAGACAACAGCAAGTGAGATGAAAAAAGATGGACGACAAAACAAATTATACAGGGGTGATAACCCTTCCCTATGTTTTCCAAAAAGCTAAAAAATAGTTTTTTTGACTGGAGCTACACTTTAAAAATGTACCAGTTGAAAATTACAAACAGATTCAACTTAACACAACAAACCTACACAGTCCCTGTCTTGTTTGCACCGCCTGTATACTGCTGTTCTGAGTATATAGGGCCTGGGGGCCACACACATTTCCTTTTTTTAATATGGGTACGGGGTTCCCCTTAAAATGTGTTTAAGACCCAAAGGGGCTGGTAATGGGCAGGGAGGGCTACCTATGGCATTTTTCTCAATGATTTTCAACCATATTGCAGGAACCAGATATAACATTAAAACTGCAAGCAGTTTTAAATGATGTTATTTCCGTTTAATGTCATTTTGTGCAGAGACTGTTCTAAACACGGGAAACACGTGGCACTTCACAGGCATACTACAGACACCCCCCAGGCACCATATTTAAAGGAATATTTCACTTTTTTTCACTTTAATCGTCATTAAAATCAGTGCTCCCGCCAAAACTGACATTTTTAAAAACATTTTAGGCATTGACCCATGTCCCCTGGGGCAGAAGCCAGGTCCCCAAACCATTTTTAGGACAGCATCTTGCATATTAGCCGTTAAAATTAGCCCTTTTAATTTCGAACGTTCGAGTCCCATAGACTTCAATGGGGTTCTAAAGTTCGTACGAATTTGGGGTCTGTTCGAAAGTTCTGGTGCGAACCAAACCGGGGGGTGTTCGGCTTATCCCTACTCTCCACCAAGGGGCAGCAGTCCAGTGCCCGGGCGCCGGTCTCGGGGTAGCTTACAGAGGGGTAGTCCACTTCTCACACAGGAATGGGGTCTTCAGCAAAGCACAGCCTTCATGGGGGGGACACAGGGAGGGAGAGGGGTAGTTCCAGGGCACAGGATGATACTCAGGAGGACACAACAGTATCTCAGCCCTGATCCTGAGAGTGGATGATGAAACCGGGGGAGCAGGCCTCAAGATGGCACCTGTGAACAGTTACAATAAGTCCCCCCAGACCAACCTTGTCCCAGGGTCCCCCGACAGAGGTACAGGAATCCGATGCCTCGTCACCCACAGGTGGGAGCTCCGGAGCTCAAGGATGGGGAAGACAGAGCAGGCCTCAAGATAGTGGTAGGCCCCGGAAGTGTAGATCCGGCCGTGACCCCGCAGCGATCAATCGGTCGGCCAGGCTTCACAATATTAGGTGGGGTGGCTGCAGCTGATGCCCAATCGGCCCCTAGGATGGGTCCGGAGTCCCCCCAGCTGCAAGGGAAGTGAGGGTGGCTGCGGATTGTCAAGCCTCAAGATGGCGGCGGCTGCGAGCTCCCGGGAGTAAACACCTCTCCTCCCCGTAAGTCCTCAAAGCCTCCTCACCGTTTTGTGTCCCCCAGGGGGGCGGCAGCCGATCCGGATGGTGGTGATGCTCTCTGATCCGCCTTGTGGATCGTGGCACCCGAGCCCGAGGATCACGGAGACGATGTAGGCCGCAAGATGGCGGCGGATCCACAGTGTGTAGAATCAGCCACAGCCCCGTAGAGCCCACGGCCGGGCAATTCAATTTCTGGTGGGATTTGTGCAGGAGGGTGGTCAGGCTATATAGGGAGAGTTTGGAGACTCTCCATGTGCTAGGAAGGCAGGATGGATGTGGATTATTACAGGATCTACGGAGCTCCTCTAAAGCACGTCCTTTCTCGGCTACATCCGGACACGCTCCCCGGAGATATGTCACTTTATTCGACTTTGGAGGCCTAAAACTACCTCAATTCTAATAAGTAGAAAAAAAGAATGGTCAGTTCTGATACAGGACGTCCCATACACTAAGCACACCTCATTTGAAACCATTTTACTGTAGCGTTTTGGAGATATGTCACTTTATTCGACTTTGGAGGCCTAAAACGACCTCAATTCTAATAAGTAGAAAAAAGGAATGGTCAGTTTTAGTACAGGATGTCCCATACACTAAGCACACCTCATTTGAAAACATTTTACTGTAGCATCTCTCCCAAGACCCCAGCTCTCTGTTTTCACTCAATTTTCTTCCCCTTCTGACAAAAATAGAAACAGACTTGAAAAAATGGACAAAAGGGAAATTTTCATGGTTCGGCAGGGCTGCAATTTTAAAAATGGCAATCCTACCAAGATTACTATACTTATTCCACACCCTCCCAATAGAGCTACCCGAGGCTTTCTTCACGCATCTCTCCCGCTTACAAAGAAATTTTCTCTGGGCAAATAAAAAACCACGAATCAAACTCACATACCTTTATAGATTAAAACAGGAAGGAGGAATAGGACTCCCAGACTTCAGAAAATATTATCAAGCAGCACAATTAGCCAGAATTATAGACTGGCACTGCCACGCCAATCATAAGGACTGGGTAAATCTAGAAAAAGCTCACTTCACCTTAGACATTCCACATCTACCATGGACTACCTACTCTAACCTCCCCCTTTCAATCAAAAAACACCCTACTATTAATAACACTTTAAAAATCTTTAAAAAAGTTGCAATCCCCTTAGGGTTATCAACAGACACGGGACCCCTTTCCTCACTAGCCAACAATCCCGACTTCATACCTGGCCTTAATAACCCAAAGATGTACACTACATTCCCTTCTGAGCCGTTACTCATAAAACATTGTATCCACAATAACTACCTAAAACCTAGACAAGAACTTAACAAATCATTTACATCACATCCCTTGTCAGAATGGTCATACAGACAGATACATGACTTCATAACCAAAAACAAACGCAAAGATCAATTCTTTAGACCCCTGTCCTCCTTTGAGCTAACATGCTTAAAGAAAAACCCAATTAGGAAAACAACTTCTATACTATATAAATGGCTCCTCTGTCAAAGCAAAACGGAAAAAGACAAATATAAAACCAAGTGGGAAAAAGATCTTGATACCCAATTCTCCACTAAACAATGGGAAAAAGCAAATGTTTTTACACACAAGTGTGCACTCAGTACAAAAATGCAGGAGGTTTCTTATAAGATACACACACAATGGTATATCACTCCTCTCACCAAGCATAGCTGGTCCCACCAAAACTCCAGACTTTGCTGGAGATGTAACTCTGAAACAGGCTCCTTCCTACATCTTTGGTGGAATTGTGAACACATAAGACCCTTCTGGAATCAAGTCCGATACTGGTCCAACCACATCACAGGTACACCTTCTAACCTTGATGCTGCCTGGTGCTTATTGCACATAAACAACTTATCATATAGCGCTTACAAAAAATCCCTAATCAGACACTTCCTCAGCGCAGCCAAAATCCTAATCCCACTACACTGGAACTCAAGCTCCCTACCCTCAGTTGGAGACTGGCTCCGTAAAATCCATCTTATCCACGACATGGAAGAAATCATTGCAATCAAAAGAGGTGCTATTACACAATTTCGCCTTCTGTGGGAACCATGGCGTAATTTCTGTAAGACACAATTATTCCACAATCTCATGATATGATTCATACACATATTTATTCCCTACTGTCATAACTGAATATTCTTGCGAAAGTTTCATTATTCTATCTGTTATTTGCCCCTATCCACTAAGTAGATTTTTCAATATGACAACTTAAACCTCAAATATCCTCACCTAGACTACCACAACACACTATTAGGTTTATATCTATTAATATCCATATATATTATGGCATATATAAACTACGTACGGTTATGATTGTATTCATAAGACGCTTCTATAGGATGTATTTCAACAGATACCGATGCCTATAATGTCTATAACTTACCTTCCCCCCTTCCCTTGTTAATTATACAATTTATGTATTGCTTTTATTCATATGTTTGTACCTCATTTTCTTTAATAAACTTTATTGTGATAAAAAAAAAAGAAAAAAAGAAATGTCAGTTCTAGTACAGGACGTCCCATACACTAAGCAAACCTCATTTGAAACCATTTTACTGTAGCGTTTAGGAGATATATCACGTTATTCGACTTTGGAGGCCTAAAACTACCTCAATTCTAATAAGTAGAAAAAAAGAATGGTCAGTTATAATAAAGGACATCCCATACACTAAGCACACTTCATTTGAAACCATTTTACTGTAGCATTTTGGAGATATGTCATGTTTTTTGACTTTGGAGGCCTATAATGACCTCAATTCTAATAAGTAGAAAAAAGAATGGTCAGTTCTGATACAGGACGTCCCATACACTAAGCCCACCTCATTTAAAACCATTTTACTGTAGCGTTTTGGAGATATGTCATGTTATTCGACTTTGGAGGCCTATAACAACCTCAATTCTAATAAGTAGAAAAAAAGAATGATCAGTTCTAGTACAGGACGTCCCATACACTAAGCCCACCTCATTTGAAACCATTTTACTATAGCGTTTTGGAGATATGCCATGTTATTCCACTTTGGAGGCCTATAACGACCTCAGTTCTAATAAGTAGAAAAAAATAAATGTCAGTTCTAGTACAGGACGTCCCATACACTAAGCAAACCTCATTTGAAATTATTTTACTGTAGCGTTTTGGAGATATGTCACGTTATTCCACTTTGGAGGCCTAAAACTACCTCAATTCTAATAAGTAGAAAAAAATAATGGTCAGTTATAATAAAGAACAGCCCATACACTAAGCACACCTCATTTGAAACAATTTTACTGTAGCATTTTGAATATATGTCACGTTATTTGACTTTGGAGGCCTATAACGACCTCAATTCTAATAAGTAGAAAAAAAGAATGGTCAGTTATAATAATGGACATCCCATACACTAAGCACACTTCATTTGAAACCATTTTACTGTAGCATTTTGGAGATATGTCATGTTTTTTTATTTTGGAGGCCTATAACGACCTCAATTCTAATAAGTAGAAAAAAAGAATGGTCAGTTCTGATACAGGACGTCCCATACACTAAGCACACCTCATTTGAAACCATTTTACTGTAGCGTTTTGGAGATATGTCTCTTTATTCGACTTTGGAGGCCTAAAACGACCTCAATTCTAATAAGCAGAAAAAAGGAATGGTCAGTTTTAGTACAGGATGTCCCATACACTAAGCACACCTCATTTGAAAACATTTTACTGTAGCGTTTTGGAGATATGTCACCTTTTTTTCACTTTGGAGGCCTATAACGACCTCAATTCTAATAAGTAGAAAAAAAGAATGGTCAGTTCTAGTACAGGATGTCCCATACACTAAGCACACCTCATTTGAAAACATTTTACTGTAGCGTTTTGGAGATATGTCACATTATTTGACTTTGGAGGCCTATAACGACCTCAATTCTAATAAGTAGAAAAAAAGAATGGTCAGTTCTGAGACAGGACGTCCCATACACTATGCACACCTCCTTTGAAACCATTTTACTGTAGCGTTTTGGAGATATGTCATGTTATTCGACTTTGGAGGCCTATAACGACCTCAATTCTAATAAGTAGAAAAAAAGAATGATCAGTTCTAGTACAGGACGTCCCATACACTAAGCCCACCTCATTTGAAACCATTTTACTGAAGCGTTTTGGAGATATGTCAAGTTATTCGACTTTGGAGGCCTATAACGACCTCAATTCTAATAAGTAGAAAAAAAGAATGATCAGTTCTAGTACAGGACGTCCCATACAGTAAGCCCACCTCATTTGAAACCATTTTACTGAAGCGTTTTGGAGATATGTCATGTTAATCGACTTTGGAGGCCTATAACGACCTCAATTCAAATAAGTAGAAAAAAAGAAATGTCAGTTCTAGTACAGGACGTCCCATAAACTAAGCAAACCTCATTTGAAACCATTTTACTGTAGCGTTTTGGAGATATGTCACATTATTCGACTTTGGAGGCCTATAACGACCTCAATTCTAATAAGTAGAAAAAAAGAATGATCAGTTCTAGTACAGGACGTCCCATACACTAAGCCCACCTCATTTGAAACCATATTACTATAACGTTTTGGAGATATGTCATGTTATTCGACTTTGGAGGCCTATAACGACCTCAATTCTAATAAGTAGAAAAAAAGAAATGTCAGTTCTAGTACAGGACGTCCCATACACTAAGCAAACCTCATTTGAAACCATTTTACTGTAGCGTTTGGGAGATATATCACATTATTCGACTTTGAAGGCCTAAAACTACCTCAATTCTAATAAGTAGAAAAAAATAATGGTCAGTTATAATAAAGAACAGCCCATACACTAAGCACACCTCATTTGAAACCATTTTACTGTAGCATTTTGAAGATATGTCACGTTATTTGACTTTGGAGGCCTATAACGACCTCAATTCTAATAAGTAGAAAAAAAGAATGGTCAGTTACCGTATATACTCGAGTATAGGCCGACCCGAATATAAGCCGAGGCCCCCAATTTACCCCCAAAAAAACTGGCAAACTTATTGACTCGTGTATAAGCCGAGGGTGAGACATGCCTGTCCATCCCTGTGTGTGTGTCCGTCCATCCCTGTGTGTCCGTCCATCCCTGTGTGTCCGTCCATCCCTGTGTGTCCGTCCATCCCTGTGTGTCCGTCCATCCATCCCTGTGTGTGTGTGTGTCCATCCATCCATCCATCCATGTGTGTGTGTGTCTCCATCCATCCATCCATCCATCCCTGTGTGTGTGTGTCTCCATCCATCCATCCATCCATCCCTGTGTGTGTGTGTCTCCATCCATCCATCCATCCATCCCTGTGTGTGTCTCCATCCATGTGTGTGTGTGTGTGTGTGTGTGTGTGTGTGTCCAGCCTACCTTTGTCCCGAGCCTCCGTCCCGTGCCTTGCCTCCTTGCCTCCGTCCCGTGCCGTGCCTTGCCTCCTTGCATCCGTCCCGTTTCGTGCCTTGCCTTGCCCCCGTCCCGTCCCGTCCCGTCCCGTGCCGTGCCGTGCCTTGCCTTGCCTCCGTCCCGTGCCCTCTTCGTCGGCGGCCATTGTAAAATTCAAAAGCTGCGCCGCCGCCTTCGCCTGTGATAGGCGGAACACTGAATTTCCCAGCAGCCTGTGTTCCGCCTATCACAGACGTCGTATCATCCTCGTCCGTAGTACGAGGATGATACGATGTCCGTGATAGGCGGAACACAGGCTGCTGGGAAATTCAGTGTTCCGCCTATCACAGGCGAAGGCGGAGCCGGAGGCGCGGCTTTTGAATAGAATGGCCGCTGTCTGTCTGCTCGACACGCTGATCGAGCGGGCAGACAGCGATGACTCGAGTATAAGCCGAGGGGGGCACTTTCAGCCTCAAAAAAGAGGCTGAAAATCTCGGCTTATACTCGAGTATATACGGTATAATAAAGGACATCCCATACACTAAGCACACTTCATTTGAAACCATTTTACTGTAGCATTTTGGAGATATGTCATGTTTTTTGACTTTGGAGGCCTATAACGACCTCAATTCTAATAAGTAGAAAAAAGAATGGTCAGTTCTGATACAGGACGTCCCATACACTAAGCACACCTCATTTGAAACCATTTTACTGTAGCGTTTTGGAGATATGTCCCTTTATTCGACTTTGGAGGCCTATAACGACCTCAATTCTAATAAGTAGAAAAAAAAGAATGGTCAGTTCTGATACAGGACGTCCCATACACTAAGCCCACCTCATTTAAAACCATTTTACTGTAGCGTTTTGGAGATATGTCATGTTATTCGACTTTGGAGGCCTATAACAACCTCAATTCTAATAAGTAGAAAAAAAGAATGATCAGTTCTAGTACAGGACGTCCCATACACTAAGCCCACCTCATTTGAAACCATTTTACTATAGCGTTTTGGAGATATGCCATGTTATTCCACTTTGGAGGCCTATAACGACCTCAATTCTAATAAGTAGAAAAAAATAAATGTCAGTTCTAGTACAGGACGTCCCATACACTAAGCAAACCTCATTTGAAACCATTTTACTGTAGCGTTTTGGAGATATGTCACGTTATTCGACTTTGGAGGCCTAAAACTACCTCAATTCTAATAAGTAGAAAAAAATAATGGTCAGTTATAATAAAGAACAGCCCATACACTAAGCACACCTCATTTGAAACAATTTTACTGTAGCATTTTGAAGATATGTCACGTTATTTGACTTTGGAGGCCTATAACGACCTCAATTCTAATAAGTAGAAAAAAAGAATGGTCAGTTATAATAAAGGACATCCCATACACTAAGCACACTTCATTTGAAACCATTTTACTGTAGCATTTTGGAGATATGTCATGTTTTTTTACTTTGGAGGCCTATAACGACCTCAATTCTAATAAGTAGAAAAAAAGAATGGTCAGTTCTGATACAGGACGTCCCATACACTAAGCACACCTCATTTGAAACCATTTTACTGTAGCGTTTTGGAGATATGTCTCTTTATTCGACTTTGGAGGCCTAAAACGACCTCAATTCTAATAAGTAGAAAAAAGGAATGGTCAGTTTTATTACAGGATGTCCCATACACTAAGCACACCTCATTTGAAAACATTTTACTGTAGCGTTTTGGAGATATGTCACTTTTTTTTCACTTTGGAGGCCTATAACGACCTCAATTCTAATAAGTAGAAAAAAAGAAATGTCAGTTCTAGTACAGGACGTCCCATAAACTAAGCAAACCTCATTTGAAACCATTTTACTGTAGCGTTTTGGAGATATGTCACGTTATTCGACTTTGGAGGCCTATAACGACCTCAATTCTAATAAGTAGAAAAAAAAGAATGGTCAGTTCTGATACAGGACGTCCCATACACTAAGCACACCTCCTTTGAAACCATTTTACTGTCGCGTTTTGGAGATATGTCACGTTTTTTGACTTTGGAGGCCTAAAACTACCTCAATTCTAATAAGTAGAAAAAAATAATGGTCAGTTATAATAAAGAACAGCCCATACACTAAGCACACCTCATTTGAAACAATTTTACTGTAGCATTTTGAAGATATGTCATGTTATTCGACTTTGGAGGCCTATATCGACCTCAATTCTAATAAGTAGAAAAAAAGAATGGTCAGTTCTAGTACAGGACATCCCATACACTAAGCACACCTCATTTGAAAACATTTTACTGTAGCGTTTGGGAGATATGTCACGTTTTTTCACTTTGGAGGCCTATAACGACCTCAATTCTAATAAGTAGAAAAAAAGAATGGTCAGTTCTAGTACAGGATGTCCCATACACTAAGCACACCTCATTTGAAACCATTTTACTGTAGCGTTTTGGAGATATGTCATGTTATTCGACTTTGGAGGCCTATAACGACCTCAATTCTAATAAGTAGAAAAAAAGAATGATCAGTTCTAGTACAGGACGTCCCATACACTAAGCTCACCTCATTTGAAACCATTTTACTATAGCGTTTTGGAGATATGTCACATTATTTGACTTTGGAGGCCTATAACGACCTCAATTCTAATAAGTAGAAAAAAAGAATGGTCAGTTCTGAGACAGGACGTCCCATACACTAAGAACACCTCATTTGAAAACATTTTACTGTAGCGTTTTGGAGATATGTCACGTTTTTTCACTTTGGAGGCCTATAACAACCTCAATTCTAATAAGTAGAAAAAAATAATGGTCAGTTCTAGTACAAATGTCCCATACACTAAGCACACCTCATTTGAAAACATTTTACTGTAGCGTTTTGGAGATATGTCACATTATTTGACTTTGGAGGCCTATAACGACCTCAATTCTAATAAGTAGAAAAAAAGAATGGTCAGTTCTGAGACAGGACGTCCCATACACTATGCACACCTCCTTTGAAACCATTTTACTGTAGCGTTTTGGAGATATGTCATGTTATTCGACTTTGGAGGCCTATAACGACCTCAATTCTAATAAGTTGAAAAAAAGAATGGTCAGTTCTAGTACAGGACATCCCATACACTAAGCACACCTCATTTGAAAACATTTTACTGCAGCGTTTTGGAGATATGTCACGTTTTTTCACTTTGGAGGCCTATAACGACCTCAATTCTAAAAAGTAGAAAAAAAGAATGGTCAGTTCTAGTACAGGATGTCCCATACACTAAGCACACCTCATTTGAAACCATTTTACTGTAGCGTTTTGGAGATATGTCACATTATTTGACTTTGGAGGCCTATAACGACCTCAATTCTAATAAGTAGAAAAAAAGAATGGTCAGTTCTGATACAGGACGTCCCATACACTAAGCACACCTCATTTGAAACTATTTTACTGTAGTGTTTTGGAGATATGTCATGTTATTCGACTTTGGAGGCCTATAACGACCTCAATTCTAATAAGTAGAAAAAAAGAATGATCAGTTCTAGTACAGGACGTCCCATACACTAAGCTCATCTCATTTGAAACCAATTTACTATAGCGTTTTGGAGATATGTCACATTATTTGACTTTGGAGGCCTATAACGACCTCAATTCTAATAAGTAGAAAAAAAGAATGGTCAGTTCTGAGACAGGACGTCCCATACACTAAGCACACCTCATTTGAAAACATTTTACTGTAGCGTTTTGGAGATATGTCACGTTTTTTCACTTTGGAGGCCTATAACGACCTCAATTCTAATAAGTAGAAAAAAAGAATGGTCAGTTCTAGTACAGGATGTCCCATACACTAAGCACACCTCATTTGAAAACATTTTACTGTAGCGTTTTGGAGATATGTCACATTATTTGACTTTGGAGGCCTATAACGACCTCAATTCTAATAAGTAGAAAAAAAGAATGGTCAGTTCTGAGACAGGACGTCCCATACACTATGCACACCTCCTTTGAAACCATTTTACTGTAGCGTTTTGGAAATATGTCATGTTATTCGACTTTGGAGGCCTATAACGACCTCAATTCTAATAAGTTGAAAAAAAGAATGGTCAGTTCTAGTACAGGACATCCCATACACTAAGCACACCTCACTTGAAAACATTTTACAGCAGCGTTTTGGAGATATGTCACGTTTTTTCACTTTGGAGGCCTATAACGACCTCAATTCTAAAAAGTAGAAAAAAAGAATGGTCAGTTCTAGTACAGGATGTCCCATACACTAAGCACACCTCATTTGAAACCATTTTACTGTAGCGTTTTGGAGATATGTCACATTATTTGACTTTGGAGGCCTATAACGACCTCAATTCTAATAAGTAGAAAAAAAGAATGGTCAGTTCTGATACAGGACGTCCCATACACTAAGCACACCTCATTTGAAACTATTTTACTGTAGTGTTTTGGAGATATGTCATGTTATTCGACTTTGGAGGCCTATAACGACCTCAATTCTAATAAGTAGAAAAAAAGAATGATCAGTTCTAGTACAGGACGTCCCATACACTAAGCTCACCTCATTTGAAACCAATTTACTATAGCGTTTTGGAGATATGTCACATTATTTGACTTTGGAGGCCTATAACGACCTCAATTCTAATAAGTAGAAAAAAAGAATGGTCAGTTCTGAGACAGGACGTCCCATACACTAAGCACACCTCATTTGAAAACATTTTACTGTAGCGTTTTGGAGATATGTCACGTTTTTTCACTTTGGAGGCCTATAACGACCTCAATTCTAATAAGTAGAAAAAAAGAATGGTCAGTTCTAGTACAGGATGTCCCATACACTAAGCACACCTCATTTGAAAACATTTTACTGTAGCGTTTTGGAAATATGTCATGTTATTCGACTTTGGAGGCCTATAACGACCTCAATTCTAATAAGTTGAAAAAAAGAATGGTCAGTTCTAGTACAGGACGTCCCATACACTAAGCTCACCTCATTTGAAACCAATTTACTATAGCGTTTTGGAGATATGTCACATTATTTGACTTTGGAGGCCTATAACGACCTCAATTCTAATAAGTAGAAAAAAAGAATGGTCAGTTCTGAGACAGGACGTCCCATACACTAAGCACACCTCATTTGAAAATATTTTACTGTAGCGTTTTGGAGATATGTCACGTTTTTTCACTTTGGAGGCCTATAACGACCTCAATTCTAATAAGTAGAAAAAAAGAATGGTCAGTTCTGAGACAGGACGTCCCATACACTATGCACACCTCCTTTGAAACCATTTTACTGTAGCGTTTTGGAAATATGTCATGTTATTCGACTTTGGAGGCCTATAACGACCTCAATTCTAATAAGTTGAAAAAAAGAATGGTCAGTTCTAGTACAGGACATCCCATACACTAAGCACACCTCATTTGAAAACATTTTACTGTAGCGTTTTGGAGATATGTCACGTTTTTTCACTTTGGAGGCCTATAACGACCTCAATTCTAAAAAGTAGAAAAAAAGAATGGTCAGTTCTAGTACAGGATGTCCCATACACTAAGCACACCTCATTTGAAACCATTTTACTGTAGCGTTTTGGAGATATGTCATGTTATTCGACTTTGGAGGCCTATAACGACCTCAATTCTAATAAGTAGAAAAAAAGAATGATCAGTTCTAGTACAGGACGTCCCATACAGTAAGCCCACCTCATTTGAAACCATTTTACTGAAGCGTTTTGGAGATATGTCATGTTATTCGACTTTGAAGGCCTATAACGACCTCAATTCTAATAAGTAGAAAAAAAGAAATGTCAGTTCTAGTACAGGACGTCCCATAAACTAAGCAAACCTCATTTGAAACCATTTTACTGTAGCGTTTTGGAGATATGTCACGTTATTCGACTTTGGAGGCCTATAACGACCTCAATTCTAATAAGTAGAAAAAAAAGAATGGTCAGTTCTGATACAGGACGTCCCATACACTAAGCACACCTCCTTTGAAACCATTTTACTGTAGCGTTTTGGAGATATGTCACGTTTTTTGACTTTGGAGGCCTAAAACTACCTCAATTCTAATAAGTAGAAAAAAATAATGGTCAGTTATAATAAAGAACAGCCCATACACTAAGCACACCTCATTTGAAACCATTTTACTGTAGCATTTTGAAGATATGTCATGTTATTCGACTTTGGAGGCCTATATCGACCTCAATTCTAATAAGTAGAAAAAAAGAATGGTCAGTTCTAGTACAGGACATCCCATACACTAAGCACACCTCATTTGAAAACATTTTACTGTAGCGTTTGGGAGATATGTCACGTTTTTTCACTTTGGAGGCCTATAACGACCTCAATTCTAATAAGTAGAAAAAAAGAATGGTCAGTTCTAGTACAGGATGTCCCATACACTAAGCACACCTCATTTGAAACCATTTTACTGTAGCGTTTTGGAGATATGTCATGTTATTCGACTTTGGAGGCCTATAACGACCTCAATTCTAATAAGTAGAAAAAAAGAATGATCAGTTCTAGTACAGGACGTCCCATACACTAAGCTCACCTCATTTGAAACCATTTTACTATAGCGTTTTGGAGATATGTCACATTATTTGACTTTGGAGGCCTATAATGACCTCAATTCTAATAAGTAGAAAAAAAGAATGGTCAGTTCTGAGACAGGACGTCCCATACACTAAGCACACCTCATTTGAAAACATTTTGCTGTAGCGTTTTGGAGATATGTCAAGTTTTTTCACTTTGGAGGCCTATAACGACCTCAATTCTAAAAAGTAGAAAAAAAGAATGGTCAGTTCTAGTACAGGATGTCCCATACACTAAGCACACCTCATTTGAAACCATTTTACTGTAGCGTTTTGGAGATATGTCACATTATTTGACTTTGGAGGCCTATAACGACCTCAATTCTAATAAGTAGAAAAAAAGAATGGTCAGTTCTGATACAGGACGTCCCATACACTAAGCACACCTCATTTGAAACCATTTTACTGTAGCGTTTTGGAGATATGTCATGTTATTTGACTTTGGAGGCCTATAACGACCTCAATTCTAATAAGTAGAAAAAAAGAATGATCAGTTCTAGTAAAGGAAGTCCCATACACTAAGCCCACCTCATTTACAACCATTTTACTGAAGCATTTTGGAGATATGTCATGTTATTCGACTTTGGAGGCCTATAACGACCTCAATTCTAATAAGAAGAAAAAAAGAATGATCAGTTCTAGTACAGGACGTCCCATACAGTAAGCCCACCTCATTTGAAACCATTTTACTGAAGCGTTTTGGAGATATGTCATGTTATTCGACTTTGAAGGCCTATAACGACCTCAATTCTAATAAGTAGAAAAAAAGAAATGTCAGTTCTAGTACAGGACGTCCCATAAACTAAGCAAACCTCATTTGAAACCATTTTACTGTAGCGTTTTGGAGATATGTCACGTTATTCGACTTTGGAGGCCTATAACGACCTCAATTCTAATAAGTAGAAAAAAAAGAATGGTCAGTTCTGATACAGGACGTCCCATACACTAAGCACACCTCCTTTGAAACCATTTTACTGTAGCGTTTTGGAGATATGTCACGTTTTTTGACTTTGGAGGCCTAAAACTACCTCAATTCTAATAAGTAGAAAAAAATAATGGTCAGTTATAATAAAGAACAGCCCATACACTAAGCACACCTCATTTGAAACCATTTTACTGTAGCATTTTGAAGATATGTCATGTTATTCGACTTTGGAGGCCTATATCGACCTCAATTCTAATAAGTAGAAAAAAAGAATGGTCAGTTCTAGTACAGGACATCCCATACACTAAGCACACCTCATTTGAAAACATTTTACTGTAGCGTTTGGGAGATATGTCACGTTTTTTCACTTTGGAGGCCTATAACGACCTCAATTCTAATAAGTAGAAAAAAAGAATGGTCAGTTCTAGTACAGGATGTCCCATACACTAAGCACACCTCATTTGAAACCATTTTACTGTAGCGTTTTGGAGATATGTCATGTTATTCGACTTTGGAGGCCTATAACGACCTCAATTCTAATAAGTAGAAAAAAAGAATGATCAGTTCTAGTACAGGACGTCCCATACACTAAGCTCACCTCATTTGAAACCATTTTACTATAGCGTTTTGGAGATATGTCACATTATTTGACTTTGGAGGCCTATAACGACCTCAATTCTAATAAGTAGAAAAAAAGAATGGTCAGTTCTGAGACAGGACGTCCCATACACTAAGAACACCTCATTTGAAAACATTTTACTGTAGCGTTTTGGAGATATGTCACGTTTTTTCACTTTGGAGGCCTATAACGACCTCAATTCTAATAAGTAGAAAAAAATAATGGTCAGTTCTAGTACAAATGTCCCATACACTAAGCACACCTCATTTGAAAACATTTTACTGTAGCGTTTTGGAGATATGTCACATTATTTGACTTTGGAGGCCTATAACGACCTCAATTCTAATAAGTAGAAAAAAAGAATGGTCAGTTCTGAGACAGGACGTCCCATACACTATGCACACCTCCTTTGAAACCATTTTACTGTAGCGTTTTGGAGATATGTCATGTTATTCGACTTTGGAGGCCTATAACGACCTCAATTCTAATAAGTTGAAAAGAAAGAATGGTCAGTTCTAGTACAGGACATCCCATACACTAAGCACACCTCATTTGAAAACATTTTACTGCAGCGTTTTGGAGATATGTCACGTTTTTTCACTTTGGAGGCCTATAACGACCTCAATTCTAAAAAGTAGAAAAAAAGAATGGTCAGTTCTAGTACAGGATGTCCCATACACTAAGCACACCTCATTTGAAACCATTTTACTGTAGCGTTTTGGAGATATGTCACATTATTTGACTTTGGAGGCCTATAACGACCTCAATTCTAATAAGTAGAAAAAAAGAATGGTCAGTTCTGATACAGGACGTCCCATACACTAAGCACACCTCATTTGAAACCATTTTACTGTAGCGTTTTGGAGATATGTCACATTATTTGACTTTGGAGGCCTATAACGACCTCAATTCTAATAAGTAGAAAAAAAGAATGATCAGTTCTAGTACAGGACGTCCCATACACTAAGCTCACCTCATTTGAAACCAATTTACTATAGCGTTTTGGAGATATGTCACATTATTTGACTTTGGAGGCCTATAACGACCTCAATTCTAATAAGTAGAAAAAAAGAATGGTCAGTTCTGAGACAGGACGTCCCATACACTAAGCACACCTCATTTGAAAACATTTTACTGTAGCGTTTTGGAGATATGTCACGTTTTTTCACTTTGGAGGCCTATAACGACCTCAATTCTAATAAGTAGAAAAAAAGAATGGTCAGTTCTAGTACAGGATGTCCCATACACTAAGCACACCTCATTTGAAAACATTTTACTGTAGCGTTTTGGAGATATGTCACATTATTTGACTTTGGAGGCCTATAACGACCTCAATTCTAATAAGTAGAAAAAAAGAATGGTCAGTTCTGAGACAGGACGTCCCATACACTATGCACACCTCCTTTGAAACCATTTTACTGTAGCGTTTTGGAAATATGTCATGTTATTCGACTTTGGAGGCCTATAACGACCTCAATTCTAATAAGTTGAAAAAAAGAATGGTCAGTTCTAGTACAGGACATCCCATACACTAAGCACACCTCATTTGAAAACATTTTACTGTAGCGTTTGGGAGATATGTCACGTTTTTTCACTTTGGAGGCCTATAACGACCTCAATTCTAATAAGTAGAAAAAAAGAATGGTCAGTTCTAGTACAGGATGTCCCATACACTAAGCACACCTCATTTGAAACCATTTTACTGTAGCGTTTTGGAGATATGTCATGTTATTCGACTTTGGAGGCCTATAACGACCTCAATTCTAATAAGTAGAAAAAAAGAATGATCAGTTCTAGTACAGGACGTCCCATACACTAAGCTCACCTCATTTGAAACCATTTTACTATAGCGTTTTGGAGATATGTCACATTATTTGACTTTGGAGGCCTATAACGACCTCAATTCTAATAAGTAGAAAAAAAGAATGGTCAGTTCTGAGACAGGACGTCCCATACACTAAGAACACCTCATTTGAAAACATTTTACTGTAGCGTTTTGGAGATATGTCACGTTTTTTCACTTTGGAGGCCTATAACGACCTCAATTCTAATAAGTAGAAAAAAATAATGGTCAGTTCTAGTACAAATGTCCCATACACTAAGCACACCTCATTTGAAAACATTTTACTGTAGCGTTTTGGAGATATGTCACATTATTTGACTTTGGAGGCCTATAACGACCTCAATTCTAATAAGTAGAAAAAAAGAATGGTCAGTTCTGAGACAGGACGTCCCATACACTATGCACACCTCCTTTGAAACCATTTTACTGTAGCGTTTTGGAGATATGTCATGTTATTCGACTTTGGAGGCCTATAACGACCTCAATTCTAATAAGTTGAAAAAAAGAATGGTCAGTTCTAGTACAGGACATCCCATACACTAAGCACACCTCATTTGAAAACATTTTACTGCAGCGTTTTGGAGATATGTCACGTTTTTTCACTTTGGAGGCCTATAACGACCTCAATTCTAAAAAGTAGAAAAAAAGAATGGTCAGTTCTAGTACAGGATGTCCCATACACTAAGCACACCTCATTTGAAACCATTTTACTGTAGCGTTTTGGAGATATGTCACATTATTTGACTTTGGAGGCCTATAACGACCTCAATTCTAATAAGTAGAAAAAAAGAATGGTCAGTTCTGATACAGGACGTCCCATACACTAAGCACACCTCATTTGAAACTATTTTACTGTAGTGTTTTGGAGATATGTCATGTTATTCGACTTTGGAGGCCTATAACGACCTCAATTCTAATAAGTAGAAAAAAAGAATGATCAGTTCTAGTACAGGACGTCCCATACACTAAGCTCATCTCATTTGAAACCAATTTACTATAGCGTTTTGGAGATATGTCACATTATTTGACTTTGGAGGCCTATAACGACCTCAATTCTAATAAGTAGAAAAAAAGAATGGTCAGTTCTGAGACAGGACGTCCCATACACTAAGCACACCTCATTTGAAAACATTTTACTGTAGCGTTTTGGAGATATGTCACGTTTTTTCACTTTGGAGGCCTATAACGACCTCAATTCTAATAAGTAGAAAAAAAGAATGGTCAGTTCTAGTACAGGATGTCCCATACACTAAGCACACCTCATTTGAAAACATTTTACTGTAGCGTTTTGGAGATATTTCACATTATTTGACTTTGGAGGCCTATAACGACCTCAATTCTAATAAGTAGAAAAAAAGAATGGTCAGTTCTGAGACAGGACGTCCCATACACTATGCACACCTCCTTTGAAACCATTTTACTGTAGCGTTTTGGAAATATGTCATGTTATTCGACTTTGGAGGCCTATAACGACCTCAATTCTAATAAGTTGAAAAAAAGAATGGTCAGTTCTAGTACAGGACATCCCATACACTAAGCACACCTCACTTGAAAACATTTTACAGCAGCGTTTTGGAGATATGTCACGTTTTTTCACTTTGGAGGCCTATAACGACCTCAATTCTAAAAAGTAGAAAAAAAGAATGATCAGTTCTAGTACAGGACGTCCCATACACTAAGCTCACCTCATTTGAAACCATTTTACTATAGCGTTTTGGAGATATGTCACATTATTTGACTTTGGAGGCCTATAACGACCTCAATTCTAATAAGTAGAAAAAAAGAATGGTCAGTTCTGAGACAGGACGTCCCATACACTAAGAACACCTCATTTGAAAACATTTTACTGTAGCGTTTTGGAGATATGTCACGTTTTTTCACTTTGGAGGCCTATAACGACCTCAATTCTAATAAGTAGAAAAAAATAATGGTCAGTTCTAGTACAAATGTCCCATACACTAAGCACACCTCATTTGAAAACATTTTACTGTAGCGTTTTGGAGATATGTCACATTATTTGACTTTGGAGGCCTATAACGACCTCAATTCTAATAAGTAGAAAAAAAGAATGGTCAGTTCTGAGACAGGACGTCCCATACACTATGCACACCTCCTTTGAAACCATTTTACTGTAGCGTTTTGGAGATATGTCATGTTATTCGACTTTGGAGGCCTATAACGACCTCAATTCTAATAAGTTGAAAAAAAGAATGGTCAGTTCTAGTACAGGACATCCCATACACTAAGCACACCTCATTTGAAAACATTTTACTGCAGCGTTTTGGAGATATGTCACGTTTTTTCACTTTGGAGGCCTATAACGACCTCAATTCTAAAAAGTAGAAAAAAAGAATGGTCAGTTCTAGTACAGGATGTCCCATACACTAAGCACACCTCATTTGAAACCATTTTACTGTAGCGTTTTGGAGATATGTCACATTATTTGACTTTGGAGGCCTATAACGACCTCAATTCTAATAAGTAGAAAAAAAGAATGGTCAGTTCTGATACAGGACGTCCCATACACTAAGCACACCTCATTTGAAACTACTTTACTGTAGTGTTTTGGAGATATGTCATGTTATTCGACTTTGGAGGCCTATAACGACCTCAATTCTAATAAGTAGAAAAAAAGAATGATCAGTTCTAGTACAGGACGTCCCATACACTAAGCTCATCTCATTTGAAACCAATTTACTATAGCGTTTTGGAGATATGTCACATTATTTGACTTTGGAGGCCTATAACGACCTCAATTCTAATAAGTAGAAAAAAAGAATGGTCAGTTCTGAGACAGGACGTCCCATACACTAAGCACACCTCATTTGAAAACATTTTACTGTAGCGTTTTGGAGATATGTCACGTTTTTTCACTTTGGAGGCCTATAACGACCTCAATTCTAATAAGTAGAAAAAAAGAATGGTCAGTTCTAGTACAGGATGTCCCATACACTAAGCACACCTCATTTGAAAACATTTTACTGTAGCGTTTTGGAGATATTTCACATTATTTGACTTTGGAGGCCTATAACGACCTCAATTCTAATAAGTAGAAAAAAAGAATGGTCAGTTCTGAGACAGGACGTCCCATACACTATGCACACCTCCTTTGAAACCATTTTACTGTAGCGTTTTGGAAATATGTCATGTTATTCGACTTTGGAGGCCTATAACGACCTCAATTCTAATAAGTTGAAAAAAAGAATGGTCAGTTCTAGTACAGGACATCCCATACACTAAGCACACCTCACTTGAAAACATTTTACAGCAGCGTTTTGGAGATATGTCACGTTTTTTCACTTTGGAGGCCTATAACGACCTCAATTCTAAAAAGTAGAAAAAAAGAATGATCAGTTCTAGTACAGGACGTCCCATACACTAAGCTCACCTCATTTGAAACCATTTTACTATAGCGTTTTGGAGATATGTCACATTATTTGACTTTGGAGGCCTATAACGACCTCAATTCTAATAAGTAGAAAAAAAGAATGGTCAGTTCTGAGACAGGACGTCCCATACACTAAGAACACCTCATTTGAAAACATTTTACTGTAGCGTTTTGGAGATATGTCACGTTTTTTCACTTTGGAGGCCTATAACGACCTCAATTCTAATAAGTAGAAAAAAATAATGGTCAGTTCTAGTACAAATGTCCCATACACTAAGCACACCTCATTTGAAAACATTTTACTGTAGCGTTTTGGAGATATTTCACATTATTTGACTTTGGAGGCCTATAACGACCTCAATTCTAATAAGTAGAAAAAAAGAATGGTCAGTTCTGAGACAGGACGTCCCATACACTATGCACACCTCCTTTGAAACCATTTTACTGTAGCGTTTTGGAAATATGTCATGTTATTCGACTTTGGAGGCCTATAACGACCTCAATTCTAATAAGTTGAAAAAAAGAATGGTCAGTTCTAGTACAGGACATCCCATACACTAAGCACACCTCACTTGAAAACATTTTACAGCAGCGTTTTGGAGATATGTCACGTTTTTTCACTTTGGAGGCCTATAACGACCTCAATTCTAAAAAGTAGAAAAAAAGAATGGTCAGTTCTAGTACAGGATGTCCCATACACTAAGCACACCTCATTTGAAACCATTTTACTGTAGCGTTTTGGAGATATGTCACATTATTTGACTTTGGAGGCCTATAACGACCTCAATTCTAATAAGTAGAAAAAAAGAATGGTCAGTTCTGATACAGGACGTCCCATACACTAAGCACACCTCATTTGAAACTATTTTACTGTAGTGTTTTGGAGATATGTCATGTTATTCGACTTTGGAGGCCTATAACGACCTCAATTCTAATAAGTAGAAAAAAAGAATGATCAGTTCTAGTACAGGACGTCCCATACACTAAGCTCACCTCATTTGAAACCAATTTACTATAGCGTTTTGGAGATATGTCACATTATTTGACTTTGGAGGCCTATAACGACCTCAATTCTAATAAGTAGAAAAAAAGAATGGTCAGTTCTGAGACAGGACGTCCCATACACTAAGCACACCTCATTTGAAAACATTTTACTGTAGCGTTTTGGAGATATGTCACGTTTTTTCACTTTGGAGGCCTATAACGACCTCAATTCTAATAAGTAGAAAAAAAGAATGGTCAGTTCTAGTACAGGATGTCCCATACACTAAGCACACCTCATTTGAAAACATTTTACTGTAGCGTTTTGGAGATATGTCACATTATTTGACTTTGGAGGCCTATAACGACCTCAATTCTAATAAGTAGAAAAAAAGAATGGTCAGTTCTGAGACAGGACGTCCCATACACTATGCACACCTCCTTTGAAACCATTTTACTGTAGCGTTTTGGAAATATGTCATGTTATTCGACTTTGGAGGCCTATAACGACCTCAATTCTAATAAGTTGAAAAAAAGAATGGTCAGTTCTAGTACAGGACATCCCATACACTAAGCACACCTCATTTGAAAACATTTTACTGTAGCGTTTTGGAGATATGTCACGTTTTTTCACTTTGGAGGCCTATAACGACCTCAATTCTAAAAAGTAGAAAAAAAGAATGGTCAGTTCTAGTACAGGATGTCCCATACACTAAGCACACCTCATTTGAAACCATTTTACTGTAGCGTTTTGGAGATATGTCACATTATTTGACTTTGGAGGCCTATAACGACCTCAATTCTAATAAGTAGAAAAAAAGAATGGTCAGTTCTGATACAGGACGTCCCATACACTAAGCACACCTCATTTGAAACCATTTTACTGTAGCGTTTTGGAGATATGTCATGTTATTTGACTTTGGAGGCCTATAACGACCTCAATTCTAATAAGTAGAAAAAAAGAATGATCAGTTCTAGTAAAGGAAGTCCCATACACTAAGCCCACCTCATTTACAACCATTTTACTGAAGCATTTTGGAGATATGTCATGTTATTCGACTTTGGAGGCCTATAACGACCTCAATTCTAATAAGTAGAAAAAAAGAATGATCAGTTCTAGTACAGGACGTCCCATACAGTAAGCCCACCTCATTTGAAACCATTTTACTGAAGCGTTTTGGAGATATGTCATGTTATTCGACTTTGAAGGCCTATAACGACCTCAATTCTAATAAGTAGAAAAAAAGAAATGTCAGTTCTAGTACAGGACGTCCCATAAACTAAGCAAACCTCATTTGAAACCATTTTACTGTAGCGTTTTGGAGATATGTCACGTTATTCGACTTTGGAGGCCTATAACGACCTCAATTCTAATAAGTAGAAAAAAAAGAATGGTCAGTTCTGATACAGGACGTCCCATACACTAAGCACACCTCCTTTGAAACCATTTTACTGTAGCGTTTTGGAGATATGTCACGTTTTTTGACTTTGGAGGCCTAAAACTACCTCAATTCTAATAAGTAGAAAAAAATAATGGTCAGTTATAATAAAGAACAGCCCATACACTAAGCACACCTCATTTGAAACCATTTTACTGTAGCATTTTGAAGATATGTCATGTTATTCGACTTTGGAGGCCTATATCGACCTCAATTCTAATAAGTAGAAAAAAAGAATGGTCAGTTCTAGTACAGGACATCCCATACACTAAGCACACCTCATTTGAAAACATTTTACTGTAGCGTTTTGGAGATATGTCAAGTTTTTTCACTTTGGAGGCCTATAACGACCTCAATTCTAAAAAGTAGAAAAAAAGAATGGTCAGTTCTAGTACAGGATGTCCCATACACTAAGCACACCTCATTTGAAACCATTTTACTGTAGCGTTTTGGAGATATGTCACATTATTTGACTTTGGAGGCCTATAACGACCTCAATTCTAATAAGTAGAAAAAAAGAATGGTCAGTTCTGATACAGGACGTCCCATACACTAAGCACACCTCATTTGAAACCATTTTACTGTAGCGTTTTGGAGATATGTCATGTTATTTGACTTTGGAGGCCTATAACGACCTCAATTCTAATAAGTAGAAAAAAAGAATGATCAGTTCTAGTAAAGGAAGTCCCATACACTAAGCCCACCTCATTTACAACCATTTTACTGAAGCATTTTGGAGATATGTCATGTTATTCGACTTTGGAGGCCTATAACGACCTCAATTCTAATAAGAAGAAAAAAAGAATGATCAGTTCTAGTACAGGACGTCCCATACAGTAAGCCCACCTCATTTGAAACCATTTTACTGAAGCGTTTTGGAGATATGTCATGTTATTCGACTTTGAAGGCCTATAACGACCTCAATTCTAATAAGTAGAAAAAAGAAATGTCAGTTCTAGTACAGGACGTCCCATAAACTAAGCAAACCTCATTTGAAACCATTTTACTGTAGCGTTTTGGAGATATGTCACGTTATTCGACTTTGGAGGCCTATAACGACCTCAATTCTAATAAGTAGAAAAAAAAGAATGGTCAGTTCTGATACAGGACGTCCCATACACTAAGCACACCTCCTTTGAAACCATTATACTGTAGCGTTTTGGAGATATGTCACGTTTTTTGACTTTGGAGGCCTAAAACTACCTCAATTCTAATAAGTAGAAAAAAATAATGGTCAGTTATAATAAAGAACAGCCCATACACTAAGCACACCTCATTTGAAACCATTTTACTGTAGCATTTTGAAGATATGTCATGTTATTCGACTTTGGAGGCCTATATCGACCTCAATTCTAATAAGTAGAAAAAAAGAATGGTCAGTTCTAGTACAGGACATCCCATACACTAAGCACACCTCATTTGAAAACATTTTACTGTAGCGTTTGGGAGATATGTCACGTTTTTTCACTTTGGAGGCCTATAACAACCTCAATTCTAATAAGTAGAAAAAAAGAATGGTCATTTCTAGTACAGGATGTCCCATACACTAAGCACACCTCATTTGAAACCATTTTACTGTAGCGTTTTGGAGATATGTCATGTTATTCGACTTTGGAGGCCTATAACGACCTCAATTCTAATAAGTAGAAAAAAAGAATGATCAGTTCTAGTACAGGACGTCCCATACACTAAGCTCACCTCATTTGAAACCATTTTACTATAGCGTTTTGGAGATATGTCACATTATTTGACTTTGGAGGCCTATAACGACCTCAA
The DNA here is from genome assembly GCF_037356315.1 of Lithobates pipiens. Lineage (NCBI taxonomy): Eukaryota > Metazoa > Chordata > Amphibia > Anura > Ranidae > Lithobates > Lithobates pipiens. The sequence continues at coordinate 212,301,796 of NW_027507758.1, forward strand.
TTCTAATAAGTAAAAAAAAAGAATGGTCAGTTCTGAGACAGGACGTCCCATACACTAAGCACACCTCATTTGAAAACATTATACTGTAGCGTTTTGGAGATATGTCACGTTTTTTCACTTTGGAGGCCTATAACGACCTCAATTCTAATAAGTAGAAAAAAAGAATGGTCAGTTCTAGTACAAATGTCCCATACACTAAGCACACCTCATTTGAAAACATTTTACTGTAGCGTTTTGGAGATATGTCACATTATTTGACTTTGGAGGCCTATATCGACCTCAATTCTAATAAGTAGAAAAAAAGAATGGTCAGTTCTGAGACAGGACGTCCCATACACTATGCACACCTCCTTTGAAACCATTTTACTGTAGCGTTTTGGAGATATGTCATGTTATTCGACTTTGGAGGCCTATAACGACCTCAATTCTAATAAGTAGAAAAAAAGAATGGTCAGTTCTAGTACAGGATGTCCCATACACTAAGCACACCTCATTTGAAAACATTTTACTGTAGCGTTTTGGAGATATGTCACATTATTTGACTTTGAAGGCCTATAACGACCTCAATTCTAATAAGTTGAAAAAAAGAATGGTCAGTTCTAGTACAGGACATCCCATACACTAAGCACACCTCATTTGAAAACATTTTACTGTAGCGTTTTGGAGATATGTCACGTTTTTTCACTTTGGAGGCCTATAACGACCTCAATTCTAAAAAGTAGAAAAAAAGAATGGTCAGTTCTAGTACAGGATGTCCCATACACTAAGCACACCTCATTTGAAACCATTTTACTGTAGCGTTTTGGAGATATGTCACATTATTTGACTTTGGAGGCCTATAACGACCTCAATTCTAATAAGTAGAAAAAAAGAATGGTCAGTTCTGAGACAGGACGTCCCATACACTAAGCACACCTCATTTGAAAACATTTTACTGTAGCGTTTTGGAGATATGTCACGTTTTTTCACTTTGGAGGCCTATAACGACCTAAATTTAAATAAGTAGAAAAAAAGAATGGTCAGTTCTGAGACAGGACGTCCCATACACTATGCACACCTCCTTTGAAACCATTTTACTGTAGCGTTTTGGAAATATGTCATGTTATTCGACTTTGGAGGCCTATAACGACCTCAATTCTAATAAGTAGAAAAAAAGAATGGTCAGTTCTAGTACAGGACATCCCATACACTAAGCACACCTCATTTGAAAACATTTTACTGTAGCGTTTTGGAGATATGTCACATTATTTGACTTTGGAGGCCTATAACGACCTCAATTCTAATAAGTAGAAAAAAAGAATGGTCAGTTCTGAGACAGGACGTCCCATACACTATGCACACCTCCTTTGAAACCATTTTACTGTAGCGTTTTGGAAATATGTCATGTTATTCGACTTTGGAGGCCTATAACGACCTCAATTCTAATAAGTTGAAAAAAAGAATGGTCAGTTCTAGTACAGGACATCCCATACACTAAGCACACCTCATTTGAAAACATTTTACTGTAGCGTTTTGGAGATATGTCACGTTTTTTCACTTTGGAGGCCTATAACGACCTCAATTCTAAAAAGTAGAAAAAAAGAATGGTCAGTTCTAGTACAGGATGTCCCATACACTAAGCACACCTCATTTGAAACCATTTTACTGTAGCGTTTTGGAGATATGTCACATTATTTGACTTTGGAGGCCTATAACAACCTCAATTCTAATAAGTAGAAAAAAAGAATGGTCAGTTCTAGTAAAGGAAGTCCCATACACTAAGCCCACCTCATTTACAACCATTTTACTGAAGCATTTTGGAGATATGTCATGTTATTCGACTTTGGAGGCCTATAACGACCTCAATTCTAATAAGTAGAAAAAAAGAATGATCAGTTCTAGTACAGGACGTCCCATACAGTAAGCCCACCTCATTTGAAACCATTTTACTGAAGCGTTTTGGAGATATGTCATGTTATTCGACTTTGAAGGCCTATAACGACCTCAATTCTAATAAGTAGAAAAAAAGAAATGTCAGTTCTAGTACAGGACGTCCCATAAACTAAGCAAACCTCATTTGAAACCATTTTACTGTAGCGTTTTGGAGATATGTCACGTTATTCGACTTTGGAGGCCTATAACGACCTCAATTCTAATAAGTAGAAAAAAAAGAATGGTCAGTTCTGATACAGGACGTCCCATACACTAAGCACACCTCCTTTGAAACCATTTTACTGTAGCGTTTTGGAGATATGTCACGTTTTTTGACTTTGGAGGCCTAAAACTACCTCAATTCTAATAAGTAGAAAAAAATAATGGTCAGTTATAATAAAGAACAGCCCATACACTAAGCACACCTCATTTGAAACCATTTTACTGTAGCATTTTGAAGATATGTCATGTTATTCGACTTTGGAGGCCTATATCGACCTCAATTCTAATAAGTAGAAAAAAAGAATGGTCAGTTCTAGTACAGGACATCCCATACACTAAGCACACCTCATTTGAAAACATTTTACTGTAGCGTTTGGGAGATATGTCACGTTTTTTCACTTTGGAGGCCTATAACGACCTCAATTCTAATAAGTAGAAAAAAAGAATGGTCAGTTCTAGTACAGGATGTCCCATACACTAAGCACACCTCATTTGAAACCATTTTACTGTAGCGTTTTGGAGATATGTCATGTTATTCGACTTTGGAGGCCTATAACGACCTCAATTCTAATAAGTAGAAAAAAAGAATGATCAGTTCTAGTACAGGACGTCCCATACACTAAGCTCACCTCATTTGAAACCATTTTACTATAGCGTTTTGGAGATATGTCACATTATTTGACTTTGGAGGCCTATAACGACCTCAATTCTAATAAGTAGAAAAAAAGAATGGTCAGTTCTGAGACAGGACGTCCCATACACTAAGCACACCTCATTTGAAAACATTTTACTGTAGCGTTTTGGAGATATGTCACGTTTTTTCACTTTGGAGGCCTATAACGACCTCAATTCTAATAAGTAGAAAAAAAGAATGGTCAGTTCTAGTACAGGATGTCCCATACACTAAGCACACCTCATTTGAAAACATTTTACTGTAGCGTTTTGGAGATATGTCACATTATTTGACTTTGGAGGCCTATAACGACCTCAATTCTAATAAGTAGAAAAAAAGAATGGTCAGTTCTGAGACAGGACGTCCCATACACTATGCACACCTCCTTTGAAACCATTTTACTGTAGCGTTTTGGAAATATGTCATGTTATTCGACTTTGGAGGCCTATAACGACCTCAATTCTAATAAGTTGAAAAAAAGAATGGTCAGTTCTAGTACAGGACATCCCATACACTAAGCACACCTCATTTGAAAACATTTTACTGTAGCGTTTTGGAGATATGTCACGTTTTTTCACTTTGGAGGCCTATAACGACCTCAATTCTAAAAAGTAGAAAAAAAGAATGGTCAGTTCTAGTACAGGATGTCCCATACACTAAGCACACCTCATTTGAAACCATTTTACTGTAGCGTTTTGGAGATATGTCACATTATTTGACTTTGGAGGCCTATAACGACCTCAATTCTAATAAGTAGAAAAAAAGAATGGTCAGTTCTGATACAGGACGTCCCATACACTAAGCACACCTCATTTGAAACCATTTTACAGTAGCGTTTTGGAGATATGTCATGTTATTTGACTTTGGAGGCCTATAACGACCTCAATTCTAATAAGTAGAAAAAAAGAATGATCAGTTCTAGTAAAGGAAGTCCCATACACTAAGCCCACCTCATTTACAACCATTTTACTGAAGCATTTTGGAGATATGTCATGTTATTCGACTTTGGAGGCCTATAACGACCTCAATTCTAATAAGTAGAAAAAAAGAATGATCAGTTCTAGTACAGGACGTCCCATACAGTAAGCCCACCTCATTTGAAACCATTTTACTGAAGCGTTTTGGAGATATGTCATGTTATTCGACTTTGAAGGCCTATAACGACCTCAATTCTAATAAGTAGAAAAAAAGAAATGTCAGTTCTAGTACAGGACGTCCCATAAACTAAGCAAACCTCATTTGAAACCATTTTACTGTAGCGCTTTGGAGATATGTCACGTTATTCGACTTTGGAGGCCTATAACGACCTCAATTCTAATAAGTAGAAAAAAAAGAATGGTCAGTTCTGATACAGGACGTCCCATACACTAAGCACACCTCCTTTGAAACCATTTTACTGTAGCGTTTTGGAGATATGTCACGTTTTTTGACTTTGGAGGCCTAAAACTACCTCAATTCTAATAAGTAGAAAAAAATAATGGTCAGTTATAATAAAGAACAGCCCATACACTAAGCACACCTCATTTGAAACCATTTTACTGTAGCATTTTGAAGATATGTCATGTTATTCGACTTTGGAGGCCTATATCGACCTCAATTCTAATAAGTAGAAAAAAAGAATGGTCAGTTCTAGTACAGGACATCCCATACACTAAGCACACCTCATTTGAAAACATTTTACTGTAGCGTTTGGGAGATATGTCACGTTTTTTCACTTTGGAGGCCTATAACAACCTCAATTCTAATAAGTAGAAAAAAAGAATGGTCAGTTCTAGTACAGGATGTCCCATACACTAAGCACACCTCATTTGAAACCATTTTACTGTAACGTTTTGGAGATATGTCATGTTATTCGACTTTGGAGGCCTATAACGACCTCAATTCTAATAAGTAGAAAAAAAGAATGATCAGTTCTAGTACAGGACGTCCCATACACTAAGCTCACCTCATTTGAAACCATTTTACTATAGCGTTTTGGAGATATGTCACATTATTTGACTTTGGAGGCCTATAACGACCTCAATTCTAATAAGTAAAAAAAAAGAATGGTCAGTTCTGAGACAGGACGTCCCATACACTAAGCACACCTCATTTGAAAACATTATACTGTAGCGTTTTGGAGATATGTCACGTTTTTTCACTTTGGAGGCCTATAACGACCTCAATTCTAATAAGTAGAAAAAAAGAATGGTCAGTTCTAGTACAAATGTCCCATACACTAAGCACACCTCATTTGAAAACATTTTACTGTAGCGTTTTGGAGATATGTCACATTATTTGACTTTGGAGGCCTATATCGACCTCAATTCTAATAAGTAGAAAAAAAGAATGGTCAGTTCTGAGACAGGACGTCCCATACACTATGCACACCTCCTTTGAAACCATTTTACTGTAGCGTTTTGGAGATATGTCATGTTATTCGACTTTGGAGGCCTATAACGACCTCAATTCTAATAAGTAGAAAAAAAGAATGGTCAGTTCTAGTACAGGATGTCCCATACACTAAGCACACCTCATTTGAAAACATTTTACTGTAGCGTTTTGGAGATATGTCACATTATTTGACTTTGAAGGCCTATAACGACCTCAATTCTAATAAGTTGAAAAAAAGAATGGTCAGTTCTAGTACAGGACATCCCATACACTAAGCACACCTCATTTGAAAACATTTTACTGTAGCGTTTTGGAGATATGTCACGTTTTTTCACTTTGGAGGCCTATAACGACCTCAATTCTAAAAAGTAGAAAAAAAGAATGGTCAGTTCTAGTACAGGATGTCCCATACACTAAGCACACCTCATTTGAAACCATTTTACTGTAGCGTTTTGGAGATATGTCACATTATTTGACTTTGGAGGCCTATAACGACCTCAATTCTAATAAGTAGAAAAAAAGAATGGTCAGTTCTGAGACAGGACGTCCCATACACTAAGCACACCTCATTTGAAAACATTTTACTGTAGCGTTTTGGAGATATGTCACGTTTTTTCACTTTGGAGGCCTATAACGACCTCAATTTAAATAAGTAGAAAAAAAGAATGGTCAGTTCTGAGACAGGACGTCCCATACACTATGCACACCTCCTTTGAAACCATTTTACTGTAGCGTTTTGGAAATATGTCATGTTATTCGACTTTGGAGGCCTATAACGACCTCAATTCTAATAAGTTGAAAAAAAGAATGGTCAGTTCTAGTACAGGACATCCCATACACTAAGCACACCTCATTTGAAAACATTTTACTGTAGCGTTTTGGAGATATGTCACATTATTTGACTTTGGAGGCCTATAACGACCTCAATTCTAATAAGTAGAAAAAAAGAATGGTCAGTTCTGAGACAGGACGTCCCATACACTATGCACACCTCCTTTGAAACCATTTTACTGTAGCGTTTTGGAAATATGTCATGTTATTCGACTTTGGAGGCCTATAACGACCTCAATTCTAATAAGTTGAAAAAAAGAATGGTCAGTTCTAGTACAGGACATCCCATACACTAAGCACACCTCATTTGAAAACATTTTACTGTAGCGTTTTGGAGATATGTCACGTTTTTTCACTTTGGAGGCCTATAACGACCTCAATTCTAAAAAGTAGAAAAAAAGAATGGTCAGTTCTAGTACAGGATGTCCCATAAACTAAGCACACCTCATTTGAAACCATTTTACTGTAGCGTTTTGGAGATATGTCACATTATTTGACTTTGGAGGCCTATAACGACCTCAATTCTAATAAGTAGAAAAAAAGAATGGTCAGTTCTGATACAGGACGTCCCATACACTAAGCACACCTCATTTGAAACCATTTTACAGTAGCGTTTTGGAGATATGTCATGTTATTTGACTTTGGAGGCCTATAACGACCTCAATTCTAATAAGTAGAAAAAAAGAATGATCAGTTCTAGTAAAGGAAGTCCCATACACTAAGCCCACCTCATTTACAACCATTTTACTGAAGCATTTTGGAGATATGTCATGTTATTCGACTTTGGAGGCCTATAACGACCTCAATTCTAATAAGTAGAAAAAAAGAATGATCAGTTCTAGTACAGGACGTCCCATACAGTAAGCCCACCTCATTTGAAACCATTTTACTGAAGCGTTTTGGAGATATGTCATGTTATTCGACTTTGAAGGCCTATAACGACCTCAATTCTAATAAGTAGAAAAAAAGAAATGTCAGTTCTAGTACAGGACGTCCCATAAACTAAGCAAACCTCATTTGAAACCATTTTACTGTAGCGTTTTGGAGATATGTCACGTTATTCGACTTTGGAGGCCTATAACGACCTCAATTCTAATAAGTAGAAAAAAAAGAATGGTCAGTTCTGATACAGGACGTCCCATACACTAAGCACACCTCCTTTGAAACCATTTTACTGTAGCGTTTTGGAGATATGTCACGTTTTTTGACTTTGGAGGCCTAAAACTACCTCAATTCTAATAAGTAGAAAAAAATAATGGTCAGTTATAATAAAGAACAGCCCATACACTAAGCACACCTCATTTGAAACCATTTTACTGTAGCATTTTGAAGATATGTCATGTTATTCGACTTTGGAGGCCTATATCGACCTCAATTCTAATAAGTAGAAAAAAAGAATGGTCAGTTCTAGTACAGGACATCCCATACACTAAGCACACCTCATTTGAAAACATTTTACTGTAGCGTTTGGGAGATATGTCACGTTTTTTCACTTTGGAGGCCTATAACGACCTCAATTCTAATAAGTAGAAAAAAAGAATGGTCAGTTCTAGTACAGGATGTCCCATACACTAAGCACACCTCATTTGAAACCATTTTACTGTAGCGTTTTGGAGATATGTCATGTTATTCGACTTTGGAGGCCTATAACGACCTCAATTCTAATAAGTAGAAAAAAAGAATGATCAGTTCTAGTACAGGACGTCCCATACACTAAGCTCACCTCATTTGAAACCATTTTACTATAGCGTTTTGGAGATATGTCACATTATTTGACTTTGGAGGCCTATAACGACCTCAATTCTAATAAGTAGAAAAAAAGAATGGTCAGTTCTGAGACAGGACGTCCCATACACTAAGCACACCTCATTTGAAAACATTTTACTGTAGCGTTTTGGAGATATGTCACGTTTTTTCACTTTGGAGGCCTATAACGACCTCAATTCTAATAAGTAGAAAAAAAGAATGGTCAGTTCTAGTACAAATGTCCCATACACTAAGCACACCTCATTTGAAAACATTTTACTGTAGCGTTTTGGAGATATGTCACATTATTTGACTTTGGAGGCCTATATCGACCTCAATTCTAATAAGTAGAAAAAAAGAATGGTCAGTTCTGAGACAGGACGTCCCATACACTATGCACACCTCCTTTGAAACCATTTTACTGTAGCGTTTTGGAGATATGTCATGTTATTCGACTTTGGAGGCCTATAACGACCTCAATTCTAATAAGTTGAAAAAAAGAATGGTCAGTTCTAGTACAGGACATCCCATACACTAAGCACAACTCATTTGAAAACATTTTACTGTAGCGTTTTGGAGATATGTCACGTTTTTTCACTTTGGAGGCCTATAACGACAACAAATCTAAAAAGTAGAAAAAAAGAATGGTCAGTTCTAGTACAGGATGTCCCATACACTAAGCACACCTCATTTGAAACCATTTTACTGTAGCGTTTTGGAGATATGTCACATTATTTGACTTTGGAGGCCTATAACGACCTCAATTCTAATAAGTAGAAAAAAAGAATGGTCAGTTCTGATACAGGACGTCCCATACACTAAGCACACCTCATTTGAAACCATTTTACTGTAGCGTTTTGGAGATATGTCATGTTATTTGACTTTGGAGGCCTATAACGACCTCAATTCTAATAAGTAGAAAAAAAGAATGGTCAGTTCTGATACAGGACGTCCCATACACTAAGCACACCTCATTTGAAACTATTTTACTGTAGTGTTTTGGAGATATGTCATGTTATTCGACTTTGGAGGCCTATAACGACCTCAATTCTAATAAGTAGAAAAAAAGAATGATCAGTTCTAGTACAGGACGTCCTATACACTAAGCTCACCTCATTTGAAACCAATTTACTATAGCGTTTTGGAGATATGTCACATTATTTGACTTTGGAGGCCTATAACGACCTCAATTCTAATAAGTAGAAAAAAAGAATGGTCAGTTCTAGTACAGGATGTCCCATACACTAAGCACACCTCATTTGAAAACATTTTACTGTAGCGTTTTGGAGATATGTCACATTATTTGACTTTGGAGGCCTATAACGACCTCATTTCTAATAAGTTGAAAAAAAGAATGGTCAGTTCTAGTACAGGACATCCCATACACTAAGTACACCTCATTTGAAAACATTTTACTGTAGCGTTTTGGAGATATGTCACGTTTTTTCACTTTGGAGGCCTATAACGACCTCAATTCTAAAAAGTAGAAAAAAAGAATGGTCAGTTCTAGTACAGGATGTCCCATACACTAAGCACACCTCATTTGAAACCATTTTACTGTAGCGTTTTGGAGATATGTCACATTATTTGACTTTGGAGGCCTATAACGACCTAAATTCTAATAAGTAGAAAAAAAGAATGGTCAGTTCTGAGACAGGACGTCCCATACACTAAGCACACCTCATTTGAAAACATTTTACTGTAGCGTTTTGGAGATATGTCACGTTTTTTCACTTTGGAGGCCTATAACGACCTCAATTTAAATAAGTAGAAAAAAAGAATGGTCAGTTCTGAGACAGGACGTCCCATACACTATGCACACCTCCTTTGACACCATTTTACTGTAGCGTTTTGGAAATATGTCATGTTATTCGACTTTGGAGGCCTATAACGACCTCAATTCTAATAAGTAGAAAAAAAGAATGGTCAGTTCTAGTACAGGACATCCCATACACTAAGCACACCTCATTTGAAAACATTTTACTGTAGCGTTTTGGAGATATGTCACATTATTTGACTTTGGAGGCCTATAACGACCTCAATTCTAATAAGTAGAAAAAAAGAATGGTCATTTCTGAGACAGGAAGTCCCATACACTAAGCACACCTCATTTGAAAACATTTTACTGTAGCGTTTTGGAGATATGTCACGTTTTTTCACTTTGGAGGCCTATAACGACCTCAATTCTAATAAGTAGAAAAAAAGAATGGTCAGTTCTGAGACAGGACGTCCCATACACTATGCACACCTCCTTTGAAACCATTTTACTGTAGCGTTTTGGAAATATGTCATGTTATTCGACTTTGGAGGCCTATAACGACCTCAATTCTAATAAGTTGAAAAAAAGAATGGTCAGTTCTAGTACAGGACATCCCATACACTAAGCAGACCTCATTTGAAAACATTTTACTGTAGCGTTTTGGAGATATGTCACGTTTTTTCACTTTGGAGGCCTATAACGACCTCAATTCTAAAAAGTAGAAAAAAAGAATGGTCAGTTCTAGTACAGGATGTCCCATACACTAAGCACACCTCATTTGAAACCATTTTACTGTAGCGTTTTGGAGATATGTCACATTATTTGACTTTGGAGGCCTATAACGACCTCAATTCTAATAAGTAGAAACAAAGAATGGTCAGTTCTGATACAGGACGTCCCATACACTAAGCACACCTCATTTGAAACCATTTTACTGTAGCGTTTTGGAGATATGTCATGTTATTTGACTTTGGAGGCCTATAACGACCTCAATTCTAATAAGTAGAAAAAAAGAATGATCAGTTCTAGTAAAGGAAGTCCCATACACTAAGCCCACCTAATTTACAACCATTTTACTGAAGCGTTTTGGAGATATGTCATGTTATTCGACTTTGGAGGCCTATAACGACCTCAATTCTAATAAGAAGAAAAAAAGAATGATCAGTTCTAGTACAGGACGTCCCATACAGTAAGCACACCTCATTTGAAACCATTTTACTGAAGCGTTTTGGAGATATGTCATGTTATTCGACTTTGAAGGCCTATAATGACCTCAATTCTAGTAAGTAGAAAAAAAGAAATGTCAGTTCTAGTACAGGACGTCCCATAAACTAAGCAAACCTCATTTGAAACCATTTTACTGTAGCGTTTTGGAGATATGTCACGTTATTCGACTTTGGAGGCCTATAACGACCTCAATTCTAATGAGTAGAAAAAAAAGAATGGTCAGTTCTGATACAGGACGTCCCATACACTAAGCACACCTCCTTTGAAACCATTTTACTGTAGCGTTTTGGAGATATGTCACGTTTTTTGACTTTGGAGGCCTAAAACTACCTCAATTCTAATAAGTAGAAAAAAATAATGGTCAGTTATAATAAAGAACAGCCCATACACTAAGCACACCTCATTTGAAACCATTTTACTGTAGCATTTTGAAGATATGTCATGTTATTCGACTTTGGAGGCCTATATCGACCTCAATTCTAATAAGTAGAAAAAAAGAATGGTCAGTTCTAGTACAGGACATCCCATACACTAAGCACCCCTCATTTGAAAACATTTTACTGTAGCGTTTGGGAGATATGTCACGTTTTTTCACTTTGGAGGCCTATAATGACCTCAATTCTAATAAGTAGAAAAAAAGAATGGTCAGTTCTGATACAGGACGTCCCATACACTAAGTACACCTCATTTGAAAACATTTTACTGTAGCGTTTTGGAGATATGTCCCTTTTTTTTACTTTGGAGGCCTATAACGACCTCAATTCTAATAAGTAGAAAAAAAGAAATGTCAGTTCTAGTAGAGGACGTCCCATACACTAAGCACACCTCATTTGAAACCATTTTACTGTAGTGTTTTGGAGATATGTCAAGTTTTTTCACTTTGGAGGCCTATAACGGCCTCAATTCTAATAAGTAGAAAAAAAGAATGGTCAGTTATAATAAAGGATATCCCATACACTAAGCACACCTCATTTGAAACCATTTTACTGTAGCATTTTGGAGATATGTCATGTTATTCGACTTTGGAGGCCTATAACGACCTCAATTCTAATAAGTAGAAAAAAGAATGGTCAGTTTTAGTACAGGATGTCCCATACACTAAGCCCACCTCATTTACAACCATTTTACTGAAGCGTTTTGGAGATATGTCATGTTATTCGACTTTGGAGGCCTATAACGACCTCAATTCTAATAAGTAGAAAAAAAGAATGATCAGTTCTAGTACAGGACGTCCCATACAGTAAGCCCACCTCATTTGAAACCATTTTACTGAAGCGTTTTGGAGATATGTCATGTTATTCGACTTTGGAGGCCTATAACGACCTCAATTCTAATAAGTAGAAAAAAAGAATGGTCAGTTATAATAAAGGATATCCCATACACTAAGCACACCTCATTTGAAACCATTTTACTGTAGCATTTTGGAGATATGTCATGTTATTCGACTTTGGAGGCCTATAACGACCTCAATTCTAATAAGTAGAAAAAAAGAATGGTCAGTTTTAGTACAGGATGTCCCATACACTAAGCACACCTCATTTGAAAACATTTTACTGTAGCGTTTTGGAGATATGTCACGTTTTTTCACTTTGGAGGCCTATAACGACCTCAATTCTAATAAGTAGAAAAAAAGAATGGTCAGTTCTAGTACAGGACATCCCATACACTAAGCACACCTCATTTGAAAACATTTTACTGTAGCGTTTTGGAGATATGTCACGTTTTTTCACTTTGGAGGCCTATAACGACCTCAATTCTAAAAAGTAGAAAAAAAGAATGGTCAGTTCTAGTACAGGATGTCCCATACACTAAGCACACCTCATTTGAAACCATTTTACTGTAGCGTTTTGGAGATATGTCACATTATTTGACTTTGGAGGCCTATAACGACCTCAATTCTAATAAGTAGAAAAAAAGAATGGTCAGTTCTGAGACAGGACGTCCCATACACTAAGCACACCTCATTTGAAAACATTTTACTGTAGCGTTTTGGAGATATGTCACGTTTTTTCACTTTGGAGGCCTATAACGACCTCAATTTAAATAAGTAGAAAAAAAGAATGGTCAGTTCTGAGACAGGACGTCCCATACACTATGCACACCTCCTTTGAAACCATTTTACTGTAGCGTTTTGGAAATATGTCATGTTATTCGACTTTGGAGGCCTATAACGACCTCAATTCTAATAAGTTGAAAAAAAGAATGGTCAGTTCTAGTACAGGACATCCCATACACTAAGCACACCTCATTTGAAAACATTTTACTGTAGCGTTTTGGAGATATGTCACATTATTTGACTTTGGAGGCCTATAACGACCTCAATTCTAATAAGTAGAAAAAAAGAATGGTCAGTTCTGAGACAGGACGTCCCATACACTATGCACACCTCCTTTGAAACCATTTTACTGTAGCGTTTTGGAAATATGTCATGTTATTCGACTTTGGAGGCCTATAACGACCTCAATTCTAATAAGTTGAAAAAAAGAATGGTCAGTTCTAGTACAGGACATCCCATACACTAAGCACACCTCATTTGAAAACATTTTACTGTAGCGTTTTGGAGATATGTCACGTTTTTTCACTTTGGAGGCCTATAACGACCTCAATTCTAAAAAGTAGAAAAAAAGAATGGTCAGTTCTAGTACAGGATGTCCCATAAACTAAGCACACCTCATTTGAAACCATTTTACTGTAGCGTTTTGGAGATATGTCACATTATTTGACTTTGGAGGCCTATAACGACCTCAATTCTAATAAGTAGAAAAAAAGAATGGTCAGTTCTGATACAGGACGTCCCATACACTAAGCACACCTCATTTGAAACCATTTTACAGTAGCGTTTTGGAGATATGTCATGTTATTTGACTTTGGAGGCCTATAACGACCTCAATTCTAATAAGTAGAAAAAAAGAATGATCAGTTCTAGTAAAGGAAGTCCCATACACTAAGCCCACCTCATTTACAACCATTTTACTGAAGCATTTTGGAGATATGTCATGTTATTCGACTTTGGAGGCCTATAACGACCTCAATTCTAATAAGTAGAAAAAAAGAATGATCAGTTCTAGTACAGGACGTCCCATACACTAAGCACACCTCATTTGAAAACATTTTACTGTAGCGTTTTGGAGATATGTCACGTTTTTTCACTTTGGAGGCCTATAACGACCTCAATTTAAATAAGTAGAAAAAAAGAATGGTCAGTTCTGAGACAGGACGTCCCATACACTATGCACACCTCCTTTGAAACCATTTTACTGTAGCGTTTTGGAAATATGTCATGTTATTCGACTTTGGAGGCCTATAACGACCTCAATTCTAATAAGTTGAAAAAAAGAATGGTCAGTTCTAGTACAGGACATCCCATACACTAAGCACACCTCATTTGAAAACATTTTACTGTAGCGTTTTGGAGATATGTCACATTATTTGACTTTGGAGGCCTATAACGACCTCAATTCTAATAAGTAGAAAAAAAGAATGGTCAGTTCTGAGACAGGACGTCCCATACACTATGCACACCTCCTTTGAAACCATTTTACTGTAGCGTTTTGGAAATATGTCATGTTATTCGACTTTGGAGGCCTATAACGACCTCAATTCTAATAAGTTGAAAAAAAGAATGGTCAGTTCTAGTACAGGACATCCCATACACTAAGCACACCTCATTTGAAAACATTTTACTGTAGCGTTTTGGAGATATGTCACGTTTTTTCACTTTGGAGGCCTATAACGACCTCAATTCTAAAAAGTAGAAAAAAAGAATGGTCAGTTCTAGTACAGGATGTCCCATAAACTAAGCACACCTCATTTGAAACCATTTTACTGTAGCGTTTTGGAGATATGTCACATTATTTGACTTTGGAGGCCTATAACGACCTCAATTCTAATAAGTAGAAAAAAAGAATGGTCAGTTCTGATACAGGACGTCCCATACACTAAGCACACCTCATTTGAAACCATTTTACAGTAGCGTTTTGGAGATATGTCATGTTATTTGACTTTGGAGGCCTATAACGACCTCAATTCTAATAAGTAGAAAAAAAGAATGATCAGTTCTAGTAAAGGAAGTCCCATACACTAAGCCCACCTCATTTACAACCATTTTACTGAAGCATTTTGGAGATATGTCATGTTATTCGACTTTGGAGGCCTATAACGACCTCAATTCTAATAAGTAGAAAAAAAGAATGATCAGTTCTAGTACAGGACGTCCCATACAGTAAGCCCACCTCATTTGAAACCATTTTACTGAAGCGTTTTGGAGATATGTCATGTTATTCGACTTTGAAGGCCTATAACGACCTCAATTCTAATAAGTAGAAAAAAAGAAATGTCAGTTCTAGTACAGGACGTCCCATAAACTAAGCAAACCTCATTTGAAACCATTTTACTGTAGCGTTTTGGAGATATGTCACGTTATTCGACTTTGGAGGCCTATAACGACCTCAATTCTAATAAGTAGAAAAAAAAGAATGGTCAGTTCTGATACAGGACGTCCCATACACTAAGCACACCTCCTTTGAAACCATTTTACTGTAGCGTTTTGGAGATATGTCACGTTTTTTGACTTTGGAGGCCTAAAACTACCTCAATTCTAATAAGTAGAAAAAAATAATGGTCAGTTATAATAAAGAACAGCCCATACACTAAGCACACCTCATTTGAAACCATTTTACTGTAGCATTTTGAAGATATGTCATGTTATTCGACTTTGGAGGCCTATATCGACCTCAATTCTAATAAGTAGAAAAAAAGAATGGTCAGTTCTAGTACAGGACATCCCATACACTAAGCACACCTCATTTGAAAACATTTTACTGTAGCGTTTGGGAGATATGTCACGTTTTTTCACTTTGGAGGCCTATAACGACCTCAATTCTAATAAGTAGAAAAAAAGAATGGTCAGTTCTAGTACAGGATGTCCCATACACTAAGCACACCTCATTTGAAACCATTTTACTGTAGCGTTTTGGAGATATGTCATGTTATTCGACTTTGGAGGCCTATAACGACCTCAATTCTAATAAGTAGAAAAAAAGAATGATCAGTTCTAGTACAGGACGTCCCATACACTAAGCTCACCTCATTTGAAACCATTTTACTATAGCGTTTTGGAGATATGTCACATTATTTGACTTTGGAGGCCTATAACGACCTCAATTCTAATAAGTAGAAAAAAAGAATGGTCAGTTCTGAGACAGGACGTCCCATACACTAAGCACACCTCATTTGAAAACATTTTACTGTAGCGTTTTGGAGATATGTCACGTTTTTTCACTTTGGAGGCCTATAACGACCTCAATTCTAATAAGTAGAAAAAAAGAATGGTCAGTTCTAGTACAAATGTCCCATACACTAAGCACACCTCATTTGAAAACATTTTACTGTAGCGTTTTGGAGATATGTCACATTATTTGACTTTGGAGGCCTATATCGACCTCAATTCTAATAAGTAGAAAAAAAGAATGGTCAGTTCTGAGACAGGACGTCCCATACACTATGCACACCTCCTTTGAAACCATTTTACTGTAGCGTTTTGGAGATATGTCATGTTATTCGACTTTGGAGGCCTATAACGACCTCAATTCTAATAAGTTGAAAAAAAGAATGGTCAGTTCTAGTACAGGACATCCCATACACTAAGCACAACTCATTTGAAAACATTTTACTGTAGCGTTTTGGAGATATGTCACGTTTTTTCACTTTGGAGGCCTATAACGACAACAAATCTAAAAAGTAGAAAAAAAGAATGGTCAGTTCTAGTACAGGATGTCCCATACACTAAGCACACCTCATTTGAAACCATTTTACTGTAGCGTTTTGGAGATATGTCACATTATTTGACTTTGGAGGCCTATAACGACCTCAATTCTAATAAGTAGAAAAAAAGAATGGTCAGTTCTGATACAGGACGTCCCATACACTAAGCACACCTCATTTGAAACCATTTTACTGTAGCGTTTTGGAGATATGTCATGTTATTTGACTTTGGAGGCCTATAACGACCTCAATTCTAATAAGTAGAAAAAAAGAATGGTCAGTTCTGATACAGGACGTCCCATACACTAAGCACACCTCATTTGAAACTATTTTACTGTAGTGTTTTGGAGATATGTCATGTTATTCGACTTTGGAGGCCTATAACGACCTCAATTCTAATAAGTAGAAAAAAAGAATGATCAGTTCTAGTACAGGACGTCCTATACACTAAGCTCACCTCATTTGAAACCAATTTACTATAGCGTTTTGGAGATATGTCACATTATTTGACTTTGGAGGCCTATAACGACCTCAATTCTAATAAGTAGAAAAAAAGAATGGTCAGTTCTAGTACAGGATGTCCCATACACTAAGCACACCTCATTTGAAAACATTTTACTGTAGCGTTTTGGAGATATGTCACATTATTTGACTTTGGAGGCCTATAACGACCTCATTTCTAATAAGTTGAAAAAAAGAATGGTCAGTTCTAGTACAGGACATCCCATACACTAAGTACACCTCATTTGAAAACATTTTACTGTAGCGTTTTGGAGATATGTCACGTTTTTTCACTTTGGAGGCCTATAACGACCTCAATTCTAAAAAGTAGAAAAAAAGAATGGTCAGTTCTAGTACAGGATGTCCCATACACTAAGCACACCTCATTTGAAACCATTTTACTGTAGCGTTTTGGAGATATGTCACATTATTTGACTTTGGAGGCCTATAACGACCTAAATTCTAATAAGTAGAAAAAAAGAATGGTCAGTTCTGAGACAGGACGTCCCATACACTAAGCACACCTCATTTGAAAACATTTTACTGTAGCGTTTTGGAGATATGTCACGTTTTTTCACTTTGGAGGCCTATAACGACCTCAATTTAAATAAGTAGAAAAAAAGAATGGTCAGTTCTGAGACAGGACGTCCCATACACTATGCACACCTCCTTTGACACCATTTTACTGTAGCGTTTTGGAAATATGTCATGTTATTCGACTTTGGAGGCCTATAACGACCTCAATTCTAATAAGTAGAAAAAAAGAATGGTCAGTTCTAGTACAGGACATCCCATACACTAAGCACACCTCATTTGAAAACATTTTACTGTAGCGTTTTGGAGATATGTCACATTATTTGACTTTGGAGGCCTATAACGACCTCAATTCTAATAAGTAGAAAAAAAGAATGGTCATTTCTGAGACAGGAAGTCCCATACACTAAGCACACCTCATTTGAAAACATTTTACTGTAGCGTTTTGGAGATATGTCACGTTTTTTCACTTTGGAGGCCTATAACGACCTCAATTCTAATAAGTAGAAAAAAAGAATGGTCAGTTCTGAGACAGGACGTCCCATACACTATGCACACCTCCTTTGAAACCATTTTACTGTAGCGTTTTGGAAATATGTCATGTTATTCGACTTTGGAGGCCTATAACGACCTCAATTCTAATAAGTTGAAAAAAAGAATGGTCAGTTCTAGTACAGGACATCCCATACACTAAGCAGACCTCATTTGAAAACATTTTACTGTAGCGTTTTGGAGATATGTCACGTTTTTTCACTTTGGAGGCCTATAACGACCTCAATTCTAAAAAGTAGAAAAAAAGAATGGTCAGTTCTAGTACAGGATGTCCCATACACTAAGCACACCTCATTTGAAACCATTTTACTGTAGCGTTTTGGAGATATGTCACATTATTTGACTTTGGAGGCCTATAACGACCTCAATTCTAATAAGTAGAAACAAAGAATGGTCAGTTCTGATACAGGACGTCCCATACACTAAGCACACCTCATTTGAAACCATTTTACTGTAGCGTTTTGGAGATATGTCATGTTATTTGACTTTGGAGGCCTATAACGACCTCAATTCTAATAAGTAGAAAAAAAGAATGATCAGTTCTAGTAAAGGAAGTCCCATACACTAAGCCCACCTAATTTACAACCATTTTACTGAAGCGTTTTGGAGATATGTCATGTTATTCGACTTTGGAGGCCTATAACGACCTCAATTCTAATAAGAAGAAAAAAAGAATGATCAGTTCTAGTACAGGACGTCCCATACAGTAAGCACACCTCATTTGAAACCATTTTACTGAAGCGTTTTGGAGATATGTCATGTTATTCGACTTTGAAGGCCTATAATGACCTCAATTCTAGTAAGTAGAAAAAAAGAAATGTCAGTTCTAGTACAGGACGTCCCATAAACTAAGCAAACCTCATTTGAAACCATTTTACTGTAGCGTTTTGGAGATATGTCACGTTATTCGACTTTGGAGGCCTATAACGACCTCAATTCTAATGAGTAGAAAAAAAAGAATGGTCAGTTCTGATACAGGACGTCCCATACACTAAGCACACCTCCTTTGAAACCATTTTACTGTAGCGTTTTGGAGATATGTCACGTTTTTTGACTTTGGAGGCCTAAAACTACCTCAATTCTAATAAGTAGAAAAAAATAATGGTCAGTTATAATAAAGAACAGCCCATACACTAAGCACACCTCATTTGAAACCATTTTACTGTAGCATTTTGAAGATATGTCATGTTATTCGACTTTGGAGGCCTATATCGACCTCAATTCTAATAAGTAGAAAAAAAGAATGGTCAGTTCTAGTACAGGACATCCCATACACTAAGCACCCCTCATTTGAAAACATTTTACTGTAGCGTTTGGGAGATATGTCACGTTTTTTCACTTTGGAGGCCTATAATGACCTCAATTCTAATAAGTAGAAAAAAAGAATGGTCAGTTCTGATACAGGACGTCCCATACACTAAGCACACCTCATTTGAAACCATTTTACTGTAGCGTTTTGGAGATATGTCATGTTATTTGACTTTGGAGGCCTATAACGACCTCAATTCTAATAAGTAGAAAAAAAGAATGATCAGTTCTAGTAAAGGAAGTCCCATACACTAAGCCCACCTCATTTACAACCATTTTACTGAAGCATTTTGGAGATATGTCATGTTATTCGACTTTGGAGGCCTATAACGACCTCAATTCTAATAAGAAGAAAAAAAGAATGATCAGTTCTAGTACAGGACGTCCCATACAGTAAGCCCACCTCATTTGAAACCATTTTACTGAAGCGTTTTGGAGATATGTCATGTTATTCGACTTTGAAGGCCTATAACGACCTCAATTCTAATAAGTAGAAAAAAGAAATGTCAGTTCTAGTACAGGACGTCCCATAAACTAAGCAAACCTCATTTGAAACCATTTTACTGTAGCGTTTTGGAGATATGTCACGTTATTCGACTTTGGAGGCCTATAACGACCTCAATTCTAATAAGTAGAAAAAAAAGAATGGTCAGTTCTGATACAGGACGTCCCATACACTAAGCACACCTCCTTTGAAACCATTATACTGTAGCGTTTTGGAGATATGTCACGTTTTTTGACTTTGGAGGCCTAAAACTACCTCAATTCTAATAAGTAGAAAAAAATAATGGTCAGTTATAATAAAGAACAGCCCATACACTAAGCACACCTCATTTGAAACCATTTTACTGTAGCATTTTGAAGATATGTCATGTTATTCGACTTTGGAGGCCTATATCGACCTCAATTCTAATAAGTAGAAAAAAAGAATGGTCAGTTCTAGTACAGGACATCCCATACACTAAGCACACCTCATTTGAAAACATTTTACTGTAGCGTTTGGGAGATATGTCACGTTTTTTCACTTTGGAGGCCTATAACAACCTCAATTCTAATAAGTAGAAAAAAAGAATGGTCAGTTCTAGTACAGGATGTCCCATACACTAAGCACACCTCATTTGAAACCATTTTACTGTAGCGTTTTGGAGATATGTCATGTTATTCGACTTTGGAGGCCTATAACGACCTCAATTCTAATAAGTAGAAAAAAAGAATGATCAGTTCTAGTACAGGACGTCCCATACACTAAGCTCACCTCATTTGAAACCATTTTACTATAGCGTTTTGGAGATATGTCACATTATTTGACTTTGGAGGCCTATAACGACCTCAATTCTAATAAGTAAAAAAAAAGAATGGTCAGTTCTGAGACAGGACGTCCCATACACTAAGCACACCTCATTTGAAAACATTATACTGTAGCGTTTTGGAGATATGTCACGTTTTTTCACTTTGGAGGCCTATAACGACCTCAATTCTAATAAGTAGAAAAAAAGAATGGTCAGTTCTAGTACAAATGTCCCATACACTAAGCACACCTCATTTGAAAACATTTTACTGTAGCGTTTTGGAGATATGTCACATTATTTGACTTTGGAGGCCTATATCGACCTCAATTCTAATAAGTAGAAAAAAAGAATGGTCAGTTCTGAGACAGGACGTCCCATACACTATGCACACCTCCTTTGAAACCATTTTACTGTAGCGTTTTGGAGATATGTCATGTTATTCGACTTTGGAGGCCTATAACGACCTCAATTCTAATAAGTAGAAAAAAAGAATGGTCAGTTCTAGTACAGGATGTCCCATACACTAAGCACACCTCATTTGAAAACATTTTACTGTAGCGTTTTGGAGATATGTCACATTATTTGACTTTGAAGGCCTATAACGACCTCAATTCTAATAAGTTGAAAAAAAGAATGGTCAGTTCTAGTACAGGACATCCCATACACTAAGCACACCTCATTTGAAAACATTTTACTGTAGCGTTTTGGAGATATGTCACGTTTTTTCACTTTGGAGGCCTATAACGACCTCAATTCTAAAAAGTAGAAAAAAAGAATGGTCAGTTCTAGTACAGGATGTCCCATACACTAAGCACACCTCATTTGAAACCATTTTACTGTAGCGTTTTGGAGATATGTCACATTATTTGACTTTGGAGGCCTATAACGACCTCAATTCTAATAAGTAGAAAAAAAGAATGGTCAGTTCTGAGACAGGACGTCCCATACACTAAGCACACCTCATTTGAAAACATTTTACTGTAGCGTTTTGGAGATATGTCACGTTTTTTCACTTTGGAGGCCTATAACGACCTCAATTTAAATAAGTAGAAAAAAAGAATGGTCAGTTCTGAGACAGGACGTCCCATACACTATGCACACCTCCTTTGAAACCATTTTACTGTAGCGTTTTGGAAATATGTCATGTTATTCGACTTTGGAGGCCTATAACGACCTCAATTCTAATAAGTAGAAAAAAAGAATGGTCAGTTCTAGTACAGGACATCCCATACACTAAGCACACCTCATTTGAAAACATTTTACTGTAGCGTTTTGGAGATATGTCACATTATTTGACTTTGGAGGCCTATAACGACCTCAATTCTAATAAGTAGAAAAAAAGAATGGTCAGTTCTGAGACAGGACGTCCCATACACTATGCACACCTCCTTTGAAACCATTTTACTGTAGCGTTTTGGAAATATGTCATGTTATTCGACTTTGGAGGCCTATAACGACCTCAATTCTAATAAGTTGAAAAAAAGAATGGTCAGTTCTAGTACAGGACATCCCATACACTAAGCACACCTCATTTGAAAACATTTTACTGTAGCGTTTTGGAGATATGTCACGTTTTTTCACTTTGGAGGCCTATAACGACCTCAATTCTAAAAAGTAGAAAAAAAGAATGGTCAGTTCTAGTACAGGATGTCCCATACACTAAGCACACCTCATTTGAAACCATTTTACTGTAGCGTTTTGGAGATATGTCACATTATTTGACTTTGGAGGCCTATAACAACCTCAATTCTAATAAGTAGAAAAAAAGAATGGTCAGTTCTAGTAAAGGAAGTCCCATACACTAAGCCCACCTCATTTACAACCATTTTACTGAAGCATTTTGGAGATATGTCATGTTATTCGACTTTGGAGGCCTATAACGACCTCAATTCTAATAAGTAGAAAAAAAGAATGATCAGTTCTAGTACAGGACGTCCCATACAGTAAGCCCACCTCATTTGAAACCATTTTACTGAAGCGTTTTGGAGATATGTCATGTTATTCGACTTTGAAGGCCTATAACGACCTCAATTCTAATAAGTAGAAAAAAAGAAATGTCAGTTCTAGTACAGGACGTCCCATAAACTAAGCAAACCTCATTTGAAACCATTTTACTGTAGCGTTTTGGAGATATGTCACGTTATTCGACTTTGGAGGCCTATAACGACCTCAATTCTAATAAGTAGAAAAAAAAGAATGGTCAGTTCTGATACAGGACGTCCCATACACTAAGCACACCTCCTTTGAAACCATTTTACTGTAGCGTTTTGGAGATATGTCACGTTTTTTGACTTTGGAGGCCTAAAACTACCTCAATTCTAATAAGTAGAAAAAAATAATGGTCAGTTATAATAAAGAACAGCCCATACACTAAGCACACCTCATTTGAAACCATTTTACTGTAGCATTTTGAAGATATGTCATGTTATTCGACTTTGGAGGCCTATATCGACCTCAATTCTAATAAGTAGAAAAAAAGAATGGTCAGTTCTAGTACAGGACATCCCATACACTAAGCACACCTCATTTGAAAACATTTTACTGTAGCGTTTGGGAGATATGTCACGTTTTTTCACTTTGGAGGCCTATAACGACCTCAATTCTAATAAGTAGAAAAAAAGAATGGTCAGTTCTAGTACAGGATGTCCCATACACTAAGCACACCTCATTTGAAACCATTTTACTGTAGCGTTTTGGAGATATGTCATGTTATTCGACTTTGGAGGCCTATAACGACCTCAATTCTAATAAGTAGAAAAAAAGAATGATCAGTTCTAGTACAGGACGTCCCATACACTAAGCTCACCTCATTTGAAACCATTTTACTATAGCGTTTTGGAGATATGTCACATTATTTGACTTTGGAGGCCTATAACGACCTCAATTCTAATAAGTAGAAAAAAAGAATGGTCAGTTCTGAGACAGGACGTCCCATACACTAAGCACACCTCATTTGAAAACATTTTACTGTAGCGTTTTGGAGATATGTCACGTTTTTTCACTTTGGAGGCCTATAACGACCTCAATTCTAATAAGTAGAAAAAAAGAATGGTCAGTTCTAGTACAGGATGTCCCATACACTAAGCACACCTCATTTGAAAACATTTTACTGTAGCGTTTTGGAGATATGTCACATTATTTGACTTTGGAGGCCTATAACGACCTCAATTCTAATAAGTAGAAAAAAAGAATGGTCAGTTCTGAGACAGGACGTCCCATACACTATGCACACCTCCTTTGAAACCATTTTACTGTAGCGTTTTGGAAATATGTCATGTTATTCGACTTTGGAGGCCTATAACGACCTCAATTCTAATAAGTTGAAAAAAAGAATGGTCAGTTCTAGTACAGGACATCCCATACACTAAGCACACCTCATTTGAAAACATTTTACTGTAGCGTTTTGGAGATATGTCACGTTTTTTCACTTTGGAGGCCTATAACGACCTCAATTCTAAAAAGTAGAAAAAAAGAATGGTCAGTTCTAGTACAGGATGTCCCATACACTAAGCACACCTCATTTGAAACCATTTTACTGTAGCGTTTTGGAGATATGTCACATTATTTGACTTTGGAGGCCTATAACGACCTCAATTCTAATAAGTAGAAAAAAAGAATGGTCAGTTCTGATACAGGACGTCCCATACACTAAGCACACCTCATTTGAAACCATTTTACAGTAGCGTTTTGGAGATATGTCATGTTATTTGACTTTGGAGGCCTATAACGACCTCAATTCTAATAAGTAGAAAAAAAGAATGATCAGTTCTAGTAAAGGAAGTCCCATACACTAAGCCCACCTCATTTACAACCATTTTACTGAAGCATTTTGGAGATATGTCATGTTATTCGACTTTGGAGGCCTATAACGACCTCAATTCTAATAAGTAGAAAAAAAGAATGATCAGTTCTAGTACAGGACGTCCCATACAGTAAGCCCACCTCATTTGAAACCATTTTACTGAAGCGTTTTGGAGATATGTCATGTTATTCGACTTTGAAGGCCTATAACGACCTCAATTCTAATAAGTAGAAAAAAAGAAATGTCAGTTCTAGTACAGGACGTCCCATAAACTAAGCAAACCTCATTTGAAACCATTTTACTGTAGCGCTTTGGAGATATGTCACGTTATTCGACTTTGGAGGCCTATAACGACCTCAATTCTAATAAGTAGAAAAAAAAGAATGGTCAGTTCTGATACAGGACGTCCCATACACTAAGCACACCTCCTTTGAAACCATTTTACTGTAGCGTTTTGGAGATATGTCACGTTTTTTGACTTTGGAGGCCTAAAACTACCTCAATTCTAATAAGTAGAAAAAAATAATGGTCAGTTATAATAAAGAACAGCCCATACACTAAGCACACCTCATTTGAAACCATTTTACTGTAGCATTTTGAAGATATGTCATGTTATTCGACTTTGGAGGCCTATATCGACCTCAATTCTAATAAGTAGAAAAAAAGAATGGTCAGTTCTAGTACAGGACATCCCATACACTAAGCACACCTCATTTGAAAACATTTTACTGTAGCGTTTGGGAGATATGTCACGTTTTTTCACTTTGGAGGCCTATAACAACCTCAATTCTAATAAGTAGAAAAAAAGAATGGTCAGTTCTAGTACAGGATGTCCCATACACTAAGCACACCTCATTTGAAACCATTTTACTGTAGCGTTTTGGAGATATGTCATGTTATTCGACTTTGGAGGCCTATAACGACCTCAATTCTAATAAGTAGAAAAAAAGAATGATCAGTTCTAGTACAGGACGTCCCATACACTAAGCTCACCTCATTTGAAACCATTTTACTATAGCGTTTTGGAGATATGTCACATTATTTGACTTTGGAGGCCTATAACGACCTCAATTCTAATAAGTAAAAAAAAAGAATGGTCAGTTCTGAGACAGGACGTCCCATACACTAAGCACACCTCATTTGAAAACATTATACTGTAGCGTTTTGGAGATATGTCACGTTTTTTCACTTTGGAGGCCTATAACGACCTCAATTCTAATAAGTAGAAAAAAAGAATGGTCAGTTCTAGTACAAATGTCCCATACACTAAGCACACCTCATTTGAAAACATTTTACTGTAGCGTTTTGGAGATATGTCACATTATTTGACTTTGGAGGCCTATATCGACCTCAATTCTAATAAGTAGAAAAAAAGAATGGTCAGTTCTGAGACAGGACGTCCCATACACTATGCACACCTCCTTTGAAACCATTTTACTGTAGCGTTTTGGAGATATGTCATGTTATTCGACTTTGGAGGCCTATAACGACCTCAATTCTAATAAGTAGAAAAAAAGAATGGTCAGTTCTAGTACAGGATGTCCCATACACTAAGCACACCTCATTTGAAAACATTTTACTGTAGCGTTTTGGAGATATGTCACATTATTTGACTTTGAAGGCCTATAACGACCTCAATTCTAATAAGTTGAAAAAAAGAATGGTCAGTTCTAGTACAGGACATCCCATACACTAAGCACACCTCATTTGAAAACATTTTACTGTAGCGTTTTGGAGATATGTCACGTTTTTTCACTTTGGAGGCCTATAACGACCTCAATTCTAAAAAGTAGAAAAAAAGAATGGTCAGTTCTAGTACAGGATGTCCCATACACTAAGCACACCTCATTTGAAACCATTTTACTGTAGCGTTTTGGAGATATGTCACATTATTTGACTTTGGAGGCCTATAACGACCTCAATTCTAATAAGTAGAAAAAAAGAATGGTCAGTTCTGAGACAGGACGTCCCATACACTAAGCACACCTCATTTGAAAACATTTTACTGTAGCGTTTTGGAGATATGTCACGTTTTTTCACTTTGGAGGCCTATAACGACCTCAATTTAAATAAGTAGAAAAAAAGAATGGTCAGTTCTGAGACAGGACGTCCCATACACTATGCACACCTCCTTTGAAACCATTTTACTGTAGCGTTTTGGAAATATGTCATGTTATTCGACTTTGGAGGCCTATAACGACCTCAATTCTAATAAGTTGAAAAAAAGAATGGTCAGTTCTAGTACAGGACATCCCATACACTAAGCACACCTCATTTGAAAACATTTTACTGTAGCGTTTTGGAGATATGTCACATTATTTGACTTTGGAGGCCTATAACGACCTCAATTCTAATAAGTAGAAAAAAAGAATGGTCAGTTCTGAGACAGGACGTCCCATACACTATGCACACCTCCTTTGAAACCATTTTACTGTAGCGTTTTGGAAATATGTCATGTTATTCGACTTTGGAGGCCTATAACGACCTCAATTCTAATAAGTTGAAAAAAAGAATGGTCAGTTCTAGTACAGGACATCCCATACACTAAGCACACCTCATTTGAAAACATTTTACTGTAGCGTTTTGGAGATATGTCACGTTTTTTCACTTTGGAGGCCTATAACGACCTCAATTCTAAAAAGTAGAAAAAAAGAATGGTCAGTTCTAGTACAGGATGTCCCATAAACTAAGCACACCTCATTTGAAACCATTTTACTGTAGCGTTTTGGAGATATGTCACATTATTTGACTTTGGAGGCCTATAACGACCTCAATTCTAATAAGTAGAAAAAAAGAATGGTCAGTTCTGATACAGGACGTCCCATACACTAAGCACACCTCATTTGAAACCATTTTACAGTAGCGTTTTGGAGATATGTCATGTTATTTGACTTTGGAGGCCTATAACGACCTCAATTCTAATAAGTAGAAAAAAAGAATGATCAGTTCTAGTAAAGGAAGTCCCATACACTAAGCCCACCTCATTTACAACCATTTTACTGAAGCATTTTGGAGATATGTCATGTTATTCGACTTTGGAGGCCTATAACGACCTCAATTCTAATAAGTAGAAAAAAAGAATGATCAGTTCTAGTACAGGACGTCCCATACAGTAAGCCCACCTCATTTGAAACCATTTTACTGAAGCGTTTTGGAGATATGTCATGTTATTCGACTTTGAAGGCCTATAACGACCTCAATTCTAATAAGTAGAAAAAAAGAAATGTCAGTTCTAGTACAGGACGTCCCATAAACTAAGCAAACCTCATTTGAAACCATTTTACTGTAGCGTTTTGGAGATATGTCACGTTATTCGACTTTGGAGGCCTATAACGACCTCAATTCTAATAAGTAGAAAAAAAAGAATGGTCAGTTCTGATACAGGACGTCCCATACACTAAGCACACCTCCTTTGAAACCATTTTACTGTAGCGTTTTGGAGATATGTCACGTTTTTTGACTTTGGAGGCCTAAAACTACCTCAATTCTAATAAGTAGAAAAAAATAATGGTCAGTTATAATAAAGAACAGCCCATACACTAAGCACACCTCATTTGAAACCGTTTTACTGTAGCATTTTGAAGATATGTCATGTTATTCGACTTTGGAGGCCTATATCGACCTCAATTCTAATAAGTAGAAAAAAAGAATGGTCAGTTCTAGTACAGGACATCCCATACACTAAGCACACCTCATTTGAAAACATTTTACTGTAGCGTTTGGGAGATATGTCACGTTTTTTCACTTTGGAGGCCTATAACGACCTCAATTCTAATAAGTAGAAAAAAAGAATGGTCAGTTCTAGTACAGGATGTCCCATACACTAAGCACACCTCATTTGAAACCATTTTACTGTAGCGTTTTGGAGATATGTCATGTTATTCGACTTTGGAGGCCTATAACGACCTCAATTCTAATAAGTAGAAAAAAAGAATGATCAGTTCTAGTACAGGACGTCCCATACACTAAGCTCACCTCATTTGAAACCATTTTACTATAGCGTTTTGGAGATATGTCACATTATTTGACTTTGGAGGCCTATAACGACCTCAATTCTAATAAGTAGAAAAAAAGAATGGTCAGTTCTGAGACAGGACGTCCCATACACTAAGCACACCTCATTTGAAAACATTTTACTGTAGCGTTTTGGAGATATGTCACGTTTTTTCACTTTGGAGGCCTATAACGACCTCAATTCTAATAAGTAGAAAAAAAGAATGGTCAGTTCTAGTACAAATGTCCCATACACTAAGCACACCTCATTTGAAAACATTTTACTGTAGCGTTTTGGAGATATGTCACATTATTTGACTTTGGAGGCCTATATCGACCTCAATTCTAATAAGTAGAAAAAAAGAATGGTCAGTTCTGAGACAGGACGTCCCATACACTATGCACACCTCCTTTGAAACCATTTTACTGTAGCGTTTTGGAGATATGTCATGTTATTCGACTTTGGAGGCCTATAACGACCTCAATTCTAATAAGTTGAAAAAAAGAATGGTCAGTTCTAGTACAGGACATCCCATACACTAAGCACAACTCATTTGAAAACATTTTACTGTAGCGTTTTGGAGATATGTCACGTTTTTTCACTTTGGAGGCCTATAACGACAACAAATCTAAAAAGTAGAAAAAAAGAATGGTCAGTTCTAGTACAGGATGTCCCATACACTAAGCACACCTCATTTGAAACCATTTTACTGTAGCGTTTTGGAGATATGTCACATTATTTGACTTTGGAGGCCTATAACGACCTCAATTCTAATAAGTAGAAAAAAAGAATGGTCAGTTCTGATACAGGACGTCCCATACACTAAGCACACCTCATTTGAAACCATTTTACTGTAGCGTTTTGGAGATATGTCATGTTATTTGACTTTGGAGGCCTATAACGACCTCAATTCTAATAAGTAGAAAAAAAGAATGGTCAGTTCTGATACAGGACGTCCCATACACTAAGCACACCTCATTTGAAACTATTTTACTGTAGTGTTTTGGAGATATGTCATGTTATTCGACTTTGGAGGCCTATAACGACCTCAATTCTAATAAGTAGAAAAAAAGAATGATCAGTTCTAGTACAGGACGTCCTATACACTAAGCTCACCTCATTTGAAACCAATTTACTATAGCGTTTTGGAGATATGTCACATTATTTGACTTTGGAGGCCTATAACGACCTCAATTCTAATAAGTAGAAAAAAAGAATGGTCAGTTCTAGTACAGGATGTCCCATACACTAAGCACACCTCATTTGAAAACATTTTACTGTAGCGTTTTGGAGATATGTCACATTATTTGACTTTGGAGGCCTATAACGACCTCATTTCTAATAAGTTGAAAAAAAGAATGGTCAGTTCTAGTACAGGACATCCCATACACTAAGTACACCTCATTTGAAAACATTTTACTGTAGCGTTTTGGAGATATGTCACGTTTTTTCACTTTGGAGGCCTATAACGACCTCAATTCTAAAAAGTAGAAAAAAAGAATGGTCAGTTCTAGTACAGGATGTCCCATACACTAAGCACACCTCATTTGAAACCATTTTACTGTAGCGTTTTGGAGATATGTCACATTATTTGACTTTGGAGGCCTATAACGACCTAAATTCTAATAAGTAGAAAAAAAGAATGGTCAGTTCTGAGACAGGACGTCCCATACACTAAGCACACCTCATTTGAAAACATTTTACTGTAGCGTTTTGGAGATATGTCACGTTTTTTCACTTTGGAGGCCTATAACGACCTCAATTTAAATAAGTAGAAAAAAAGAATGGTCAGTTCTGAGACAGGACGTCCCATACACTATGCACACCTCCTTTGACACCATTTTACTGTAGCGTTTTGGAAATATGTCATGTTATTCGACTTTGGAGGCCTATAACGACCTCAATTCTAATAAGTAGAAAAAAAGAATGGTCAGTTCTAGTACAGGACATCCCATACACTAAGCACACCTCATTTGAAAACATTTTACTGTAGCGTTTTGGAGATATGTCACATTATTTGACTTTGGAGGCCTATAACGACCTCAATTCTAATAAGTAGAAAAAAAGAATGGTCATTTCTGAGACAGGAAGTCCCATACACTAAGCACACCTCATTTGAAAACATTTTACTGTAGCGTTTTGGAGATATGTCACGTTTTTTCACTTTGGAGGCCTATAACGACCTCAATTCTAATAAGTAGAAAAAAAGAATGGTCAGTTCTGAGACAGGACGTCCCATACACTATGCACACCTCCTTTGAAACCATTTTACTGTAGCGTTTTGGAAATATGTCATGTTATTCGACTTTGGAGGCCTATAACGACCTCAATTCTAATAAGTTGAAAAAAAGAATGGTCAGTTCTAGTACAGGACATCCCATACACTAAGCAGACCTCATTTGAAAACATTTTACTGTAGCGTTTTGGAGATATGTCACGTTTTTTCACTTTGGAGGCCTATAACGACCTCAATTCTAAAAAGTAGAAAAAAAGAATGGTCAGTTCTAGTACAGGATGTCCCATACACTAAGCACACCTCATTTGAAACCATTTTACTGTAGCGTTTTGGAGATATGTCACATTATTTGACTTTGGAGGCCTATAACGACCTCAATTCTAATAAGTAGAAACAAAGAATGGTCAGTTCTGATACAGGACGTCCCATACACTAAGCACACCTCATTTGAAACCATTTTACTGTAGCGTTTTGGAGATATGTCATGTTATTTGACTTTGGAGGCCTATAACGACCTCAATTCTAATAAGTAGAAAAAAAGAATGATCAGTTCTAGTAAAGGAAGTCCCATACACTAAGCCCACCTAATTTACAACCATTTTACTGAAGCGTTTTGGAGATATGTCATGTTATTCGACTTTGGAGGCCTATAACGACCTCAATTCTAATAAGAAGAAAAAAAGAATGATCAGTTCTAGTACAGGACGTCCCATACAGTAAGCACACCTCATTTGAAACCATTTTACTGAAGCGTTTTGGAGATATGTCATGTTATTCGACTTTGAAGGCCTATAATGACCTCAATTCTAGTAAGTAGAAAAAAAGAAATGTCAGTTCTAGTACAGGACGTCCCATAAACTAAGCAAACCTCATTTGAAACCATTTTACTGTAGCGTTTTGGAGATATGTCACGTTATTCGACTTTGGAGGCCTATAACGACCTCAATTCTAATGAGTAGAAAAAAAAGAATGGTCAGTTCTGATACAGGACGTCCCATACACTAAGCACACCTCCTTTGAAACCATTTTACTGTAGCGTTTTGGAGATATGTCACGTTTTTTGACTTTGGAGGCCTAAAACTACCTCAATTCTAATAAGTAGAAAAAAATAATGGTCAGTTATAATAAAGAACAGCCCATACACTAAGCACACCTCATTTGAAACCATTTTACTGTAGCATTTTGAAGATATGTCATGTTATTCGACTTTGGAGGCCTATATCGACCTCAATTCTAATAAGTAGAAAAAAAGAATGGTCAGTTCTAGTACAGGACATCCCATACACTAAGCACCCCTCATTTGAAAACATTTTACTGTAGCGTTTGGGAGATATGTCACGTTTTTTCACTTTGGAGGCCTATAATGACCTCAATTCTAATAAGTAGAAAAAAAGAATGGTCAGTTCTGATACAGGACGTCCCATACACTAAGTACACCTCATTTGAAAACATTTTACTGTAGCGTTTTGGAGATATGTCCCTTTTTTTTACTTTGGAGGCCTATAACGACCTCAATTCTAATAAGTAGAAAAAAAGAAATGTCAGTTCTAGTAGAGGACGTCCCATACACTAAGCACACCTCATTTGAAACCATTTTACTGTAGTGTTTTGGAGATATGTCAAGTTTTTTCACTTTGGAGGCCTATAACGGCCTCAATTCTAATAAGTAGAAAAAAAGAATGGTCAGTTATAATAAAGGATATCCCATACACTAAGCACACCTCATTTGAAACCATTTTACTGTAGCATTTTGGAGATATGTCATGTTATTCGACTTTGGAGGCCTATAACGACCTCAATTCTAATAAGTAGAAAAAAGAATGGTCAGTTTTAGTACAGGATGTCCCATACACTAAGCCCACCTCATTTACAACCATTTTACTGAAGCGTTTTGGAGATATGTCATGTTATTCGACTTTGGAGGCCTATAACGACCTCAATTCTAATAAGTAGAAAAAAAGAATGATCAGTTCTAGTACAGGACGTCCCATACAGTAAGCCCACCTCATTTGAAACCATTTTACTGAAGCGTTTTGGAGATATGTCATGTTATTCGACTTTGGAGGCCTATAACGACCTCAATTCTAATAAGTAGAAAAAAAGAATGGTCAGTTATAATAAAGGATATCCCATACACTAAGCACACCTCATTTGAAACCATTTTACTGTAGCATTTTGGAGATATGTCATGTTATTCGACTTTGGAGGCCTATAACGACCTCAATTCTAATAAGTAGAAAAAAAGAATGGTCAGTTTTAGTACAGGATGTCCCATACACTAAGCACACCTCATTTGAAAACATTTTACTGTAGCGTTTTGGAGATATGTCACGTTTTTTCACTTTGGAGGCCTATAACGACCTCAATTCTAATAAGTAGAAAAAAAGAATGGTCAGTTCTAGTACAGGACATCCCATACACTAAGCACACCTCATTTGAAAACATTTTACTGTAGCGTTTTGGAGATATGTCACGTTTTTTCACTTTGGAGGCCTATAATGACCTCAATTCTAATAAGTAGAAAAAAAGAATGGTCAGTTCTGATACAGGACGTCCCATACACTAAGTACACCTCATTTGAAAACATTTTACTGTAGCGTTTTGGAGATATGTCCCTTTTTTTTACTTTGGAGGCCTATAACGACCTCAATTCTAATAAGTAGAAAAAAAGAAATGTCAGTTCTAGTAGAGGACGTCCCATACACTAAGCACACCTCATTTGAAACCATTTTACTGTAGTGTTTTGGAGATATGTCAAGTTTTTTCACTTTGGAGGCCTATAACGGCCTCAATTCTAATAAGTAGAAAAAAAGAATGGTCAGTTATAATAAAGGATATCCCATACACTAAGCACACCTCATTTGAAACCATTTTACTGTAGCATTTTGGAGATATGTCATGTTATTCGACTTTGGAGGCCTATAACGACCTCAATTCTAATAAGTAGAAAAAAGAATGGTCAGTTTTAGTACAGGATGTCCCATACACTAAGCCCACCTCATTTACAACCATTTTACTGAAGCGTTTTGGAGATATGTCATGTTATTCGACTTTGGAGGCCTATAACGACCTCAATTCTAATAAGTAGAAAAAAAGAATGATCAGTTCTAGTACAGGACGTCCCATACAGTAAGCCCACCTCATTTGAAACCATTTTACTGAAGCGTTTTGGAGATATGTCATGTTATTCGACTTTGGAGGCCTATAACGACCTCAATTCTAATAAGTAGAAAAAAAGAATGGTCAGTTATAATAAAGGATATCCCATACACTAAGCACACCTCATTTGAAACCATTTTACTGTAGCATTTTGGAGATATGTCATGTTATTCGACTTTGGAGGCCTATAACGACCTCAATTCTAATAAGTAGAAAAAAAGAATGGTCAGTTTTAGTACAGGATGTCCCATACACTAAGCACACCTCATTTGAAAACATTTTACTGTAGCGTTTTGGAGATATGTCACGTTTTTTCACTTTGGAGGCCTATAACGACCTCAATTCTAATAAGTAGAAAAAAAGAATGGTCAGTTCTAGTACAGGACATCCCATACACTAAGCACACCTCATTTGAAAACATTTTACTGTAGCGTTTTGGAGATATGTCACGTTTTTTCACTTTGGAGGCCTATAACGACCTCAATTCTAAAAAGTAGAAAAAAAGAATGGTCAGTTCTAGTACAGGATGTCCCATACACTAAGCACACCTCATTTGAAACCATTTTACTGTAGCGTTTTGGAGATATGTCACATTATTTGACTTTGGAGGCCTATAACGACCTCAATTCTAATAAGTAGAAAAAAAGAATGGTCAGTTCTGAGACAGGACGTCCCATACACTAAGCACACCTCATTTGAAAACATTTTACTGTAGCGTTTTGGAGATATGTCACGTTTTTTCACTTTGGAGGCCTATAACGACCTCAATTTAAATAAGTAGAAAAAAAGAATGGTCAGTTCTGAGACAGGACGTCCCATACACTATGCACACCTCCTTTGAAACCATTTTACTGTAGCGTTTTGGAAATATGTCATGTTATTCGACTTTGGAGGCCTATAACGACCTCAATTCTAATAAGTTGAAAAAAAGAATGGTCAGTTCTAGTACAGGACATCCCATACACTAAGCACACCTCATTTGAAAACATTTTACTGTAGCGTTTTGGAGATATGTCACATTATTTGACTTTGGAGGCCTATAACGACCTCAATTCTAATAAGTAGAAAAAAAGAATGGTCAGTTCTGAGACAGGACGTCCCATACACTATGCACACCTCCTTTGAAACCATTTTACTGTAGCGTTTTGGAAATATGTCATGTTATTCGACTTTGGAGGCCTATAACGACCTCAATTCTAATAAGTTGAAAAAAAGAATGGTCAGTTCTAGTACAGGACATCCCATACACTAAGCACACCTCATTTGAAAACATTTTACTGTAGCGTTTTGGAGATATGTCACGTTTTTTCACTTTGGAGGCCTATAACGACCTCAATTCTAAAAAGTAGAAAAAAAGAATGGTCAGTTCTAGTACAGGATGTCCCATAAACTAAGCACACCTCATTTGAAACCATTTTACTGTAGCGTTTTGGAGATATGTCACATTATTTGACTTTGGAGGCCTATAACGACCTCAATTCTAATAAGTAGAAAAAAAGAATGGTCAGTTCTGATACAGGACGTCCCATACACTAAGCACACCTCATTTGAAACCATTTTACAGTAGCGTTTTGGAGATATGTCATGTTATTTGACTTTGGAGGCCTATAACGACCTCAATTCTAATAAGTAGAAAAAAAGAATGATCAGTTCTAGTAAAGGAAGTCCCATACACTAAGCCCACCTCATTTACAACCATTTTACTGAAGCATTTTGGAGATATGTCATGTTATTCGACTTTGGAGGCCTATAACGACCTCAATTCTAATAAGTAGAAAAAAAGAATGATCAGTTCTAGTACAGGACGTCCCATACACTAAGCACACCTCATTTGAAAACATTTTACTGTAGCGTTTTGGAGATATGTCACGTTTTTTCACTTTGGAGGCCTATAACGACCTCAATTTAAATAAGTAGAAAAAAAGAATGGTCAGTTCTGAGACAGGACGTCCCATACACTATGCACACCTCCTTTGAAACCATTTTACTGTAGCGTTTTGGAAATATGTCATGTTATTCGACTTTGGAGGCCTATAACGACCTCAATTCTAATAAGTTGAAAAAAAGAATGGTCAGTTCTAGTACAGGACATCCCATACACTAAGCACACCTCATTTGAAAACCTTTTACTGTAGCGTTTTGGAGATATGTCACATTATTTGACTTTGGAGGCCTATAACGACCTCAATTCTAATAAGTAGAAAAAAAGAATGGTCAGTTCTGAGACAGGACGTCCCATACACTATGCACACCTCCTTTGAAACCATTTTACTGTAGCGTTTTGGAAATATGTCATGTTATTCGACTTTGGAGGCCTATAACGACCTCAATTCTAATAAGTTGAAAAAAAGAATGGTCAGTTCTAGTACAGGACATCCCATACACTAAGCACACCTCATTTGAAAACATTTTACTGTAGCGTTTTGGAGATATGTCACGTTTTTTCACTTTGGAGGCCTATAACGACCTCAATTCTAAAAAGTAGAAAAAAAGAATGGTCAGTTCTAGTACAGGATGTCCCATAAACTAAGCACACCTCATTTGAAACCATTTTACTGTAGCGTTTTGGAGATATGTCACATTATTTGACTTTGGAGGCCTATAACGACCTCAATTCTAATAAGTAGAAAAAAAGAATGTTCAGTTCTGATACAGGACGTCCCATACACTAAGCACACCTCATTTGAAACCATTTTACAGTAGCGTTTTGGAGATATGTCATGTTATTTGACTTTGGAGGCCTATAACGACCTCAATTCTAATAAGTAGAAAAAAAGAATGATCAGTTCTAGTAAAGGAAGTCCCATACACTAAGCCCACCTCATTTACAACCATTTTACTGAAGCATTTTGGAGATATGTCATGTTATTCGACTTTGGAGGCCTATAACGACCTCAATTCTAATAAGTAGAAAAAAAGAATGATCAGTTCTAGTACAGGACGTCCCATACAGTAAGCCCACCTCATTTGAAACCATTTTACTGAAGCGTTTTGGAGATATGTCATGTTATTCGACTTTGAAGGCCTATAACGACCTCAATTCTAATAAGTAGAAAAAAAGAAATGTCAGTTCTAGTACAGGACGTCCCATAAACTAAGCAAACCTCATTTGAAACCATTTTACTGTAGCGTTTTGGAGATATGTCACGTTATTCGACTTTGGAGGCCTATAACGACCTCAATTCTAATAAGTAGAAAAAAAAGAATGGTCAGTTCTGATACAGGACGTCCCATACACTAAGCACACCTCCTTTGAAACCATTTTACTGTAGCGTTTTGGAGATATGTCACGTTTTTTGACTTTGGAGGCCTAAAACTACCTCAATTCTAATAAGTAGAAAAAAATAATGGTCAGTTATAATAAAGAACAGCTCATACACTAAGCACACCTCATTTGAAACCATTTTACTGTAGCATTTTGAAGATATGTCATGTTATTCGACTTTGGAGGCCTATATCGACCTCAATTCTAATAAGTAGAAAAAAAGAATGGTCAGTTCTAGTACAGGACATCCCATACACTAAGCACACCTCATTTGAAAACATTTTACTGTAGCGTTTGGGAGATATGTCACGTTTTTTCACTTTGGAGGCCTATAACGACCTCAATTCTAATAAGTAGAAAAAAAGAATGGTCAGTTCTAGTACAGGATGTCCCATACACTAAGCACACCTCATTTGAAACCATTTTACTGTAGCGTTTTGGAGATATGTCATGTTATTCGACTTTGGAGGCCTATAACGACCTCAATTCTAATAAGTAGAAAAAAAGAATGATCAGTTCTAGTACAGGACGTCCCATACACTAAGCTCACCTCATTTGAAACCATTTTACTATAGCGTTTTGGAGATATGTCACATTATTTGACTTTGGAGGCCTATAACGACCTCAATTCTAATAAGTAGAAAAAAAGAATGGTCAGTTCTGAGACAGGACGTCCCATACACTAAGCACACCTCATTTGAAAACATTTTACTGTAGCGTTTTGGAGATATGTCACGTTTTTTCACTTTGGAGGCCTATAACGACCTCAATTCTAATAAGTAGAAAAAAAGAATGGTCAGTTCTAGTACAAATGTCCCATACACTAAGCACACCTCATTTGAAAACATTTTACTGTAGCGTTTTGGAGATATGTCACATTATTTGACTTTGGAGGCCTATATCGACCTCAATTCTAATAAGTAGAAAAAAAGAATGGTCAGTTCTGAGACAGGACGTCCCATACACTATGCACACCTCCTTTGAAACCATTTTACTGTAGCGTTTTGGAGATATGTCATGTTATTCGACTTTGGAGGCCTATAACGACCTCAATTCTAATAAGTTGAAAAAAAGAATGGTCAGTTCTAGTACAGGACATCCCATACACTAAGCACAACTCATTTGAAAACATTTTACTGTAGCGTTTTGGAGATATGTCACGTTTTTTCACTTTGGAGGCCTATAACGACAACAAATCTAAAAAGTAGAAAAAAAGAATGGTCAGTTCTAGTACAGGATGTCCCATACACTAAGCACACCTCATTTGAAACCATTTTACTGTAGCGTTTTGGAGATATGTCACATTATTTGACTTTGGAGGCCTATAACGACCTCAATTCTAATAAGTAGAAAAAAAGAATGGTCAGTTCTGATACAGGACGTCCCATACACTAAGCACACCTCATTTGAAACCATTTTACTGTAGCGTTTTGGAGATATGTCATGTTATTTGACTTTGGAGGCCTATAACGACCTCAATTCTAATAAGTAGAAAAAAAGAATGGTCAGTTCTGATACAGGACGTCCCATACACTAAGCACACCTCATTTGAAACTATTTTACTGTAGTGTTTTGGAGATATGTCATGTTATTCGACTTTGGAGGCCTATAACGACCTCAATTCTAATAAGTAGAAAAAAAGAATGATCAGTTCTAGTACAGGACGTCCTATACACTAAGCTCACCTCATTTGAAACCAATTTACTATAGCGTTTTGGAGATATGTCACATTATTTGACTTTGGAGGCCTATAACGACCTCAATTCTAATAAGTAGAAAAAAAGAATGGTCAGTTCTAGTACAGGATGTCCCATACACTAAGCACACCTCATTTGAAAACATTTTACTGTAGCGTTTTGGAGATATGTCACATTATTTGACTTTGGAGGCCTATAACGACCTCATTTCTAATAAGTTGAAAAAAAGAATGGTCAGTTCTAGTACAGGACATCCCATACACTAAGTACACCTCATTTGAAAACATTTTACTGTAGCGTTTTGGAGATATGTCACGTTTTTTCACTTTGGAGGCCTATAACGACCTCAATTCTAAAAAGTAGAAAAAAAGAATGGTCAGTTCTAGTACAGGATGTCCCATACACTAAGCACACCTCATTTGAAACCATTTTACTGTAGCGTTTTGGAGATATGTCACATTATTTGACTTTGGAGGCCTATAACGACCTAAATTCTAATAAGTAGAAAAAAAGAATGGTCAGTTCTGAGACAGGACGTCCCATACACTAAGCACACCTCATTTGAAAACATTTTACTGTAGCGTTTTGGAGATATGTCACGTTTTTTCACTTTGGAGGCCTATAACGACCTCAATTTAAATAAGTAGAAAAAAAGAATGGTCAGTTCTGAGACAGGACGTCCCATACACTATGCACACCTCCTTTGACACCATTTTACTGTAGCGTTTTGGAAATATGTCATGTTATTCGACTTTGGAGGCCTATAACGACCTCAATTCTAATAAGTAGAAAAAAAGAATGGTCAGTTCTAGTACAGGACATCCCATACACTAAGCACACCTCATTTGAAAACATTTTACTGTAGCGTTTTGGAGATATGTCACATTATTTGACTTTGGAGGCCTATAACGACCTCAATTCTAATAAGTAGAAAAAAAGAATGGTCATTTCTGAGACAGGAAGTCCCATACACTAAGCACACCTCATTTGAAAACATTTTACTGTAGCGTTTTGGAGATATGTCACGTTTTTTCACTTTGGAGGCCTATAACGACCTCAATTCTAATAAGTAGAAAAAAAGAATGGTCAGTTCTGAGACAGGACGTCCCATACACTATGCACACCTCCTTTGAAACCATTTTACTGTAGCGTTTTGGAAATATGTCATGTTATTCGACTTTGGAGGCCTATAACGACCTCAATTCTAATAAGTTGAAAAAAAGAATGGTCAGTTCTAGTACAGGACATCCCATACACTAAGCAGACCTCATTTGAAAACATTTTACTGTAGCGTTTTGGAGATATGTCACGTTTTTTCACTTTGGAGGCCTATAACGACCTCAATTCTAAAAAGTAGAAAAAAAGAATGGTCAGTTCTAGTACAGGATGTCCCATACACTAAGCACACCTCATTTGAAACCATTTTACTGTAGCGTTTTGGAGATATGTCACATTATTTGACTTTGGAGGCCTATAACGACCTCAATTCTAATAAGTAGAAACAAAGAATGGTCAGTTCTGATACAGGACGTCCCATACACTAAGCACACCTCATTTGAAACCATTTTACTGTAGCGTTTTGGAGATATGTCATGTTATTTGACTTTGGAGGCCTATAACGACCTCAATTCTAATAAGTAGAAAAAAAGAATGATCAGTTCTAGTAAAGGAAGTCCCATACACTAAGCCCACCTAATTTACAACCATTTTACTGAAGCGTTTTGGAGATATGTCATGTTATTCGACTTTGGAGGCCTATAACGACCTCAATTCTAATAAGAAGAAAAAAAGAATGATCAGTTCTAGTACAGGACGTCCCATACAGTAAGCACACCTCATTTGAAACCATTTTACTGAAGCGTTTTGGAGATATGTCATGTTATTCGACTTTGAAGGCCTATAATGACCTCAATTCTAGTAAGTAGAAAAAAAGAAATGTCAGTTCTAGTACAGGACGTCCCATAAACTAAGCAAACCTCATTTGAAACCATTTTACTGTAGCGTTTTGGAGATATGTCACGTTATTCGACTTTGGAGGCCTATAACGACCTCAATTCTAATGAGTAGAAAAAAAAGAATGGTCAGTTCTGATACAGGACGTCCCATACACTAAGCACACCTCCTTTGAAACCATTTTACTGTAGCGTTTTGGAGATATGTCACGTTTTTTGACTTTGGAGGCCTAAAACTACCTCAATTCTAATAAGTAGAAAAAAATAATGGTCAGTTATAATAAAGAACAGCCCATACACTAAGCACACCTCATTTGAAACCATTTTACTGTAGCATTTTGAAGATATGTCATGTTATTCGACTTTGGAGGCCTATATCGACCTCAATTCTAATAAGTAGAAAAAAAGAATGGTCAGTTCTAGTACAGGACATCCCATACACTAAGCACCCCTCATTTGAAAACATTTTACTGTAGCGTTTGGGAGATATGTCACGTTTTTTCACTTTGGAGGCCTATAATGACCTCAATTCTAATAAGTAGAAAAAAAGAATGGTCAGTTCTGATACAGGACGTCCCATACACTAAGTACACCTCATTTGAAAACATTTTACTGTAGCGTTTTGGAGATATGTCCCTTTTTTTTACTTTGGAGGCCTATAACGACCTCAATTCTAATAAGTAGAAAAAAAGAAATGTCAGTTCTAGTAGAGGACGTCCCATACACTAAGCACACCTCATTTGAAACCATTTTACTGTAGTGTTTTGGAGATATGTCAAGTTTTTTCACTTTGGAGGCCTATAACGGCCTCAATTCTAATAAGTAGAAAAAAAGAATGGTCAGTTATAATAAAGGATATCCCATACACTAAGCACACCTCATTTGAAACCATTTTACTGTAGCATTTTGGAGATATGTCATGTTATTCGACTTTGGAGGCCTATAACGACCTCAATTCTAATAAGTAGAAAAAAGAATGGTCAGTTTTAGTACAGGATGTCCCATACACTAAGCCCACCTCATTTACAACCATTTTACTGAAGCGTTTTGGAGATATGTCATGTTATTCGACTTTGGAGGCCTATAACGACCTCAATTCTAATAAGTAGAAAAAAAGAATGATCAGTTCTAGTACAGGACGTCCCATACAGTAAGCCCACCTCATTTGAAACCATTTTACTGAAGCGTTTTGGAGATATGTCATGTTATTCGACTTTGGAGGCCTATAACGACCTCAATTCTAATAAGTAGAAAAAAAGAATGGTCAGTTATAATAAAGGATATCCCATACACTAAGCACACCTCATTTGAAACCATTTTACTGTAGCATTTTGGAGATATGTCATGTTATTCGACTTTGGAGGCCTATAACGACCTCAATTCTAATAAGTAGAAAAAAAGAATGGTCAGTTTTAGTACAGGATGTCCCATACACTAAGCACACCTCATTTGAAAACATTTTACTGTAGCGTTTTGGAGATATGTCACGTTTTTTCACTTTGGAGGCCTATAACGACCTCAATTCTAATAAGTAGAAAAAAAGAATGGTCAGTTCTAGTACAGGATGTCCCATACACTAAGCACACCTCATTTGAAAACATTTTACTTTAGCGTTTTGGAGATATGTCACATTATTTTACTTTGGAGGCCTATAACGACCTCAATTCTAATAAGTAGAAAAAAAGAATGGTCAGTTCTGATACAGGACGTCCCATACACTAAGCACACCTCATTTGAAACCATTTTACTGTAGCGTTTTGGAGATATGTCATGTTATTTGACTTTGGAGGCCTATAACGACCTCAATTCTAATAAGTAGAAAAAAAGAATGATCAGTTCTAGTACAGGACGTCCCATACACTAAGCCCACCTCATTTACAACCATTTTACTGATGCGTTTTGGAGATATGTCATGTTATTCGACTTTGGAGGCCTATAACGACCTCAATTCTAATAAGTAGAAAAAAAGAATGATCAGTTCTAGTACAGGACGTCCCATACAGTAAGCCCACCTCATTTGAAACCATTTTACTGTAGCGTTTTGGAGATATGTCATATTATTCGACTTTGAAGGCCTATAACGACCTCAATTCTAATAAGTAGAAAAAAAGAAATGTCAGTTCTAGTACAGGACGTCCCATAAACTAAGCAAACCTCATTTGAAACCATTTTACTGTAGCGTTTTGGAGATATGTCACGTTATTCGACTTTGGAGGCCTATAACGACCTCAATTCTAATAAGTAGAAAAAAAGAATGGTCAGTTTTAGTACAGGATGTCCCATACACTAAGCACACCTCATTTGAAAACATTTTACTGTAGCGTTTTGGAGATATGTCACGTTTTTTCACTTTGGAGGCCTATAACGACCTCAATTCTAATAAGTAGAAAAAAAGAATGGTCAGTTCTAGTACAGGATGTCCCATACACTAAGCACACCTCATTTGAAAACATTTTACTTTAGCGTTTTGGAGATATGTCACATTATTTGACTTTGGAGGCCTATAACGACCTCAATTCTAATAAGTAGAAAAAAAGAATGGTCAGTTCTGAGACAGGACATCCCATGCACTATGCACACCTCATTTGAAACCATTTTACTGTAGCGTTTTGGAGATATGTCACATTATTTGAATTTGGAGGCCTATAACGACCTCAATTCTAATAAGTAGAAAAAAAGAATGGTCAGTTCTGATACAGGACGTCCCATACACTAAGCACACCTCATTTGAAACCATTTTACTGTAGCGTTTTGGAGATATGTCATGTTATTTGACTTTGGAGGCCTATAACGACCTCAATTCTAATAAGTAGAAAAACAGAATGATCATTTCTAGTACAGGACGTCCCATACACTAAGCCCACCTCATTTACAACCATTTTACTGATGCGTTTTGGAGATATGTCATGTTATTCGACTTTGGAGGCCTATAACGACCTCAATTCTAATAAGTAGAAAAAAAGAAATGTCAGTTCTAGTACAGGACGTCCCATAAACTAAGCAAACCTCATTTGAAACCATTTTACTGTAGCGTTTTGGAGATATGTCACGTTATTCGACTTTGGAGGCCTATAACGACCTCAATTCTAATAAGTAGAAAAAAAGAATGGTCAGTTCTGATACAGGACGTCCCATACACTAAGCACACCTCCTTTGAAACCATTTTACTGTAGCGTTTTAGAGATATGTCACATTATTTGACTTTGGAGGCCTATAACGACCTCAATTCTAATAAGTAGAAAAAAAGAATGGTCAGTTCTAGTACAGGATGTCCCATACACTAAGCACACCTCATTTGAAACCATTTTACTGTAGCGTTTTGGAGATATGTCACATTATTTGACTTTGGAGGCCTATAACGACCTCAATTCTAAAAAGTAGAAAAAAAGAATGGTCATTTCTAGTACAGGATGTCCCATACACTAAGCACACCTCATTTGAAACCATTTTACTGTAGCGTTTTGGAGATATGTCACATTATTTGACTTTGGAGGCCTATAACGACCTCAATTCTAATAAGTAGAAAAAAAGAATGGTCAGTTCTGATACAGGACGTCCCATACACTAAGCACACCTCATTTGAAACCATTTTA
The DNA here is from genome assembly GCF_037356315.1 of Lithobates pipiens. NCBI lineage: Eukaryota > Metazoa > Chordata > Amphibia > Anura > Ranidae > Lithobates > Lithobates pipiens. The sequence continues at coordinate 212,346,183 of NW_027507758.1, forward strand.
CTGTAGCGTTTTGGAGATATGTCATGTTATTTGACTTTGGAGGCCTATAACGACCTCAATTCTAATAAGTAGAAAAAAAGAATGGTCAGTTCTGATACAGGACGTCCCATACACTAAGCACACCTCATTTGAAACCATTTTACTGTAGCGTTTTGGAGATATGTCATGTTATTCGACTTTGGAGGCCTATAACGACCTCAATTCTGATAAGTAGAAAAAAAGAATGATCAGTTCTAGTACAGGACGTCCCATACACTAAGCTCACCTCATTTGAAACCATTTTACTATAGCGTTTTGGAGATATGTCACATTATTTGACTTTGGAGGCCTATAACGACCTCAATTCTAATAAGTAGAAAAAAAGAATGGTCAGTTCTGAGACAGGACGTCCCATACACTATGCACACCTCCTTTGAAACCATTTTACTGTAGCGTTTTGGAGATATGTCATGTTATTCGACTTTGGAGGCCTATAACGACCTCAATTCTAATAAGTAGAAAAAAAGAATGGTCAGTTCTAGTACAGGACATCCCATACACTAAGCACACCTCATTTGAAAACATTTTACTGTAGCGTTTTGGATATATGTCACGTTTTTTCACTTTGGAAGCCTATAACGACCTCAATTCTAAAAAGTAGAAAAAAAGAATGGTCAGTTCTAGTACAGGATGTCCCATACACTAAGCACACCTCATTTGAAACCATTTTACTGTAGCGTTTTGGAGATATGTCACATTATTTGACTTTGGAGGCCTATAACGACCTCAATTCTAATAAGTAGAAAAAAAGAATGATCAGTTCTAGTACAGGACGTCCCATACACTAAGCCCACCTCATTTACAACCATTTTACTGAAGCGTTTTGGAGATATGTCATGTTATTCGACTTTGGAGGCCTATAACGACCTCAATTCTAATAAGTACAAAAAAAGAATGATCAGTTCTAGTACAGGACGTCCCATAAACTAAGCAAACCTCATTTGAAACCATTTTACTGTAGCGTTTTGGAGATATGTCACGTTATTCGACTTTGGAGGCCTATAACGACCTCAATTCTAATAAGTAGAAAAAAAAGAATGGTCAGTTCTGATACAGGACGTCCCATACACTAAGCACACCTCCTTTGAAACCATTTTACTGTAGCGTTTTAGAGATATGTCCCATTATTTGACTTTGGAGGCCTATAACGACCTCAATTCTAATAAGTAGAAAAAAAGAATGGTCAGTTCTGATACAGGACGTCCCATACACTAAGCACACCTCATTTGAAACCATTTTACTGTAGCGTTTTGGAGATATGTCATGTTATTCGACTTTGGAGGCCTATAACGACCTCAATTCTAATAAGTAGAAAAAAAGAATGATCAGTTCTAGTACAGGACGTCCCATACACTAAGCTCACCTCATTTGAAACCATTTTACTATATCGTTTTGGAGATATGTCATGTTATTCGACTTTGGAGGCCTATAACGACCTCAATTCTAATAAGTAGAAAAAAAGAAATGTCAGTTCTAGTACAGGACGTCCCATAAACTAAGCAAACCTCATTTGAAACCATTTTACTGTAGCGTTTTGGAGATATGTCACGTTATTCGACTTTGGAGGCCTATAACGACCTCAATTCTAATAAGTAGAAAAAAAGAATGGTCAGTTCTGATACAGGACGTCCCATACACTAAGCACACCTCCTTTGAAACCATTTTACTGTAGCGTTTTAGAGATATGTCACATTATTTGACTTTGGAGGCCTATAACGACCTCAATTCTAATAAGTAGAAAAAAAGAATGGTCAGTTCTGATACAGGACGTCCCATACACTAAGCACACCTCATTTGAAACCATTTTACTGTAGCGTTTTGGAGATATGTCATGTTATTCGACTTTGGAGGCCTATAACGACCTCAATTCTAATAAGTAGAAAAAAAGAATGGTCAGTTCTAGTACAGGATGTCCCATACACTAAGCACACCTCATTTGAAAACATTTTACTGTAGCGTTTTGGAGATATGTCACGTTTTTTCACTTTGGAGGCCTATAACGACCTCAATTCTAAAAAGTAGAAAAAAAGAATGGTCAGTTCTAGTACAGGATGTCCCATACACTAAGCACACCTCATTTGAAACCATTTTACTGTAGCGTTTTGGAGATATGTCACATTATTTGACTTTGGAGGCCTATAACGACCTCAATTCTAATAAGTAGAAAAAAAGAATGGTCAGTTCTGATACAGGACGTCCCATACACTAAGCACACCTCATTTGAAACCATTTTACTGTAGCGTTTTGGAGATATGTCATGTTATTTGACTTTGGAGGCCTATAACGACCTCAATTCTAATAAGTAGAAAAACAGAATGATCATTTCTAGTACAGGACGTCCCATACACTAAGCCCACCTCATTTACAACCATTTTACTGATGCGTTTTGGAGATATGTCATGTTATTCGACTTTGGAGGCCTATAACGACCTCAATTCTAATAAGTAGAAAAAAAGAAATGTCAGTTCTAGTACAGGACGTCCCATAAACTAAGCAAACCTCATTTGAAACCATTTTACTGTAGCGTTTTGGAGATATGTCACGTTATTCGACTTTGGAGGCCTATAACGACCTCAATTCTAATAAGTAGAAAAAAAGAATGGTCAGTTCTGATACAGGACGTCCCATACACTAAGCACACCTCCTTTGAAACCATTTTACTGTAGCGTTTTAGAGATATGTCACATTATTTGACTTTGGAGGCCTATAACGACCTCAATTCTAATAAGTAGAAAAAAAGAATGGTCAGTTCTAGTACAGGATGTCCCATACACTAAGCACACCTCATTTGAAACCATTTTACTGTAGCGTTTTGGAGATATGTCACATTATTTGACTTTGGAGGCCTATAACGACCTCAATTCTAAAAAGTAGAAAAAAAGAATGGTCATTTCTAGTACAGGATGTCCCATACACTAAGCACACCTCATTTGAAACCATTTTACTGTAGCGTTTTGGAGATATGTCACATTATTTGACTTTGGAGGCCTATAACGACCTCAATTCTAATAAGTAGAAAAAAAGAATGGTCAGTTCTGATACAGGACGTCCCATACACTAAGCACACCTCATTTGAAACCATTTTACTGTAGCGTTTTGGAGATATGTCATGTTATTTGACTTTGGAGGCCTATAACGACCTCAATTCTAATAAGTAGAAAAAAAGAATGGTCAGTTCTGATACAGGACGTCCCATACACTAAGCACACCTCATTTGAAACCATTTTACTGTAGCGTTTTGGAGATATGTCATGTTATTCGACTTTGGAGGCCTATAACGACCTCAATTCTGATAAGTAGAAAAAAAGAATGATCAGTTCTAGTACAGGACGTCCCATACACTAAGCTCACCTCATTTGAAACCATTTTACTATAGCGTTTTGGAGATATGTCACATTATTTGACTTTGGAGGCCTATAACGACCTCAATTCTAATAAGTAGAAAAAAAGAATGGTCAGTTCTGAGACAGGACGTCCCATACACTATGCACACCTCCTTTGAAACCATTTTACTGTAGCGTTTTGGAGATATGTCATGTTATTCGACTTTGGAGGCCTATAACGACCTCAATTCTAATAAGTAGAAAAAAAGAATGGTCAGTTCTAGTACAGGACATCCCATACACTAAGCACACCTCATTTGAAAACATTTTACTGTAGCGTTTTGGATATATGTCACGTTTTTTCACTTTGGAAGCCTATAACGACCTCAATTCTAAAAAGTAGAAAAAAAGAATGGTCAGTTCTAGTACAGGATGTCCCATACACTAAGCACACCTCATTTGAAACCATTTTACTGTAGCGTTTTGGAGATATGTCACATTATTTGACTTTGGAGGCCTATAACGACCTCAATTCTAATAAGTAGAAAAAAAGAATGATCAGTTCTAGTACAGGACGTCCCATACACTAAGCCCACCTCATTTACAACCATTTTACTGAAGCGTTTTGGAGATATGTCATGTTATTCGACTTTGGAGGCCTATAACGACCTCAATTCTAATAAGTACAAAAAAAGAATGATCAGTTCTAGTACAGGACGTCCCATAAACTAAGCAAACCTCATTTGAAACCATTTTACTGTAGCGTTTTGGAGATATGTCACGTTATTCGACTTTGGAGGCCTATAACGACCTCAATTCTAATAAGTAGAAAAAAAAGAATGGTCAGTTCTGATACAGGACGTCCCATACACTAAGCACACCTCCTTTGAAACCATTTTACTGTAGCGTTTTAGAGATATGTCCCATTATTTGACTTTGGAGGCCTATAACGACCTCAATTCTAATAAGTAGAAAAAAAGAATGGTCAGTTCTGATACAGGACGTCCCATACACTAAGCACACCTCATTTGAAACCATTTTACTGTAGCGTTTTGGAGATATGTCATGTTATTCGACTTTGGAGGCCTATAACGACCTCAATTCTAATAAGTAGAAAAAAAGAATGATCAGTTCTAGTACAGGACGTCCCATACACTAAGCTCACCTCATTTGAAACCATTTTACTATATCGTTTTGGAGATATGTCATGTTATTCGACTTTGGAGGCCTATAACGACCTCAATTCTAATAAGTAGAAAAAAAGAAATGTCAGTTCTAGTACAGGACGTCCCATAAACTAAGCAAACCTCATTTGAAACCATTTTACTGTAGCGTTTTGGAGATATGTCACGTTATTCGACTTTGGAGGCCTATAACGACCTCAATTCTAATAAGTAGAAAAAAAGAATGGTCAGTTCTGATACAGGACGTCCCATACACTAAGCACACCTCCTTTGAAACCATTTTACTGTAGCGTTTTAGAGATATGTCACATTATTTGACTTTGGAGGCCTATAACGACCTCAATTCTAATAAGTAGAAAAAAAGAATGGTCAGTTCTGATACAGGACGTCCCATACACTAAGCACACCTCATTTGAAACCATTTTACTGTAGCGTTTTGGAGATATGTCATGTTATTCGACTTTGGAGGCCTATAACGACCTCAATTCTAATAAGTAGAAAAAAAGAATGGTCAGTTCTAGTACAGGATGTCCCATACACTAAGCACACCTCATTTGAAAACATTTTACTGTAGCGTTTTGGAGATATGTCACGTTTTTTCACTTTGGAGGCCTATAACGACCTCAATTCTAAAAAGTAGAAAAAAAGAATGGTCAGTTCTAGTACAGGATGTCCCATACACTAAGCACACCTCATTTGAAACCATTTTACTGTAGCGTTTTGGAGATATGTCACATTATTTGACTTTGGAGGCCTATAACGACCTCAATTCTAATAAGTAGAAAAAAAGAATGGTCAGTTCTGATACAGGACGTCCCATACACTAAGCACACCTCATTTGAAACCATTTTACTGTAGCGTTTTGGAGATATGTCATGTTATTTGACTTTGGAGGCCTATAACGACCTCAATTCTAATAAGTAGAAAAAAAGAATGGTCAGTTCTGATACAGGACGTCCCATACACTAAGCACACCTCATTTGAAACCATTTTACTGTAGCGTTTTGGAGATATGTCATGTTATTCGACTTTGGAGGCCTATAACGACCTCAATTCTAATAAGTAGAAAAAAAGAATGATCAGTTCTAGTACCGGACGTCCCATACACTAAGCTCACCTCATTTGAAACCATTTTACTATAGCGTTTTGGAGATTTGTCACATTATTTGACTTTGGAGGCCTATAACGACCTCAATTCTAATAAGTAGAAAAAAAGAATGGTCAGTTCTGAGACAGGACGTCCCATACACTAAGCACACCTCATTTGAAAACATTTTACTGTAGCGTTTTGGAGATATGTCACGTTTTTTCACTTTGGAGGCCTATAATGACCTCAATTCTAATAAGTAGAAAAAAAGAATGGTCAGTTCTAGTACAGGATGTCTCATACACTAAGCACACCTCATTTGAAAACATTTTACTGTAGCGTTTTGGAGATATGTCACATTATTTGACTTTGGAGGCCTATAACGACCTCAATTCTAATAAGTAGAAAAAAAGAATGGTCAGTTCTGAGACAGGACGTCCCATAAACTATGCACACCTCCTTTGAAACCATTTTACTGTAGCGTTTTGGAGATATGTCATGTTATTCGATTTTGGAGGCCTATAACGACCTCAATTCTAATAAGTAGAAAAAAAGAATGGTCAGTTCTAGTACAGGACATCCCATACACTAAGCACACCTCATTTGAAAACATTTTACTGTAGCGTTTTGGAGATATGTCACGTTTTTTCACTTTGGAGGCCTATAACGACCTCAATTCTAAAAAGTAGAAAAAAAGAATGGTCAGTTCTGATACAGGACGTCCCATACACTAAGCACACCTCATTTGAAACCATTTTACTGTAGCGTTTAGGAGATATGTCATGTTATTTGACTTTGGAGGCCTATAACGACCTCAATTCTAATAAGTAGAAAAAAAGAATGATCAGTTCTAGTACAGGACGTCCCATAAACTAAGCAAACCTCATTTGAAACCATTTTACTGTAGCGTTTTGGAGATATGTCACGTTATTCGACTTTGGAGGCCTATAACGACCTCAATTCTAATAAGTAGAAAAAAAAGAATGGTCAGTTCTGATACAGGACGTCCCATACACTAAGCACACCTCCTTTGAAACCATTTTACTGTAGCGTTTTAGAGATATGTCACATTATTTGACTTTGGAGGCCTATAACGACCCCAATTCTAATAAGTAGAAAAAAAGAATGGTCAGTTCTGATACAGGACGTCCCATACACTAAGCACACCTCATTTGAAACCATTTTACTGTAGCGTTTTGGAGATATGTCATGTTATTTGACTTTGGAGGCCTATAACGACCTCAATTCTAATAAGTAGAAAAAAAGAATGGTCAGTTCTGATACAGGACGTCCCATACACTAAGCACACCTCATTTGAAACCATTTTACTGTAGCGTTTTGGAGATATGTCATGTTATTCGACTTTGGAGGCCTATAACGACCTCAATTCTAATAAGTAGAAAAAAAGAATGATCAGTTCTAGTACCGGACGTCCCATACACTAAGCTCACCTCATTTGAAACCATTTTACTATAGCGTTTTGGAGATATGTCACATTATTTGACTTTGGAGGCCTATAACGACCTCAATTCTAATAAGTAGAAAAAAAGAATGGTCAGTTCTGAGACAGGACGTCCCATACACTAAGCACACCTCATTTGAAAACATTTTACTGTAGCGTTTTGGAGATATGTCACGTTTTTTCACTTTGGAGGCCTATAATGACCTCAATTCTAATAAGTAGAAAAAAAGAATGGTCAGTTCTAGTACAGGATGTCTCATACACTAAGCACACCTCATTTGAAAACATTTTACTGTAGCGTTTTGGAGATATGTCACATTATTTGACTTTGGAGGCCTATAACGACCTCAATTCTAATAAGTAGAAAAAAAGAATGGTCAGTTCTGAGACAGGACGTCCCATAAACTATGCACACCTCCTTTGAAACCATTTTACTGTAGCGTTTTGGAGATATGTCATGTTATTCGATTTTGGAGGCCTATAACGACCTCAATTCTAATAAGTAGAAAAAAAGAATGGTCAGTTCTAGTACAGGACATCCCATACACTAAGCACACCTCATTTGAAAACATTTTACTGTAGCGTTTTGGAGATATGTCACGTTTTTTCACTTTGGAGGCCTATAACGACCTCAATTCTAAAAAGTAGAAAAAAAGAATGGTCAGTTCTGATACAGGACGTCCCATACACTAAGCACACCTCATTTGAAACCATTTTACTGTAGCGTTTAGGAGATATGTCATGTTATTTGACTTTGGAGGCCTATAACGACCTCAATTCTAATAAGTAGAAAAAAAGAATGATCAGTTCTAGTACAGGACGTCCCATAAACTAAGCAAACCTCATTTGAAACCATTTTACTGTAGCGTTTTGGAGATATGTCACGTTATTCGACTTTGGAGGCCTATAACGACCTCAATTCTAATAAGTAGAAAAAAAAGAATGGTCAGTTCTGATACAGGACGTCCCATACACTAAGCACACCTCCTTTGAAACAATTTTACTGTAGCGTTTTAGAGATATGTCACATTATTTGACTTTGGAGGCCTATAACGACCTCAATTCTAATAAGTAGAAAAAAAGAATGGTCAGTTCTGATACAGGACGTCCCATACACTAAGCACACCTCATTTGAAACCATTTTACTGTAGCGTTTTGGAGATATGTCATGTTATTCGACTTTGGAGGCCTATAACGACCTCAATTCTAATAAGTAGAAAAAAAGAATGATCAGTTCTAGTACAGGACGTCCCATACACTAAGCTCAACTCATTTGAAACCATTTTACTATATCGTTTTGGAGATATGTCATGTTATTCGACTTTGGAGGCCTATAACGACCTCAATTCTAATAAGTAGAAAAAAAAAAATGTCAGTTCTAGTACAGGACGTCCCATACACTAAGCAAACCTCATTTGAAACCATTTTACTGTAGCGTTTTGGAGATATGTCATGTTATTCGACTTTGGAGGCCTATAACGACCTCAATTCTAATAAGTAGAAAAAAAGAATGGTCAGTTCTAGTACAGGACATCCCATACACTAAGCACACCTCATTTGAAAACATTTTACTGTAGCGTTTGGGAGATATGTCACGTTTTTTGACTTTGGAGGCCTAAAACTACCTCAATTCTAATAAGTAGAAAAAAATAATGGTCAGTTATAATAAAGAACAGCCCATACACTAAGCACACCTCATTTGAAACCATTTTACTGTAGCGTTTTGGAGATATGTCATGTTATTCGACTTTGGAGGCCTATAACGACCTCAATTCTAATAAGTAGAAAAAAAGAATGGTCAGTTCTAGTACAGGACATCCCATACACTAAGCACACCTCATTTGAAAACATTTTACTGTAGCGTTTGGGAGATATGTCACGTTTTTTGACTTTGGAGGCCTAAAACGACCTCAATTCTAATAAGTAGAAAAAAATAATGGTCAGTTATAATAAAGAACAGCCCATACACTAAGCACACCTCATTTGAAACCATTTTACTGTAGCATTTTGAAGATATGTCATGTTATTCGACTTTGGAGGCCTATAACGACCTCAATTCTAATAAGTAGAAAAAAAGAATGGTCAGTTCTAGTACAGGACATCCCATACACTAAGCCCACCTCATTTGAAACCATTTTACTGAAGCGTTTTGGAGATATGTCATGTTATTCGACTTTGGAGGCCTATAACGACCTCAATTCTAATAAGTAGAAAAAAAGAAATGTCAGTTCTAGTACAGGACGTCCCATACACTAAGCACACCTCATTTGAAACCATTTTACTGTAGCGTTTTGGAGATATGTCACGTTATTCGACTTTGGAGGCCTATAACGACCTCAATTCTAATAAGTAGAAAAAAAGAATGGTCAGTTATAATAAAGGACATCCCATACACTAAGCACACCTCATTTGAAACAATTTTACTGTAGCATTTTGAAGATATGTCACGTTATTTGACTCTGGAGGCCTATAACGACCTCAATTCTAATAAGTAGAAAAAAAAGAATGGTCAGTTATAATAAAGGACATCCCATACACTAAGCACACCTCATTTGAAACCATTTTACTGTAGCATTTTGGAGATATGTCATGTTATTCGACTTTGGAGGCCTATAACGACCTCAATTCTAATAAGTAGAAAAAAAGAAATGTCAGTTCTAGTACAGGACGTCCCATACACTAAGCAAACCTCATTTGAAACCATTTTACTGTAGCGTTTTGGAGATATGTCACGTTATTCGACTTTGGAGGCCTAAAACTACCTCAATTCTAATAAGTAGAAAAAAAGAATGGTCAGTTATAATAAAGGACATCCCATACACTAAGCACACCTCATTTGAAACCATTTTACTGTAGCGTTTTGGACATATGTCACGTTTTTTCACTTTGGAAGCCTATAACGACCTCAATTCTAATAAGTAGAAAAAAAGAATGGTCAGTTCTGATACAGGACGTCCCATACACTAAGCCCACCTCATTTGAAACCATTTTACTATAGCGTTTTGGAGATATGTCATGTTATTCGACATTGGAGGCCTATAACGACCTCAATTCTAATAAGTAGAAAAAAAGAAATGTCAGTTCTAGTACAGGACGTCCCATACACTCAACACACCTTATTTAAAACCATTTTACTGTAGCGTTTTGGAGATATGTCACTTTATTCGACTTTGGAGGCCTAAAACGACCTCAATTCTAATAAATAGAAAAAAGGAATGGTCAGTTTTAGTAGAGGATGTCCCATACACTAAGCACACCTCATTTGAAAACATTTTACTGTAGCGTTTTGGAGATATGTCACATTATTTGACTTTGGAGGCCTATAACGACCTCAATTCTAATAAGTAGAAAAAAAGAATGGTCAGTTCTGATACAGGACGTCCCATACACTAAGCCCACCTCATTTGAAACCATTTTACTGAAGCGTTTTGGAGATATGTCATGTTATTCGACCTTGGAGGCCTATAACGACCTCAATTCTAATAAGTAGAAAAAAAGAAATGTCAGTTCTAGTACAGGACGTCCCATACACTAAGCACACCTCATTTGAAACCATTTTACTGTAGCATTTTGAAGATATGTCACGTTATTTGACTTTGGAGGCCTATAACGACCTCAATTCTAATAAGTAGAAAAAAAGAATGGTCAGTTATAATAAAGGACATCCCAAACACTAAGCACACCTCATTTGAAACCATTTTACTGTAGCATTTTGGAGATATGTCATGTTATTCGACTTTGGAGGCCTATAACGACCTCAATTCTAATAAGTAGAAAAAAAGAAAGATCAGTTCTAGTACAGGATGTCCCATACACTAAGCAAACCTCACTTGAAACCATTTTACTCTTTTGTTTTGGAGATATGTCAAGTTTTTCCACTTTGGAGGCCTATAACGGCCTCAATTCTAATAAGTAGAAAAAAAGAATGGTCAGTTCTAGTACAGGACGTCCCATACACTAAGCCCACCTAATTTGAAACCATTTTACTGTATTATTTTGGAGATATGTCATGTTATTCAACTTTGGAGGCCTATAATGACCTAGATTCTAATAAGTAGAAAAAAAGAATGGTCAGTTCTAGTACAGGACATCCCATACACTAAGCACACCTCATTTGAAAACATTTTACTGTAGCGTTTTGGAGATATGTCACGTTTTTTCACTTTGGAGGCCTATAACGACCTCAATTCTAATAAGTAGAAAAAAAGAATGGTCAGTTCTAGTACAGGATGTCCCATACACTAAGCACACCTCATTTGAAACCATTTTACTGTAGCATTTTGGAGATATGTCACATTATTTGACTTTGGAGGCCTATAACGACCTCAATTCTAATAAGTAGAAAAAAAGAATGGTCAGTTCTGATACAGGACGTCCCATACACTAAGCAAACCTCATTTGAAACCATTTTACTGTAGTGTTTTAGAGATATGTCACGTTATTCGACTTTGGAGGCCTAAAACGACCTCAATTCTAATAAGTAGAAAAAAAGAATGGTCAGTTATAATAAAGGACATCCCATACACTAAGCACACCTCATTTGAAACCATTTTACTGTAGCGTTTTGGAGATATGTCACGTTTTTTCACTTTGGAAGCCTATAACGACCTCAATTCTAATAAGTAGAAAAAAAGAATGGTCAGTTCTGATACAGGACGTCCCATACACTAAGCCCACCTCATTTGAAACCATTTTACTATAGCGTTTTGGAGATATGTCATGTTATTCGACTTTGGAGGCCTATAACGACCTCATTTCTAATAAGTAGAAAAAAAGAAATGTCAGTTCTAGTACAGGACGTCCCATACATTAAGCACACCTCATTTAAAACCATTTTACTGTAGCGTTTTGGAGATATGTCACTTTATTTGACTTTGGAGGCCTAAAACGACCTCAATTCTAATAAGTAGAAAAAAGGAATGGTCAGTTTTAGTAGATGATGTCCCATACACTAAGCACACCTCATTTGAAAACATTTTACTGTAGAGTTTTGGAGATATGTCACGTTTTTTCACTTTGGAAGCCTATAACGACCTCAATTCTAATAAGTAGAAAAAAAGAATGGTCAGTTCTGATACAGGACGTCCCATACACTAACCACACCTCCTTTGAAACCATTTTACTGTAGCGTTTTGGATATATGTCACATTATTTGACTTTGGAGGCCTATAACGACCTCAATTCTAATAAGTAGAAAAAAGAATGGTCAGTTCTGATACAGGACGTCCCATACACTAAGCACACCTCATTTGAAACCATTTTACTGTAGCGTTTTGGAGATATGTCATGTTATTCGACTTTGGAGGCCTATAACGACCTCAATTCTAATAAGTAGAAAAAAAGAATGGTCAGTTCTGATACAGGACGTCCCATACACTAAGCACACCTCATTTGAAACCATTTTACTGTAGCGTTTTGGAGATATGTCATGTTATTTGACTTTGGAGGCCTATAACGACCTCAATTCTAATAAGTAGAAAAAAAGAATGATCAGTTCTAGTACAGGACATCCCATACACTAAGCCCACCTCATTTGAAACCATTTTACTGAAGCGTTTTGGAGATATGTCATGTTATTCGACTTTGGAGGCCTATAACGACCTCAATTCTAATAAGTAGAAAAAAAGAATGATCAGTTCTAGTACAGGATGTCCCATACAGTAAGCCCACCTCATTTGAAACCATTTTACTGAAGCGTTTTGGAGATATGTCATGTTATTCGACTTTGGAGGCCTATAACGACCTCAATTCTAATAAGTAGAAAAAAAGAATGATCAGTTCTAGTACAGGACGTCCCATACAGTAAGCCCACCTCATTTGAAACCATTTTACTGAAGCGTTTTGGAGATATGTCATGTTATTCGAATTTGGAGGCCTATAACGACCTCAATTCTAATAAGTAGAAAAAAAGAAATGTTAGTTCTAGTACAGGACGTCCCATACACTAAGCAAACCTCATTTGAAACCATTTTACTGTAGCGTTTTGGAGATATGTCACGTTATTCGACTTTGGAGGCCTATAACGACCTCAATTCTAATAAGTAGAAAAAAAGAATGGACAGTTCTGATACAGGACGTCCATACACTAAGCACACCTCCTTTGAAACCATTTTACTGTAGCGTTTTAGAGATATGTCACATTATTTGACTTTGGAGGCCTATAACGACCTCAATTCTAATAAGTAGAAAAAAAGAATGGTCAGTTCTGATACAGGACGTCCCATACACTAAGCACACCTCATTTGAAACCATTTTACTGTAGCGTTTTGGAGATATGTCATGTTATTCGACTTTGGAGGCCTATAACAACCTCAATTCTAATAAGTAGAAAAAAAGAATGATCAGTTCTGGTACAGGACGTCCCATACACTAAGCCCACCTCATTTGAAACCATTTTACAATAGCGTTTTGGAGATATGTCATGTTATTCGACTTTGGAGGCCTATAACGACCTCAATTCTAATAAGTAGAAAAAAAGAAATGTCAGTTCTAGTACAGGACGTCCCATACACTAAGCAAACTTCATTTGAAACCATTTTTCTGTAGCGTTTGGGAGATATATCACGTTATTCGACTTTGGAGGCCTAAAACTACCTCAATTCTAATAAGTAGAAAAAAATAATGGTCAGTTATAATAAAGAACAGCCCATACACTAAGCACACCTCATTTGAAACCATTTTACTGTAGCATTTTGAAGATATGTCATGTTATTCGACTTTGGAGGCCTATAACGACCTCAATTCTAATAAGTAGAAAAAAAGAATGATCAGTTCTAGTACAGGATGTCCCATACAGTAAGCCCACCTCATTTGAAACCATTTTACTGAAGCGTTTTGGAGATATGTCATGTTATTCGACTTTGGAGGCCTATAACGACCTCAATTCTAATAAGTAGAAAAAAAGAATGATCAGTTCTAGTACAGGACGTCCCATACAGTAAGCCCACCTCATTTGAAACCATTTTACTGAAGCGTTTTGGAGATATGTCATGTTATTCGAATTTGGAGGCCTATAACGACCTCAATTCTAATAAGTAGAAAAAAAGAAATGTTAGTTCTAGTACAGGACGTCCCATACACTAAGCAAACCTCATTTGAAACCATTTTACTGTAGCGTTTTGGAGATATGTCACGTTATTCGACTTTGGAGGCCTATAACGACCTCAATTCTAATAAGTAGAAAAAAAGAATGGACAGTTCTGATACAGGACGTCCATACACTAAGCACACCTCCTTTGAAACCATTTTACTGTAGCGTTTTAGAGATATGTCACATTATTTGACTTTGGAGGCCTATAACGACCTCAATTCTAATAAGTAGAAAAAAAGAATGGTCAGTTCTGATACAGGACGTCCCATACACTAAGCACACCTCATTTGAAACCATTTTACTGTAGCGTTTTGGAGATATGTCATGTTATTCGACTTTGGAGGCCTATAACAACCTCAATTCTAATAAGTAGAAAAAAAGAATGATCAGTTCTGGTACAGGACGTCCCATACACTAAGCCCACCTCATTTGAAACCATTTTACAATAGCGTTTTGGAGATATGTCATGTTATTCGACTTTGGAGGCCTATAACGACCTCAATTCTAATAAGTAGAAAAAAAGAAATGTCAGTTCTAGTACAGGACGTCCCATACACTAAGCAAACTTCATTTGAAACCATTTTTCTGTAGCGTTTGGGAGATATATCACGTTATTCGACTTTGGAGGCCTAAAACTACCTCAATTCTAATAAGTAGAAAAAAATAATGGTCAGTTATAATAAAGAACAGCCCATACACTAAGCACACCTCATTTGAAACCATTTTACTGTAGCATTTTGAAGATATGTCATGTTATGTTCTTTATTTTCAGGTTTTTCCAAATGTACAGGCATAGACCATTCCACATAATAATAAATACAACACCATTTCTTTAAAGATAATCTACCTTATCCCTCCCTCCCCTCCCCCCTCACTCGGTCCCCCCCTTTGCTAGCACTCAAACAGCTTTAGATAACCTTCAGTTTTTCCGAATTGTATCCAAAGTCGCCATTTATACTGATATCTCCCTTCTGAGTTATCCAGTTTATACATTGTCTCCTCAATGTTTCGTATCCTTTCTAATCTTTCTACCCACTCCTTCATCGAGGGGGGGTCGGATTTCCTCCAGCTTCGCGGGATCAGTGCCTTAGCAGAATTCAATAAGCCCGGGACCAGGGATTGCCCATACTCTCTCTCACTTTTTTCAGAGTCATGGAATAAGCAAACCCATGGGTCTCTTCTAATCCCTTCCCCAGTTATTTCAAGGATAGCTTTTATAATCTTCTCCCAAAATAACTGTATCTTAGGGCACTCCCACCATATATGGGCGAAGGAGCCCACTACTGAACAGCCTCTCCAGCATAATGGGGAGGTCTCTCTGCAGATTTTATTTCCTTGCTGTGGGGTTATATACCATCTTGTTAAAAGTTTATATGACATCTCTCTAGTTTGAAGGTCTTTGGCAACCGAGTACGTTCGTCTAATTATCCTGTTTCTATGCAGGTCGTTATCCAGCGGTCCCAATTCACTTTCCCACTTTTCTATATAGGGGGGGAATTTTTGTTCTTCTACTTCCCCTAAGATTTCATATATTTTTGAGATCCTTTTTACCAAGCATTGGGGATTCCCTATCCACTTCTCCAGAGGTCTAAGTTGCTCCTGTCCTCGTAGTGGTTGTGGTAAAGACTGAGTAAAATGATATAGTTGTAAGTATCTCCACCTATCTAAGGGCTTGTGGCCCCACTTTCCTATAATTTCCTCATATGTGCATACCCTATTCCCTTCCATAACCTCTTGTAATTTAATTTTATCTTTCTTAGCCCATCTACTGTAGTATATATATTCCTCTTGACCTGGTGGAAAAGTTTTAGTGTCTAATAGTGGCATAAATGGTGAATTGTGCTCCCACTTATTTCTCTTATTTATTATATCCCATATTCGTAGTACCCCTTTTGTCAATAAACTTGTGTTAATCCCTAATTCTCTATGTTTTGCAGGTATCCATATTATCTCCCCTAGCTCCCTTCTACTTAACTTAATTTCTAATTCCACCCAATCCTTCCCTTTTTTGTTGTGTGTCCAGTCTGTGATTCGTGAAATTACTATAGCCTCGTGATACCTTTTAAAATCGGGCATTGCTAATCCTCCTCTGTCTTTAGTTCTTGTCAAAGTATTAAGGGCCACCCTCGCCATTTTTTTTTTCCATATAAATCTTTTGATCATCATATTTAATTTATTTAAATATCCCTGTGGTAATAGAATGGGGACCATTTGACAAATGTAAGTAAACATTGGTAGAATGAACATTTTTACTGTGTTTATTCTCCCTATCCAAGATAAAGCTTTATATTGGGTCTTATCTAAATACTGTTTGATTTTGTTAAGTAGGGGGATATAGTTAGCCTCAAACAAGTCTTCTCTCCCTGCCGTAAGCTTTATACCCAAATAGGTCAACTCCCTCCCACACCATCTAAAGGGGTATTTGATTTGCAGGGTTCTTTGCTCTTCTACTGGTATATTTAAGTTTAGAATTTCAGATTTAGTTGCATTAACCCTAAAGTTGGAGACTTTTCCGTATTTTTTTATTTCTTCCATAATCGCCGGTATAGAGGTCCCCGGGTTAGAGACATAGAGCAAAAGATCATCTGCAAAAGCAGCAACCCGATACTCCCTCCCTTCGGCCCATATTCCGTGGATGTTTTGGTTCTTTCTAATAGCCATCAGGAGAGGTTCTAGAGCCAGAACAAATAATATTGGGGAGAGCGGGCAACCCTGTCTTGTCCCGTTGCACAATTCAAGGGGGCAGGACAGGGCCCCGTTTATTCTTATTTTAGCTTTAGGCTTGGTATACAAAGCTTCAATCCACCCTCTCATCCTCACTCCTAATCCATATCGCTCCAGCACTTCGAATAAGAACCCCCAGCTAACCCTGTCAAATGCCTTTTCAGCATCTATAGACATGAGTATCGTGGGGGTCTTCTGTCTTATGGATTCCTGGCTTAGCATAATAGTCTTTAATGCGTTATCCCGCCCTTCTCTCCCTTGGATAAATCCAACCTGATCCTGCTGTACCCACTCTGGCACGTAAGGTCTTAATCGTTCAGAGATAATTTTTGCAAAAAGTTTAATATCTGAGTTTAGCAAGGAAATTGGTCTGTAGCTTTCCACTGCAAGTGGGTCCTTTGCCTCTTTCAAGATCAAGACCACATGTGCCAGTAATGTCTCTTCTCGGAATTTTTCATCTCTCCCCACTGCGTTGAAATACTCGCATAATTTTGGAACTAGCTGTTTTTGGAATTCCTTGTAGTATGAGATCGGGAAACCATCTGGCCCGGGGCATCCTCCCTTAGCTGTATTTTTGATAGCCCATTCAACTTCCAGCTTTGATATCGGGGCTTCTAATGCTTCCATTTCTATTTGTTTAGCCCTGGGGATCTCTATCCCTTTCAAATAGTCCTTTATTGCATCTCGGCCTCTGTTCTCTGAGCTATCCTGTTGGATATTGTATAGGGCCCTATAGTATGTAAAAAACGTATTTTCAATATCCTCCGGCATATTTTGTATGTCCCCTACCTCATTTCTTACCCTCGGTATAAAAGTTCTACTTTTCTTATCCTTCACTCTCCTGGCCAGCCATTTACCGGCTTTGTTTCCCCATTGATACCTCTCTGTTCCCAAAATATAATAAGCGGCCATCCTGTCCTGCTCTAAGTAGTCTTCTAGTTCTCTTTTTTTTATTACTAAGTCCTGAGTGTCATAGAGTCCCCTTGGTCTACTAGCCATCTCCAGTCTCTGGATTTCTTCATACAGTAGGGTTTTCCTCCTTTCTCTCTCTCTCTTTTTCCCCACTCCGATCCCTATAAAAACCCCTCTCATTACCACTTTGTGCGTTTCCCACAATATGGGGCTGGAGATACCAGGTGTATCATTTAATCTAAAAAATTGTTCCATCTCCCTCTCCACCCTACTTACAGAGTCCTTATCCTGTAACAGAGATTCATTCAATCTCCAAATTCCCCTCGGTCCATGATCTTCCCCTATCTCCAACTTAATCATAACTGGCGCATGGTCTGACACAGTTCTGATTTTTATTTCCGCCTTCTTTAGTGCTTTCAGGAATGGGTGTTCCAGGAAAATATAATCTATTCGAGAGAAGGAACCATGGACCGAGGAGAAGCATGTGTAGTCCCTATCCTTTGGGTGAAGTGTTCTCCAGGTATCCTGTAGCTGATATAGAGCCAAAGCCCTTAAAAACTTTTTCTGCTTATGTACCGATGTCCTGGGACCTCCCGTTGAGGTATCAATTTTTGGGTTTATACACCAGTTAAAATCTCCAGCAAGGATTAATTTCCCCTCTTTGAAATCCTCTATTTTGTTCAATGTTTTCCTTAGAAAAACTTCCACATTCTCATTTGGGGCATAAATATTTACGATTGTGCATTTAAGGTTAAACAGCATTCCCTTTAAGCACAGGTATCGTCCCTCCGGGTCCACCAGTCGCTCCTCTAGATTAAACCTCATTGTTTTACTAAACCCTATTGCAACCCCTCTGGAGTATGAGGATGGGGAATCCCCATAAATCCATAACGGGAACTCATTCGAATTCATTCTGACCCCAGAGGTGCAGGTTATATGCGTCTCCTGGAGACATACTATATTTGCTTCCATGTGCTGCAACTCATCGTTTATTCTGTATCTTTTCCTTTTTGTGTTTAAGCCCCTTACATTATAAGTAATAACGTTAACTATCCCCATACCTCTCTTCTAGTGAGGGTTTCCCCTCTTTTGTTGGAGCGTCTAGTGAACCCGTTGGAGACCATACCTGCTGCCCCTATAGGGGGACCGAGTGAGAGCCCATAAAAAAACCCCACATAGCCAAAACCTCCCTCCCACCCCCCACCCCCCCCCTGTCCTATAACAAAACGTCCCGTAGGACTGGGTAGGACTCCCCTTTTCTTGTTAAACCTATGGGGCTGGAAGGCCAATAACAGTGGTCTCCTCTCCCCCATAGTATCCCTGGGGTTCACCCCCATGTCCGTCCGAGACCCCCCAACCCCCTCCCTCTCCTCCCCCCCTCCTCTCCTATTGGCCCCACTTCCTAACTCGTCTCAGCTTCAAATAATTGGATTCTTTCGTCTCCAATCACTCGGTCTGTCCTGTCTCTTATTTATTTGAGTCATACTCCCTGCTCCTTCTAGATCCTCTTCACTATCCCATTCTATCTGTGGGGTAGGGTGTATTCCTAGCTGTTCGCAGAATTCTCGGAGATCCTCCGGGAAACGTAGAACCGCAGATCGTCCGTCTTTTTTCCCTATGAGACATGCCGGAAATCCCCATTGATATGGGATATCGGCTGCTCTCAGTAGTTCCGTTAGTGGTTTCAGTCTTCTCCTTCTTCCAAGCGTCTCTCCTGCTAAGTCGGAATAGATCTGCAGTTCCACGTCCCCGTAGGTCACCCCTGGCTGTGTTCTAATTTTCCTCATTACCTGCATTTTTTCTGCTACGTGATGAAATCTTGCTATGACATCTCGGGGGGTTTCTGATCTAATTCCAAAAGGTCGTGTCATCCTGTGTATTCTATCTAACTTTAATGGGGCTGTGACTTCTCTGTCTAATAGGGGGTTAAAGATCTGTTGAGCTATCTCTCCAAGGGTAGATGCGCTATTTGTCTCAGGGAGACCTTTTATTCGTAGGTTCTTTCTTCTGCTTCTATTCTCCTGATCTTCTAATTTATATCTAATTATTCTATTTCCCCTACGGAGGGCTGTTACCTGTTCTAGGATTCCATCTATTCTATGTTCCTGGGCCTCTATTTTGTTTTCCACCTCCTCTACTCTCCCCAAGACCAGGCCTATATCCTCTCTTATAGTTGCGATGTCTGCCCTTAAAGAGATCTCCATCCTCATGAACATCTCTGAGAGCATCTCCCTAATCTGTGGGGACTGGGGGGTTTCTCCGTGACTGTCCAGACTCCTTTCTCCTGCCCTCAGATGTTCTGACCCCTCACTTCCTTGAACTTCATTCTGGCTAATATCGCCGCTTTGTGAGTTTGCACTATTTTTTTTTTCAGTTGGCTTAATACCCGGGGTTTTTGTCCCTCTGCTATCTTCTCCCTTCTGTCTACTTGGGCCCGAGCGGAGCAGTTTTTCCATCCTGGGGCTACCAGCCTCTTCACCTGCCCTTATACTGGTGTTGGCGGCCATATATTTTTGGATTCCGACTGGGCTTGCGGCAGGGGTTGTTTGTTTATTTGTCTTGCCTGCTTTCCCTCTCATCCTAGCAGAGCTATCAAAGCTTCACTCCCTTCCCCCTATATCAAGATATCAATATAAATCTTTACAACCGCTTTATATAGCTCTCCTTCAAAAGACCCCCCTAACCCAAAAACATCAACCACTGTGTTATTACATTCGTTTGACTGGTGATCAATACCAATTAGGTCTCCTCCACCAAAATGTCCACAAAAAAAAAAAAAAAAAAAAAAAAAGGAAAAAACACAGGGAGGAGGGGGGCCTATCGCTCGATAACCGATAAGCCCTCTATCCTGATGTCTCAGGCGTTTGTTCAGTTCCAAATGACCACCAAAAAAAAGGTTTTTTCTTTTCTTTCTTACAAGGCGGCCGTTTGGAAAACAAGATTTTTTAACTGTTCCGCTACTTCCACTTCCACTTTTCTGTATTGGGCAGCCGCTATTAATTAACAGGGACTATTGGATATGTCCATATCATGCATTCTCGAGACCATAAAATATGTTTCCCAGACAACCTCCAAAAAAGAACTCAGGGGGGTATGAATCCTCTTGTCAACAGCAGGGCCTATTAAAGCTGCATTTAAATTCCTCCAGCAGCTGTTGTTCCTAGCATACCGGCTTTCCCCCTGTAGATTTTATATTACTGGTTGTATACATACGCAACTGTCCCTTTAAGCCAGGGGGGGAGGGGTTAACAGAGAAAACCCTCTTTGGATATCGATACCTTTTCCTTTTCTCTCCCCAGGTAGCAATACAATTAAGAGCCAGTTCAAACAATCATTCCATGTGAAATTCTGTCAGAGCAATTTTTTTTTCCTTAGACAGAGAAAGAGAGGCAATGTGGTAGGCTCCAGTTTACCTAGGGGTATATCCCCTTATCTAGTATAGTGTCTATATCCTTGCCTCTCACCAGTCCAGCAGAAACTCCAACAGAAACTCTCCCGCATCCCCGTCCCACTGCTTGCCTTACCGCTCTGCCGCGTGTCTGTGGGAACTTGTGACAGCCTCTCCCTGTGCTCCGATATAGTCTAGCAGGGATCCACTCCTCCCTTCAGGGTAAACCGTCCAGGTCCCGTCCCGTCATATATCGGCGTCTTACGATGCTCCGCCGCTGTGCTCCTGGGCAGCCGTTCCAGTAGCGTGGGCTGCAGCTGAGTCTGTAGCTGGGTTTTGGCAGATCCGTCTCTCGTTCCCTGGGGCCGCCAGGACCGGAGGATCAACCCGAATCAGTGTAGCGTCTCGGGAGCATGAGCGTGCGGTTCAGGCTATGGGGCTGTGGAGAGGTGCGTGGCGGGGGAGGTAGAGCGAAGGCATCGGGAGGCTCGGACGGACGCTCAGATGGGCGCCTGTCTCCTACGTCATAGCTCCGCCCCGGGTGGCGGCTAACTCGAAGATATGTCATGTTATTCGACTTTGGAGGCCTATAACGACCTCAATTCTAATAAGTAGAAAAAAAGAATGGTCAGTTCTAGTACAGGACATCCCATACACTAAGCACACCTCATTTGAAAACATTTTACTGTAGCGTTTGGGAGATATGTCACGTTTTTTCACTTTGGAGGCCTATAATGACCTCAATTCTAATAAGCAGAAAAAAAGAATGGTCAGTTCTGATACAGGACGTCCCATACACTAAGCACAACTCATTTGAAAACATTTTACTGTAGCGTTTTGGAGATATGTCACGTTTTTTCACTTTGGAGGCCTATAACTACCTCAATTCTAATAAGTAGAAAAAAAGAATGGTCAGTTCTAGTACAGGACATCCCATACACTAAGCACACCTCATTTGAAAACATTTTACTGTAGCGTTTT
Source organism: Lithobates pipiens (assembly GCF_037356315.1). NCBI lineage: Eukaryota > Metazoa > Chordata > Amphibia > Anura > Ranidae > Lithobates > Lithobates pipiens. The sequence continues at coordinate 212,368,373 of NW_027507758.1, forward strand.
GGAGATATGTCACGTTTTTTCACTTTGGAGGCCTATAACTACCTCAATTCTAATAAGTAGAAAAAAAGAATGGTCAGTTCTAGTACAGGACATCCCATACACTAAGCACACCTCATTTGAAAACATTTTACTGTAGCGTTTTGGAGATATGTCACATTATTTGACTTTGGAGGCCTATAACGACCTCAATTCTAATAAGTAGAAAAGAAGAATGATCAGTTCTAGTACAGGACGTCCCATACCCTAAGCCCACCTCATTTGAAACCATTTTACTATAGCGTTTTGGAGATATGTCATGTTATTCGACTTTGGAGGCCTATAACGACCTCAATTCTAATAAGTAGAAAAAAAGAATGGACAGTTCTGATACAGGACGTCCATACACTAAGCACACCTCATTTGAAACCATTTTACTGTAGCATTTTGAAGATATGTCATGTTATTCGACTTTGGAGGCCTATAACGACCTCAATTCTAATAAGTAGAAAAACAGAATGGTCAGTTCTAGAACAGGACGTCCCATACACTAAGCCCACCTCATTTGAAACCATTTTACTATAGCGTTTTGGAGATATGTCATGTTATTCGACTTTGGAGGCCTATAACGACCTCAATTCTAATAAGTAGAAAAAAATAATGGTCAGTTATAATAAAGAACAGCCCATACACTAAGCACACCTCATTTGAAACCATTTTACTGTAGCATTTTGAAGATATGTCATGTTATTCGACTTTGGAGGCCTATAACGACCTCAATTCTAATAAGTAGAAAAAAAGAATGGTCAGTTCTAGTACAGGACATCCCATACACTAAGCACACCTCATTTGAAAACATTTTACTGTAGCGTTTGGGAGATATGTCACGTTTTTTCACTTTGGAGGCCTATAATGACCTCAATTCTAATAAGTAGAAAAAAAGAATGGTCAGTTCTAATACAGGACGTCCCATACACTAAGCACACCTCATTTGAAAACATTTTACTGTAGCGTTTTGGAGATATGTCACATTTTTTCACTTTGGAGGCCTATAACTACCTCAATTCTAATAAGTAGAAAAAAAGAATGGTCAGTTCTAGTACAGGATGTCCCATACACTAAGCACACCTCACTTGAAACCATTTTACTGTAGCGTTTTGGAGATATGTCACGTTATTCGACTTTGGAGGCCTAAAACTACCTCAATTCTAATAAGTAGAAAAAAATAATGGTCAGTTATAATAAAGAACAGCCCATACACTAAGCACACCTCATTTGAAACCATTTTACTGTAGCATTTTGAAGATATGTCATGTTATTCGACTTTGGAGGCCTATAACGACCTCAATTCTAATAAGTAGAAAAAAAGAATGGTCAGTTCTAGTACAGGACATCCCATACACTAAGCACACCTCATTTGAAAACATTTTACTGTAGCGTTTTGGAGATATGTCACGTTTTTTCACTTTGGAGGCCTATAACGACCTAAATTCTAATAAGTAGAAAAAAAGAATGGTCAGTTCTGATACACGACGTCCCATACACTAAGCACACCTCCTTTGAAACCATTTTACTGTAGCGTTTTAGAGATATGTCACATTATTTGACTTTGGAGGCCTATAACGACCTCAATTCTAATAAGTAGAAAAAAAGAATGGTCAGTTCTGATACAGGACGTCCCATACACTAAGCACACCTCATTTGAAACCATTTTACTGTAGCGTTTTGGAGATATGTCATGTTATTCGACTTTGGAGGCCTATAACAACCTCAATTCTAATAAGTAGAAAAAAAGAATGATCAGTTCTGGTACAGGACGTCCCATACACTAAGCCCACCTCATTTGAAACCATTTTACAATAGCGTTTTGGAGATATGTCATGTTATTCGACTTTGGAGGCCTATAACGACCTCAATTCTAATAAGTAGAAAAAAAGAAATGTCAGTTCTAGTACAGGACGTCCCATACACTAAGCAAACTTCATTTGAAACCATTTTACTGTAGCGTTTGGGAGATATATCACGTTATTCGACTTTGGAGGCCTAAAACTACCTCAATTCTAATAAGTAGAAAAAAAATAATGGTCAGTTATAATAAAGAACAGCCCATACACTAAGCACACCTCATTTGAAACCATTTTACTGTAGCATTTTGAAGATATGTCATGTTATTCGACTTTGGAGGCCTATAACGACCTCAATTCTAATAAGTAGAAAAAAAGAATGGTCAGTTCTAGTACAGGACATCCCATACACTAAGCACACCTCATTTGAAAACATTTTACTGTAGCGTTTTGGATATATGTCACGTTTTTTCACTTTGGAGGCCTATAACTACCTCAATTCTAATATGCAGAAAAAAAGAATGGTCAGTTATAATAAAGGACATCCCATACACTAAGCACACCTCATTTGAAACCATTTTACTGTAGCATTTTGGAGATATGTCATGTTATTCGACTTTGGAGGCCTATAACTACCTCAATTCTAATAAGTAGAAAAAAAGAATTGTCAGTTCTAGTACAGGACATCCCATACACTAAGCACACCTCATTTGAAAACATTTTACTGTAGCGTTTTGGAGATATGTCACGTTTTTTCACTTTGGAGGCCTATAACGACCTAAATTCTAATAAGTAGAAAAAAAGAATGGTCAGTTCTGATACAGGACGTCCCATACACTAAGCACACCTCATTTGAAACCATTTTACTGTAGCGTTTTGGAGATATGTCATGTTATTCGACTTTGGAGGCCTATAACAACCTCAATTCTAATAAGTAGAAAAAAAGAATGATCAGTTCTGGTACAGGACGTCCCATACACTAAGCCCACCTCATTTGAAACCATTTTACAATAGCGTTTTGGAGATATGTCATGTTATTCGACTTTGGAGGCCTATAACGACCTCAATTCTAATAAGTAGAAAAAAAGAAATGTCAGTTCTAGTACAGGACGTCCCATACACTAAGCAAACTTCATTTGAAACCATTTTACTGTAGCGTTTGGGAGATATATCACGTTATTCGACTTTGGAGGCCTAAAACTACCTCAATTCTAATAAGTAGAAAAAAAATAATGGTCAGTTATAATAAAGAACAGCCCATACACTAAGCACACCTCATTTGAAACCATTTTACTGTAGCATTTTGAAGATATGTCATGTTATTCGACTTTGGAGGCCTATAACGACCTCAATTCTAATAAGTAGAAAAAAAGAATGGTCAGTTCTAGTACAGGACATCCCATACACTAAGCACACCTCATTTGAAAACATTTTACTGTAGCGTTTTGGATATATGTCACGTTTTTTCACTTTGGAGGCCTATAACTACCTCAATTCTAATATGCAGAAAAAAAGAATGGTCAGTTATAATAAAGGACATCCCATACACTAAGCACACCTCATTTGAAACCATTTTACTGTAGCATTTTGGAGATATGTCATGTTATTCGACTTTGGAGGCCTATAACTTCCTCAATTCTAATAAGTAGAAAAAAAGAATTGTCAGTTCTAGTACAGGACATCCCATACACTAAGCACACCTCATTTGAAAACATTTTACTGTAGCGTTTTGGAGATATGTCACGTTTTTTCACTTTGGAGGCCTATAACGACCTAAATTCTAATAAGTAGAAAAAAAGAATGGTCAGTTCTGATACACGACGTCCCATACACTAAGCACACCTCCTTTGAAACCATTTTACTGTAGCGTTTTAGAGATATGTCACATTATTTGACTTTGGAGGCCTATAACGACCTCAATTCTAATAAGTAGAAAAAAAGAATGGTCAGTTCTGATACAGGACGTCCCATACACTAAGCACACCTCATTTGAAACCATTTTACTGTAGCGTTTTGGAGATATGTCATGTTATTCGACTTTGGAGGCCTATAACAACCTCAATTCTAATAAGTAGAAAAAAAGAATGATCAGTTCTGGTACAGGACGTCCCATACACTAAGCCCACCTCATTTGAAACCATTTTACAATAGCGTTTTGGAGATATGTCATGTTATTCGACTTTGGAGGCCTATAACGACCTCAATTCTAATAAGTAGAAAAAAAGAAATGTCAGTTCTAGTACAGGACGTCCCATACACTAAGCAAACTTCATTTGAAACCATTTTACTGTAGCGTTTGGGAGATATATCACGTTATTCGACTTTGGAGGCCTAAAACTACCTCAATTCTAATAAGTAGAAAAAAATAATGGTCAGTTATAATAAAGAACAGCCCATACACTAAGCACACCTCATTTGAAACCATTTTACTGTAGCATTTTGAAGATATGTCATGTTATTCGACTTTGGAGGCCTATAACGACCTCAATTCTAATAAGTAGAAAAAAAGAATGGTCAGTTCTAGTACAGGACATCCCATACACTAAGCACACCTCATTTGAAAACATTTTACTGTAGCGTTTGGGAGATATGTCACGTTTTTTCACTTTGGAGGCCTATAATGACCTCAATTCTAATAAGTAGAAAAAAAGAATGGTCAGTTCTGATACAGGACGTCCCATACACTAAGCACAACTCATTTGAAAACATTTTACTGTAGCGTTTTGGAGATATGTCACGTTTTTTCACTTTGGAGGCCTATAACTACCTCAATTCTAACAAGTAGAAAAAAAGAATGGTCAGTTCTAGTACAGGACATCCCATACACTAAGCACACCTCATTTGAAAACATTTTACTGTAGCGTTTTGGAGATATGTCACGTTTTTTCACTTTGGAGGCCTATAACTACCTCAATTCTAATAAGTAGAAAAAAAGAATGGTCAGTTCTAGTACAGGACATCCCATACACTAAGCACACCTCATTTGAAAACATTTTACTGTAGCGTTTTGGAGATATGTCACATTATTTGACTTTGGAGGCCTATAACGACCTCAATTCTAATAAGTAGAAAAAAAGAATGATCAGTTCTAGTACAGGACGTCCCATACCCTAAGCCCACCTCATTTGAAACCATTTTACTATAGCGTTTTGGAGATATGTCATGTTATTCGACTTTGGAGGCCTATAACTACCTCAATTCTAATAAGTAGAAAAAAAGAATGGTCAGTTCTAGTACAGGATGTCCCATACACTAAGCACACCTTACTTGAAACCATTTTACTGTAGCGTTTTGGAGATATGTCACGTTATTCGACTTTGGAGGCCTAAAACTATCTCAATTCTAATAAGTAGAAAAAAATAATGGTCAGTTATAATAAAGAACAGCCCATACACTAAGCACACCTCATTTGAAACCATTTTACTATAGCGTTTTGGAGATATGTCATGTTATTCGACTTTGGAGGCCTATAACGACCTCAATTCTAATAAGTAGAAAAAAATAATGGTCAGTTATAATAAAGAACAGCCCATACACTAAGCACACCTCATTTGAAACCATTTTACTGTAGCATTTTGAAGATATGTCATGTTATTCGACTTTGGAGGCCTATAACGACCTCAATTCTAATAAGTAGAAAAAAAGAATGGTCAGTTCTAGAACAGGACGTCCCATACACTAAGCCCACCTCATTTGAAACCATTTTACTATAGCGTTTTGGAGATATGTCATGTTATTCGACTTTGGAGGCCTATAACGACCTCAATTCTAATAAGTAGAAAAAAATAATGGTCAGTTATAATAAAGAACAGCCCATACACTAAGCACACCTCATTTGAAACCATTTTACTGTAGCATTTTGAAGATATGTCATGTTATTCGACTTTGGAGGCCTATAACGACCTCAATTCTAATAAGTAGAAAAAAAGAATGGTCAGTTCTAGTACAGGACATCCCATACACTAAGCACACCTCATTTGAAAACATTTTACTGTAGCGTTTGGGAGATATGTCACGTTTTTTCACTTTGGAGGCCTATAATGACCTCAATTCTAATAAGTAGAAAAAAAGAATGGTCAGTTCTAATACAGGACGTCCCATACACTAAGCACACCTCATTTGAAAACATTTTACTGTAGCGTTTTGGAGATATGTCACATTTTTTCACTTTGGAGGCCTATAACTACCTCAATTCTAATAAGTAGAAAAAAAGAATGGTCAGTTCTAGTACAGGATGTCCCATACACTAAGCACACCTCACTTGAAACCATTTTACTGTAGCGTTTTGGAGATATGTCACGTTATTCGACTTTGGAGGCCTAAAACTACCTCAATTCTAATAAGTAGAAAAAAATAATGGTCAGTTATAATAAAGAACAGCCCATACACTAAGCACACCTCATTTGAAACCATTTTACTGTAGCATTTTGAAGATATGTCATGTTATTCGACTTTGGAGGCCTATAACGACCTCAATTCTAATAAGTAGAAAAAAAGAATGGTCAGTTCTAGTACAGGACATCCCATACACTAAGCACACCTCATTTGAAAACATTTTACTGTAGCGTTTGGGAGATATGTCACGTTTTTTCACTTTGGAGGCCTATAATGACCTCAATTCTAATAAGTAGAAAAAAAGAATGGTCAGTTCTAATACAGGACGTCCCATACACTAAGCACACCTCATTTGAAAACATTTTACTGTAGCGTTTTGGAGATATGTCACATTTTTTCACTTTGGAGGCCTATAACTACCTCAATTCTAATAAGTAGAAAAAAAGAATGGTCAGTTCTAGTACAGGATGTCCCATACACTAAGCAAACCTCACTTGAAACCATTTTACTGTAGCGTTTTGGAGATATGTCACATTATTTGACTTTGGAGGCCTATAACGACCTCAATTCTAATAAGTAGAAAAAAAGAATGGTCAGTTCTGATACAGGACGTCCCATACACTAAGCCCACCTCATTTGAAACCATTTTACTGAAGCGTTTTGGAGATATGTCATGTTATTCGACATTGGAGGCCTATAACGACCTCAATTCTAATAAGTAGAAAAAAAGAATTGTCAGTTCTAGTACAGGACATCCCATACACTAAGCACACCTCATTTGAAAACATTTTACTGTAGCGTTTTGGAGATATGTCACGTTTTTTCACTTTGGAGGCCTATAACGACCTAAATTCTAATAAGTAGAAAAAAAGAATGGTCAGTTCTGATACACGACGTCCCATACACTAAGCACACCTCCTTTGAAACCATTTTACTGTAGCGTTTTAGAGATATGTCACATTATTTGACTTTGGAGGCCTATAACGACCTCAATTCTAATAAGTAGAAAAAAAGAATGGTCAGTTCTGATACAGGACGTCCCATACACTAAGCACACCTCATTTGAAACCATTTTACTGTAGCGTTTTGGAGATATGTCATGTTATTCGACTTTGGAGGCCTATAACAACCTCAATTCTAATAAGTAGAAAAAAAGAATGATCAGTTCTGGTACAGGACGTCCCATACACTAAGCCCACCTCATTTGAAACCATTTTACAATAGCGTTTTGGAGATATGTCATGTTATTCGACTTTGGAGGCCTATAACGACCTCAATTCTAATAAGTAGAAAAAAAGAAATGTCAGTTCTAGTACAGGACGTCCCATACACTAAGCAAACTTCATTTGAAACCATTTTACTGTAGCATTTGGGAGATATATCACGTTATTCGACTTTGGAGGCCTAAAACTACCTCAATTCTAATAAGTAGAAAAAAATAATGGTCAGTTATAATAAAGAACAGCCCATACACTAAGCACACCTCATTTGAAACCATTTTACTGTAGCATTTTGAAGATATGTCATGTTATTCGACTTTGGAGGCCTATAACGACCTCAATTCTAATAAGTAGAAAAAAAGAATGGTCAGTTCTGATACAGGACGTCCCATACACTAAGCACACCTCATTTGAAACCATTTTACTGTAGCGTTTTGGAGATATGTCATGTTATTCGACTTTGGAGGCCTATAACAACCTAAATTCTAATAAGTAGAAAAAAAGAATGATCAGTTCTGGTACAGGACGTCCCATACACTAAGCCCACCTCATTTGAAACCATTTTACTGTAGCATTTTGAAGATATGTCATGTTATTCGACTTTGGAGGCCTATAACGACCTCAATTCTAATAAGTAGAAAAAAAGAATGGTCAGTTCTAGTACAGGACATCCCATACACTAAGCACACCTCATTTGAAAACATTTTACTGTAGCGTTTGGGAGATATGTCACGTTTTTTCACTTTGGAGGCCTATAATGACCTCAATTCTAATAAGTAGAAAAAAAGAATGGTCAGTTCTGATACAGGACGTCCCATACACTAAGCACAACTCATTTGAAAACATTTTACTGTAGCGTTTTGGAGATATGTCACGTCTTTTCACTTTGGAGGCCTATAACTACCTCAATTCTAACAAGTAGAAAAAAAGAATGGTCAGTTCTAGTACAGGACATCCCATACACTAAGCACACCTCATTTGAAAACATTTTACTGTAGCGTTTTGGAGATATGTCACGTTTTTTCACTTTGGAGGCCTATAACTACCTCAATTCTAACAAGTAGAAAAAAAGAATGGTCAGTTCTAGTACAGGACATCCCATACACTAAGCACACCTCATTTGAAAACATTTTACTGTAGCGTTTTGGAGATATGTCACGTTTTTTCACTTTGGAGGCCTATAACTACCTCAATTCTAATAAGTAGAAAAAAAGAATGGTCAGTTCTAGTACAGGACATCCCATACACTAAGCACACCTCATTTGAAAACATTTTACTGTAGCGTTTTGGAGATATGTCACATTATTTGACTTTGGAGGCCTATAACGACCTCAATTCTAATAAGTAGAAAAAAAGAATGATCAGTTCTAGTACAGGACGTCCCATACCCTAAGCCCACCTCATTTGAAACCATTTTACTATAGCGTTTTGGAGATATGTCATGTTATTCGACTTTGGAGGCCTATAACTACCTCAATTCTAATAAGTAGAAAAAAAGAATGGTCAGTTCTAGTACAGGATGTCCCATACACTAAGCACACCTCACTTGAAACCATTTTACTGTAGCGTTTTGGAGATATGTCACGTTATTCGACTTTGGAGGCCTAAAACTACCTCAATTCTAATAAGTAGAAAAAAATAATGGTCAGTTATAATAAAGAACAGCCCATACACTAAGCACACCTCATTTGAAACCATTTTACTATAGCGTTTTGGAGATATGTCATGTTATTCGACTTTGGAGGCCTATAACGACCTCAATTCTAATAAGTAGAAAAAAATAATGGTCAGTTATAATAAAGAACAGCCCATACACTAAGCACACCTCATTTGAAACCATTTTACTGTAGCATTTTGAAGATATGTCATGTTATTCGACTTTGGAGGCCTATAACGACCTCAATTCTAATAAGTAGAAAAAAAGAATGGTCAGTTCTAGAACAGGACGTCCCATACACTAAGCCCACCTCATTTGAAACCATTTTACTATAGCGTTTTGGAGATATGTCATGTTATTCGACTTTGGAGGCCTATAACGACCTCAATTCTAATAAGTAGAAAAAAATAATGGTCAGTTATAATAAAGAACAGCCCATACACTAAGCACACCTCATTTGAAACCATTTTACTGTAGCATTTTGAAGATATGTCATGTTATTCGACTTTGGAGGCCTATAACGACCTCAATTCTAATAAGTAGAAAAAAAGAATGGTCAGTTCTAGTACAGGACATCCCATACACTAAGCACACCTCATTTGAAAACATTTTACTGTAGCGTTTGGGAGATATGTCACGTTTTTTCACTTTGGAGGCCTATAATGACCTCAATTCTAATAAGTAGAAAAAAAGAATGGTCAGTTCTAATACAGGACGTCCCATACACTAAGCACACCTCATTTGAAAACATTTTACTGTAGCGTTTTGGAGATATGTCACATTTTTTCACTTTGGAGGCCTATAACTACCTCAATTCTAATAAGTAGAAAAAAAGAATGGTCAGTTCTAGTACAGGATGTCCCATACACTAAGCACACCTCACTTGAAACCATTTTACTGTAGCGTTTTGGAGATATGTCACGTTATTCGACTTTGGAGGCCTAAAACTACCTCAATTCTAATAAGTAGAAAAAATAATGGTCAGTTATAATAAAGAACAGCCCATACACTAAGCACACCTCATTTGAAACCATTTTACTGTAGCATTTTGAAGATATGTCATGTTATTCGACTTTGGAGGCCTATAACGACCTCAATTCTAATAAGTAGAAAAAAAGAATGGTCAGTTCTAGTACAGGACATCCCATACACTAAGCACACCTCATTTGAAAACATTTTACTGTAGCGTTTGGGAGATATGTCACGTTTTTTCACTTTGGAGGCCTATAATGACCTCAATTCTAATAAGTAGAAAAAAAGAATGGTCAGTTCTAATACAGGACGTCCCATACACTAAGCACACCTCATTTGAAAACATTTTACTGTAGCGTTTTGGAGATATGTCACATTTTTTCACTTTGGAGGCCTATAACTACCTCAATTCTAATAAGTAGAAAAAAAGAATGGTCAGTTCTAGTACAGGATGTCCCATACACTAAGCAAACCTCACTTGAAACCATTTTACTGTAGCGTTTTGGAGATATGTCACATTATTTGACTTTGGAGGCCTATAACGACCTCAATTCTAATAAGTAGAAAAAAAGAATGGTCAGTTCTGATACAGGACGTCCCATACACTAAGCCCACCTCATTTGAAACCATTTTACTGAAGCGTTTTGGAGATATGTCATGTTATTCGACATTGGAGGCCTATAACGACCTCAATTCTAATAAGTAGAAAAAAAGAAATGTCAGTTCTAGTACAGGACGTCCCATACACTAAGCACACCTCATTTGAAACCATTTTACTGTAGCGTTTTGGAGATATGTCACGTTATTCGACTTTGGAGGCCTAAAACTACCTCAATTCTAATAAGTAGAAAAAAAATAATGGTCAGTTATAATAAAGAACAGCCCATACACTAAGCACACCTCATTTGAAACCATTTTACTGTAGCATTTTGAAGATATGTCATGTTATTCGACTTTGGAGGCCTATAACGACCTCAATTCTAATAAGTAGAAAAAAAGAATGGTCAGTTCTAGTACAGGACATCCCATACACTAAGCACACCTCATTTGAAAACATTTTACTGTAGCGTTTTGGATATATGTCACGTTTTTTCACTTTGGAGGCCTATAACTACCTCAATTCTAATATGCAGAAAAAAAGAATGGTCAGTTATAATAAAGGACATCCCATACACTAAGCACACCTCATTTGAAACCATTTTACTGTAGCATTTTGGAGATATGTCATGTTATTCGACTTTGGAGGCCTATAACTACCTCAATTCTAATAAGTAGAAAAAAAGAATTGTCAGTTCTAGTACAGGACATCCCATACACTAAGCACACCTCATTTGAAAACATTTTACTGTAGCGTTTTGGAGATATGTCACGTTTTTTCACTTTGGAGGCCTATAACGACCTAAATTCTAATAAGTAGAAAAAAAGAATGGTCAGTTCTGATACACGACGTCCCATACACTAAGCACACCTCCTTTGAAACCATTTTACTGTAGCGTTTTAGAGATATGTCACATTATTTGACTTTGGAGGCCTATAACGACCTCAATTCTAATAAGTAGAAAAAAAGAATGGTCAGTTCTGATACAGGACGTCCCATACACTAAGCACACCTCATTTGAAACCATTTTACAATAGCGTTTTGGAGATATGTCATGTTATTCGACTTTGGAGGCCTATAACGACCTCAATTCTAATAAGTAGAAAAAAAGAAATGTCAGTTCTAGTACAGGACGTCCCATACACTAAGCAAACTTCATTTGAAACCATTTTACTGTAGCGTTTGGGAGATATATCACGTTATTCGACTTTGGAGGCCTAAAACTACCTCAATTCTAATAAGTAGAAAAAAATAATGGTCAGTTATAATAAAGAACAGCCCATACACTAAGCACACCTCATTTGAAACCATTTTACTGTAGCATTTTGAAGATATGTCATGTTATTCGACTTTGGAGGCCTATAACGACCTCAATTCTAATAAGTAGAAAAAAAGAATGGTCAGTTCTGATACAGGACGTCCCATACACTAAGCACACCTCATTTGAAACCATTTTACTGTAGCGTTTTGGAGATATGTCATGTTATTCGACTTTGGAGGCCTATAACAACCTAAATTCTAATAAGTAGAAAAAAAGAATGATCAGTTCTGGTACAGGACGTCCCATACACTAAGCCCACCTCATTTGAAACCATTTTACAATAGCGTTTTGGAGATATGTCATGTTATTCGACTTTGGAGGCCTATAACGACCTCAATTCTAATAAGTAGAAAAAAAGAAATGTCAGTTCTAGTACAGGACGTCCCATACACTAAGCAAACTTCATTTGAAACCATTTTACTGTAGCGTTTGGGAGATATATCACGTTATTCGACTTTGGAGGCCTAAAACTACCTCAATTCTAATAAGTAGAAAAAAATAATGGTCAGTTATAATAAAGAACAGCCCATACACTAAGCACACCTCATTTGAAACCATTTTACTGTAGCATTTTGAAGATATGTCATGTTATTCGACTTTGGAGGCCTATAACGACCTCAATTCTAATAAGTAGAAAAAAAGAATGGTCAGTTCTAGTACAGGACATCCCATACACTAAGCACAACTCATTTGAAAACATTTTACTGTAGCGTTTTGGAGATATGTCACGTTTTTTCACTTTGGAGGCCTATAACTACCTCAATTCTAACAAGTAGAAAAAAAGAATGGTCAGTTCTAGTACAGGACATCCCATACACTAAGCACACCTCATTTGAAAACATTTTACTGTAGCGTTTTGGAGATATGTCACGTTTTTTCACTTTGGAGGCCTATAACTACCTCAATTCTAATAAGTAGAAAAAAAGAATGGTCAGTTCTAGTACAGGACATCCCATACACTAAGCACACCTCATTTGAAAACATTTTACTGTAGCGTTTTGGAGATATGTCACATTATTTGACTTTGGAGGCCTATAACGACCTCAATTCTAATAAGTAGAAAAAAAGAATGATCAGTTCTAGTACAGGACGTCCCATACCCTAAGCCCACCTCATTTGAAACTATTTTACTATAGCGTTTTGGAGATATGTCATGTTATTCGACTTTGGAGGCCTATAACGACCTCAATTCTAATAAGTAGAAAAAAATAATGGTCAGTTATAATAACGAACAGCCCATACACTAAGCACACCTCATTTGAAACCATTTTACTGTAGCATTTTGAAGATATGTCATGTTATTCGACTTTGGAGGCCTATAACGACCTCAATTCTAATAAGTAGAAAAAAAGAATGGTCAGTTCTAGAACAGGACGTCCCATACACTAAGCCCACCTCATTTGAAACCATTTTACTATAGCGTTTTGGAGATATGTCATGTTATTCGACTTTGGAGGCCTATAACGACCTCAATTCTAATAAGTAGAAAAAAATAATGGTCAGTTATAATAAAGAACAGCCCATACACTAAGCACACCTCATTTGAAACCATTTTACTGTAGCATTTTGAAGATATGTCATGTTATTCGACTTTGGAGGCCTATAACGACCTCAATTCTAATAAGTAGAAAAAAAGAATGGTCAGTTCTAGTACAGGACATCCCATACACTAAGCACACCTCATTTGAAAACATTTTACTGTAGCGTTTGGGAGATATGTCACATTTTTTCACTTTGGAGGCCTATAACTACCTCAATTCTAATAAGTAGAAAAAAAGAATGGTCAGTTCTAGTACAGGATGTCCCATACACTAAGCACACCTCACTTGAAACAATTTTACTGTAGCGTTTTGGAGATATGTCACGTTATTCGAATTTGGAGGCCTAAAACTACCTCAATTCTAATAAGTAGAAAAAAATAATGGTCAGTTATAATAAAGAACAGCCCATACACTAAGCACACCTCATTTGAAACCATTTTACTGTAGCATTTTGAAGATATGTCATGTTATTCGACTTTGGAGGCCTATAACGACCTCAATTCTAATAAGTAGAAAAAAAGAATGGTCAGTTCTAGTACAGGACATCCCATACACTAAGCACACCTCATTTGAAAACATTTTACTGTAGCGTTTGGGAGATATGTCACGTTTTTTCACTTTGGAGGCCTATAATGACCTCAATTCTAATAAGTAGAAAAAAAGAATGGTCAGTTCTAATACAGGACGTCCCATACACTAAGCACACCTCATTTGAAAACATTTTACTGTAGCGTTTTGGAGATATGTCACATTTTTTCACTTTGGAGGCCTATAACTACCTCAATTCTAATAAGTAGAAAAAAAGAATGGTCAGTTCTAGTACAGGATGTCCCATACACTAAGCACACCTCACTTGAAACCATTTTACTGTAGCGTTTTGGAGATATGTCACATTATTTGACTTTGGAGGCCTATAATGACCTCAATTCTAATAAGTAGAAAAAAAGAATGGTCAGTTCTGATACAGGACGTCCCATACACTAAGCCCACCTCATTTGAAACCATTTTACTGAAGCGTTTTGGAGATATGTCATGTTATTCGACTTTGGAGGCCTATAACGACCTCAATTCTAATAAGTAGAAAAAGAGAAATGTCAGTTCTAGTACAGGACGTCCCATACACTAAGCACACCTCATTTGAAACCATTTTACTGTAGCGTTTTGGAGATATGTCACGTTATTCGACTTTGGAGGCCTAAAACTACCTCAATTCTAATAAGTAGAAAAAAAATAATGGTCAGTTATAATAAAGAACAGCCCATACACTAAGCACACCTCATTTGAAACCATTTTACTGTAGCATTTTGAAGATATGTCATGTTATTCGACTTTGGAGGCCTATAACGACCTCAATTCTAATAAGTAGAAAAAAAGAATGGTCAGTTCTAGTACCGGACATCCCATACACTAAGCACACCTCATTTGAAAACATTTTACTGTAGCGTTTTGGATATATGTCACCTTTTTTTTCACTTTGGAGGCCTATAACTACCTCAATTCTAATATGCAGAAAAAAAGAATGGTCAGTTATAATAAAGGACATCCCATACACTAAGCACACCTCATTTGAAACCATTTTACTGTAGCATTTTGGAGATATGTCATGTTATTCGACTTTGGAGGCCTATAACTACCTCAATTCTAATAAGTAGAAAAAAAGAATTGTCAGTTCTAGTACAGGACATCCCATACACTAAGCACACCTCATTTGAAAACATTTTACTGTAGCGTTTTGGAGATATGTCACGTTTTTTCACTTTGGAGGCCTATAACGACCTAAATTCTAATAAGTAGAAAAAAAGAATGGTCAGTTCTGATACACGACGTCCCATACACTAAGCACACCTCCTTTGAAACCATTTTACTGTAGCGTTTTAGAGATATGTCACATTATTTGACTTTGGAGGCCTATAACGACCTCAATTCTAATAAGTAGAAAAAAAGAATGGTCAGTTCTGATACAGGACGTCCCATACACTAAGCACACCTCATTTGAAACCATTTTACTGTAGCGTTTTGGAGATATGTCATGTTATTCGACTTTGTAGGCCTATAACAACCTCAATTCTAATAAGTAGAAAAAAAGAATGATCAGTTCTGGTACAGGACGTCCCATACACTAAGCCCACCTCATTTGAAACCATTTTACAATAGCGTTTTGGAGATATGTCATGTTATTCGACTTTGGAGGCCTATAACGACCTCAATTCTAATAAGTAGAAAAAAAGAAATGTCAGTTCTAGTACAGGACGTCCCATACACTAAGCATACTTCATTTGAAACCATTTTACTGTAGCGTTTGGGAGATATATCACGTTATTCGACTTTGGAGGCCTAAAACTACCTCAATTCTAATAAGTAGAAAAAAATAATGGTCAGTTATAATAAAGAACACCCCATACACTAAGCACACCTCATTTGAAACCATTTTACTGTAGCATTTTGAAGATATGTCATGTTATTCGACTTTGGAGGCCTATAACGACCTCAATTCTAATAAGTAGAAAAACAGAATGGTCAGTTCTAGAACAGGACGTCCCATACACTAAGCCCACCTCATTTGAAACCATTTTACTATAGCGTTTTGGAGATATGTCATGTTATTCGACTTTGGAGGCCTATAACGACCTCAATTCTAATAAGTAGAAAAAAATAATGGTCAGTTATAATAAAGAACAGCCCATACACTAAGCACACCTCATTTGAAACCATTTTACTGTAGCATTTTGAAGATATGTCATGTTATTCGACTTTGGAGGCCTATAACGACCTCAATTCTAATAAGTAGAAAAAAAGAATGGTCAGTTCTAGTACAGGACATCCCATACACTAAGCACACCTCATTTGAAAACATTTTACTGTAGCGTTTGGGAGATATGTCACGTTTTTTCACTTTGGAGGCCTATAATGACCTCAATTCTAATAAGTAGAAAAAAAGAATGGTCAGTTCTAATACAGGACGTCCCATACACTAAGCACACCTCATTTGAAAACATTTTACTGTAGCGTTTTGGAGATATGTCACATTTTTTCACTTTGGAGGCCTATAACTACCTCAATTCTAATAAGTAGAAAAAAAGAATGGTCAGTTCTAGTACAGGATGTCCCATACACTAAGCACACCTCACTTGAAACCATTTTACTGTAGCGTTTTGGAGATATGTCACGTTATTCGACTTTGGAGGCCTAAAACTACCTCAATTCTAATAAGTAGAAAAAAATAATGGTCAGTTATAATAAAGAACAGCCCATACACTAAGCACACCTCATTTGAAACCATTTTACTGTAGCATTTTGAAGATATGTCATGTTATTCGACTTTGGAGGCCTATAACGACCTCAATTCTAATAAGTAGAAAAAAAGAATGGTCAGTTCTAGTACAGGACATCCCATACACTAAGCACACCTCATTTGAAAACATTTTACTGTAGCGTTTGGGAGATATGTCACGTTTTTTCACTTTGGAGGCCTATAATGACCTCAATTCTAATAAGTAGAAAAAAAGAATGGTCAGTTCTAATACAGGACGTCCCATACACTAAGCACACCTCATTTGAAAACATTTTACTGTAGCGTTTTGGAGATATGTCACATTTTTTCACTTTGGAGGCCTATAACTACCTCAATTCTAATAAGTAGAAAAAAAGAATGGTCAGTTCTAGTACAGGATGTCCCATACACTAAGCAAACCTCACTTGAAACCATTTTACTGTAGCGTTTTGGAGATATGTCACATTATTTTGCTTTGGAGGCCTATAACGACCTCAATTCTAATAAGTAGAAAAAAAGAATGGTCAGTTCTGATACAGGACGTCCCATACACTAAGCCCACCTCATTTGAAACCATTTTACTGAAGCGTTTTGGAGATATGTCATGTTATTCGACATTGGAGGCCTATAACGACCTCAATTCTAATAAGTAGAAAAAAAGAAATGTCAGTTCTAGTACAGGACGTCCCATACACTAAGCACACCTCATTTGAAACCATTTTACTGTAGCGTTTTGGAGATATGTCACGTTATTCGACTTTGGAGGCCTAAAACTACCTCAATTCTAATAAGTAGAAAAAAAATAATGGTCAGTTATAATAAAGAACAGCCCATACACTAAGCACACCTCATTTGAAACCATTTTACTGTAGCATTTTGAAGATATGTCATGTTATTCGACTTTGGAGGCCTATAACGACCTCAATTCTAATAAGTAGAAAAAAAGAATGGTCAGTTCTAGTACAGGACATCCCATACACTAAGCACACCTCATTTGAAAACATTTTACTGTAGCGTTTTGGATATATGTCACGTTTTTTCACTTTGGAGGCCTATAACTACCTCAATTCTAATATGCAGAAAAAAAGAATGGTCAGTTATAATAAAGGACATCCCATACACTAAGCACACCTCATTTGAAACCATTTTACTGTAGCATTTTGGAGATATGTCATGTTATTCGACTTTGGAGGCCTATAACTACCTCAATTCTAATAAGTAGAAAAAAAGAATTGTCAGTTCTAGTACAGGACATCCCATACACTAAGCACACCTCATTTGAAAACATTTTACTGTAGCGTTTTGGAGATATGTCACGTTTTTTCACTTTGGAGGCCTATAACGACCTAAATTCTAATAAGTAGAAAAAAAGAATGGTCAGTTCTGATACACGACGTCCCATACACTAAGCACACCTCCTTTGAAACCATTTTACTGTAGCGTTTTAGAGATATGTCACATTATTTGACTTTGGAGGCCTATAACGACCTCAATTCTAATAAGTAGAAAAAAAGAATGGTCAGTTCTGATACAGGACGTCCCATACACTAAGCACACCTCATTTGAAACCATTTTACTGTAGCGTTTTGGAGATATGTCATGTTATTCGACTTTGGAGGCCTATAACAACCTCAATTCTAATAAGTAGAAAAAAAGAATGATCAGTTCTGGTACAGGACGTCCCATACACTAAGCCCACCTCATTTGAAACCATTTTACAATAGCGTTTTGGAGATATGTCATGTTATTCGACTTTGGAGGCCTATAACGACCTCAATTCTAATAAGTAGAAAAAAAGAAATGTCAGTTCTAGTACAGGACGTCCCATACACTAAGCAAACTTCATTTGAAACCATTTTACTGTAGCGTTTGGGAGATATATCACGTTATTCGACTTTGGAGGCCTAAAACTACCTCAATTCTAATAAGTAGAAAAAAATAATGGTCAGTTATAATAAAGAACAGCCCATACACTAAGCACACCTCATTTGAAACCATTTTACTGTAGCATTTTGAAGATATGTCATGTTATTCGACTTTGGAGGCCTATAACGACCTCAATTCTAATAAGTAGAAAAAAAGAATGGTCAGTTCTAGTACAGGACATCCCATACACTAAGCACACCTCATTTGAAAACATTTTACTGTAGCGTTTGGGAGATATGTCACGTTTTTTCACTTTGGAGGCCTATAATGACCTCAATTCTAATAAGTAGAAAAAAAGAATGGTCAGTTCTGATACAGGACGTCCCATACACTAAGCACAACTCATTTGAAAACATTTTACTGTAGCGTTTTGGAGATATGTCACGTTTTTTCACTTTGGAGGCCTATAACTACCTCAATTCTAACAAGTAGAAAAAAAGAATGGTCAGTTCTAGTACAGGACATCCCATACACTAAGCACACCTCATTTGAAAACATTTTACTGTAGCGTTTTGGAGATATGTCACATTATTTGACTTTGGAGGCCTATAATGACCTCAATTCTAATAAGTAGAAAAAAAGAATGGTCAGTTCTGATACAGGACGTCCCATACACTAAGCCCACCTCATTTGAAACCATTTTACTGAAGCGTTTTGGAGATATGTCATGTTATTCGACTTTGGAGGCCTATAACGACCTCAATTCTAATAAGTAGAAAAAGAGAAATGTCAGTTCTAGTACAGGACGTCCCATACACTAAGCACACCTCATTTGAAACCATTTTACTGTAGCGTTTTGGAGATATGTCACGTTATTCGACTTTGGAGGCCTAAAACTACCTCAATTCTAATAAGTAGAAAAAAAATAATGGTCAGTTATAATAAAGAACAGCCCATACACTAAGCACACCTCATTTGAAACCATTTTACTGTAGCATTTTGAAGATATGTCATGTTATTCGACTTTGGAGGCCTATAACGACCTCAATTCTAATAAGTAGAAAAAAAGAATGGTCAGTTCTAGTACCGGACATCCCATACACTAAGCACACCTCATTTGAAAACATTTTACTGTAGCGTTTTGGATATATGTCACCTTTTTTTTCACTTTGGAGGCCTATAACTACCTCAATTCTAATATGCAGAAAAAAAGAATGGTCAGTTATAATAAAGGACATCCCATACACTAAGCACACCTCATTTGAAACCATTTTACTGTAGCATTTTGGAGATATGTCATGTTATTCGACTTTGGAGGCCTATAACTACCTCAATTCTAATAAGTAGAAAAAAAGAATTGTCAGTTCTAGTACAGGACATCCCATACACTAAGCACACCTCATTTGAAAACATTTTACTGTAGCGTTTTGGAGATATGTCACGTTTTTTCACTTTGGAGGCCTATAACGACCTAAATTCTAATAAGTAGAAAAAAAGAATGGTCAGTTCTGATACACGACGTCCCATACACTAAGCACACCTCCTTTGAAACCATTTTACTGTAGCGTTTTAGAGATATGTCACATTATTTGACTTTGGAGGCCTATAACGACCTCAATTCTAATAAGTAGAAAAAAAGAATGGTCAGTTCTGATACAGGACGTCCCATACACTAAGCACACCTCATTTGAAACCATTTTACTGTAGCGTTTTGGAGATATGTCATGTTATTCGACTTTGTAGGCCTATAACAACCTCAATTCTAATAAGTAGAAAAAAAGAATGATCAGTTCTGGTACAGGACGTCCCATACACTAAGCCCACCTCATTTGAAACCATTTTACAATAGCGTTTTGGAGATATGTCATGTTATTCGACTTTGGAGGCCTATAACGACCTCAATTCTAATAAGTAGAAAAAAAGAAATGTCAGTTCTAGTACAGGACGTCCCATACACTAAGCATACTTCATTTGAAACCATTTTACTGTAGCGTTTGGGAGATATATCACGTTATTCGACTTTGGAGGCCTAAAACTACCTCAATTCTAATAAGTAGAAAAAAATAATGGTCAGTTATAATAAAGAACAGCCCATACACTAAGCACACCTCATTTGAAACCATTTTACTGTAGCATTTTGAAGATATGTCATGTTATTCGACTTTGGAGGCCTATAACGACCTCAATTCTAATAAGTAGAAAAACAGAATGGTCAGTTCTAGAACAGGACGTCCCATACACTAAGCCCACCTCATTTGAAACCATTTTACTATAGCGTTTTGGAGATATGTCATGTTATTCGACTTTGGAGGCCTATAACGACCTCAATTCTAATAAGTAGAAAAAAATAATGGTCAGTTATAATAAAGAACAGCCCATACACTAAGCACACCTCATTTGAAACCATTTTACTGTAGCATTTTGAAGATATGTCATGTTATTCGACTTTGGAGGCCTATAACGACCTCAATTCTAATAAGTAGAAAAAAAGAATGGTCAGTTCTAGTACAGGACATCCCATACACTAAGCACACCTCATTTGAAAACATTTTACTGTAGCGTTTGGGAGATATGTCACGTTTTTTCACTTTGGAGGCCTATAATGACCTCAATTCTAATAAGTAGAAAAAAAGAATGGTCAGTTCTAATACAGGACGTCCCATACACTAAGCACACCTCATTTGAAAACATTTTACTGTAGCGTTTTGGAGATATGTCACATTTTTTCACTTTGGAGGCCTATAACTACCTCAATTCTAATAAGTAGAAAAAAAGAATGGTCAGTTCTAGTACAGGATGTCCCATACACTAAGCACACCTCACTTGAAACCATTTTACTGTAGCGTTTTGGAGATATGTCACGTTATTCGACTTTGGAGGCCTAAAACTACCTCAATTCTAATAAGTAGAAAAAAATAATGGTCAGTTATAATAAAGAACAGCCCATACACTAAGCACACCTCATTTGAAACCATTTTACTGTAGCATTTTGAAGATATGTCATGTTATTCGACTTTGGAGGCCTATAACGACCTCAATTCTAATAAGTAGAAAAAAAGAATGGTCAGTTCTAGTACAGGACATCCCATACACTAAGCACACCTCATTTGAAAACATTTTACTGTAGCGTTTGGGAGATATGTCACGTTTTTTCACTTTGGAGGCCTATAATGACCTCAATTCTAATAAGTAGAAAAAAAGAATGGTCAGTTCTAATACAGGACGTCCCATACACTAAGCACACCTCATTTGAAAACATTTTACTGTAGCGTTTTGGAGATATGTCACATTTTTTCACTTTGGAGGCCTATAACTACCTCAATTCTAATAAGTAGAAAAAAAGAATGGTCAGTTCTAGTACAGGATGTCCCATACACTAAGCAAACCTCACTTGAAACCATTTTACTGTAGCGTTTTGGAGATATGTCACATTATTTTGCTTTGGAGGCCTATAACGACCTCAATTCTAATAAGTAGAAAAAAAGAATGGTCAGTTCTGATACAGGACGTCCCATACACTAAGCCCACCTCATTTGAAACCATTTTACTGAAGCGTTTTGGAGATATGTCATGTTATTCGACATTGGAGGCCTATAACGACCTCAATTCTAATAAGTAGAAAAAAAGAAATGTCAGTTCTAGTACAGGACGTCCCATACACTAAGCACACCTCATTTGAAACCATTTTACTGTAGCGTTTTGGAGATATGTCACGTTATTCGACTTTGGAGGCCTAAAACTACCTCAATTCTAATAAGTAGAAAAAAAATAATGGTCAGTTATAATAAAGAACAGCCCATACACTAAGCACACCTCATTTGAAACCATTTTACTGTAGCATTTTGGAGATATGTCATGTTATTCGACTTTGGAGGCCTATAACTACCTCAATTCTAATAAGTAGAAAAAAAGAATTGTCAGTTCTAGTACAGGACATCCCATACACTAAGCACACCTCATTTGAAAACATTTTACTGTAGCGTTTTGGAGATATGTCACGTTTTTTCACTTTGGAGGCCTATAACGACCTAAATTCTAATAAGTAGAAAAAAAGAATGGTCAGTTCTGATACACGACGTCCCATACACTAAGCACACCTCCTTTGAAACCATTTTACTGTAGCGTTTTAGAGATATGTCACATTATTTGACTTTGGAGGCCTATAACGACCTCAATTCTAATAAGTAGAAAAAAAGAATGGTCAGTTCTGATACAGGACGTCCCATACACTAAGCACACCTCATTTGAAACCATTTTACTGTAGCGTTTTGGAGATATGTCATGTTATTCGACTTTGTAGGCCTATAACAACCTCAATTCTAATAAGTAGAAAAAAAGAATGATCAGTTCTGGTACAGGACGTCCCATACACTAAGCCCACCTCATTTGAAACCATTTTACAATAGCGTTTTGGAGATATGTCATGTTATTCGACTTTGGAGGCCTATAACGACCTCAATTCTAATAAGTAGAAAAAAAGAAATGTCAGTTCTAGTACAGGACGTCCCATACACTAAGCATACTTCATTTGAAACCATTTTACTGTAGCGTTTGGGAGATATATCACGTTATTCGACTTTGGAGGCCTAAAACTACCTCAATTCTAATAAGTAGAAAAAAATAATGGTCAGTTATAATAAAGAACAGCCCATACACTAAGCACACCTCATTTGAAACCATTTTACTGTAGCATTTTGAAGATATGTCATGTTATTCGACTTTGGAGGCCTATAACGACCTCAATTCTAATAAGTAGAAAAACAGAATGGTCAGTTCTAGAACAGGACGTCCCATACACTAAGCCCACCTCATTTGAAACCATTTTACTATAGCGTTTTGGAGATATGTCATGTTATTCGACTTTGGAGGCCTATAACGACCTCAATTCTAATAAGTAGAAAAAAATAATGGTCAGTTATAATAAAGAACAGCCCATACACTAAGCACACCTCATTTGAAACCATTTTACTGTAGCATTTTGAAGATATGTCATGTTATTCGACTTTGGAGGCCTATAACGACCTCAATTCTAATAAGTAGAAAAAAAGAATGGTCAGTTCTAGTACAGGACATCCCATACACTAAGCACACCTCATTTGAAAACATTTTACTGTAGCGTTTGGGAGATATGTCACGTTTTTTCACTTTGGAGGCCTATAATGACCTCAATTCTAATAAGTAGAAAAAAAGAATGGTCAGTTCTAATACAGGACGTCCCATACACTAAGCACACCTCATTTGAAAACATTTTACTGTAGCGTTTTGGAGATATGTCACATTTTTTCACTTTGGAGGCCTATAACTACCTCAATTCTAATAAGTAGAAAAAAAGAATGGTCAGTTCTAGTACAGGATGTCCCATACACTAAGCACACCTCACTTGAAACCATTTTACTGTAGCGTTTTGGAGATATGTCACGTTATTCGACTTTGGAGGCCTAAAACTACCTCAATTCTAATAAGTAGAAAAAAATAATGGTCAGTTATAATAAAGAACAGCCCATACACTAAGCACACCTCATTTGAAACCATTTTACTGTAGCATTTTGAAGATATGTCATGTTATTCGACTTTGGAGGCCTATAACGACCTCAATTCTAATAAGTAGAAAAAAAGAATGGTCAGTTCTAGTACAGGACATCCCATACACTAAGCACACCTCATTTGAAAACATTTTACTGTAGCGTTTGGGAGATATGTCACGTTTTTTCACTTTGGAGGCCTATAATGACCTCAATTCTAATAAGTAGAAAAAAAGAATGGTCAGTTCTAATACAGGACGTCCCATACACTAAGCACACCTCATTTGAAAACATTTTACTGTAGCGTTTTGGAGATATGTCACATTTTTTCACTTTGGAGGCCTATAACTACCTCAATTCTAATAAGTAGAAAAAAAGAATGGTCAGTTCTAGTACAGGATGTCCCATACACTAAGCAAACCTCACTTGAAACCATTTTACTGTAGCGTTTTGGAGATATGTCACATTATTTTGCTTTGGAGGCCTATAACGACCTCAATTCTAATAAGTAGAAAAAAAGAATGGTCAGTTCTGATACAGGACGTCCCATACACTAAGCCCACCTCATTTGAAACCATTTTACTGAAGCGTTTTGGAGATATGTCATGTTATTCGACATTGGAGGCCTATAACGACCTCAATTCTAATAAGTAGAAAAAAAGAAATGTCAGTTCTAGTACAGGACGTCCCATACACTAAGCACACCTCATTTGAAACCATTTTACTGTAGCGTTTTGGAGATATGTCACGTTATTCGACTTTGGAGGCCTAAAACTACCTCAATTCTAATAAGTAGAAAAAAAATAATGGTCAGTTATAATAAAGAACAGCCCATACACTAAGCACACCTCATTTGAAACCATTTTACTGTAGCATTTTGAAGATATGTCATGTTATTCGACTTTGGAGGCCTATAACGACCTCAATTCTAATAAGTAGAAAAAAAGAATGGTCAGTTCTAGTACAGGACATCCCATACACTAAGCACACCTCATTTGAAAACATTTTACTGTAGCGTTTTGGATATATGTCACGTTTTTTCACTTTGGAGGCCTATAACTACCTCAATTCTAATATGCAGAAAAAAAGAATGGTCAGTTATAATAAAGGACATCCCATACACTAAGCACACCTCATTTGAAACCATTTTACTGTAGCATTTTGGAGATATGTCATGTTATTCGACTTTGGAGGCCTATAACTACCTCAATTCTAATAAGTAGAAAAAAAGAATTGTCAGTTCTAGTACAGGACATCCCATACACTAAGCACACCTCATTTGAAAACATTTTACTGTAGCGTTTTGGAGATATGTCACGTTTTTTCACTTTGGAGGCCTATAACGACCTAAATTCTAATAAGTAGAAAAAAAGAATGGTCAGTTCTGATACACGACGTCCCATACACTAAGCACACCTCCTTTGAAACCATTTTACTGTAGCGTTTTAGAGATATGTCACATTATTTGACTTTGGAGGCCTATAACGACCTCAATTCTAATAAGTAGAAAAAAAGAATGGTCAGTTCTGATACAGGACGTCCCATACACTAAGCACACCTCATTTGAAACCATTTTACTGTAGCGTTTTGGAGATATGTCATGTTATTCGACTTTGGAGGCCTATAACAACCTCAATTCTAATAAGTAGAAAAAAAGAATGATCAGTTCTGGTACAGGACGTCCCATACACTAAGCCCACCTCATTTGAAACCATTTTACAATAGCGTTTTGGAGATATGTCATGTTATTCGACTTTGGAGGCCTATAACGACCTCAATTCTAATAAGTAGAAAAAAAGAAATGTCAGTTCTAGTACAGGACGTCCCATACACTAAGCAAACTTCATTTGAAACCATTTTACTGTAGCGTTTGGGAGATATATCACGTTATTCGACTTTGGAGGCCTAAAACTACCTCAATTCTAATAAGTAGAAAAAAATAATGGTCAGTTATAATAAAGAACAGCCCATACACTAAGCACACCTCATTTGAAACCATTTTACTGTAGCATTTTGAAGATATGTCATGTTATTCGACTTTGGAGGCCTATAACGACCTCAATTCTAATAAGTAGAAAAAAAGAATGGTCAGTTCTAGTACAGGACATCCCATACACTAAGCACACCTCATTTGAAAACATTTTACTGTAGCGTTTGGGAGATATGTCACGTTTTTTCACTTTGGAGGCCTATAATGACCTCAATTCTAATAAGTAGAAAAAAAGAATGGTCAGTTCTGATACAGGACGTCCCATACACTAAGCACAACTCATTTGAAAACATTTTACTGTAGCGTTTTGGAGATATGTCACGTTTTTTCACTTTGGAGGCCTATAACTACCTCAATTCTAACAAGTAGAAAAAAAGAATGGTCAGTTCTAGTACAGGACATCCCATACACTAAGCACACCTCATTTGAAAACATTTTACTGTAGCGTTTTGGAGATATGTCACGTTTTTTCACTTTGGAGGCCTATAACTACCTCAATTCTAATAAGTAGAAAAAAAGAATGGTCAGTTCTAGTACAGGACATCCCATACACTAAGCACACCTCATTTGAAAACATTTTACTGTAGCGTTTTGGAGATATGTCACATTATTTGACTTTGGAGGCCTATAACGACCTCAATTCTAATAAGTAGAAAAAAAGAATGATCAGTTCTAGTACAGGACGTCCCATACCCTAAGCCCACCTCATTTGAAACCATTTTACTATAGCGTTTTGGAGATATGTCATGTTATTCGACTTTGGAGGCCTATAACTACCTCAATTCTAATAAGTAGAAAAAAAGAATGGTCAGTTCTAGTACAGGATGTCCCATACACTAAGCACACCTCACTTGAAACCATTTTACTGTAGCGTTTTGGAGATATGTCACGTTATTCGACTTTGGAGGCCTAAAACTACCTCAATTCTAATAAGTAGAAAAAAATAATGGTCAGTTATAATAAAGAACAGCCCATACACTAAGCACACCTCATTTGAAACCATTTTACTATAGCGCTTTGGAGATATGTCATGTTATTCGACTTTGGAGGCCTATAACGACCTCAATTCTAATAAGTAGAAAAAAATAATGGTCAGTTATAATAAAGAACAGCCCATACACTAAGCACACCTCATTTGAAACCATTTTACTGTAGCATTTTGAAGATATGTCATGTTATTCGACTTTGGAGGCCTATAACGACCTCAATTCTAATAAGTAGAAAAAAAGAATGGTCAGTTCTAGAACAGGACGTCCCATACACTAAGCCCACCTCATTTGAAACCATTTTACTATAGCGTTTTGGAGATATGTCATGTTATTCGACTTTGGAGGCCTATAACGACCTCAATTCTAATAAGTAGAAAAAAATAATGGTCAGTTATAATAAAGAACAGCCCATACACTAAGCACACCTCATTTGAAACCATTTTACTGTAGCATTTTGAAGATATGTCATGTTATTCGACTTTGGAGGCCTATAACGACCTCAATTCTAATAAGTAGAAAAAAAGAATGGTCAGTTCTAGTACAGGACATCCCATACACTAAGCACACCTCATTTGAAAACATTTTACTGTAGCGTTTGGGAGATATGTCACGTTTTTTCACTTTGGAGGCCTATAATGACCTCAATTCTAATAAGTAGAAAAAAAGAATGGTCAGTTCTAATACAGGACGTCCCATACACTAAGCACACCTCATTTGAAAACATTTTACTGTAGCGTTTTGGAGATATGTCACATTTTTTCACTTTGGAGGCCTATAACTACCTCAATTCTAATAAGTAGAAAAAAAGAATGGTCAGTTCTAGTACAGGATGTCCCATACACTAAGCACACCTCACTTGAAACCATTTTACTGTAGCGTTTTGGAGATATGTCACGTTATTCGACTTTGGAGGCCTAAAACTACCTCAATTCTAATAAGTAGAAAAAAATAATGGTCAGTTATAATAAAGAACAGCCCATACACTAAGCACACCTCATTTGAAACCATTTTACTGTAGCATTTTGAAGATATGTCATGTTATTCGACTTTGGAGGCCTATAACGACCTCAATTCTAATAAGTAGAAAAAAAGAATGGTCAGTTCTAGTACAGGACATCCCATACACTAAGCACACCTCATTTGAAAACATTTTACTGTAGCGTTTGGGAGATATGTCACGTTTTTTCACTTTGGAGGCCTATAATGACCTCAATTCTAATAAGTAGAAAAAAAGAATGGTCAGTTCTAATACAGGACGTCCCATACACTAAGCACACCTCATTTGAAAACATTTTACTGTAGCGTTTTGGAGATATGTCACATTTTTTCACTTTGGAGGCCTATAACTACCTCAATTCTAATAAGTAGAAAAAAAGAATGGTCAGTTCTAGTACAGGATGTCCCATACACTAAGCAAACCTCACTTGAAACCATTTTACTGTAGCGTTTTGGAGATATGTCACATTATTTGACTTTGGAGGCCTATAACGACCTCAATTCTAATAAGTAGAAAAAAAGAATGGTCAGTTCTGATACAGGACGTCCCATACACTAAGCCCACCTCATTTGAAACCATTTTACTGAAGCGTTTTGGAGATATGTCATGTAATTCGACATTGGAGGCCTATAACGACCTCAATTCTAATAAGTAGAAAAAAAGAATTGTCAGTTCTAGTACAGGACATCCCATACACTAAGCACACCTCATTTGAAAACATTTTACTGTAGCGTTTTGGAGATATGTCACGTTTTTTCACTTTGGAGGCCTATAACGACCTAAATTCTAATAAGTAGAAAAAAAGAATGGTCAGTTCTGATACACGACGTCCCATACACTAAGCACACCTCCTTTGAAACCATTTTACTGTAGCGTTTTAGAGATATGTCACATTATTTGACTTTGGAGGCCTATAACGACCTCAATTCTAATAAGTAGAAAAAAAGAATGGTCAGTTCTGATACAGGACGTCCCATACACTAAGCACACCTCATTTGAAACCATTTTACTGTAGCGTTTTGGAGATATGTCATGTTATTCGACTTTGGAGGCCTATAACAACCTCAATTCTAATAAGTAGAAAAAAAGAATGATCAGTTCTGGTACAGGACGTCCCATACACTAAGCCCACCTCATTTGAAACCATTTTACAATAGCGTTTTGGAGATATGTCATGTTATTCGACTTTGGAGGCCTATAACGACCTCAATTCTAATAAGTAGAAAAAAAGAAATGTCAGTTCTAGTACAGGACGTCCCATATACTAAGCAAACTTCATTTGAAACCATTTTACTGTAGCGTTTGGGAGATATATCACGTTATTCGACTTTGGAGGCCTAAAACTACCTCAATTCTAATAAGTAGAAAAAAATAATGGTCAGTTATAATAAAGAACAGCCCATACACTAAGCACACCTCATTTGAAACCATTTTACTGTAGCATTTTGAAGATATGTCATGTTATTCGACTTTGGAGGCCTATAACGACCTCAATTCTAATAAGTAGAAAAAAAGAATGGTCAGTTCTAGTACAGGACATCCCATACACTAAGCACACCTCATTTGAAAACATTTTACTGTAGCGTTTGGGAGATATGTCACGTTTTTTCACTTTGGAGGCCTATAATGACCTCAATTCTAATAAGTAGAAAAAAAGAATGGTCAGTTCTGATACAGGACGTCCCATACACTAAGCACAACTCATTTGAAAACATTTTACTGTAGCGTTTTGGAGATATGTCACGTTTTTTCACTTTGGAGGCCTAAAACTACCTCAATTCTAACAAGTAGAAAAAAAGAATGGTCAGTTCTAGTACAGGACATCCCATACACTAAGCACACCTCATTTGAAAACATTTTACTGTAGCGTTTTGGAGATATGTCACGTTTTTTCACTTTGGAGGCCTATAACTACCTCAATTCTAATAAGTAGAAAAAAAGAATGGTCAGTTCTAGTACAGGACATCCCATACACTAAGCACACCTCATTTGAAAACATTTTACTGTAGCGTTTTGGAGATATGTCACATTATTTGACTTTGGAGGCCTATAACGACCTCAATTCTAATAAGTAGAAAAAAAGAATGATCAGTTCTAGTACAGGACGTCCCATACCCTAAGCCCACCTCATTTGAAACCATTTTACTATAGCGTTTTGGAGATATGTCATGTTATTCGACTTTGGAGGCCTATAACTACCTCAATTCTAATAAGTAGAAAAAAAGAATGGTCAGTTCTAGTACAGGATGTCCCATACACTAAGCACACCTCACTTGAAACCATTTTACTGTAGCGTCTTGGAGATATGTCACGTTATTCGACTTTGGAGGCCTAAAACTACCTCAATTCTAATAAGTAGAAAAAAATAATGGTCAGTTATAATAAAGAACAGCCCATACACTAAGCACACCTCATTTGAAACCATTTTACTATAGCGTTTTGGAGATATGTCATGTTATTCGACTTTGGAGGCCTATAACGACCTCAATTCTAATAAGTAGAAAAAAATAATGGTCAGTTATAATAAAGAACAGCCCATACACTAAGCACACCTCATTTGAAACCATTTTACTGTAGCATTTTGAAGATATGTCATGTTATTCGACTTTGGAGGCCTATAACGACCTCAATTCTAATAAGTAGAAAAAAAGAATGGTCAGTTCTAGAACAGGACGTCCCATACACTAAGCCCACCTCATTTGAAACCATTTTACTATAGCGTTTTGGAGATATGTCATGTTATTCGACTTTGGAGGCCTATAACGACCTCAATTCTAATAAGTAGAAAAAAATAATGGTCAGTTATAATAAAGAACAGCCCATACACTAAGCACACCTCATTTGAAACCATTTTACTGTAGCATTTTGAAGATATGTCATGTTATTCGACTTTGGAGGCCTATAACGACCTCAATTCTAATAAGTAGAAAAAAAGAATGGTCAGTTCTAGTACAGGACATCCCATACACTAAGCACACCTCATTTGAAAACATTTTACTGTAGCGTTTGGGAGATATGTCACGTTTTTTCACTTTGGAGGCCTATAATGACCTCAATTCTAATAAGTAGAAAAAAAGAATGGTCAGTTCTAATACAGGACGTCCCATACACTAAGCACACCTCATTTGAAAACATTTTACTGTAGCGTTTTGGAGATATGTCACATTTTTTCACTTTGGAGGCCTATAACTACCTCAATTCTAATAAGTAGAAAAAAAGAATGGTCAGTTCTAGTACAGGATGTCCCATACACTAAGCACACCTCACTTGAAACCATTTTACTGTAGCGTTTTGGAGATATGTCACGTTATTCGACTTTGGAGGCCTAAAACTACCTCAATTCTAATAAGTAGAAAAAAATAATGGTCAGTTATAATAAAGAACAGCCCATACACTAAGCACACCTCATTTGAAACCATTTTACTGTAGCATTTTGAAGATATGTCATGTTATTCGACTTTGGAGGCCTATAACGACCTCAATTCTAATAAGTAGAAAAAAAGAATGGTCAGTTCTAGTACAGGACATCCCATACACTAAGCACACCTCATTTGAAAACATTTTACTGTAGCGTTTGGGAGATATGTCCCGTTTTTTCACTTTGGAGGCCTATAATGACCTCAATTCTAATAAGTAGAAAAAAAGAATGGTCAGTTCTAATACAGGACGTCCCATACACTAAGCACACCTCATTTGAAAACATTTTACTGTAGCGTTTTGGAGATATGTCACATTTTTTCACTTTGGAGGCCTATAACTACCTCAATTCTAATAAGTAGAAAAAAAGAATGGTCAGTTCTAGTACAGGATGTCCCATACACTAAGCAAACCTCACTTGAAACCATTTTACTGTAGCGTTTTGGAGATATGTCACATTATTTGACTTTGGAGGCCTATAACGACCTCAATTCTAATAAGTAGAAAAAAAGAATGGTCAGTTCTGATACAGGACGTCCCATACACTAAGCCCACCTCATTTGAAACCATTTTACTGAAGCGTTTTGGAGATATGTCATGTTATTCGACATTGGAGGCCTATAACGACCTCAATTCTAATAAGTAGAAAAAAAGAAATGTCAGTTCTAGTACAGGACGTCCCATACACTAAGCACACCTCATTTGAAACCATTTTACTGTAGCGTTTTGGAGATATGTCACGTTATTCGACTTTGGAGGCCTAAAACTACCTCAATTCTAATAAGTAGAAAAAAAATAATGGTCAGTTATAATAAAGAACAGCCCATACACTAAGCACACCTCATTTGAAACCATTTTACTGTAGCATTTTGAAGATATGTCATGTTATTCGACTTTGGAGGCCTATAACGACCTCAATTCTAATAAGTAGAAAAAAAGAATGGTCAGTTCTAGTACAGGACATCCCATACACTAAGCACACCTCATTTGAAAACATTTTACTGTAGCGTTTTGGATATATGTCACGTTTTTTCACTTTGGAGGCCTATAACTACCTCAATTCTAATATGCAGAAAAAAAGAATGGTCAGTTATAATAAAGGACATCCCATACACTAAGCACACCTCATTTGAAACCATTTTACTGTAGCATTTTGGAGATATGTCATGTTATTCGACTTTGGAGGCCTATAACTACCTCAATTCTAATAAGTAGAAAAAAAGAATTGTCAGTTCTAGTACAGGACATCCCATACACTAAGCACACCTCATTTGAAAACATTTTACTGTAGCGTTTTGGAGATATGTCACGTTTTTTCACTTTGGAGGCCTATAACGACCTAAATTCTAATAAGTAGAAAAAAAGAATGGTCAGTTCTGATACACGACGTCCCATACACTAAGCACACCTCCTTTGAAACCATTTTACTGTAGCGTTTTAGAGATATGTCACATTATTTGACTTTGGAGGCCTATAACGACCTCAATTCTAATAAGTAGAAAAAAAGAATGGTCAGTTCTGATACAGGACGTCCCATACACTAAGCACACCTCATTTGAAACCATTTTACTGTAGCGTTTTGGAGATATGTCATGTTATTCGACTTTGGAGGCCTATAACAACCTCAATTATAATAAGTAGAAAAAAAGAATGATCAGTTCTGGTACAGGACGTCCCATACACTAAGCCCACCTCATTTGAAACCATTTTACAATAGCGTTTTGGAGATATGTCATGTTATTCGACTTTGGAGGCCTATAACGACCTCAATTCTAATAAGTAGAAAAAAAGAAATGTCAGTTCTAGTACAGGACGTCCCATACACTAAGCAAACTTCATTTGAAACCATTTTACTGTAGCGTTTGGGAGATATATCACGTTATTCGACTTTGGAGGCCTAAAACTACCTCAATTCTAATAAGTAGAAAAAAATAATGGTCAGTTATAATAAAGAACAGCCCATACACTAAGCACACCTCATTTGAAACCATTTTACTGTAGCATTTTGAAGATATGTCATGTTATTCGACTTTGGAGGCCTATAACGACCTCAATTCTAATAAGTAGAAAAAAAGAATGGTCAGTTCTAGTACAGGACATCCCATACACTAAGCACACCTCATTTGAAAACATTTTACTGTAGCGTTTGGGAGATATGTCACGTTTTTTCACTTTGGAGGCCTATAATGACCTCAATTCTAATAAGTAGAAAAAAAGAATGGTCAGTTCTGATACAGGACGTCCCATACACTAAGCACAACTCATTTGAAAACATTTTACTGTAGCGTTTTGGAGATATGTCACGTTTTTTCACTTTGGAGGCCTATAACTACCTCAATTCTAACAAGTAGAAAAAAAGAATGGTCAGTTCTAGTACAGGACATCCCATACACTAAGCACACCTCATTTGAAAACATTTTACTGTAGCGTTTTGGAGATATGTCACGTTTTTTCACTTTGGAGGCCTATAACTACCTCAATTCTAATAAGTAGAAAAAAAGAATGGTCAGTTCTAGTACAGGACATCCCATACACTAAGCACACCTCATTTGAAAACATTTTACTGTAGCGTTTTGGAGATATGTCACATTATTTGACTTTGGAGGCCTATAACGACCTCAATTCTAATAAGTAGAAAAAAAGAATGATCAGTTCTAGTACAGGACGTCCCATACCCTAAGCCCACCTCATTTGAAACCATTTTACTATAGCGTTTTGGAGATATGTCATGTTATTCGACTTTGGAGGCCTATAACTACCTCAATTCTAATAAGTAGAAAAAAAGAATGGTCAGTTCTAGTACAGGATGTCCCATACACTAAGCACACCTCACTTGAAACCATTTTACTGTAGCGTTTTGGAGATATGTCACGTTATTCGACTTTGGAGGCCTAAAACTACCTCAATTCTAATAAGTAGAAAAAAATAATGGTCAGTTATAATAAAGAACAGCCCATACACTAAGCACACCTCATTTGAAACCATTTTACTATAGCGTTTTGGAGATATGTCATGTTATTCGACTTTGGAGGCCTATAACGACCTCAATTCTAATAAGTAGAAAAAAATAATGGTCAGTTATAATAAAGAACAGCCCATACACTAAACACACCTCATTTGAAACCATTTTACTGTAGCATTTTGAAGATATGTCATGTTATTCGACTTTGGAGGCCTATAACGACCTCAATTCTAATAAGTAGAAAAAAAGAATGGTCAGTTCTAGAACAGGACGTCCCATACACTAAGCCCACCTCATTTGAAACCATTTTACTATAGCGTTTTGGAGATATGTCATGTTATTCGACTTTGGAGGCCTATAACGACCTCAATTCTAATAAGTAGAAAAAAATAATGGTCAGTTATAATAAAGAACAGCCCATACACTAAGCACACCTCATTTGAAACCATTTTACTGTAGCATTTTGAAGATATGTCATGTTATTCGACTTTGGAGGCCTATAACGACCTCAATTCTAATAAGTAGAAAAAAAGAATGGTCAGTTCTAGTACAGGACATCCCATACACTAAGCACACCTCATTTGAAAACATTTTACTGTAGCGTTTGGGAGATATGTCACGTTTTTTCACTTTGGAGGCCTATAATGACCTCAATTCTAATAAGTAGAAAAAAAGAATGGTCAGTTCTAATACAGGACGTCCCATACACTAAGCACACCTCATTTGAAAACATTTTACTGTAGCGTTTTGGAGATATGTCACATTTTTTCACTTTGGAGGCCTATAACTACCTCAATTCTAATAAGTAGAAAAAAAGAATGGTCAGTTCTAGTACAGGATGTCCCATACACTAAGCACACCTCACTTGAAACCATTTTACTGTAGCGTTTTGGAGATATGTCACGTTATTCGACTTTGGAGGCCTAAAACTACCTCAATTCTAATAAGTAGAAAAAAATAATGGTCAGTTATAATAAAGAACAGCCCATACACTAAGCACACCTCATTTGAAACCATTTTACTGTAGCATTTTGAAGATATGTCATGTTATTCGACTTTGGAGGCCTATAACGACCTCAATTCTAATAAGTAGAAAAAAAGAATGGTCAGTTCTAGTACAGGACATCCCATACACTAAGCACACCTCATTTGAAAACATTTTACTGTAGCGTTTGGGAGATATGTCACGTTTTTTCACTTTGGAGGCCTATAATGACCTCAATTCTAATAAGTAGAAAAAAAGAATGGTCAGTTCTAATACAGGACGTCCCATACACTAAGCACACCTCATTTGAAAACATTTTACTGTAGCGTTTTGGAGATATGTCACATTTTTTCACTTTGGAGGCCTATAACTACCTCAATTCTAATAAGTAGAAAAAAAGAATGGTCAGTTCTAGTACAGGATGTCCCATACACTAAGCAAACCTCACTTGAAACCATTTTACTGTAGCGTTTTGGAGATATGTCACATTATTTGACTTTGGAGGCCTATAACGACCTCAATTCTAATAAGTAGAAAAAAAGAATGGTCAGTTCTGATACAGGACGTCCCATACACTAAGCCCACCTCATTTGAAACCATTTTACTGAAGCGTTTTGGAGATATGTCATGTTATTCGACATTGGAGGCCTATAACGACCTCAATTCTAATAAGTAGAAAAAAAGAATTGTCAGTTCTAGTACAGGACATCCCATACACTAAGCACACCTCATTTGAAAACATTTTACTGTAGCGTTTTGGAGATATGTCACGTTTTTTCACTTTGGAGGCCTATAACGACCTAAATTCTAATAAGTAGAAAAAAAGAATGGTCAGTTCTGATACACGACGTCCCATACACTAAGCACACCTCCTTTGAAACCATTTTACTGTAGCGTTTTAGAGATATGTCACATTATTTGACTTTGGAGGCCTATAACGACCTCAATTCTAATAAGTAGAAAAAAAGAATGGTCAGTTCTGATACAGGACGTCCCATACACTAAGCACACCTCATTTGAAACCATTTTACTGTAGCGTTTTGGAGATATGTCATGTTATTCGACTTTGGAGGCCTATAACAACCTCAATTCTAATAAGTAGAAAAAAAGAATGATCAGTTCTGGTACAGGACGTCCCATACACTAAGCCCACCTCATTTGAAACCATTTTACAATAGCGTTTTGGAGATATGTCATGTTATTCGACTTTGGAGGCCTATAACGACCTCAATTCTAATAAGTAGAAAAAAAGAAATGTCAGTTCTAGTACAGGACGTCCCATATACTAAGCAAACTTCATTTGAAACCATTTTACTGTAGCGTTTGGGAGATATATCACGTTATTCGACTTTGGAGGCCTAAAACTACCTCAATTCTAATAAGTAGAAAAAAATAATGGTCAGTTATAATAAAGAACAGCCCATACACTAAGCACACCTCATTTGAAACCATTTTACTGTAGCATTTTGAAGATATGTCATGTTATTCGACTTTGGAGGCCTATAACGACCTCAATTCTAATAAGTAGAAAAAAAGAATGGTCAGTTCTAGTACAGGACATCCCATACACTAAGCACACCTCATTTGAAAACATTTTACTGTAGCGTTTGGGAGATATGTCACGTTTTTTCACTTTGGAGGCCTATAATGACCTCAATTCTAATAAGTAGAAAAAAAGAATGGTCAGTTCTGATACAGGACGTCCCATACACTAAGCACAACTCATTTGAAAACATTTTACTGTAGCGTTTTGGAGATATGTCACGTTTTTTCACTTTGGAGGCCTAAAACTACCTCAATTCTAACAAGTAGAAAAAAAGAATGGTCAGTTCTAGTACAGGACATCCCATACACTAAGCACACCTCATTTGAAAACATTTTACTGTAGCGTTTTGGAGATATGTCACGTTTTTTCACTTTGGAGGCCTATAACTACCTCAATTCTAATAAGTAGAAAAAAAGAATGGTCAGTTCTAGTACAGGACATCCCATACACTAAGCACACCTCATTTGAAAACATTTTACTGTAGCGTTTTGGAGATATGTCACATTATTTGACTTTGGAGGCCTATAACGACCTCAATTCTAATAAGTAGAAAAAAAGAATGATCAGTTCTAGTACAGGACGTCCCATACCCTAAGCCCACCTCATTTGAAACCATTTTACTATAGCGTTTTGGAGATATGTCATGTTATTCGACTTTGGAGGCCTATAACTACCTCAATTCTAATAAGTAGAAAAAAAGAATGGTCAGTTCTAGTACAGGATGTCCCATACACTAAGCACACCTCACTTGAAACCATTTTACTGTAGCGTCTTGGAGATATGTCACGTTATTCGACTTTGGAGGCCTAAAACTACCTCAATTCTAATAAGTAGAAAAAAATAATGGTCAGTTATAATAAAGAACAGCCCATACACTAAGCACACCTCATTTGAAACCATTTTACTATAGCGTTTTGGAGATATGTCATGTTATTCGACTTTGGAGGCCTATAACGACCTCAATTCTAATAAGTAGAAAAAAATAATGGTCAGTTATAATAAAGAACAGCCCATACACTAAGCACACCTCATTTGAAACCATTTTACTGTAGCATTTTGAAGATATGTCATGTTATTCGACTTTGGAGGCCTATAACGACCTCAATTCTAATAAGTAGAAAAAAAGAATGGTCAGTTCTAGAACAGGACGTCCCATACACTAAGCCCACCTCATTTGAAACCATTTTACTATAGCGTTTTGGAGATATGTCATGTTATTCGACTTTGGAGGCCTATAACGACCTCAATTCTAATAAGTAGAAAAAAATAATGGTCAGTTATAATAAAGAACAGCCCATACACTAAGCACACCTCATTTGAAACCATTTTACTGTAGCATTTTGAAGATATGTCATGTTATTCGACTTTGGAGGCCTATAACGACCTCAATTCTAATAAGTAGAAAAAAAGAATGGTCAGTTCTAGTACAGGACATCCCATACACTAAGCACACCTCATTTGAAAACATTTTACTGTAGCGTTTGGGAGATATGTCACGTTTTTTCACTTTGGAGGCCTATAATGACCTCAATTCTAATAAGTAGAAAAAAAGAATGGTCAGTTCTAATACAGGACGTCCCATACACTAAGCACACCTCATTTGAAAACATTTTACTGTAGCGTTTTGGAGATATGTCACATTTTTTCACTTTGGAGGCCTATAACTACCTCAATTCTAATAAGTAGAAAAAAAGAATGGTCAGTTCTAGTACAGGATGTCCCATACACTAAGCACACCTCACTTGAAACCATTTTACTGTAGCGTTTTGGAGATATGTCACGTTATTCGACTTTGGAGGCCTAAAACTACCTCAATTCTAATAAGTAGAAAAAAATAATGGTCAGTTATAATAAAGAACAGCCCATACACTAAGCACACCTCATTTGAAACCATTTTACTGTAGCATTTTGAAGATATGTCATGTTATTCGACTTTGGAGGCCTATAACGACCTCAATTCTAATAAGTAGAAAAAAAGAATGGTCAGTTCTAGTACAGGACATCCCATACACTAAGCACACCTCATTTGAAAACATTTTACTGTAGCGTTTGGGAGATATGTCCCGTTTTTTCACTTTGGAGGCCTATAATGACCTCAATTCTAATAAGTAGAAAAAAAGAATGGTCAGTTCTAATACAGGACGTCCCATACACTAAGCACACCTCATTTGAAAACATTTTACTGTAGCGTTTTGGAGATATGTCACATTTTTTCACTTTGGAGGCCTATAACTACCTCAATTCTAATAAGTAGAAAAAAAGAATGGTCAGTTCTAGTACAGGATGTCCCATACACTAAGCAAACCTCACTTGAAACCATTTTACTGTAGCGTTTTGGAGATATGTCACATTATTTGACTTTGGAGGCCTATAACGACCTCAATTCTAATAAGTAGAAAAAAAGAATGGTCAGTTCTGATACAGGACGTCCCATACACTAAGCCCACCTCATTTGAAACCATTTTACTGAAGCGTTTTGGAGATATGTCATGTTATTCGACATTGGAGGCCTATAACGACCTCAATTCTAATAAGTAGAAAAAAAGAAATGTCAGTTCTAGTACAGGACGTCCCATACACTAAGCACACCTCATTTGAAACCATTTTACTGTAGCGTTTTGGAGATATGTCACGTTATTCGACTTTGGAGGCCTAAAACTACCTCAATTCTAATAAGTAGAAAAAAAATAATGGTCAGTTATAATAAAGAACAGCCCATACACTAAGCACACCTCATTTGAAACCATTTTACTGTAGCATTTTGAAGATATGTCATGTTATTCGACTTTGGAGGCCTATAACGACCTCAATTCTAATAAGTAGAAAAAAAGAATGGTCAGTTCTAGAACAGGACGTCCCATACACTAAGCCCACCTCATTTGAAACCATTTTACTATAGCGTTTTGGAGATATGTCATGTTATTCGACTTTGGAGGCCTATAACGACCTCAATTCTAATAAGTAGAAAAAAATAATGGTCAGTTATAATAAAGAACAGCCCATACACTAAGCACACCTCATTTGAAACCATTTTACTGTAGCATTTTGAAGATATGTCATGTTATTCGACTTTGGAGGCCTATAACGACCTCAATTCTAATAAGTAGAAAAAAAGAATGGTCAGTTCTAGTACAGGACATCCCATACACTAAGCACACCTCATTTGAAAACATTTTACTGTAGCGTTTGGGAGATATGTCACGTTTTTTCACTTTGGAGGCCTATAATGACCTCAATTCTAATAAGTAGAAAAAAAGAATGGTCAGTTCTAATACAGGACGTCCCATACACTAAGCACACCTCATTTGAAAACATTTTACTGTAGCGTTTTGGAGATATGTCACATTTTTTCACTTTGGAGGCCTATAACTACCTCAATTCTAATAAGTAGAAAAAAAGAATGGTCAGTTCTAGTACAGGATGTCCCATACACTAAGCACACCTCACTTGAAACCATTTTACTGTAGCGTTTTGGAGATATGTCACGTTATTCGACTTTGGAGGCCTAAAACTACCTCAATTCTAATAAGTAGAAAAAAATAATGGTCAGTTATAATAAAGAACAGCCCATACACTAAGCACACCTCATTTGAAACCATTTTACTGTAGCATTTTGAAGATATGTCATGTTATTCGACTTTGGAGGCCTATAACGACCTCAATTCTAATAAGTAGAAAAAAAGAATGGTCAGTTCTAGTACAGGACATCCCATACACTAAGCACACCTCATTTGAAAACATTTTACTGTAGCGTTTGGGAGATATGTCCCGTTTTTTCACTTTGGAGGCCTATAATGACCTCAATTCTAATAAGTAGAAAAAAAGAATGGTCAGTTCTAATACAGGACGTCCCATACACTAAGCACACCTCATTTGAAAACATTTTACTGTAGCGTTTTGGAGATATGTCACATTTTTTCACTTTGGAGGCCTATAACTACCTCAATTCTAATAAGTAGAAAAAAAGAATGGTCAGTTCTAGTACAGGATGTCCCATACACTAAGCAAACCTCACTTGAAACCATTTTACTGTAGCGTTTTGGAGATATGTCACATTATTTGACTTTGGAGGCCTATAACGACCTCAATTCTAATAAGTAGAAAAAAAGAATGGTCAGTTCTGATACAGGACGTCCCATACACTAAGCCCACCTCATTTGAAACCATTTTACTGAAGCGTTTTGGAGATATGTCATGTTATTCGACATTGGAGG
Organism: Lithobates pipiens; assembly: GCF_037356315.1. Classification (NCBI taxonomy): domain Eukaryota; kingdom Metazoa; phylum Chordata; class Amphibia; order Anura; family Ranidae; genus Lithobates; species Lithobates pipiens. The sequence continues at coordinate 212,409,596 of NW_027507758.1, forward strand.
CCTATAACGACCTCAATTCTAATAAGTAGAAAAAAAGAAATGTCAGTTCTAGTACAGGACGTCCCATACACTAAGCACACCTCATTTGAAACCATTTTACTGTAGCGTTTTGGAGATATGTCACGTTATTCGACTTTGGAGGCCTAAAACTACCTCAATTCTAATAAGTAGAAAAAAAATAATGGTCAGTTATAATAAAGAACAGCCCATACACTAAGCACACCTCATTTGAAACCATTTTACTGTAGCATTTTGAAGATATGTCATGTTATTCGACTTTGGAGGCCTATAACGACCTCAATTCTAATAAGTAGAAAAAAAGAATGGTCAGTTCTAGTACAGGACATCCCATACACTAAGCACACCTCATTTGAAAACATTTTACTGTAGCGTTTTGGATATATGTCACGTTTTTTCACTTTGGAGGCCTATAACTACCTCAATTCTAATATGCAGAAAAAAAGAATGGTCAGTTATAATAAAGGACATCCCATACACTAAGCACACCTCATTTGAAACCATTTTACTGTAGCATTTTGGAGATATGTCATGTTATTCGACTTTGGAGGCCTATAACTACCTCAATTCTAATAAGTAGAAAAAAAGAATTGTCAGTTCTAGTACAGGACATCCCATACACTAAGCACACCTCATTTGAAAACATTTTACTGTAGCGTTTTGGAGATATGTCACGTTTTTTCACTTTGGAGGCCTATAACGACCTAAATTCTAATAAGTAGAAAAAAAGAATGGTCAGTTCTGATACACGACGTCCCATACACTAAGCACACCTCCTTTGAAACCATTTTACTGTAGCGTTTTAGAGATATGTCACATTATTTGACTTTGGAGGCCTATAACGACCTCAATTCTAATAAGTAGAAAAAAAGAATGGTCAGTTCTGATACAGGACGTCCCATACACTAAGCACACCTCATTTGAAACCATTTTACTGTAGCGTTTTGGAGATATGTCATGTTATTCGACTTTGGAGGCCTATAACAACCTCAATTCTAATAAGTAGAAAAAAAGAATGATCAGTTCTGGTACAGGACGTCCCATACACTAAGCCCACCTCATTTGAAACCATTTTACAATAGCGTTTTGGAGATATGTCATGTTATTCGACTTTGGAGGCCTATAACGACCTCAATTCTAATAAGTAGAAAAAAAGAAATGTCAGTTCTAGTACAGGACGTCCCATACACTAAGCAAACTTCATTTGAAACCATTTTACTGTAGCGTTTGGGAGATATATCACGTTATTCGACTTTGGAGGCCTAAAACTACCTCAATTCTAATAAGTAGAAAAAAATAATGGTCAGTTATAATAAAGAACAGCCCATACACTAAGCACACCTCATTTGAAACCATTTTACTGTAGCATTTTGAAGATATGTCATGTTATTCGACTTTGGAGGCCTATAACGACCTCAATTCTAATAAGTAGAAAAAAAGAATGGTCAGTTCTAGTACAGGACATCCCATACACTAAGCACACCTCATTTGAAAACATTTTACTGTAGCGTTTGGGAGATATGTCACGTTTTTTCACTTTGGAGGCCTATAATGACCTCAATTCTAATAAGTAGAAAAAAAGAATGGTCAGTTCTGATACAGGACGTCCCATACACTAAGCACAACTCATTTGAAAACATTTTACTGTAGCGTTTTGGAGATATGTCACGTTTTTTCACTTTGGAGGCCTATAACTACCTCAATTCTAACAAGTAGAAAAAAAGAATGGTCAGTTCTAGTACAGGACATCCCATACACTAAGCACACCTCATTTGAAAACATTTTACTGTAGCGTTTTGGAGATATGTCACGTTTTTTCACTTTGGAGGCCTATAACTACCTCAATTCTAATAAGTAGAAAAAAAGAATGGTCAGTTCTAGTACAGGACATCCCATACACTAAGCACACCTCATTTGAAAACATTTTACTGTAGCGTTTTGGAGATATGTCACATTATTTGACTTTGGAGGCCTATAACGACCTCAATTCTAATAAGTAGAAAAAAAGAATGATCAGTTCTAGTACAGGACGTCCCATACCCTAAGCCCACCTCATTTGAAACCATTTTACTATAGCGTTTTGGAGATATGTCATGTTATTCGACTTTGGAGGCCTATAACTACCTCAATTCTAATAAGTAGAAAAAAAGAATGGTCAGTTCTAGTACAGGATGTCCCATACACTAAGCACACCTCACTTGAAACCATTTTACTGTAGCGTTTTGGAGATATGTCACGTTATTCGACTTTGGAGGCCTAAAACTACCTCAATTCTAATAAGTAGAAAAAAATAATGGTCAGTTATAATAAAGAACAGCCCATACACTAAGCACACCTCATTTGAAACCATTTTACTATAGCGTTTTGGAGATATGTCATGTTATTCGACTTTGGAGGCCTATAACGACCTCAATTCTAATAAGTAGAAAAAAATAATGGTCAGTTATAATAAAGAACAGCCCATACACTAAACACACCTCATTTGAAACCATTTTACTGTAGCATTTTGAAGATATGTCATGTTATTCGACTTTGGAGGCCTATAACGACCTCAATTCTAATAAGTAGAAAAAAAGAATGGTCAGTTCTAGAACAGGACGTCCCATACACTAAGCCCACCTCATTTGAAACCATTTTACTATAGCGTTTTGGAGATATGTCATGTTATTCGACTTTGGAGGCCTATAACGACCTCAATTCTAATAAGTAGAAAAAAATAATGGTCAGTTATAATAAAGAACAGCCCATACACTAAGCACACCTCATTTGAAACCATTTTACTGTAGCATTTTGAAGATATGTCATGTTATTCGACTTTGGAGGCCTATAACGACCTCAATTCTAATAAGTAGAAAAAAAGAATGGTCAGTTCTAGTACAGGACATCCCATACACTAAGCACACCTCATTTGAAAACATTTTACTGTAGCGTTTGGGAGATATGTCACGTTTTTTCACTTTGGAGGCCTATAATGACCTCAATTCTAATAAGTAGAAAAAAAGAATGGTCAGTTCTAATACAGGACGTCCCATACACTAAGCACACCTCATTTGAAAACATTTTACTGTAGCGTTTTGGAGATATGTCACATTTTTTCACTTTGGAGGCCTATAACTACCTCAATTCTAATAAGTAGAAAAAAAGAATGGTCAGTTCTAGTACAGGATGTCCCATACACTAAGCACACCTCACTTGAAACCATTTTACTGTAGCGTTTTGGAGATATGTCACGTTATTCGACTTTGGAGGCCTAAAACTACCTCAATTCTAATAAGTAGAAAAAAATAATGGTCAGTTATAATAAAGAACAGCCCATACACTAAGCACACCTCATTTGAAACCATTTTACTGTAGCATTTTGAAGATATGTCATGTTATTCGACTTTGGAGGCCTATAACGACCTCAATTCTAATAAGTAGAAAAAAAGAATGGTCAGTTCTAGTACAGGACATCCCATACACTAAGCACACCTCATTTGAAAACATTTTACTGTAGCGTTTGGGAGATATGTCACGTTTTTTCACTTTGGAGGCCTATAATGACCTCAATTCTAATAAGTAGAAAAAAAGAATGGTCAGTTCTAATACAGGACGTCCCATACACTAAGCACACCTCATTTGAAAACATTTTACTGTAGCGTTTTGGAGATATGTCACATTTTTTCACTTTGGAGGCCTATAACTACCTCAATTCTAATAAGTAGAAAAAAAGAATGGTCAGTTCTAGTACAGGATGTCCCATACACTAAGCAAACCTCACTTGAAACCATTTTACTGTAGCGTTTTGGAGATATGTCACATTATTTGACTTTGGAGGCCTATAACGACCTCAATTCTAATAAGTAGAAAAAAAGAATGGTCAGTTCTGATACAGGACGTCCCATACACTAAGCCCACCTCATTTGAAACCATTTTACTGAAGCGTTTTGGAGATATGTCATGTTATTCGACATTGGAGGCCTATAACGACCTCAATTCTAATAAGTAGAAAAAAAGAATTGTCAGTTCTAGTACAGGACATCCCATACACTAAGCACACCTCATTTGAAAACATTTTACTGTAGCGTTTTGGAGATATGTCACGTTTTTTCACTTTGGAGGCCTATAACGACCTAAATTCTAATAAGTAGAAAAAAAGAATGGTCAGTTCTGATACACGACGTCCCATACACTAAGCACACCTCCTTTGAAACCATTTTACTGTAGCGTTTTAGAGATATGTCACATTATTTGACTTTGGAGGCCTATAACGACCTCAATTCTAATAAGTAGAAAAAAAGAATGGTCAGTTCTGATACAGGACGTCCCATACACTAAGCACACCTCATTTGAAACCATTTTACTGTAGCGTTTTGGAGATATGTCATGTTATTCGACTTTGGAGGCCTATAACAACCTCAATTCTAATAAGTAGAAAAAAAGAATGATCAGTTCTGGTACAGGACGTCCCATACACTAAGCCCACCTCATTTGAAACCATTTTACAATAGCGTTTTGGAGATATGTCATGTTATTCGACTTTGGAGGCCTATAACGACCTCAATTCTAATAAGTAGAAAAAAAGAAATGTCAGTTCTAGTACAGGACGTCCCATATACTAAGCAAACTTCATTTGAAACCATTTTACTGTAGCGTTTGGGAGATATATCACGTTATTCGACTTTGGAGGCCTAAAACTACCTCAATTCTAATAAGTAGAAAAAAATAATGGTCAGTTATAATAAAGAACAGCCCATACACTAAGCACACCTCATTTGAAACCATTTTACTGTAGCATTTTGAAGATATGTCATGTTATTCGACTTTGGAGGCCTATAACGACCTCAATTCTAATAAGTAGAAAAAAAGAATGGTCAGTTCTAGTACAGGACATCCCATACACTAAGCACACCTCATTTGAAAACATTTTACTGTAGCGTTTGGGAGATATGTCACGTTTTTTCACTTTGGAGGCCTATAATGACCTCAATTCTAATAAGTAGAAAAAAAGAATGGTCAGTTCTGATACAGGACGTCCCATACACTAAGCACAACTCATTTGAAAACATTTTACTGTAGCGTTTTGGAGATATGTCACGTTTTTTCACTTTGGAGGCCTAAAACTACCTCAATTCTAACAAGTAGAAAAAAAGAATGGTCAGTTCTAGTACAGGACATCCCATACACTAAGCACACCTCATTTGAAAACATTTTACTGTAGCGTTTTGGAGATATGTCACGTTTTTTCACTTTGGAGGCCTATAACTACCTCAATTCTAATAAGTAGAAAAAAAGAATGGTCAGTTCTAGTACAGGACATCCCATACACTAAGCACACCTCATTTGAAAACATTTTACTGTAGCGTTTTGGAGATATGTCACATTATTTGACTTTGGAGGCCTATAACGACCTCAATTCTAATAAGTAGAAAAAAAGAATGATCAGTTCTAGTACAGGACGTCCCATACCCTAAGCCCACCTCATTTGAAACCATTTTACTATAGCGTTTTGGAGATATGTCATGTTATTCGACTTTGGAGGCCTATAACTACCTCAATTCTAATAAGTAGAAAAAAAGAATGGTCAGTTCTAGTACAGGATGTCCCATACACTAAGCACACCTCACTTGAAACCATTTTACTGTAGCGTCTTGGAGATATGTCACGTTATTCGACTTTGGAGGCCTAAAACTACCTCAATTCTAATAAGTAGAAAAAAATAATGGTCAGTTATAATAAAGAACAGCCCATACACTAAGCACACCTCATTTGAAACCATTTTACTATAGCGTTTTGGAGATATGTCATGTTATTCGACTTTGGAGGCCTATAACGACCTCAATTCTAATAAGTAGAAAAAAATAATGGTCAGTTATAATAAAGAACAGCCCATACACTAAGCACACCTCATTTGAAACCATTTTACTGTAGCATTTTGAAGATATGTCATGTTATTCGACTTTGGAGGCCTATAACGACCTCAATTCTAATAAGTAGAAAAAAAGAATGGTCAGTTCTAGAACAGGACGTCCCATACACTAAGCCCACCTCATTTGAAACCATTTTACTATAGCGTTTTGGAGATATGTCATGTTATTCGACTTTGGAGGCCTATAACGACCTCAATTCTAATAAGTAGAAAAAAATAATGGTCAGTTATAATAAAGAACAGCCCATACACTAAGCACACCTCATTTGAAACCATTTTACTGTAGCATTTTGAAGATATGTCATGTTATTCGACTTTGGAGGCCTATAACGACCTCAATTCTAATAAGTAGAAAAAAAGAATGGTCAGTTCTAGTACAGGACATCCCATACACTAAGCACACCTCATTTGAAAACATTTTACTGTAGCGTTTGGGAGATATGTCACGTTTTTTCACTTTGGAGGCCTATAATGACCTCAATTCTAATAAGTAGAAAAAAAGAATGGTCAGTTCTAATACAGGACGTCCCATACACTAAGCACACCTCATTTGAAAACATTTTACTGTAGCGTTTTGGAGATATGTCACATTTTTTCACTTTGGAGGCCTATAACTACCTCAATTCTAATAAGTAGAAAAAAAGAATGGTCAGTTCTAGTACAGGATGTCCCATACACTAAGCACACCTCACTTGAAACCATTTTACTGTAGCGTTTTGGAGATATGTCACGTTATTCGACTTTGGAGGCCTAAAACTACCTCAATTCTAATAAGTAGAAAAAAATAATGGTCAGTTATAATAAAGAACAGCCCATACACTAAGCACACCTCATTTGAAACCATTTTACTGTAGCATTTTGAAGATATGTCATGTTATTCGACTTTGGAGGCCTATAACGACCTCAATTCTAATAAGTAGAAAAAAAGAATGGTCAGTTCTAGTACAGGACATCCCATACACTAAGCACACCTCATTTGAAAACATTTTACTGTAGCGTTTGGGAGATATGTCCCGTTTTTTCACTTTGGAGGCCTATAATGACCTCAATTCTAATAAGTAGAAAAAAAGAATGGTCAGTTCTAATACAGGACGTCCCATACACTAAGCACACCTCATTTGAAAACATTTTACTGTAGCGTTTTGGAGATATGTCACATTTTTTCACTTTGGAGGCCTATAACTACCTCAATTCTAATAAGTAGAAAAAAAGAATGGTCAGTTCTAGTACAGGATGTCCCATACACTAAGCAAACCTCACTTGAAACCATTTTACTGTAGCGTTTTGGAGATATGTCACATTATTTGACTTTGGAGGCCTATAACGACCTCAATTCTAATAAGTAGAAAAAAAGAATGGTCAGTTCTGATACAGGACGTCCCATACACTAAGCCCACCTCATTTGAAACCATTTTACTGAAGCGTTTTGGAGATATGTCATGTTATTCGACATTGGAGGCCTATAACGACCTCAATTCTAATAAGTAGAAAAAAAGAAATGTCAGTTCTAGTACAGGACGTCCCATACACTAAGCACACCTCATTTGAAACCATTTTACTGTAGCGTTTTGGAGATATGTCACGTTATTCGACTTTGGAGGCCTAAAACTACCTCAATTCTAATAAGTAGAAAAAAAATAATGGTCAGTTATAATAAAGAACAGCCCATACACTAAGCACACCTCATTTGAAACCATTTTACTGTAGCATTTTGAAGATATGTCATGTTATTCGACTTTGGAGGCCTATAACGACCTCAATTCTAATAAGTAGAAAAAAAGAATGGTCAGTTCTAGTACAGGACATCCCATACACTAAGCACACCTCATTTGAAAACATTTTACTGTAGCGTTTTGGATATATGTCACGTTTTTTCACTTTGGAGGCCTATAACTACCTCAATTCTAATATGCAGAAAAAAAGAATGGTCAGTTATAATAAAGGACATCCCATACACTAAGCACACCTCATTTGAAACCATTTTACTGTAGCATTTTGGAGATATGTCATGTTATTCGACTTTGGAGGCCTATAACTACCTCAATTCTAATAAGTAGAAAAAAAGAATTGTCAGTTCTAGTACAGGACATCCCATACACTAAGCACACCTCATTTGAAAACATTTTACTGTAGCGTTTTGGAGATATGTCACGTTTTTTCACTTTGGAGGCCTATAACGACCTAAATTCTAATAAGTAGAAAAAAAGAATGGTCAGTTCTGATACACGACGTCCCATACACTAAGCACACCTCCTTTGAAACCATTTTACTGTAGCGTTTTAGAGATATGTCACATTATTTGACTTTGGAGGCCTATAACGACCTCAATTCTAATAAGTAGAAAAAAAGAATGGTCAGTTCTGATACAGGACGTCCCATACACTAAGCACACCTCATTTGAAACCATTTTACTGTAGCGTTTTGGAGATATGTCATGTTATTCGACTTTGGAGGCCTATAACAACCTCAATTCTAATAAGTAGAAAAAAAGAATGATCAGTTCTGGTACAGGACGTCCCATACACTAAGCCCACCTCATTTGAAACCATTTTACAATAGCGTTTTGGAGATATGTCATGTTATTCGACTTTGGAGGCCTATAACGACCTCAATTCTAATAAGTAGAAAAAAAGAAATGTCAGTTCTAGTACAGGACGTCCCATACACTAAGCAAACTTCATTTGAAACCATTTTACTGTAGCGTTTGGGAGATATATCACGTTATTCGACTTTGGAGGCCTAAAACTACCTCAATTCTAATAAGTAGAAAAAAATAATGGTCAGTTATAATAAAGAACAGCCCATACACTAAGCACACCTCATTTGAAACCATTTTACTGTAGCATTTTGAAGATATGTCATGTTATTCGACTTTGGAGGCCTATAACGACCTCAATTCTAATAAGTAGAAAAAAAGAATGGTCAGTTCTAGTACAGGACATCCCATACACTAAGCACACCTCATTTGAAAACATTTTACTGTAGCGTTTGGGAGATATGTCACGTTTTTTCACTTTGGAGGCCTATAATGACCTCAATTCTAATAAGTAGAAAAAAAGAATGGTCAGTTCTGATACAGGACGTCCCATACACTAAGCACAACTCATTTGAAAACATTTTACTGTAGCGTTTTGGAGATATGTCACGTTTTTTCACTTTGGAGGCCTATAACTACCTCAATTCTAACAAGTAGAAAAAAAGAATGGTCAGTTCTAGTACAGGACATCCCATACACTAAGCACACCTCATTTGAAAACATTTTACTGTAGCGTTTTGGAGATATGTCACGTTTTTTCACTTTGGAGGCCTATAACTACCTCAATTCTAATAAGTAGAAAAAAAGAATGGTCAGTTCTAGTACAGGACATCCCATACACTAAGCACACCTCATTTGAAAACATTTTACTGTAGCGTTTTGGAGATATGTCACATTATTTGACTTTGGAGGCCTATAACGACCTCAATTCTAATAAGTAGAAAAAAAGAATGATCAGTTCTAGTACAGGACGTCCCATACCCTAAGCCCACCTCATTTGAAACCATTTTACTATAGCGTTTTGGAGATATGTCATGTTATTCGACTTTGGAGGCCTATAACTACCTCAATTCTAATAAGTAGAAAAAAAGAATGGTCAGTTCTAGTACAGGATGTCCCATACACTAAGCACACCTCACTTGAAACCATTTTACTGTAGCGTTTTGGAGATATGTCACGTTATTCGACTTTGGAGGCCTAAAACTACCTCAATTCTAATAAGTAGAAAAAAATAATGGTCAGTTATAATAAAGAACAGCCCATACACTAAGCACACCTCATTTGAAACCATTTTACTATAGCGTTTTGGAGATATGTCATGTTATTCGACTTTGGAGGCCTATAACGACCTCAATTCTAATAAGTAGAAAAAAATAATGGTCAGTTCTAGTACAGGACATCCCATACACTAAGCACACCTCATTTGAAAACATTTTACTGTAGCGTTTTGGAGATATGTCACATTTTTTCACTTTGGAGGCCTATAACTACCTCAATTCTAATAAGTAGAAAAAAAGAATGGTCAGTTCTAGTACAGGATGTCCCATACACTAAGCACACCTCACTTGAAACCATTTTACTGTAGCGTTTTGGAGATATGTCACGTTATTCGACTTTGGAGGCCTAAAACTACCTCAATTCTAATAAGTAGAAAAAAATAATGGTCAGTTATAATAAAGAACAGCCCATACACTAAGCACACCTCATTTGAAACCATTTTACTGTAGCATTTTGAAGATATGTCATGTTATTCGACTTTGGAGGCCTATAACGACCTCAATTCTAATAAGTAGAAAAAAAGAATGGTCAGTTCTAGTACAGGACATCCCATACACTAAGCACACCTCATTTGAAAACATTTTACTGTAGCGTTTGGGAGATATGTCACGTTTTTTCACTTTGGAGGCCTATAATGACCTCAATTCTAATAAGTAGAAAAAAAGAATGGTCAGTTCTAATACAGGACGTCCCATACACTAAGCACACCTCATTTGAAAACATTTTACTGTAGCGTTTTGGAGATATGTCACATTTTTTCACTTTGGAGGCCTATAACTACCTCAATTCTAATAAGTAGAAAAAAAGAATGGTCAGTTCTAGTACAGGATGTCCCATACACTAAGCAAACCTCACTTGAAACCATTTTACTGTAGCGTTTTGGAGATATGTCACATTATTTGACTTTGGAGGCCTATAACGACCTCAATTCTAATAAGTAGAAAAAAAGAATGGTCAGTTCTGATACAGGACGTCCCATACACTAAGCCCACCTCATTTGAAACCATTTTACTGAAGCGTTTTGGAGATATGTCATGTTATTCGACATTGGAGGCCTATAACGACCTCAATTCTAATAAGTAGAAAAAAAGAATTGTCAGTTCTAGTACAGGACATCCCATACACTAAGCACACCTCATTTGAAAACATTTTACTGTAGCGTTTTGGAGATATGTCACGTTTTTTCACTTTGGAGGCCTATAACGACCTAAATTCTAATAAGTAGAAAAAAAGAATGGTCAGTTCTGATACACGACGTCCCATACACTAAGCACACCTCCTTTGAAACCATTTTACTGTAGCGTTTTAGAGATATGTCACATTATTTGACTTTGGAGGCCTATAACGACCTCAATTCTAATAAGTAGAAAAAAAGAATGGTCAGTTCTGATACAGGACGTCCCATACACTAAGCACACCTCATTTGAAACCATTTTACTGTAGCGTTTTGGAGATATGTCATGTTATTCGACTTTGGAGGCCTATAACAACCTCAATTCTAATAAGTAGAAAAAAAGAATGATCAGTTCTGGTACAGGACGTCCCATACACTAAGCCCACCTCATTTGAAACCATTTTACAATAGCGTTTTGGAGATATGTCATGTTATTCGACTTTGGAGGCCTATAACGACCTCAATTCTAATAAGTAGAAAAAAAGAAATGTCAGTTCTAGTACAGGACGTCCCATACACTAAGCAAACTTCATTTGAAACCATTTTACTGTAGCGTTTGGGAGATATATCACGTTATTCAACTTTGGAGGCCTAAAACTACCTCAATTCTAATAAGTAGAAAAAAATAATGGTCAGTTATAATAAAGAACAGCCCATACACTAAGCACACCTCATTTGAAACCATTTTACTGTAGCATTTTGAAGATATGTCATGTTATTCGACTTTGGAGGCCTATAACGACCTCAATTCTAATAAGTAGAAAAAAAGAATGGTCAGTTCTAGTACAGGACATCCCATACACTAAGCACACCTCATTTGAAAACATTTTACTGTAGCGTTTGGGAGATATGTCACGTTTTTTCACTTTGGAGGCCTATAATGACCTCAATTCTAATAAGTAGAAAAAAAGAATGGTCAGTTCTGATACAGGACGTCCCATACACTAAGCACAACTCATTTGAAAACATTTTACTGTAGCGTTTTGGAGATATGTCACGTTTTTTCACTTTGGAGGCCTATAACTACCTCAATTCTAACAAGTAGAAAAAAAGAATGGTCAGTTCTAGTACAGGACATCCCATACACTAAGCACACCTCATTTGAAAACATTTTACTGTAGCGTTTTGGAGATATGTCACGTTTTTTCACTTTGGAGGCCTATAACTACCTCAATTCTAATAAGTAGAAAAAAAGAATGGTCAGTTCTAGTACAGGACATCCCATACACTAAGCACACCTCATTTGAAAACATTTTACTGTAGCGTTTTGGAGATATGTCACATTATTTGACTTTGGAGGCCTATAACGACCTCAATTCTAATAAGTAGAAAAAAAGAATGATCAGTTCTAGTACAGGACGTCCCATACCCTAAGCCCACCTCATTTGAAACCATTTTACTATAGCGTTTTGGAGATATGTCATGTTATTCGACTTTGGAGGCCTATAACTACCTCAATTCTAATAAGTAGAAAAAAAGAATGGTCAGTTCTAGTACAGGATGTCCCATACACTAAGCACACCTCACTTGAAACCATTTTACTGTAGCGTTTTGGAGATATGTCACGTTATTCGACTTTGGAGGCCTAAAACTACCTCAATTCTAATAAGTAGAAAAAAATAATGGTCAGTTATAATAAAGAACAGCCCATACACTAAGCACACCTCATTTGAAACCATTTTACTATAGCGTTTTGGAGATATGTCATGTTATTCGACTTTGGAGGCCTATAACGACCTCAATTCTAATAAGTAGAAAAAAATAATGGTCAGTTATAATAAAGAACAGCCCATACACTAAGCACACCTCATTTGAAACCATTTTACTGTAGCATTTTGAAGATATGTCATGTTATTCGACTTTGGAGGCCTATAACGACCTCAATTCTAATAAGTAGAAAAAAAGAATGGTCAGTTCTAGAACAGGACGTCCCATACACTAAGCCCACCTCATTTGAAACCATTTTACTATAGCGTTTTGGAGATATGTCATGTTATTCGACTTTGGAGGCCTATAACGACCTCAATTCTAATAAGTAGAAAAAAATAATGGTCAGTTATAATAAAGAACAGCCCATACACTAAGCACACCTCATTTGAAACCATTTTACTGTAGCATTTTGAAGATATGTCATGTTATTCGACTTTGGAGGCCTATAACGACCTCAATTCTAATAAGTAGAAAAAAAGAATGGTCAGTTCTAGTACAGGACATCCCATACACTAAGCACACCTCATTTGAAAACATTTTACTGTAGCGTTTGGGAGATATGTCACGTTTTTTCACTTTGGAGGCCTATAATGACCTCAATTCTAATAAGTAGAAAAAAAGAATGGTCAGTTCTAATACAGGACGTCCCATACACTAAGCACACCTCATTTGAAAACATTTTACTGTAGCGTTTTGGAGATATGTCACATTTTTTCACTTTGGAGGCCTATAACTACCTCAATTCTAATAAGTAGAAAAAAAGAATGGTCAGTTCTAGTACAGGATGTCCCATACACTAAGCACACCTCACTTGAAACCATTTTACTGTAGCGTTTTGGAGATATGTCACGTTATTCGACTTTGGAGGCCTAAAACTACCTCAATTCTAATAAGTAGAAAAAAATAATGGTCAGTTATAATAAAGAACAGCCCATACACTAAGCACACCTCATTTGAAACCATTTTACTGTAGCATTTTGAAGATATGTCATGTTATTCGACTTTGGAGGCCTATAACGACCTCAATTCTAATAAGTAGAAAAAAAGAATGGTCAGTTCTAGTACAGGACATCCCATACACTAAGCACACCTCATTTGAAAACATTTTACTGTAGCGTTTGGGAGATATGTCACGTTTTTTCACTTTGGAGGCCTATAATGACCTCAATTCTAATAAGTAGAAAAAAAGAATGGTCAGTTCTAATACAGGACGTCCCATACACTAAGCACACCTCATTTGAAAACATTTTACTGTAGCGTTTTGGAGATATGTCACATTTTTTCACTTTGGAGGCCTATAACTACCTCAATTCTAATAAGTAGAAAAAAAGAATGGTCAGTTCTAGTACAGGATGTCCCATACACTAAGCAAACCTCACTTGAAACCATTTTACTGTAGCGTTTTGGAGATATGTCACATTATTTGACTTTGGAGGCCTATAACGACCTCAATTCTAATAAGTAGAAAAAAAGAATGGTCAGTTCTGATACAGGACGTCCCATACACTAAGCCCACCTCATTTGAAACCATTTTACTGAAGCGTTTTGGAGATATGTCATGTTATTCGACATTGGAGGCCTATAACGACCTCAATTCTAATAAGTAGAAAAAAAGAATTGTCAGTTCTAGTACAGGACATCCCATACACTAAGCACACCTCATTTGAAAACATTTTACTGTAGCGTTTTGGAGATATGTCACGTTTTTTCACTTTGGAGGCCTATAACGACCTAAATTCTAATAAGTAGAAAAAAAGAATGGTCAGTTCTGATACACGACGTCCCATACACTAAGCACACCTCCTTTGAAACCATTTTACTGTAGCGTTTTAGAGATATGTCACATTATTTGACTTTGGAGGCCTATAACGACCTCAATTCTAATAAGTAGAAAAAAAGAATGGTCAGTTCTGATACAGGACGTCCCATACACTAAGCACACCTCATTTGAAACCATTTTACTGTAGCGTTTTGGAGATATGTCATGTTATTCGACTTTGGAGGCCTATAACAACCTCAATTCTAATAAGTAGAAAAAAAGAATGATCAGTTCTGGTACAGGACGTCCCATACACTAAGCCCACCTCATTTGAAACCATTTTACAATAGCGTTTTGGAGATATGTCATGTTATTCGACTTTGGAGGCCTATAACGACCTCAATTCTAATAAGTAGAAAAAAAGAAATGTCAGTTCTAGTACAGGACGTCCCATACACTAAGCAAACTTCATTTGAAACCATTTTACTGTAGCGTTTGGGAGATATATCACGTTATTCAACTTTGGAGGCCTAAAACTACCTCAATTCTAATAAGTAGAAAAAAATAATGGTCAGTTATAATAAAGAACAGCCCATACACTAAGCACACCTCATTTGAAACCATTTTACTGTAGCATTTTGAAGATATGTCATGTTATTCGACTTTGGAGGCCTATAACGACCTCAATTCTAATAAGTAGAAAAAAAGAATGGTCAGTTCTAGTACAGGACATCCCATACACTAAGCACACCTCATTTGAAAACATTTTACTGTAGCGTTTGGGAGATATGTCACGTTTTTTCACTTTGGAGGCCTATAATGACCTCAATTCTAATAAGTAGAAAAAAAGAATGGTCAGTTCTGATACAGGACGTCCCATACACTAAGCACAACTCATTTGAAAACATTTTACTGTAGCGTTTTGGAGATATGTCACGTTTTTTCACTTTGGAGGCCTATAACTACCTCAATTCTAACAAGTAGAAAAAAAGAATGGTCAGTTCTAGTACAGGACATCCCATACACTAAGCACACCTCATTTGAAAACATTTTACTGTAGCGTTTTGGAGATATGTCACGTTTTTTCACTTTGGAGGCCTATAACTACCTCAATTCTAATAAGTAGAAAAAAAGAATGGTCAGTTCTAGTACAGGACATCCCATACACTAAGCACACCTCATTTGAAAACATTTTACTGTAGCGTTTTGGAGATATGTCACATTATTTGACTTTGGAGGCCTATAACGACCTCAATTCTAATAAGTAGAAAAAAAGAATGATCAGTTCTAGTACAGGACGTCCCATACCCTAAGCCCACCTCATTTGAAACCATTTTACTATAGCGTTTTGGAGATATGTCATGTTATTCGACTTTGGAGGCCTATAACTACCTCAATTCTAATAAGTAGAAAAAAAGAATGGTCAGTTCTAGTACAGGATGTCCCATACACTAAGCACACCTCACTTGAAACCATTTTACTGTAGCGTTTTGGAGATATGTCACGTTATTCGACTTTGGAGGCCTAAAACTACCTCAATTCTAATAAGTAGAAAAAAATAATGGTCAGTTATAATAAAGAACAGCCCATACACTAAGCACACCTCATTTGAAACCATTTTACTATAGCGTTTTGGAGATATGTCATGTTATTCGACTTTGGAGGCCTATAACGACCTCAATTCTAATAAGTAGAAAAAAATAATGGTCAGTTATAATAAAGAACAGCCCATACACTAAGCACACCTCATTTGAAACCATTTTACTGTAGCATTTTGAAGATATGTCATGTTATTCGACTTTGGAGGCCTATAACGACCTCAATTCTAATAAGTAGAAAAAAAGAATGGTCAGTTCTAGAACAGGACGTCCCATACACTAAGCCCACCTCATTTGAAACCATTTTACTATAGCGTTTTGGAGATATGTCATGTTATTCGACTTTGGAGGCCTATAACGACCTCAATTCTAATAAGTAGAAAAAAATAATGGTCAGTTATAATAAAGAACAGCCCATACACTAAGCACACCTCATTTGAAACCATTTTACTGTAGCATTTTGAAGATATGTCATGTTATTCGACTTTGGAGGCCTATAACGACCTCAATTCTAATAAGTAGAAAAAAAGAATGGTCAGTTCTAGTACAGGACATCCCATACACTAAGCACACCTCATTTGAAAACATTTTACTGTAGCGTTTGGGAGATATGTCACGTTTTTTCACTTTGGAGGCCTATAATGACCTCAATTCTAATAAGTAGAAAAAAAGAATGGTCAGTTCTGATACAGGACGTCCCATACACTAAGCACAACTCATTTGAAAACATTTTACTGTAGCGTTTTGGAGATATGTCACGTTTTTTCACTTTGGAGGCCTAAAACTACCTCAATTCTAACAAGTAGAAAAAAAGAATGGTCAGTTCTAGTACAGGACATCCCATACACTAAGCACACCTCATTTGAAAACATTTTACTGTAGCGTTTTGGAGATATGTCACGTTTTTTCACTTTGGAGGCCTATAACTACCTCAATTCTAATAAGTAGAAAAAAAGAATGGTCAGTTCTAGTACAGGACATCCCATACACTAAGCACACCTCATTTGAAAACATTTTACTGTAGCGTTTTGGAGATATGTCACATTATTTGACTTTGGAGGCCTATAACGACCTCAATTCTAATAAGTAGAAAAAAAGAATGATCAGTTCTAGTACAGGACGTCCCATACCCTAAGCCCACCTCATTTGAAACCATTTTACTATAGCGTTTTGGAGATATGTCATGTTATTCGACTTTGGAGGCCTATAACTACCTCAATTCTAATAAGTAGAAAAAAAGAATGGTCAGTTCTAGTACAGGATGTCCCATACACTAAGCACACCTCACTTGAAACCATTTTACTGTAGCGTCTTGGAGATATGTCACGTTATTCGACTTTGGAGGCCTAAAACTACCTCAATTCTAATAAGTAGAAAAAAATAATGGTCAGTTATAATAAAGAACAGCCCATACACTAAGCACACCTCATTTGAAACCATTTTACTATAGCGTTTTGGAGATATGTCATGTTATTCGACTTTGGAGGCCTATAACGACCTCAATTCTAATAAGTAGAAAAAAATAATGGTCAGTTATAATAAAGAACAGCCCATACACTAAGCACACCTCATTTGAAACCATTTTACTGTAGCATTTTGAAGATATGTCATGTTATTCGACTTTGGAGGCCTATAACGACCTCAATTCTAATAAGTAGAAAAAAAGAATGGTCAGTTCTAGAACAGGACGTCCCATACACTAAGCCCACCTCATTTGAAACCATTTTACTATAGCGTTTTGGAGATATGTCATGTTATTCGACTTTGGAGGCCTATAACGACCTCAATTCTAATAAGTAGAAAAAAATAATGGTCAGTTATAATAAAGAACAGCCCATACACTAAGCACACCTCATTTGAAACCATTTTACTGTAGCATTTTGAAGATATGTCATGTTATTCGACTTTGGAGGCCTATAACGACCTCAATTCTAATAAGTAGAAAAAAAGAATGGTCAGTTCTAGTACAGGACATCCCATACACTAAGCACACCTCATTTGAAAACATTTTACTGTAGCGTTTGGGAGATATGTCACGTTTTTTCACTTTGGAGGCCTATAATGACCTCAATTCTAATAAGTAGAAAAAAAGAATGGTCAGTTCTAATACAGGACGTCCCATACACTAAGCACACCTCATTTGAAAACATTTTACTGTAGCGTTTTGGAGATATGTCACATTTTTTCACTTTGGAGGCCTATAACTACCTCAATTCTAATAAGTAGAAAAAAAGAATGGTCAGTTCTAGTACAGGATGTCCCATACACTAAGCACACCTCACTTGAAACCATTTTACTGTAGCGTTTTGGAGATATGTCACGTTATTCGACTTTGGAGGCCTAAAACTACCTCAATTCTAATAAGTAGAAAAAAATAATGGTCAGTTATAATAAAGAACAGCCCATACACTAAGCACACCTCATTTGAAACCATTTTACTGTAGCATTTTGAAGATATGTCATGTTATTCGACTTTGGAGGCCTATAACGACCTCAATTCTAATAAGTAGAAAAAAAGAATGGTCAGTTCTAGTACAGGACATCCCATACACTAAGCACACCTCATTTGAAAACATTTTACTGTAGCGTTTGGGAGATATGTCCCGTTTTTTCACTTTGGAGGCCTATAATGACCTCAATTCTAATAAGTAGAAAAAAAGAATGGTCAGTTCTAATACAGGACGTCCCATACACTAAGCACACCTCATTTGAAAACATTTTACTGTAGCGTTTTGGAGATATGTCACATTTTTTCACTTTGGAGGCCTATAACTACCTCAATTCTAATAAGTAGAAAAAAAGAATGGTCAGTTCTAGTACAGGATGTCCCATACACTAAGCAAACCTCACTTGAAACCATTTTACTGTAGCGTTTTGGAGATATGTCACATTATTTGACTTTGGAGGCCTATAACGACCTCAATTCTAATAAGTAGAAAAAAAGAATGGTCAGTTCTGATACAGGACGTCCCATACACTAAGCCCACCTCATTTGAAACCATTTTACTGAAGCGTTTTGGAGATATGTCATGTTATTCGACATTGGAGGCCTATAACGACCTCAATTCTAATAAGTAGAAAAAAAGAAATGTCAGTTCTAGTACAGGACGTCCCATACACTAAGCACACCTCATTTGAAACCATTTTACTGTAGCGTTTTGGAGATATGTCACGTTATTCGACTTTGGAGGCCTAAAACTACCTCAATTCTAATAAGTAGAAAAAAAATAATGGTCAGTTATAATAAAGAACAGCCCATACACTAAGCACACCTCATTTGAAACCATTTTACTGTAGCATTTTGAAGATATGTCATGTTATTCGACTTTGGAGGCCTATAACGACCTCAATTCTAATAAGTAGAAAAAAAGAATGGTCAGTTCTAGTACAGGACATCCCATACACTAAGCACACCTCATTTGAAAACATTTTACTGTAGCGTTTTGGATATATGTCACGTTTTTTCACTTTGGAGGCCTATAACTACCTCAATTCTAATATGCAGAAAAAAAGAATGGTCAGTTATAATAAAGGACATCCCATACACTAAGCACACCTCATTTGAAACCATTTTACTGTAGCATTTTGGAGATATGTCATGTTATTCGACTTTGGAGGCCTATAACTACCTCAATTCTAATAAGTAGAAAAAAAGAATTGTCAGTTCTAGTACAGGACATCCCATACACTAAGCACACCTCATTTGAAAACATTTTACTGTAGCGTTTTGGAGATATGTCACGTTTTTTCACTTTGGAGGCCTATAACGACCTAAATTCTAATAAGTAGAAAAAAAGAATGGTCAGTTCTGATACACGACGTCCCATACACTAAGCACACCTCCTTTGAAACCATTTTACTGTAGCGTTTTAGAGATATGTCACATTATTTGACTTTGGAGGCCTATAACGACCTCAATTCTAATAAGTAGAAAAAAAGAATGGTCAGTTCTGATACAGGACGTCCCATACACTAAGCACACCTCATTTGAAACCATTTTACTGTAGCGTTTTGGAGATATGTCATGTTATTCGACTTTGGAGGCCTATAACAACCTCAATTCTAATAAGTAGAAAAAAAGAATGATCAGTTCTGGTACAGGACGTCCCATACACTAAGCCCACCTCATTTGAAACCATTTTACAATAGCGTTTTGGAGATATGTCATGTTATTCGACTTTGGAGGCCTATAACGACCTCAATTCTAATAAGTAGAAAAAAAGAAATGTCAGTTCTAGTACAGGACGTCCCATACACTAAGCAAACTTCATTTGAAACCATTTTACTGTAGCGTTTGGGAGATATATCACGTTATTCGACTTTGGAGGCCTAAAACTACCTCAATTCTAATAAGTAGAAAAAAATAATGGTCAGTTATAATAAAGAACAGCCCATACACTAAGCACACCTCATTTGAAACCATTTTACTGTAGCATTTTGAAGATATGTCATGTTATTCGACTTTGGAGGCCTATAACGACCTCAATTCTAATAAGTAGAAAAAAAGAATGGTCAGTTCTAGTACAGGACATCCCATACACTAAGCACACCTCATTTGAAAACATTTTACTGTAGCGTTTGGGAGATATGTCACGTTTTTTCACTTTGGAGGCCTATAATGACCTCAATTCTAATAAGTAGAAAAAAAGAATGGTCAGTTCTGATACAGGACGTCCCATACACTAAGCACAACTCATTTGAAAACATTTTACTGTAGCGTTTTGGAGATATGTCACGTTTTTTCACTTTGGAGGCCTATAACTACCTCAATTCTAACAAGTAGAAAAAAAGAATGGTCAGTTCTAGTACAGGACATCCCATACACTAAGCACACCTCATTTGAAAACATTTTACTGTAGCGTTTTGGAGATATGTCACGTTTTTTCACTTTGGAGGCCTATAACTACCTCAATTCTAATAAGTAGAAAAAAAGAATGGTCAGTTCTAGTACAGGACATCCCATACACTAAGCACACCTCATTTGAAAACATTTTACTGTAGCGTTTTGGAGATATGTCACATTATTTGACTTTGGAGGCCTATAACGACCTCAATTCTAATAAGTAGAAAAAAAGAATGATCAGTTCTAGTACAGGACGTCCCATACCCTAAGCCCACCTCATTTGAAACCATTTTACTATAGCGTTTTGGAGATATGTCATGTTATTCGACTTTGGAGGCCTATAACTACCTCAATTCTAATAAGTAGAAAAAAAGAATGGTCAGTTCTAGTACAGGATGTCCCATACACTAAGCACACCTCACTTGAAACCATTTTACTGTAGCGTTTTGGAGATATGTCACGTTATTCGACTTTGGAGGCCTAAAACTACCTCAATTCTAATAAGTAGAAAAAAATAATGGTCAGTTATAATAAAGAACAGCCCATACACTAAGCACACCTCATTTGAAACCATTTTACTATAGCGTTTTGGAGATATGTCATGTTATTCGACTTTGGAGGCCTATAACGACCTCAATTCTAATAAGTAGAAAAAAATAATGGTCAGTTCTAGTACAGGACATCCCATACACTAAGCACACCTCATTTGAAAACATTTTACTGTAGCGTTTTGGAGATATGTCACATTTTTTCACTTTGGAGGCCTATAACTACCTCAATTCTAATAAGTAGAAAAAAAGAATGGTCAGTTCTAGTACAGGATGTCCCATACACTAAGCACACCTCACTTGAAACCATTTTACTGTAGCGTTTTGGAGATATGTCACGTTATTCGACTTTGGAGGCCTAAAACTACCTCAATTCTAATAAGTAGAAAAAAATAATGGTCAGTTATAATAAAGAACAGCCCATACACTAAGCACACCTCATTTGAAACCATTTTACTGTAGCATTTTGAAGATATGTCATGTTATTCGACTTTGGAGGCCTATAACGACCTCAATTCTAATAAGTAGAAAAAAAGAATGGTCAGTTCTAGTACAGGACATCCCATACACTAAGCACACCTCATTTGAAAACATTTTACTGTAGCGTTTGGGAGATATGTCACGTTTTTTCACTTTGGAGGCCTATAATGACCTCAATTCTAATAAGTAGAAAAAAAGAATGGTCAGTTCTAATACAGGACGTCCCATACACTAAGCACACCTCATTTGAAAACATTTTACTGTAGCGTTTTGGAGATATGTCACATTTTTTCACTTTGGAGGCCTATAACTACCTCAATTCTAATAAGTAGAAAAAAAGAATGGTCAGTTCTAGTACAGGATGTCCCATACACTAAGCAAACCTCACTTGAAACCATTTTACTGTAGCGTTTTGGAGATATGTCACATTATTTGACTTTGGAGGCCTATAACGACCTCAATTCTAATAAGTAGAAAAAAAGAATGGTCAGTTCTGATACAGGACGTCCCATACACTAAGCCCACCTCATTTGAAACCATTTTACTGAAGCGTTTTGGAGATATGTCATGTTATTCGACATTGGAGGCCTATAACGACCTCAATTCTAATAAGTAGAAAAAAAGAATTGTCAGTTCTAGTACAGGACATCCCATACACTAAGCACACCTCATTTGAAAACATTTTACTGTAGCGTTTTGGAGATATGTCACGTTTTTTCACTTTGGAGGCCTATAACGACCTAAATTCTAATAAGTAGAAAAAAAGAATGGTCAGTTCTGATACACGACGTCCCATACACTAAGCACACCTCCTTTGAAACCATTTTACTGTAGCGTTTTAGAGATATGTCACATTATTTGACTTTGGAGGCCTATAACGACCTCAATTCTAATAAGTAGAAAAAAAGAATGGTCAGTTCTGATACAGGACGTCCCATACACTAAGCACACCTCATTTGAAACCATTTTACTGTAGCGTTTTGGAGATATGTCATGTTATTCGACTTTGGAGGCCTATAACAACCTCAATTCTAATAAGTAGAAAAAAAGAATGATCAGTTCTGGTACAGGACGTCCCATACACTAAGCCCACCTCATTTGAAACCATTTTACAATAGCGTTTTGGAGATATGTCATGTTATTCGACTTTGGAGGCCTATAACGACCTCAATTCTAATAAGTAGAAAAAAAGAAATGTCAGTTCTAGTACAGGACGTCCCATACACTAAGCAAACTTCATTTGAAACCATTTTACTGTAGCGTTTGGGAGATATATCACGTTATTCAACTTTGGAGGCCTAAAACTACCTCAATTCTAATAAGTAGAAAAAAATAATGGTCAGTTATAATAAAGAACAGCCCATACACTAAGCACACCTCATTTGAAACCATTTTACTGTAGCATTTTGAAGATATGTCATGTTATTCGACTTTGGAGGCCTATAACGACCTCAATTCTAATAAGTAGAAAAAAAGAATGGTCAGTTCTAGTACAGGACATCCCATACACTAAGCACACCTCATTTGAAAACATTTTACTGTAGCGTTTGGGAGATATGTCACGTTTTTTCACTTTGGAGGCCTATAATGACCTCAATTCTAATAAGTAGAAAAAAAGAATGGTCAGTTCTGATACAGGACGTCCCATACACTAAGCACAACTCATTTGAAAACATTTTACTGTAGCGTTTTGGAGATATGTCACGTTTTTTCACTTTGGAGGCCTATAACTACCTCAATTCTAACAAGTAGAAAAAAAGAATGGTCAGTTCTAGTACAGGACATCCCATACACTAAGCACACCTCATTTGAAAACATTTTACTGTAGCGTTTTGGAGATATGTCACGTTTTTTCACTTTGGAGGCCTATAACTACCTCAATTCTAATAAGTAGAAAAAAAGAATGGTCAGTTCTAGTACAGGACATCCCATACACTAAGCACACCTCATTTGAAAACATTTTACTATAGCGTTTTGGAGATATGTCATGTTATTCGACTTTGGAGGCCTATAACGACCTCAATTCTAATAAGTAGAAAAAAATAATGGTCAGTTATAATAAAGAACAGCCCATACACTAAGCACACCTCATTTGAAACCATTTTACTGTAGCATTTTGAAGATATGTCATGTTATTCGACTTTGGAGGCCTATAACGACCTCAATTCTAATAAGTAGAAAAAAAGAATGGTCAGTTCTAGAACAGGACGTCCCATACACTAAGCCCACCTCATTTGAAACCATTTTACTATAGCGTTTTGGAGATATGTCATGTTATTCGACTTTGGAGGCCTATAACGACCTCAATTCTAATAAGTAGAAAAAAATAATGGTCAGTTATAATAAAGAACAGCCCATACACTAAGCACACCTCATTTGAAACCATTTTACTGTAGCATTTTGAAGATATGTCATGTTATTCGACTTTGGAGGCCTATAACGACCTCAATTCTAATAAGTAGAAAAAAAGAATGGTCAGTTCTAGTACAGGACATCCCATACACTAAGCACACCTCATTTGAAAACATTTTACTGTAGCGTTTGGGAGATATGTCACGTTTTTTCACTTTGGAGGCCTATAATGACCTCAATTCTAATAAGTAGAAAAAAAGAATGGTCAGTTCTGATACAGGACGTCCCATACACTAAGCACAACTCATTTGAAAACATTTTACTGTAGCGTTTTGGAGATATGTCACGTTTTTTCACTTTGGAGGCCTAAAACTACCTCAATTCTAACAAGTAGAAAAAAAGAATGGTCAGTTCTAGTACAGGACATCCCATACACTAAGCACACCTCATTTGAAAACATTTTACTGTAGCGTTTTGGAGATATGTCACGTTTTTTCACTTTGGAGGCCTATAACTACCTCAATTCTAATAAGTAGAAAAAAAGAATGGTCAGTTCTAGTACAGGACATCCCATACACTAAGCACACCTCATTTGAAAACATTTTACTGTAGCGTTTTGGAGATATGTCACATTATTTGACTTTGGAGGCCTATAACGACCTCAATTCTAATAAGTAGAAAAAAAGAATGATCAGTTCTAGTACAGGACGTCCCATACCCTAAGCCCACCTCATTTGAAACCATTTTACTATAGCGTTTTGGAGATATGTCATGTTATTCGACTTTGGAGGCCTATAACTACCTCAATTCTAATAAGTAGAAAAAAAGAATGGTCAGTTCTAGTACAGGATGTCCCATACACTAAGCACACCTCACTTGAAACCATTTTACTGTAGCGTCTTGGAGATATGTCACGTTATTCGACTTTGGAGGCCTAAAACTACCTCAATTCTAATAAGTAGAAAAAAATAATGGTCAGTTATAATAAAGAACAGCCCATACACTAAGCACACCTCATTTGAAACCATTTTACTATAGCGTTTTGGAGATATGTCATGTTATTCGACTTTGGAGGCCTATAACGACCTCAATTCTAATAAGTAGAAAAAAATAATGGTCAGTTATAATAAAGAACAGCCCATACACTAAGCACACCTCATTTGAAACCATTTTACTGTAGCATTTTGAAGATATGTCATGTTATTCGACTTTGGAGGCCTATAACGACCTCAATTCTAATAAGTAGAAAAAAAGAATGGTCAGTTCTAGAACAGGACGTCCCATACACTAAGCCCACCTCATTTGAAACCATTTTACTATAGCGTTTTGGAGATATGTCATGTTATTCGACTTTGGAGGCCTATAACGACCTCAATTCTAATAAGTAGAAAAAAATAATGGTCAGTTATAATAAAGAACAGCCCATACACTAAGCACACCTCATTTGAAACCATTTTACTGTAGCATTTTGAAGATATGTCATGTTATTCGACTTTGGAGGCCTATAACGACCTCAATTCTAATAAGTAGAAAAAAAGAATGGTCAGTTCTAGTACAGGACATCCCATACACTAAGCACACCTCATTTGAAAACATTTTACTGTAGCGTTTGGGAGATATGTCACGTTTTTTCACTTTGGAGGCCTATAATGACCTCAATTCTAATAAGTAGAAAAAAAGAATGGTCAGTTCTAATACAGGACGTCCCATACACTAAGCACACCTCATTTGAAAACATTTTACTGTAGCGTTTTGGAGATATGTCACATTTTTTCACTTTGGAGGCCTATAACTACCTCAATTCTAATAAGTAGAAAAAAAGAATGGTCAGTTCTAGTACAGGATGTCCCATACACTAAGCACACCTCACTTGAAACCATTTTACTGTAGCGTTTTGGAGATATGTCACGTTATTCGACTTTGGAGGCCTAAAACTACCTCAATTCTAATAAGTAGAAAAAAATAATGGTCAGTTATAATAAAGAACAGCCCATACACTAAGCACACCTCATTTGAAACCATTTTACTGTAGCATTTTGAAGATATGTCATGTTATTCGACTTTGGAGGCCTATAACGACCTCAATTCTAATAAGTAGAAAAAAAGAATGGTCAGTTCTAGTACAGGACATCCCATACACTAAGCACACCTCATTTGAAAACATTTTACTGTAGCGTTTGGGAGATATGTCCCGTTTTTTCACTTTGGAGGCCTATAATGACCTCAATTCTAATAAGTAGAAAAAAAGAATGGTCAGTTCTAATACAGGACGTCCCATACACTAAGCACACCTCATTTGAAAACATTTTACTGTAGCGTTTTGGAGATATGTCACATTTTTTCACTTTGGAGGCCTATAACTACCTCAATTCTAATAAGTAGAAAAAAAGAATGGTCAGTTCTAGTACAGGATGTCCCATACACTAAGCAAACCTCACTTGAAACCATTTTACTGTAGCGTTTTGGAGATATGTCACATTATTTGACTTTGGAGGCCTATAACGACCTCAATTCTAATAAGTAGAAAAAAAGAATGGTCAGTTCTGATACAGGACGTCCCATACACTAAGCCCACCTCATTTGAAACCATTTTACTGAAGCGTTTTGGAGATATGTCATGTTATTCGACATTGGAGGCCTATAACGACCTCAATTCTAATAAGTAGAAAAAAAGAAATGTCAGTTCTAGTACAGGACGTCCCATACACTAAGCACACCTCATTTGAAACCATTTTACTGTAGCGTTTTGGAGATATGTCACGTTATTCGACTTTGGAGGCCTAAAACTACCTCAATTCTAATAAGTAGAAAAAAAATAATGGTCAGTTATAATAAAGAACAGCCCATACACTAAGCACACCTCATTTGAAACCATTTTACTGTAGCATTTTGAAGATATGTCATGTTATTCGACTTTGGAGGCCTATAACGACCTCAATTCTAATAAGTAGAAAAAAAGAATGGTCAGTTCTAGTACAGGACATCCCATACACTAAGCACACCTCATTTGAAAACATTTTACTGTAGCGTTTTGGATATATGTCACGTTTTTTCACTTTGGAGGCCTATAACTACCTCAATTCTAATATGCAGAAAAAAAGAATGGTCAGTTATAATAAAGGACATCCCATACACTAAGCACACCTCATTTGAAACCATTTTACTGTAGCATTTTGGAGATATGTCATGTTATTCGACTTTGGAGGCCTATAACTACCTCAATTCTAATAAGTAGAAAAAAAGAATTGTCAGTTCTAGTACAGGACATCCCATACACTAAGCACACCTCATTTGAAAACATTTTACTGTAGCGTTTTGGAGATATGTCACGTTTTTTCACTTTGGAGGCCTATAACGACCTAAATTCTAATAAGTAGAAAAAAAGAATGGTCAGTTCTGATACACGACGTCCCATACACTAAGCACACCTCCTTTGAAACCATTTTACTGTAGCGTTTTAGAGATATGTCACATTATTTGACTTTGGAGGCCTATAACGACCTCAATTCTAATAAGTAGAAAAAAAGAATGGTCAGTTCTGATACAGGACGTCCCATACACTAAGCACACCTCATTTGAAACCATTTTACTGTAGCGTTTTGGAGATATGTCATGTTATTCGACTTTGGAGGCCTATAACAACCTCAATTCTAATAAGTAGAAAAAAAGAATGATCAGTTCTGGTACAGGACGTCCCATACACTAAGCCCACCTCATTTGAAACCATTTTACAATAGCGTTTTGGAGATATGTCATGTTATTCGACTTTGGAGGCCTATAACGACCTCAATTCTAATAAGTAGAAAAAAAGAAATGTCAGTTCTAGTACAGGACGTCCCATACACTAAGCAAACTTCATTTGAAACCATTTTACTGTAGCGTTTGGGAGATATATCACGTTATTCGACTTTGGAGGCCTAAAACTACCTCAATTCTAATAAGTAGAAAAAAATAATGGTCAGTTATAATAAAGAACAGCCCATACACTAAGCACACCTCATTTGAAACCATTTTACTGTAGCATTTTGAAGATATGTCATGTTATTCGACTTTGGAGGCCTATAACGACCTCAATTCTAATAAGTAGAAAAAAAGAATGGTCAGTTCTAGTACAGGACATCCCATACACTAAGCACACCTCATTTGAAAACATTTTACTGTAGCGTTTGGGAGATATGTCACGTTTTTTCACTTTGGAGGCCTATAATGACCTCAATTCTAATAAGTAGAAAAAAAGAATGGTCAGTTCTGATACAGGACGTCCCATACACTAAGCACAACTCATTTGAAAACATTTTACTGTAGCGTTTTGGAGATATGTCACGTTTTTTCACTTTGGAGGCCTATAACTACCTCAATTCTAACAAGTAGAAAAAAAGAATGGTCAGTTCTAGTACAGGACATCCCATACACTAAGCACACCTCATTTGAAAACATTTTACTGTAGCGTTTTGGAGATATGTCACGTTTTTTCACTTTGGAGGCCTATAACTACCTCAATTCTAATAAGTAGAAAAAAAGAATGGTCAGTTCTAGTACAGGACATCCCATACACTAAGCACACCTCATTTGAAAACATTTTACTGTAGCGTTTTGGAGATATGTCACATTATTTGACTTTGGAGGCCTATAACGACCTCAATTCTAATAAGTAGAAAAAAAGAATGATCAGTTCTAGTACAGGACGTCCCATACCCTAAGCCCACCTCATTTGAAACCATTTTACTATAGCGTTTTGGAGATATGTCATGTTATTCGACTTTGGAGGCCTATAACTACCTCAATTCTAATAAGTAGAAAAAAAGAATGGTCAGTTCTAGTACAGGATGTCCCATACACTAAGCACACCTCACTTGAAACCATTTTACTGTAGCGTTTTGGAGATATGTCACGTTATTCGACTTTGGAGGCCTAAAACTACCTCAATTCTAATAAGTAGAAAAAAATAATGGTCAGTTATAATAAAGAACAGCCCATACACTAAGCACACCTCATTTGAAACCATTTTACTATAGCGTTTTGGAGATATGTCATGTTATTCGACTTTGGAGGCCTATAACGACCTCAATTCTAATAAGTAGAAAAAAATAATGGTCAGTTCTAGTACAGGACATCCCATACACTAAGCACACCTCATTTGAAAACATTTTACTGTAGCGTTTTGGAGATATGTCACATTTTTTCACTTTGGAGGCCTATAACTACCTCAATTCTAATAAGTAGAAAAAAAGAATGGTCAGTTCTAGTACAGGATGTCCCATACACTAAGCACACCTCACTTGAAACCATTTTACTGTAGCGTTTTGGAGATATGTCACGTTATTCGACTTTGGAGGCCTAAAACTACCTCAATTCTAATAAGTAGAAAAAAATAATGGTCAGTTATAATAAAGAACAGCCCATACACTAAGCACACCTCATTTGAAACCATTTTACTGTAGCATTTTGAAGATATGTCATGTTATTCGACTTTGGAGGCCTATAACGACCTCAATTCTAATAAGTAGAAAAAAAGAATGGTCAGTTCTAGTACAGGACATCCCATACACTAAGCACACCTCATTTGAAAACATTTTACTGTAGCGTTTGGGAGATATGTCACGTTTTTTCACTTTGGAGGCCTATAATGACCTCAATTCTAATAAGTAGAAAAAAAGAATGGTCAGTTCTAATACAGGACGTCCCATACACTAAGCACACCTCATTTGAAAACATTTTACTGTAGCGTTTTGGAGATATGTCACATTTTTTCACTTTGGAGGCCTATAACTACCTCAATTCTAATAAGTAGAAAAAAAGAATGGTCAGTTCTAGTACAGGATGTCCCATACACTAAGCAAACCTCACTTGAAACCATTTTACTGTAGCGTTTTGGAGATATGTCACATTATTTGACTTTGGAGGCCTATAACGACCTCAATTCTAATAAGTAGAAAAAAAGAATGGTCAGTTCTGATACAGGACGTCCCATACACTAAGCCCACCTCATTTGAAACCATTTTACTGAAGCGTTTTGGAGATATGTCATGTTATTCGACATTGGAGGCCTATAACGACCTCAATTCTAATAAGTAGAAAAAAAGAATTGTCAGTTCTAGTACAGGACATCCCATACACTAAGCACACCTCATTTGAAAACATTTTACTGTAGCGTTTTGGAGATATGTCACGTTTTTTCACTTTGGAGGCCTATAACGACCTAAATTCTAATAAGTAGAAAAAAAGAATGGTCAGTTCTGATACACGACGTCCCATACACTAAGCACACCTCCTTTGAAACCATTTTACTGTAGCGTTTTAGAGATATGTCACATTATTTGACTTTGGAGGCCTATAACGACCTCAATTCTAATAAGTAGAAAAAAAGAATGGTCAGTTCTGATACAGGACGTCCCATACACTAAGCACACCTCATTTGAAACCATTTTACTGTAGCGTTTTGGAGATATGTCATGTTATTCGACTTTGGAGGCCTATAACAACCTCAATTCTAATAAGTAGAAAAAAAGAATGATCAGTTCTGGTACAGGACGTCCCATACACTAAGCCCACCTCATTTGAAACCATTTTACAATAGCGTTTTGGAGATATGTCATGTTATTCGACTTTGGAGGCCTATAACGACCTCAATTCTAATAAGTAGAAAAAAAGAAATGTCAGTTCTAGTACAGGACGTCCCATACACTAAGCAAACTTCATTTGAAACCATTTTACTGTAGCGTTTGGGAGATATATCACGTTATTCAACTTTGGAGGCCTAAAACTACCTCAATTCTAATAAGTAGAAAAAAATAATGGTCAGTTATAATAAAGAACAGCCCATACACTAAGCACACCTCATTTGAAACCATTTTACTGTAGCATTTTGAAGATATGTCATGTTATTCGACTTTGGAGGCCTATAACGACCTCAATTCTAATAAGTAGAAAAAAAGAATGGTCAGTTCTAGTACAGGACATCCCATACACTAAGCACACCTCATTTGAAAACATTTTACTGTAGCGTTTGGGAGATATGTCACGTTTTTTCACTTTGGAGGCCTATAATGACCTCAATTCTAATAAGTAGAAAAAAAGAATGGTCAGTTCTGATACAGGACGTCCCATACACTAAGCACAACTCATTTGAAAACATTTTACTGTAGCGTTTTGGAGATATGTCACGTTTTTTCACTTTGGAGGCCTATAACTACCTCAATTCTAACAAGTAGAAAAAAAGAATGGTCAGTTCTAGTACAGGACATCCCATACACTAAGCACACCTCATTTGAAAACATTTTACTGTAGCGTTTTGGAGATATGTCACGTTTTTTCACTTTGGAGGCCTATAACTACCTCAATTCTAATAAGTAGAAAAAAAGAATGGTCAGTTCTAGTACAGGACATCCCATACACTAAGCACACCTCATTTGAAAACATTTTACTGTAGCGTTTTGGAGATATGTCACATTATTTGACTTTGGAGGCCTATAACGACCTCAATTCTAATAAGTAGAAAAAAAGAATGATCAGTTCTAGTACAGGACGTCCCATACCCTAAGCCCACCTCATTTGAAACCATTTTACTATAGCGTTTTGGAGATATGTCATGTTATTCGACTTTGGAGGCCTATAACTACCTCAATTCTAATAAGTAGAAAAAAAGAATGGTCAGTTCTAGTACAGGATGTCCCATACACTAAGCACACCTCACTTGAAACCATTTTACTGTAGCGTTTTGGAGATATGTCACGTTATTCGACTTTGGAGGCCTAAAACTACCTCAATTCTAATAAGTAGAAAAAAATAATGGTCAGTTATAATAAAGAACAGCCCATACACTAAGCACACCTCATTTGAAACCATTTTACTATAGCGTTTTGGAGATATGTCATGTTATTCGACTTTGGAGGCCTATAACGACCTCAATTCTAATAAGTAGAAAAAAATAATGGTCAGTTATAATAAAGAACAGCCCATACACTAAGCACACCTCATTTGAAACCATTTTACTGTAGCATTTTGAAGATATGTCATGTTATTCGACTTTGGAGGCCTATAACGACCTCAATTCTAATAAGTAGAAAAAAAGAATGGTCAGTTCTAGAACAGGACGTCCCATACACTAAGCCCACCTCATTTGAAACCATTTTACTATAGCGTTTTGGAGATATGTCATGTTATTCGACTTTGGAGGCCTATAACGACCTCAATTCTAATAAGTAGAAAAAAATAATGGTCAGTTATAATAAAGAACAGCCCATACACTAAGCACACCTCATTTGAAACCATTTTACTGTAGCATTTTGAAGATATGTCATGTTATTCGACTTTGGAGGCCTATAACGACCTCAATTCTAATAAGTAGAAAAAAAGAATGGTCAGTTCTAGTACAGGACATCCCATACACTAAGCACACCTCATTTGAAAACATTTTACTGTAGCGTTTGGGAGATATGTCACGTTTTTTCACTTTGGAGGCCTATAATGACCTCAATTCTAATAAGTAGAAAAAAAGAATGGTCAGTTCTAATACAGGACGTCCCATACACTAAGCACACCTCATTTGAAAACATTTTACTGTAGCGTTTTGGAGATATGTCACATTTTTTCACTTTGGAGGCCTATAACTACCTCAATTCTAATAAGTAGAAAAAAAGAATGGTCAGTTCTAGTACAGGATGTCCCATACACTAAGCACACCTCACTTGAAACCATTTTACTGTAGCGTTTTGGAGATATGTCACGTTATTCGACTTTGGAGGCCTAAAACTACCTCAATTCTAATAAGTAGAAAAAAATAATGGTCAGTTATAATAAAGAACAGCCCATACACTAAGCACACCTCATTTGAAACCATTTTACTGTAGCATTTTGAAGATATGTCATGTTATTCGACTTTGGAGGCCTATAACGACCTCAATTCTAATAAGTAGAAAAAAAGAATGGTCAGTTCTAGTACAGGACATCCCATACACTAAGCACACCTCATTTGAAAACATTTTACTGTAGCGTTTGGGAGATATGTCACGTTTTTTCACTTTGGAGGCCTATAATGACCTCAATTCTAATAAGTAGAAAAAAAGAATGGTCAGTTCTAATACAGGACGTCCCATACACTAAGCACACCTCATTTGAAAACATTTTACTGTAGCGTTTTGGAGATATGTCACATTTTTTCACTTTGGAGGCCTATAACTACCTCAATTCTAATAAGTAGAAAAAAAGAATGGTCAGTTCTAGTACAGGATGTCCCATACACTAAGCAAACCTCACTTGAAACCATTTTACTGTAGCGTTTTGGAGATATGTCACATTATTTGACTTTGGAGGCCTATAACGACCTCAATTCTAATAAGTAGAAAAAAAGAATGGTCAGTTCTGATACAGGACGTCCCATACACTAAGCCCACCTCATTTGAAACCATTTTACTGAAGCGTTTTGGAGATATGTCATGTTATTCGACATTGGAGGCCTATAACGACCTCAATTCTAATAAGTAGAAAAAAAGAATTGTCAGTTCTAGTACAGGACATCCCATACACTAAGCACACCTCATTTGAAAACATTTTACTGTAGCGTTTTGGAGATATGTCACGTTTTTTCACTTTGGAGGCCTATAACGACCTAAATTCTAATAAGTAGAAAAAAAGAATGGTCAGTTCTGATACACGACGTCCCATACACTAAGCACACCTCCTTTGAAACCATTTTACTGTAGCGTTTTAGAGATATGTCACATTATTTGACTTTGGAGGCCTATAACGACCTCAATTCTAATAAGTAGAAAAAAAGAATGGTCAGTTCTGATACAGGACGTCCCATACACTAAGCACACCTCATTTGAAACCATTTTACTGTAGCGTTTTGGAGATATGTCATGTTATTCGACTTTGGAGGCCTATAACAACCTCAATTCTAATAAGTAGAAAAAAAGAATGATCAGTTCTGGTACAGGACGTCCCATACACTAAGCCCACCTCATTTGAAACCATTTTACAATAGCGTTTTGGAGATATGTCATGTTATTCGACTTTGGAGGCCTATAACGACCTCAATTCTAATAAGTAGAAAAAAAGAAATGTCAGTTCTAGTACAGGACGTCCCATACACTAAGCAAACTTCATTTGAAACCATTTTACTGTAGCGTTTGGGAGATATATCACGTTATTCAACTTTGGAGGCCTAAAACTACCTCAATTCTAATAAGTAGAAAAAAATAATGGTCAGTTATAATAAAGAACAGCCCATACACTAAGCACACCTCATTTGAAACCATTTTACTGTAGCATTTTGAAGATATGTCATGTTATTCGACTTTGGAGGCCTATAACGACCTCAATTCTAATAAGTAGAAAAAAAGAATGGTCAGTTCTAGTACAGGACATCCCATACACTAAGCACACCTCATTTGAAAACATTTTACTGTAGCGTTTGGGAGATATGTCACGTTTTTTCACTTTGGAGGCCTATAATGACCTCAATTCTAATAAGTAGAAAAAAAGAATGGTCAGTTCTGATACAGGACGTCCCATACACTAAGCACAACTCATTTGAAAACATTTTACTGTAGCGTTTTGGAGATATGTCACGTTTTTTCACTTTGGAGGCCTATAACTACCTCAATTCTAACAAGTAGAAAAAAAGAATGGTCAGTTCTAGTACAGGACATCCCATACACTAAGCACACCTCATTTGAAAACATTTTACTGTAGCGTTTTGGAGATATGTCACGTTTTTTCACTTTGGAGGCCTATAACTACCTCAATTCTAATAAGTAGAAAAAAAGAATGGTCAGTTCTAGTACAGGACATCCCATACACTAAGCACACCTCATTTGAAAACATTTTACTGTAGCGTTTTGGAGATATGTCACATTATTTGACTTTGGAGGCCTATAACGACCTCAATTCTAATAAGTAGAAAAAAAGAATGATCAGTTCTAGTACAGGACGTCCCATACCCTAAGCCCACCTCATTTGAAACCATTTTACTATAGCGTTTTGGAGATATGTCATGTTATTCGACTTTGGAGGCCTATAACTACCTCAATTCTAATAAGTAGAAAAAAAGAATGGTCAGTTCTAGTACA
The DNA here is from genome assembly GCF_037356315.1 of Lithobates pipiens. NCBI lineage: Eukaryota > Metazoa > Chordata > Amphibia > Anura > Ranidae > Lithobates > Lithobates pipiens. Next base: position 212,444,872 of record NW_027507758.1, read on the forward strand.
GGATGTCCCATACACTAAGCACACCTCACTTGAAACCATTTTACTGTAGCGTTTTGGAGATATGTCACGTTATTCGACTTTGGAGGCCTAAAACTACCTCAATTCTAATAAGTAGAAAAAAATAATGGTCAGTTATAATAAAGAACAGCCCATACACTAAGCACACCTCATTTGAAACCATTTTACTATAGCGTTTTGGAGATATGTCATGTTATTCGACTTTGGAGGCCTATAACGACCTCAATTCTAATAAGTAGAAAAAAATAATGGTCAGTTATAATAAAGAACAGCCCATACACTAAGCACACCTCATTTGAAACCATTTTACTGTAGCATTTTGAAGATATGTCATGTTATTCGACTTTGGAGGCCTATAACGACCTCAATTCTAATAAGTAGAAAAAAAGAATGGTCAGTTCTAGAACAGGACGTCCCATACACTAAGCCCACCTCATTTGAAACCATTTTACTATAGCGTTTTGGAGATATGTCATGTTATTCGACTTTGGAGGCCTATAACGACCTCAATTCTAATAAGTAGAAAAAAATAATGGTCAGTTATAATAAAGAACAGCCCATACACTAAGCACACCTCATTTGAAACCATTTTACTGTAGCATTTTGAAGATATGTCATGTTATTCGACTTTGGAGGCCTATAACGACCTCAATTCTAATAAGTAGAAAAAAAGAATGGTCAGTTCTAGTACAGGACATCCCATACACTAAGCACACCTCATTTGAAAACATTTTACTGTAGCGTTTGGGAGATATGTCACGTTTTTTCACTTTGGAGGCCTATAATGACCTCAATTCTAATAAGTAGAAAAAAAGAATGGTCAGTTCTAATACAGGACGTCCCATACACTAAGCACACCTCATTTGAAAACATTTTACTGTAGCGTTTTGGAGATATGTCACATTTTTTCACTTTGGAGGCCTATAACTACCTCAATTCTAATAAGTAGAAAAAAAGAATGGTCAGTTCTAGTACAGGATGTCCCATACACTAAGCACACCTCACTTGAAACCATTTTACTGTAGCGTTTTGGAGATATGTCACGTTATTCGACTTTGGAGGCCTAAAACTACCTCAATTCTAATAAGTAGAAAAAAATAATGGTCAGTTATAATAAAGAACAGCCCATACACTAAGCACACCTCATTTGAAACCATTTTACTGTAGCATTTTGAAGATATGTCATGTTATTCGACTTTGGAGGCCTATAACGACCTCAATTCTAATAAGTAGAAAAAAAGAATGGTCAGTTCTAGTACAGGACATCCCATACACTAAGCACACCTCATTTGAAAACATTTTACTGTAGCGTTTGGGAGATATGTCACGTTTTTTCACTTTGGAGGCCTATAATGACCTCAATTCTAATAAGTAGAAAAAAAGAATGGTCAGTTCTAATACAGGACGTCCCATACACTAAGCACACCTCATTTGAAAACATTTTACTGTAGCGTTTTGGAGATATGTCACATTTTTTCACTTTGGAGGCCTATAACTACCTCAATTCTAATAAGTAGAAAAAAAGAATGGTCAGTTCTAGTACAGGATGTCCCATACACTAAGCAAACCTCACTTGAAACCATTTTACTGTAGCGTTTTGGAGATATGTCACATTATTTGACTTTGGAGGCCTATAACGACCTCAATTCTAATAAGTAGAAAAAAAGAATGGTCAGTTCTGATACAGGACGTCCCATACACTAAGCCCACCTCATTTGAAACCATTTTACTGAAGCGTTTTGGAGATATGTCATGTTATTCGACATTGGAGGCCTATAACGACCTCAATTCTAATAAGTAGAAAAAAAGAATTGTCAGTTCTAGTACAGGACATCCCATACACTAAGCACACCTCATTTGAAAACATTTTACTGTAGCGTTTTGGAGATATGTCACGTTTTTTCACTTTGGAGGCCTATAACGACCTAAATTCTAATAAGTAGAAAAAAAGAATGGTCAGTTCTGATACACGACGTCCCATACACTAAGCACACCTCCTTTGAAACCATTTTACTGTAGCGTTTTAGAGATATGTCACATTATTTGACTTTGGAGGCCTATAACGACCTCAATTCTAATAAGTAGAAAAAAAGAATGGTCAGTTCTGATACAGGACGTCCCATACACTAAGCACACCTCATTTGAAACCATTTTACTGTAGCGTTTTGGAGATATGTCATGTTATTCGACTTTGGAGGCCTATAACAACCTCAATTCTAATAAGTAGAAAAAAAGAATGATCAGTTCTGGTACAGGACGTCCCATACACTAAGCCCACCTCATTTGAAACCATTTTACAATAGCGTTTTGGAGATATGTCATGTTATTCGACTTTGGAGGCCTATAACGACCTCAATTCTAATAAGTAGAAAAAAAGAAATGTCAGTTCTAGTACAGGACGTCCCATACACTAAGCAAACTTCATTTGAAACCATTTTACTGTAGCGTTTGGGAGATATATCACGTTATTCAACTTTGGAGGCCTAAAACTACCTCAATTCTAATAAGTAGAAAAAAATAATGGTCAGTTATAATAAAGAACAGCCCATACACTAAGCACACCTCATTTGAAACCATTTTACTGTAGCATTTTGAAGATATGTCATGTTATTCGACTTTGGAGGCCTATAACGACCTCAATTCTAATAAGTAGAAAAAAAGAATGGTCAGTTCTAGTACAGGACATCCCATACACTAAGCACACCTCATTTGAAAACATTTTACTGTAGCGTTTGGGAGATATGTCACGTTTTTTCACTTTGGAGGCCTATAATGACCTCAATTCTAATAAGTAGAAAAAAAGAATGGTCAGTTCTGATACAGGACGTCCCATACACTAAGCACAACTCATTTGAAAACATTTTACTGTAGCGTTTTGGAGATATGTCACGTTTTTTCACTTTGGAGGCCTATAACTACCTCAATTCTAACAAGTAGAAAAAAAGAATGGTCAGTTCTAGTACAGGACATCCCATACACTAAGCACACCTCATTTGAAAACATTTTACTGTAGCGTTTTGGAGATATGTCACGTTTTTTCACTTTGGAGGCCTATAACTACCTCAATTCTAATAAGTAGAAAAAAAGAATGGTCAGTTCTAGTACAGGACATCCCATACACTAAGCACACCTCATTTGAAAACATTTTACTGTAGCGTTTTGGAGATATGTCACATTATTTGACTTTGGAGGCCTATAACGACCTCAATTCTAATAAGTAGAAAAAAAGAATGATCAGTTCTAGTACAGGACGTCCCATACCCTAAGCCCACCTCATTTGAAACCATTTTACTATAGCGTTTTGGAGATATGTCATGTTATTCGACTTTGGAGGCCTATAACTACCTCAATTCTAATAAGTAGAAAAAAAGAATGGTCAGTTCTAGTACAGGATGTCCCATACACTAAGCACACCTCACTTGAAACCATTTTATTGTAGCGTTTTGGAGATATGTCACGTTATTCGACTTTGGAGGCCTAAAACTACCTCAATTCTAATAAGTAGAAAAAAATAATGGTCAGTTATAATAAAGAACAGCCCATACACTAAGCACACCTCATTTGAAACCATTTTACTATAGCGTTTTGGAGATATGTCATGTTATTCGACTTTGGAGGCCTATAACGACCTCAATTCTAATAAGTAGAAAAAAATAATGGTCAGTTATAATAAAGAACAGCCCATACACTAAGCACACCTCATTTGAAACCATTTTACTGTAGCATTTTGAAGATATGTCATGTTATTCGACTTTGGAGGCCTATAACGACCTCAATTCTAATAAGTAGAAAAAAAGAATGGTCAGTTCTAGAACAGGACGTCCCATACACTAAGCCCACCTCATTTGAAACCATTTTACTATAGCGTTTTGGAGATATGTCATGTTATTCGACTTTGGAGGCCTATAACGACCTCAATTCTAATAAGAAGAAAAAAATAATGGTCAGTTATAATAAAGAACAGCCCATACACTAAGCACACCTCATTTGAAACCATTTTACTGTAGCATTTTGAAGATATGTCATGTTATTCGACTTTGGAGGCCTATAACGACCTCAATTCTAATAAGTAGAAAAAAAGAATGGTCAGTTCTAGTACAGGACATCCCATACACTAAGCACACCTCATTTGAAAACATTTTACTGTAGCGTTTGGGAGATATGTCACGTTTTTTCACTTTGGAGGCCTATAATGACCTCAATTCTAATAAGTAGAAAAAAAGAATGGTCAGTTCTAATACAGGACGTCCCATACACTAAGCACACCTCATTTGAAAACATTTTACTGTAGCGTTTTGGAGATATGTCACATTTTTTCACTTTGGAGGCCTATAACTACCTCAATTCTAATAAGTAGAAAAAAAGAATGGTCAGTTCTAGTACAGGATGTCCCATACACTAAGCACACCTCACTTGAAACCATTTTACTGTAGCGTTTTGGAGATATGTCACGTTATTCGACTTTGGAGGCCTAAAACTACCTCAATTCTAATAAGTAGAAAAAAATAATGGTCAGTTATAATAAAGAACAGCCCATACACTAAGCACACCTCATTTGAAACCATTTTACTGAAGCGTTTTGGAGATATGTCATGTTATTCGACATTGGAGGCCTATAACGACCTCAATTCTAATAAGTAGAAAAAAAGAAATGTCAGTTCTAGTACAGGACGTCCCATACACTAAGCACACCTCATTTGAAACCATTTTACTGTAGCGTTTTGGAGATATGTCACGTTATTCGACTTTGGAGGCCTAAAACTACCTCAATTCTAATAAGTAGAAAAAAAATAATGGTCAGTTATAATAAAGAACAGCCCATACACTAAGCACACCTCATTTGAAACCATTTTACTGTAGCATTTTGAAGATATGTCATGTTATTCGACTTTGGAGGCCTATAACGACCTCAATTCTAATAAGTAGAAAAAAAGAATGGTCAGTTCTAGTACAGGACATCCCATACACTAAGCACACCTCATTTGAAAACATTTTACTTTAGCGTTTTGGATATATGTCACGTTTTTTCACTTTGGAGGCCTATAACTACCTCAATTCTAATATGCAGAAAAAAAGAATGGTCAGTTATAATAAAGGACATCCCATACACTAAGCACACCTCATTTGAAACCATTTTACTGTAGCATTTTGGAGATATGTCATGTTATTCGACTTTGGAGGCCTATAACTACCTCAATTCTAATAAGTAGAAAAAAAGAATTGTCAGTTCTAGTACAGGACATCCCATACACTAAGCACACCTCATTTGAAAACATTTTACTGTAGCGTTTTGGAGATATGTCACGTTTTTTCACTTTGGAGGCCTATAACGACCTAAATTCTAATAAGTAGAAAAAAAGAATGGTCAGTTCTGATACACGACGTCCCATACACTAAGCACACCTCCTTTGAAACCATTTTACTGTAGCGTTTTAGAGATATGTCACATTATTTGACTTTGGAGGCCTATAACGACCTCAATTCTAATAAGTAGAAAAAAAGAATGGTCAGTTCTGATACAGGACGTCCCATACACTAAGCACACCTCATTTGAAACCATTTTACTGTAGCGTTTTGGAGATATGTCATGTTATTCGACTTTGGAGGCCTATAACAACCTAAATTCTAATAAGTAGAAAAAAAGAATGATCAGTTCTGGTACAGGACGTCCCATACACTAAGCCCACCTCATTTGAAACCATTTTACAATAGCGTTTTGGAGATATGTCATGTTATTCGACTTTGGAGGCCTATAACGACCTCAATTCTAATAAGTAGAAAAAAAGAAATGTCAGTTCTAGTACAGGACGTCCCATACACTAAGCAAACTTCATTTGAAACCATTTTACTGTAGCGTTTGGGAGATATATCACGTTATTCGACTTTGGAGGCCTAAAACTACCTCAATTCTAATAAGTAGAAAAAAATAATGGTCAGTTATAATAAAGAACAGCCCATACACTAAGCACACCTCATTTGAAACCATTTTACTGTAGCATTTTGAAGATATGTCATGTTATTCGACTTTGGAGGCCTATAACGACCTCAATTCTAATAAGTAGAAAAAAAGAATGGTCAGTTCTGATACAGGACGTCCCATACACTAAGCACACCTCATTTGAAACCATTTTACTGTAGCGTTTTGGAGATATGTCATGTTATTCGACTTTGGAGGCCTATAACAACCTAAATTCTAATAAGTAGAAAAAAAGAATGATCAGTTCTGGTACAGGACGTCCCATACACTAAGCCCACCTCATTTGAAACCATTTTACAATAGCGTTTTGGAGATATGTCATGTTATTCGACTTTGGAGGCCTATAACGACCTCAATTCTAATAAGTAGAAAAAAAGAAATGTCAGTTCTAGTACAGGACGTCCCATACACTAAGCAAACTTCATTTGAAACCATTTTACTGTAGCGTTTGGGAGATATATCACGTTATTCGACTTTGGAGGCCTAAAACTACCTCAATTCTAATAAGTAGAAAAAAATAATGGTCAGTTATAATAAAGAACAGCCCATACACTAAGCACACCTCATTTGAAACCATTTTACTGTAGCATTTTGAAGATATGTCATGTTATTCGACTTTGGAGGCCTATAACGACCTCAATTCTAATAAGTAGAAAAAAAGAATGGTCAGTTCTAGTACAGGACATCCCATACACTAAGCACACCTCATTTGAAAACATTTTACTGTAGCGTTTGGGAGATATGTCACGTTTTTTCACTTTGGAGGCCTATAATGACCTCAATTTTAATAAGTAGAAAAAAAGAATGGTCAGTTCTGATACAGGACGTCCCATACACTAAGCACAACTCATTTGAAAACATTTTACTGTAGCGTTTTGGAGATATGTCACGTTTTTTCACTTTGGAGGCCTATAACTACCTCAATTCTAACAAGTAGAAAAAAAGAATGGTCAGTTCTAGTACAGGACATCCCATACACTAAGCACACCTCATTTGAAAACATTTTACTGTAGCGTTTTGGAGATATGTCACGTTTTTTCACTTTGGAGGCCTATAACTACCTCAATTCTAATAAGTAGAAAAAAAGAATGGTCAGTTCTAGTACAGGACATCCCATACACTAAGCACACCTCATTTGAAAACATTTTACTGTAGCGTTTTGGAGATATGTCACATTATTTGACTTTGGAGGCCTATAACGACCTCAATTCTAATAAGTAGAAAAAAAGAATGATCAGTTCTAGTACAGGACGTCCCATACCCTAAGCCCACCTCATTTGAAACCATTTTACTATAGCGTTTTGGAGATATGTCATGTTATTCGACTTTGGAGGCCTATAACGACCTCAATTCTAATAAGTAGAAAAAAATAATGGTCAGTTATAATAACGAACAGCCCATACACTAAGCACACCTCATTTGAAACCATTTTACTGTAGCATTTTGAAGATATGTCATGTTATTCGACTTTGGAGGCCTATAACGACCTCAATTCTAATAAGTAGAAAAAAAGAATGGTCAGTTCTAGAACAGGACGTCCCATACACTAAGCCCACCTCATTTGAAACCATTTTACTATAGCGTTTTGGAGATATGTCATGTTATTCGACTTTGGAGGCCTATAACGACCTCAATTCTAATAAGTAGAAAAAAATAATGGTCAGTTATAATAAAGAACAGCCCATACACTAAGCACAGCTCATTTGAAACCATTTTACTGTAGCATTTTGAAGATATGTCATGTTATTCGACTTTGGAGGCCTATAACGACCTCAATTCTAATAAGTAGAAAAAAAGAATGGTCAGTTCTAGTACAGGACATCCCATACACTAAGCACACCTCATTTGAAAACATTTTACTGTAGCGTTTGGGAGATATGTCACATTTTTTCACTTTGGAGGCCTATAACTACCTCAATTCTAATAAGTAGAAAAAAAGAATGGTCAGTTCTAGTACAGGATGTCCCATACACTAAGCACACCTCACTTGAAACAATTTTACTGTAGCGTTTTGGAGATATGTCACGTTATTCGAACTTGGAGGCCTAAAACTACCTCAATTCTAATAAGTAGAAAAAAATAATGGTCAGTTATAATAAAGAACAGCCCATACACTAAGCACACCTCATTTGAAACCATTTTACTGTAGCATTTTGAAGATATGTCATGTTATTCGACTTTGGAGGCCTATAACGACCTCAATTCTAATAAGTAGAAAAAAAGAATGGTCAGTTCTAGTACAGGATATCCCATACACTAAGCACACCTCATTTGAAAACATTTTACTGTAGCGTTTGGGAGATATGTCACGTTTTTTCACTTTGGAGGCCTATAATGACCTCAATTCTAATAAGTAGAAAAAAAGAATGGTCAGTTCTAATACAGGACGTCCCATACACTAAGCACACCTCATTTGAAAACATTTTACTGTAGCGTTTTGGAGATATGTCCCATTTTTTCACTTTGGAGGCCTATAACTACCTCAATTCTAATAAGTAGAAAAAAAGAATGGTCAGTTCTAGTACAGGATGTCCCATACACTAAGCACACCTCACTTGAAACCATTTTACTGTAGCGTTTTGGAGATATGTCACATTATTTGACTTTGGAGGCCTATAATGACCTCAATTCTAATAAGTAGAAAAAAAGAATGGTCAGTTCTGATACAGGACGTCCCATACACTAAGCCCACCTCATTTGAAACCATTTTACTGAAGCGTTTTGGAGATATGTCATGTTATTCGACTTTGGAGGCCTATAACGACCTCAATTCTAATAAGTAGAAAAAAAGAAATGTCAGTTCTAGTACAGGACGTCCCATACACTAAGCACACCTCATTTGAAACCATTTTACTGTAGCGTTTTGGAGATATGTCACGTTATTCGACTTTGGAGGCCTAAAACTACCTCAATTCTAATAAGTAGAAAAAAAATAATGGTCAGTTATAATAAAGAACAGCCCATACACTAAGCACACCTCATTTGAAACCATTTTACTGTAGCATTTTGAAGATATGTCATGTTATTCGACTTTGGAGGCCTATAACGACCTCAATTCTAATAAGTAGAAAAAAAGAATGGTCAGTTCTAGTACCGGACATCCCATACACTAAGCACACCTCATTTGAAAACATTTTACTGTAGCGTTTTGGATATATGTCACGTTTTTTCACTTTGGAGGCCTATAACTACCTCAATTCTAATATGCAGAAAAAAAAAATGGTCAGTTATAATAAAGGACATCCCATACACTAAGCACACCTCATTTGAAACCATTTTACTGTAGCATTTTGGAGATATGTCATGTTATTCGACTTTGGAGGCCTATAACTACCTCAATTCTAATAAGTAGAAAAAAAGAATTGTCAGTTCTAGTACAGGACATCCCATACACTAAGCACACCTCATTTGAAAACATTTTACTGTAGCGTTTTGGAGATATGTCACGTTTTTTCACTTTGGAGGCCTATAACGACCTAAATTCTAATAAGTAGAAAAGAAGAATGGTCAGTTCTGATACACGACGTCCCATACACTAAGCACACCTCCTTTGAAACCATTTTACTGTAGCGTTTTAGAGATATGTCACATTATTTGACTTTGGAGGCCTATAACGACCTCAATTCTAATAAGTAGAAAAAAAGAATGGTCAGTTCTGATACAGGACGTCCCATACACTAAGCACACCTCATTTGAAACCATTTTACTGTAGCGTTTTGGAGATATGTCATGTTATTCGACTTTGTAGGCCTATAACAACCTCAATTCTAATAAGTAGAAAAAAAGAATGATCAGTTCTGGTACAGGACGTCCCATACACTAAGCCCACCTCATTTGAAACCATTTTACAATAGCGTTTTGGAGATATGTCATGTTATTCGACTTTGGAGGCCTATAACGACCTCAATTCTAATAAGTAGAAAAAAAGAAATGTCAGTTCTAGTACAGGACGTCCCATACACTAAGCATACTTCATTTGAAACCATTTTACTGTAGCGTTTGGGAGATATATCACGTTATTCGACTTTGGAGGCCTAAAACTACCTCAATTCTAATAAGTAGAAAAAAATAATGGTCAGTTATAATAAAGAACAGCCCATACACTAAGCACACCTCATTTGAAACCATTTTACTGTAGCATTTTGAAGATATGTCATGTTATTCGACTTTGGAGGCCTATAACGACCTCAATTCTAATAAGTAGAAAAAAAGAATGGTCAGTTCTAGTACAGGACACCCCATACACTAAGCACACCTCATTTGAAAACATTTTACTGTAGCGTTTGGGAGATATGTCACGTTTTTTCACTTTGGAGGCCTATAATGACCTCAATTCTAATAAGTAGAAAAAAAGAATGGTCAGTTCTGATACAGGACGTCCCATACACTAAGCACAACTCATTTGAAAACATTTTACTGTAGCGTTTTGGAGATATGTCACGTTATTCGAACTTGGAGGCCTAAAACTACCTCAATTCTAATAAGTAGAAAAAAATAATGGTCAGTTATAATAAAGAACAGCCCATACACTAAGCACACCTCATTTGAAACCATTTTACTGTAGCATTTTGAAGATATGTCATGTTATTCGACTTTGGAGGCCTATAACGACCTCAATTCTAATAAGTAGAAAAAAAGAATGGTCAGTTCTAGTACAGGATATCCCATACACTAAGCACACCTCATTTGAAAACATTTTACTGTAGCGTTTGGGAGATATGTCACGTTTTTTCACTTTGGAGGCCTATAATGACCTCAATTCTAATAAGTAGAAAAAAAGAATGGTCAGTTCTAATACAGGACGTCCCATACACTAAGCACACCTCATTTGAAAACATTTTACTGTAGCGTTTTGGAGATATGTCCCATTTTTTCACTTTGGAGGCCTATAACTACCTCAATTCTAATAAGTAGAAAAAAAGAATGGTCAGTTCTAGTACAGGATGTCCCATACACTAAGCACACCTCACTTGAAACCATTTTACTGTAGCGTTTTGGAGATATGTCACATTATTTGACTTTGGAGGCCTATAATGACCTCAATTCTAATAAGTAGAAAAAAAGAATGGTCAGTTCTGATACAGGACGTCCCATACACTAAGCCCACCTCATTTGAAACCATTTTACTGAAGCGTTTTGGAGATATGTCATGTTATTCGACTTTGGAGGCCTATAACGACCTCAATTCTAATAAGTAGAAAAAAAGAAATGTCAGTTCTAGTACAGGACGTCCCATACACTAAGCACACCTCATTTGAAACCATTTTACTGTAGCGTTTTGGAGATATGTCACGTTATTCGACTTTGGAGGCCTAAAACTACCTCAATTCTAATAAGTAGAAAAAAAATAATGGTCAGTTATAATAAAGAACAGCCCATACACTAAGCACACCTCATTTGAAACCATTTTACTGTAGCATTTTGAAGATATGTCATGTTATTCGACTTTGGAGGCCTATAACGACCTCAATTCTAATAAGTAGAAAAAAAGAATGGTCAGTTCTAGTACCGGACATCCCATACACTAAGCACACCTCATTTGAAAACATTTTACTGTAGCGTTTTGGATATATGTCACGTTTTTTCACTTTGGAGGCCTATAACTACCTCAATTCTAATATGCAGAAAAAAAAAATGGTCAGTTATAATAAAGGACATCCCATACACTAAGCACACCTCATTTGAAACCATTTTACTGTAGCATTTTGGAGATATGTCATGTTATTCGACTTTGGAGGCCTATAACTACCTCAATTCTAATAAGTAGAAAAAAAGAATTGTCAGTTCTAGTACAGGACATCCCATACACTAAGCACACCTCATTTGAAAACATTTTACTGTAGCGTTTTGGAGATATGTCACGTTTTTTCACTTTGGAGGCCTATAACGACCTAAATTCTAATAAGTAGAAAAGAAGAATGGTCAGTTCTGATACACGACGTCCCATACACTAAGCACACCTCCTTTGAAACCATTTTACTGTAGCGTTTTAGAGATATGTCACATTATTTGACTTTGGAGGCCTATAACGACCTCAATTCTAATAAGTAGAAAAAAAGAATGGTCAGTTCTGATACAGGACGTCCGATACACTAAGCACACCTCATTTGAAACCATTTTACTGTAGCGTTTTGGAGATATGTCATGTTATTCGACTTTGTAGGCCTATAACAACCTCAATTCTAATAAGTAGAAAAAAAGAATGATCAGTTCTGGTACAGGACGTCCCATACACTAAGCCCACCTCATTTGAAACCATTTTACAATAGCGTTTTGGAGATATGTCATGTTATTCGACTTTGGAGGCCTATAACGACCTCAATTCTAATAAGTAGAAAAAAAGAAATGTCAGTTCTAGTACAGGACGTCCCATACACTAAGCATACTTCATTTGAAACCATTTTACTGTAGCGTTTGGGAGATATATCACGTTATTCGACTTTGGAGGCCTAAAACTACCTCAATTCTAATAAGTAGAAAAAAATAATGGTCAGTTATAATAAAGAACAGCCCATACACTAAGCACACCTCATTTGAAACCATTTTACTGTAGCATTTTGAAGATATGTCATGTTATTCGACTTTGGAGGCCTATAACGACCTCAATTCTAATAAGTAGAAAAAAAGAATGGTCAGTTCTAGTACAGGACACCCCATACACTAAGCACACCTCATTTGAAAACATTTTACTGTAGCGTTTGGGAGATATGTCACGTTTTTTCACTTTGGAGGCCTATAATGACCTCAATTCTAATAAGTAGAAAAAAAGAATGGTCAGTTCTGATACAGGACGTCCCATACACTAAGCACAACTCATTTGAAAACATTTTACTGTAGCGTTTTGGAGATATGTCACGTTTTTTCACTTTGGAGGCCTATAACTACCTCAATTCTAACAAGTAGAAAAAAAGAATGGTCAGTTCTAGTACAGGACATCCCATACACTAAGCACACCTCATTTGAAAACATTTTACTGTAGCGTTTTGGAGATATGTCACGTTTTTTCACTTTGGAGGCCTATAACTACCTCAATTCTAATAAGTAGAAAAAAAGAATGATCAGTTCTAGTACAGGACGTCCCATACCCTAAGCCCACCTCATTTGAAACCATTTTACTATAGCGTTTTGGAGATATGTCATGTTATTCGACTTTGGAGGCCTATAACGACCTCAATTCTAATAAGTAGAAAAAAATAATGGTCAGTTATAATAACGAACAGCCCATACACTAAGCACACCTCATTTGAAACAATTTTACTGTAGCATTTTGAAGATATGTCATGTTATTCGACTTTGGAGGCCTATAACGACCTCAATTCTAATAAGTAGAAAAAAAGAATGGTCAGTTCTAGAACAGGACGTCCCATACACTAAGCCCACCTCATTTGAAACCATTTTACTATAGCGTTTTGGAGATATGTCATGTTATTCGACTTTGGAGGCCTATAACGACCTCAATTCTAATAAGTAGAAAAAAATAATGGTCAGTTATAATAAAGAACAGCCCATACACTAAGCACACCTCATTTGAAACCATTTTACTGTAGCATTTTGAAGATATGTCATGTTATTCGACTTTGGAGGCCTATAACGACCTCAATTCTAATAAGTAGAAAAAAAGAATGGTCAGTTCTAGTACAGGACATCCCATACACTAAGCACACCTCATTTGAAAACATTTTACTGTAGCGTTTGGGAGATATGTCACGTTTTTTCACTTTGGAGGCCTATAATGACCCCAATTCTAATAAGTAGAAAAAAAGAATGGTCAGTTCTAATACAGGACGTCCCATACACTAAGCACACCTCATTTGAAAACATTTTACTGTAGCGTTTTGGAGATATGTCAAATTTTTTCACTTTGGAGGCCTATAACTACCTCAATTCTAATAAGTAGAAAAAAAGAATGGTCAGTTCTAGTACAGGATGTCCCATACACTAAGCACACCTCACTTGAAACCATTTTACTGTAGCGTTTTGGAGATATGTCACGTTATTCGACTTTGGAGGCCTAAAACTACCTCAATTCTAATAAGTAGAAAAAAATAATGGTCAGTTATAATAAAGAACAGCCCATACACTAAGCACACCTAATTTGAAACCATTTTACTGTAGCATTTTGAAGATATGTCATGTTATTCGACTTTGGAGGCCTATAACGACCTCAATTCTAATAAGTAGAAAAAAAGAAATGTCAGTTCTAGTACAGGACGTCCCATACACTAAGCACACCTCATTTGAAACCATTTTACTATAGCGTTTTGGAGATATGTCATGTTATTCGACTTTGGAGGCCTATAACGACCTCAATTCTAATAAGTAGAAAAAAATAATGGTCAGTTATAATAAAGAACAGCCCATACACTAAGCACACCTCATTTGAAACCATTTTACTGTAGCATTTTGAAGATATGTCATGTTATTCGACTTTGGAGGCCTATAACGACCTCAATTCTAATAAGTAGAAAAAAAGAATGGTCAGTTCTAGTACAGGACATCCCATACACTAAGCACACCTCATTTGAAAACATTTTACTGTAGCGTTTGGGAGATATGTCACGTTTTTTCACTTTGGAGGCCTATAATGACCCCAATTCTAATAAGTAGAAAAAAAGAATGGTCAGTTCTAATACAGGACGTCCCATACACTAAGCACACCTCATTTGAAAACATTTTACTGTAGCGTTTTGGAGATATGTCAAATTTTTTCACTTTGGAGGCCTATAACTACCTCAATTCTAATAAGTAGAAAAAAAGAATGGTCAGTTCTAGTACAGGATGTCCCATACACTAAGCACACCTCACTTGAAACCATTTTACTGTAGCGTTTTGGAGATATGTCACGTTATTCGACTTTGGAGGCCTAAAACTACCTCAATTCTAATAAGTAGAAAAAAATAATGGTCAGTTATAATAAAGAACAGCCCATACACTAAGCACACCTAATTTGAAACCATTTTACTGTAGCATTTTGAAGATATGTCATGTTATTCGACTTTGGAGGCCTATAACGACCTCAATTCTAATAAGTAGAAAAAAAGAAATGTCAGTTCTAGTACAGGACGTCCCATACACTAAGCACACCTCATTTGAAACCATTTTACTGTAGCGTTTTGGAGATATGTCACGTTATTCGACTTTGGAGGCCTAAAACTACCTCAATTCTAATAAGTAGAAAAAAAATAATGGTCAGTTATAATAAAGAACAGCCCATACACTAAGCACACCTCATTTGAAACCATTTTACTGTAGCATTTTGAAGATATGTCATGTTATTCGACTTTGGAGGCCTATAACGACCTCAATTCTAATAAGTAGAAAAAAAGAATGGTCAGTTCTAGTACAGGACATCCCATACACTAAGCACACCTCATTTGAAAACATTTTACTGTAGCGTTTGGGAGATATGTCACGTTTTTTCACTTTGGAGGCCTATAATGACCCCAATTCTAATAAGTAGAAAAAAAGAATGGTCAGTTCTAATACAGGACGTCCCATACACTAAGCACACCTCATTTGAAAACATTTTACTGTAGCGTTTTGGAGATATGTCACATTTTTTCACTTTGGAGGCCTATAACTACCTCAATTCTAATAAGTAGAAAAAAAGAATGGTCAGTTCTAGTACAGGATGTCCCATACACTAAGCACACCTCACTTGAAACCATTTTACTGTAGCGTTTTGGAGATATGTCACATTATTTGACTTTGGAGGCCTATAACGACCTCAATTCTAATAAGTAGAAAAAAAGAATGGTCAGTTCTGATACAGGACGTCCCATACACTAAGCCCACCTCATTTGAAACCATTTTACTGAAGCGTTTTGGAGATATGTCATGTTATTCGACTTGGAGCCCTATAACGACCTCAATTCTAATAAGTAGAAAAAAAGAAATGTCAGTTCTAGTACAGGACGTCCCATACACTAAGCACACCTCATTTGAAACCATTTTACTGTAGCGGTTTGGAGATATGTCACGTTATTCGACTTTGGAGGCCTAAAACTACCTCAATTCTAATAAGTAGAAAAAAAATAATGGTCAGTTATAATAAAGAACAGCCCATACACTAAGCACACCTCATTTGAAACCATTTTACTGTAGCATTTTGAAGATATGTCATGTTATTCGACTTTGGAGGCCTATAACGACCTCAATTCTAATAAGTAGAAAAAAAGAATGGTCAGTTCTAGTACAGGACATCCCATACACTAAGCACACCTCATTTGAAAACATTTTACTGTAGCGTTTTGGATATATGTCACGTTTTTTCACTTTGGAGGCCTATAACTACCTCAATTCTAATATGCAGAAAAAAAGAATGGTCAGTTATAATAAAGGACATCCCATACACTAAGCACACCTCATTTGAAACCATTTTACTGTAGCATTTTGGAGATATGTCATGTTATTCGACTTTGGAGGCCTATAACTACCTCAATTCTAATAAGTAGAAA
The DNA here is from genome assembly GCF_037356315.1 of Lithobates pipiens. Classification (NCBI taxonomy): domain Eukaryota; kingdom Metazoa; phylum Chordata; class Amphibia; order Anura; family Ranidae; genus Lithobates; species Lithobates pipiens. Next base: position 212,461,324 of record NW_027507758.1, read on the forward strand.
AAAAGAATTGTCAGTTCTAGTACAGGACATCCCATACACTAAGCACACCTCATTTGAAAACATTTTACTGTAGCGTTTTGGAGATATGTCACATTTTTTCACTTTGGAGGCCTATAACGACCTAAATTCTAATAAGTAGAAAAAAAGAATGGTCAGTTCTGATGCACGACGTCCCATACACTAAGCACACCTCCTTTGAAACCATTTTACTGTAGCGTTTTAGAGATATGTCACATTATTTGACTTTGGAGGCCTATAACGACCTCAATTCTAATAAGTAGAAAAAAAGAATGGTCAGTTCTGATACAGGACGTCCCATACACTAAGCACACCTCATTTGAAACCATTTTACTGTAGCGTTTTGGAGATATGTCATGTTATTCGACTTTGTAGGCCTATAACAACCTCAATTCTAATAAGTAGAAAAAAAGAATGATCAGTTCTGGTACAGGACGTCCCATACACTAAGCCCACCTCATTTGAAACCATTTTACAATAGCGTTTTGGAGATATGTCATGTTATTCGACTTTGGAGGCCTATAACGACCTCAATTCTAATAAGTAGAAAAAAAGAAATGTCAGTTCTAGTACAGGACGTCCCATACACTAAGCAAACTTCATTTGAAACCATTTTACTGTAGCGTTTGGGAGATATATCATGTTATTCGACTTTGGAGGCCTAAAACTACCTCAATTCTAATAAGTAGAAAAAAATAATGGTCAGTTATAATAAAGAACAGCCCATACACTAAGCACACCTCATTTGAAACCATTTTACTGTAGCATTTTGAAGATATGTCATGTTATTCGACTTTGGAGGCCTATAACGACCTCAATTCTAATAAGTAGAAAAAAAGAATGGTCAGTTCTAGTACAGGACATCCCATACACTAAGCACACCTCATTTGAAAACATTTTACTGTAGCGTTTGGGAGATATGTCACGTTTTTTCACTTTGGAGGCCTATAATGACCTCAATTCTAATAAGTAGAAAAAAAGAATGGTCAGTTCTAATACAGGACGTCCCATACACTAAGCACACCTCATTTGAAAACATTTTACTGTAGCGTTTTGGAGATATGTCACATTTTTTCACTTTGGAGGCCTATAACTACCTCAATTCTAATAAGTAGAAAAAAAGAATGGTCAGTTCTAGTACAGGATGTCCCATACACTAAGCACACCTCACTTGAAACCATTTTACTGTAGCGTTTTGGAGATATGTCACGTTATTCGACTTTGGAGGCCTAAAACTACCTCAATTCTAATAAGTAGAAAAAAATAATGGTCAGTTATAATAAAGAACAGCCCATACACTAAGCACACCTCATTTGAAACCATTTTACTGTAGCATTTTGAAGATATGTCATGTTATTCGACTTTGGAGGCCTATAACGACCTCAATTCTAATAAGTAGAAAAAAAGAATGGTCAGTTCTAGTACAGGACATCCCATACACTAAGCACACCTCATTTGAAAACATTTTACTGTAGCGTTTTGGATATATGTCACGTTTTTTCACTTTGGAGGCCTATAATGACCTCAATTCTAATAAGTAGAATAAAAGAATGGTCAGTTCTAATACAGGACGTCCCATACACTAAGCACACCTCATTTGAAAACATTTTACTGTAGCGTTTTGGAGATATGTCACATTTTTTCACTTTGGAGGCCTATAACTACCTCAATTCTAATAAGTAGAAAAAAAGAATGGTCAGTTCTAGTACAGGATGTCCCATACACTAAGCAAACCTCACTTGAAACCATTTTACTGTAGCGTTTTGGAGATATGTCACATTATTTGACTTTGGAGGCCTATAACGACCTCAATTCTAATAAGTAGAAAAAAAGAATGGTCAGTTCTGATACAGGACGTCCCATACACTAAGCCCACCTCATTTGAAACCATTTTACTGAAGCGTTTTGGAGATATGTCATGTTATTCGACATTGGAGGCCTATAACGACCTCAATTCTAATAAGTAGAAAAAAAGAAATGTCAGTTCTAGTACAGGACGTCCCATACACTAAGCACACCTCATTTGAAACCATTTTACTGTAGCGTTTTGGAGATATGTCACGTTATTCGACTTTGGAGGCCTAAAACTACCTCAATTCTAATAAGTAGAAAAAAAATAATGGTCAGTTATAATAAAGAACAGCCCATACACTAAGCACACCTCATTTGAAACCATTTTACTGTAGCATTTTGAAGATATGTCATGTTATTCGACTTTGGAGGCCTATAACGACCTCAATTCTAATAAGTAGAAAAAAAGAATGGTCAGTTCTAGTACAGGACATCCCATACACTAAGCACACCTCATTTGAAAACATTTTACTGTAGCGTTTGGGAGATATGTCACGTTTTTTCACTTTGGAGGCCTATAATGACCTCAATTTTAATAAGTAGAAAAAAAGAATGGTCAGTTCTGATACAGGACGTCCCATACACTAAGCACAACTCATTTGAAAACATTTTACTGTAGCGTTTTGGAGATATGTCACGTTTTTTCACTTTGGAGGCCTATAACTACCTCAATTCTAACAAGTAGAAAAAAAGAATGGTCAGTTCTAGTACAGGACATCCCATACACTAAGCACACCTCATTTGAAAACATTTTACTGTAGCGTTTTGGAGATATGTCACGTTTTTTCACTTTGGAGGCCTATAACTACCTCAATTCTAATAAGTAGAAAAAAAGAATGGTCAGTTCTAGTACAGGACATCCCATACACTAAGCACACCTCATTTGAAAACATTTTACTGTAGCGTTTTGGAGATATGTCACATTATTTGACTTTGGAGGCCTATAACGACCTCAATTCTAATAAGTAGAAAAAAAGAATGATCAGTTCTAGTACAGGACGTCCCATACCCTAAGCCCACCTCATTTGAAACCATTTTACTATAGCGTTTTGGAGATATGTCATGTTATTCGACTTTGGAGGCCTATAACGACCTCAATTCTAATAAGTAGAAAAAAATAATGGTCAGTTATAATAACGAACAGCCCATACACTAAGCACACCTCATTTGAAACCATTTTACTGTAGCATTTTGAAGATATGTCATGTTATTCGACTTTGGAGGCCTATAACGACCTCAATTCTAATAAGTAGAAAAAAAGAATGGTCAGTTCTAGAACAGGACGTCCCATACACTAAGCCCACCTCATTTGAAACCATTTTACTATAGCGTTTTGGAGATATGTCATGTTATTCGACTTTGGAGGCCTATAACGACCTCAATTCTAATAAGTAGAAAAAAATAATGGTCAGTTATAATAAAGAACAGCCCATACACTAAGCACACCTCATTTGAAACCATTTTACTGTAGCATTTTGAAGATATGTCATGTTATTCGACTTTGGAGGCCTATAACGACCTCAATTCTAATAAGTAGAAAAAAAGAATGGTCAGTTCTAGTACAGGACATCCCATACACTAAGCACACCTCATTTGAAAACATTTTACTGTAGCGTTTGGGAGATATGTCACATTTTTTCACTTTGGAGGCCTATAACTACCTCAATTCTAATAAGTAGAAAAAAAGAATGGTCAGTTCTAGTACAGGATGTCCCATATACTAAGCACACCTCATTTGAAAACATTTTACTGTAGCGTTTTGGAGATATGTCACATTATTTGACTTTGGAGGCCTATAACGACCTCAATTCTATTAAGTAGAAAAAAAGAATGGTCAGTTCTGATACAGGACGTCCCATACACTAAGCACACCTCCTTTGAAACCATTTTACTGTAGCGTTTTGGAGATATGTCATGTTATTCGACTTTGGAGGCCTATAACGACCTCAATTCTAATAAGTAGATAAAAAGAATGGTCAGTTCTAGTACAGGATGTCCCATACACTAAGCACACCTCATTTGAAACCATTTTACTGTAGCGTTTTGGAGATATGTCACATTATTTGACTTTGGAGGCCTATAACGACCTCAATTCTAATAAGTAGAAAAAAAGAATGGTCAGTTCTGATACAGGACGTCCCATACACTAAGCACACCTCCTTTGAAACCATTTTACTGTAGCGTTTTGGAGATATGTCATGTTATTCGACTTTGGAGGCTTATAACGACCTCAATTCTAATAAGTAGAAAAAAAGAATGGTCAGTTCTAGTACAGGACATCCCATACACTAAGCACACCTCATTTGAAAACATTTTACTGTAGCGTTTTGGAGATATGTCACGTTTTTTCACTTTGGAGGCCTATAACGACCTCAATTCTAATAAGTAGAAAAAAAGAATGGTCAGTTCTAGTACAGGATGTCCCATACACTAAGCACACCTCATATGAAAACATTTTACTGTAGCGTTTTGGAGATATGTCATGTTATTCGACTTTGGAGGCCTATAACGACCTCAATTCTAATAAGTAGAAAAAAAGAATGGTCAGTTCTGATACAGGACATCCCATACACTAAGCACACCTCATTTGAAACCATTTTGCTGTATTATTTTGGAGATATGTCATGTTATTCGACTTTGGAGGCCTATAACGACCTCAATTCTAATAAGTAGAAAAAGAGAATGGTCAGTTCTAGTAAAAGGACATCCCATACACTAAGCACACCTCATTTGAAACCATTTTACTGTAGCGTTTTGGAGATATGTCAAGTTTTTTCACTTTAGAGGCCTATAACGACCTCAATTCTAATAAGTAGAAAAAAAGAATGGTCATTTCTGATACAGAACGTCCCATACACTAAGCACACCTCATTTGTTTCAAATCTTTCTTTATTATTTCTTTTATAATTATAAAACATACAAAACATCCATCAACATACCTAACATCCATCAACTACTACATATTTCTCAAAAAAAAAAAAAAAAAAAAAATATATATATATATATATATATATATATATATATAAATCAGCCCTCATCCCTCCCACCTACCCCATCGCTCCTCACTTCCTCACTTACAAATATTCCTTAAGGTTCCCTGAGGTGCAAAACTCCTCCCACTTTTTCCAATGCTTTGAAATTGGATTCTACACATATCCTTCTTCTCTTATTTGCTTCTCCATATAGTGTGTTTCACTAATTTCACATTTCCACTCTATTATTAACGGAGCATTTTCCTTCTTCCATTTTTGCGCTATTACAACTTTTGCAGCTGTAGTCATACAGTGCAAAAACTCTATCTCTTTCTGTGTTAATGATTTAGGTGTGAGAGAGAATAGTAACATCATTATATCTATCTTTATCCTAGTACCTGTCACTCGCTGATATATTTCTGTTATCTTACCCCAAAAATCTCTTAACTTGTAACAGCTATACCATATATGTTCTAAAGTACCCTTTTCTATTTTGCATCTCCAACAGGTTTCCGGGTATTATTTTGGAGATATGTCATGTTATTCGACTTTGGAGGCCTATAAAGACCTCAATTCTAATAAGTAGAAAAAAGAATGGTAAGTTCTGATACAGGACGTCCCATACACTAAGCACACCTCATTTGAAAACATTTTACTGTAGCGTTTTGGAGATATGTCACGTTTTTTCACTTTGGAGGCCTATAACGACCTCAATTCTAATAAGTAGAAAAAAGAATGGTCAGTTCTGATACAGGACGTCCCATACACTAAGCACACCTCATTTGAAACCATTTTACTGAAGTGTTTTTTAGATATGTCACTTTATTCGACTTTGGAGGCCTAAAACGACCTCAATTCTAAAAAGTAGAAAAAAGGAATGGTCAGTTTTAGTACAGGACGTCCCATACACTAAGCACACCTCATTTGAAAACATTTTACTGTAGCGTTTTGGAGATATGTCACGTTTTTTCACTTTGGAGGCCTATAACGACGTCAATTCTAATAAGTAGAAAAAAAGAATGGTCAGTTCTAGTACAGGATGTCCCATACACTAAGCACACCTCATTTGAAACCATATAACTGTAGCATTTTGGAGATATGTCACATTATTTGACTTTGGAGGCCTATAACGACCTCAATTCTAATAAGTAGAAAAAAAGAATGGTCAGTTCTAGTACAGGACATCCCATACACTAAGCAAACCTCATTTGAAAACATTTTACTGTAGCGTTTAGGAGATATGTCATGTTATTCGAGTTTGGAGGACTATAACGACCTCAATTCTAATAAGTAGAAAAAAGAATGGTCAGTTCTGATACAGGACGTCCCATACACTAAGCACACCTCATTTGAAACCATTTTACTGTAGCGTTTTGGAGATATGTCACTTTATTCGACTTTGGAGGCCTAAAACGACCTCAATTCTAAAAAGTAGAAAAAAGGAATGGTCAGTTTTAGTACAGGATGTCCCATACACTAAGCACACCTCATTTGAAAACATTTTACTGTAGCGTTTTGGAGATATGTCACATTTTTTCACTTTGGAGGCCTATAACGACGTCAATTCTAATAAGTAGAAAAAAAGAATGGTCAGTTCTAGTACAGGATGTCCCATACACTAAGCACACCTCATTTGAAACCATATAACTGTAGCATTTTGGAGATATGTCACATTATTTGACTTTGGAGGCCTATAACGACCTCAATTCTAATAAGTAGAAAAAAAGAATGGTCAGTTCTAGTACAGGACGTCCCATACACTAAGCAAACCTAATTTGAAACCATTTTACTGTAGTGTTTTGGAGATATGTCACGTTATTCGACTTTGGAGGCCTAAAACTACCTCAATTCTAATAAGTAGAAAAAAAGAATGGTCAGTTATAAAAAAGGACATCCCATACACTAAGCACACCTCATTTGAAACAATTTTACTGTAGCATTTTGAAGATATGTCACGTTATTTGACTTTGGAGGCCTAAAACGACCTCAATTCTAATAAGTAGAAAAAAAGAATGGTCAGTTATAATAAAGGACATCCCATACACTAAGCACACCTCATTTGAAACCATTTTACTGTAGCATTTTGGAGATATGTCATGTTATTCGACTTTGGAGGCCTATAACGACCTCAATTCTAATAAATAGAAAGAAATAATGGTCAGTTCTAGTACAGGACGTCCCATACACTAAGCAAACCTCATTTGAAACCATTTTACTGTAGCGTTTTGGAGATATGTCATGTTTTTTTCACTTTGGAGGCCTATAACGACCTCAATTCTAATAAGTAGAAAAAAAGAATGGTCAGTTCTGATACAGGACATCCCATACACTAAGCACACCTCATTTGAAACCATTTTGCTGTATTATTTTGGAGATATGTCATGTTATTCAACTTTGGAGGCCTATAACGACCTCAATTCTAATAAGTAGAAAAAGAGAATGGTCAGTTCTAGTAAAAGGACATCCCATACACTAAGCACACCTCATTTGAAAACATTTTACTGTAGCGTTTTGGAGATATGTGTAGCCTTATGAGTTTATGTGAAATCTCCATTAATACCTGTACAATATTGTAATTAGAAATATATTTCCATTAGATTTAAATATATATGTAAAGTATTGAGTGTTGGGTTGGTGTTACTGTAATTGGTTCAACTTCAAAGCTTGGCCTTTTGTTTTCCCTGATAACATCTCACCTGGGAAGTAAACAACAGCTTTCGTTGACTCATCCAATCAGGCTGTTCCCAATATACATTGACTAGGTACAGTGACCAATTAGGGAGAATGTATTAGCCACACTACAGAAAGTAGGGGGGGGGGATATAATGCTTTGTGAGCAAGCCAAGACACACTGGTGTGGGAGCACACGGCAGTCACCATGGGCTGACCTGAAGTTAACAGGTAACCTAACTCTGAACTTGCACCTTATATTGTATTGTAAATACGATTCTGTGAGTAATTTGTAAATATCATGTAAGCCAGGGGACCTACACTGTATATTGTGATGTACATACTGTCTGGTGTGTAATTTGTATATATTATGTAACCCTATAAATGAATGTGTATTGCTGATTGAACTATCTCTTTTGTACAAGATCTCTCAGATCTAGATATGTATATGTCCATACTACTACAATGATTGAGGGGTATGTACATAATCATAAATACTAGTCAACAAGTGGCGACCACGAAGTTGAGTACAGGACTGAAAGTATTTAATATAATACCACAATTTATGTATTAGAGATTAAGTTTATTAAGGGAATTTAAGCTGAGTCCGCTTATTCAATATATCTAGATAAAAAGGTTATTAGGGGGAATTTAAGCTGAGTCAGCTTATCCAATCTATATAGGGAAAAATACAGGTAAATGTTTCGTTTGTATCAGTGGGTATCAGATGAACTCTAACAATGAGGGAGGATACACCACATATTTTGTTTTGCTTAATATCCCGTAATTATAATTGAAAAAGTTCTTTGGATGTACCTTGACATTTCCGGTCCATGTCAGGGGGAGGAAGTAACTTAGCGGGAAAAGTTTTTGTTATTATTTTTAATTTTTATTTTATTGTATTCCTTGGTGCTCACCGAGGTTCATTGCTCTCTCTAACAATTGTTTGAGTGTGCTGCATGGGGAGCACATGGGTTTCATTGGAAAGACGCCAATTGGAGTGCGGTCTTGGTTTTGTTGAAAAGGTTCAACAGATTTTTTTTTTGTCATGGTCTGTCCACTAAAGGCATAATATTTGTGTATAAGGACAGTGAAACTAGCTACAAGCGAGTAGTTTGTTTATTTTAGCTGTGGAATTTTACAAGCAGTAATATTCTAATGCTTTTCAGTTACAGTACAGAACTGTGGAAGTCTTGTTGCTGAATGCTGAAGCTAATATCTGAGAAAGATTATTAGTATAGGGTAAAATAAGATGCATCTAGCATACTGTATTATACCTTGAAATTTTGGTTTAAGGATGAAACCTTACCACAAATTTGGTAATCCGAGTTTGTGGTAGATTCATTTTTTTTTTTTTTTTTTCTCTTATTTTAAACTGAATTGGGTTTAACTTTGGTGTAAACACGGCTGTGTGTACCTTTCTATTGTAAACTGAAAGCGTTATTCACCCTAGTTGATACCTGTGGGCTTAGTATTGTTCCTATTGTTCCCCGGGTCTATTGTTCTGCGGGCGTAGGCTCAGATAAGGAAAAAACTACAAACTATTGTGAGTAGATTTGGGGTGTCTCCAGTAATATAACAGGATTGTTGTAGTGAGAGCTGAAAATATATATATATATATTTTTTATTTATTTTTTTTATTTATCCTCTCCACTTTACTGCATTTTCTGAATTTTATTCAATGGGAGTTTCTGTTTGTTTTCCCTACTTCTTTACGGTAATCTCAAAGTGATTGTATAGTACAGGGCAACAGTTAACTTAATTTAGCGTACAAATTGTGCATTGTATAGCTTGACAATGTCTGCCATGTCTTGTCTAGGAAATTTTGTAGCAACTTATACTTTTAAACACAAGAGCAATAAATTTGCCTGTGATGCTAAGTTAAAAGCATCTCCTTGGACTTATGTCCAGGAGTTATTTGAGGAACAAGCTAAAAAAACCAAAAAGAAAAATCTCAAAGGTCTAGCCTTGGCAGGCATGTATGCAGCTGGCAGGGCTATGAATGCTAAAATACAGCAATTTGAAGCTACAATCTACAATAACAATATTACAATGTCACAGTTGCTACAAACAATTTCTATCCTTAAAGGACAGGCAGCTATGGCCAGCAGATGCGAACATGGTAATACTATGGCACCTACTTGTGCCTATGAAATTGGGGACATTAAAGAATATGAAAAGTATAAGGGAAAGGAGGATATCGATCCTAATTCTACTTTTCCTGTGGCGATGGGAGAAATCGCAGAGCCACAAGAAAATCGAGAATGCACCATGGTCACATACCCACCAGACAATGGGGACCAGATATCCACAAATGAGAAGCAAGATAAGTTCCCCAACATTGGCAAAATTAAAAATAATGAACTCATTATTTCACACGCAACCAATGTGCAACAGAGGGGGGAGCTCTCAGGTGTGAGATGGCATAGTGATCAGGTTAAGGCATCTCCCAGCCCAGAGCAGCGGGGGCAATCTACACATAACATAGATTGTAATGCAACCATTTTTAGTATTCCTACAGACAACAGAAAACTAGCTCCGCCTAGAGTAGGCGTTAATTTCAACAACTCATTGAAAGGTGAGAGTTCTTTTGTAAGTACCCCTAGATCTATTATGAAGACAGGAAAAGCAGTTCATCAGGTTTTAGCCATTGAAAATTCTCAGCCCAAAACCACACCAGTTGTTAAGAGACGCTTTAATACTTTACAAAAGATAAAGTGCTATACCTGTGGGTTATTAGGCCACATTTCTCAATTTTGTGTGTCTTCTGGTGAAATGATATTTAAACAGAAGCAATATACAACAAGGAGGCGGGACATAGAAGTGTACTCACCACGCTGGGGGGAAGGGCCCAGGAGTAATAAATATGAAAATACAAAATCATACATCCCTTCAACTATTAAGGCTGAGAATGAGACCTTACAGCAGGAGATTAGGCAAATTAAACAGGAAAGGGATGAATTTGTGAAAGAATTCCAATCTTTTAAAAGAAACATCATTGACTCCCTGAATTTGAGAAATGGAGGGAGTAACTCGTCCACCGCAAACCAAAACAGTACACTAAAAGCGGAGATGAAATACAACATATAAATTCGTTTTAGAGGTCTATGGCATTTTAGTTTCTTAAGATCAAAGTGGGAATGGCATTGTCCATTTACCAATGTACACATAAGAATGATGTATTTTTAATTTTTTGTTTTGCTTTAAATAGGTTAAATAAATAAAAAAAGGGGAAAGATTAATAACTGTCTTCTACAAAGTAATCTGTTTTCAGGTTTAAGTGAATTCAGGAAAGTATATGTCCATACAAACTGGCTGTACATATGCGTAAATACACGCCTAACAAAGGTATGGTATAACAGTCCATTGTTTTGTTTTTGTTTTCTCTCTCTTCCTCTCACTTTCCTTTGTATTCTCCCAGAGGCCAGAAACGCCTAACAATTCATTTGCAAATACCAAAGGGCTATCCAGGATGTATGGGATGCAATCGAAATGAATGTGTATGTGTGAGTGATGGAATGCATGGGTATGAACTGTCCATGTGTAAACAAAGATTTATTTTTTTTTTCTCTTAGGGGGTATACTCAACATTGCTTTATGGCCATAAATAAGTGTGATCACACTAATGCGCATGCGTTGTACTGTTTATGATTATTTTATAATTTTTTTTTTCATTGGAAATGAGCTCAATACTGGTACCAGTTTAAAGTTATAATTTTTTTTTTTATTACAAGTTCAAATGTACTTGCGAATAAATAACCTATGCACAAATATTAAATCTCAATCCTTATAACTATGAGGAACTGTAGGGATGTTGTGTATAACTTTGTTTTCTCCTTTCCTGTGGTTTAGAGTGAAGGTTCTTTCACTCTGACACTCGGAAACTACCACGATACATTACTTTGCACCTTATGGCATCTTATGGATTCAGTAGGTCTTGTGTTTTGTTTTGTTTTTCCTTCCAAATTAACTCATGTGATGCCAATATGTGTGAAGGTTATAGATCTACATGTTGTCGTTTAGAATTTAAGTATTTACAAACCCTCCCAGTTTTTCCATAATTTTTGGTCTGTCCGAGTATAGATATGGGGGTGGGTCCTGGACATTATTGACTGTACTTACGGTTAATGGACCCATTACCTTGGCTGGAAGTCTGTTCCAAGCATCCACTACTATTGTAGACCATTATGAACCTCTCAGAGAGTTACAGTGAGGTGTTATTAATGATTTTTAAGTTTTGTATTTTAGGGTAATTGCCCAAACAAGGATGGATGATCGGACGCAGACGGGCAAAGTATTGTGAAACACAGATGAGGACCTTAAAACAATTTTATGTTGGTTTTAAGGAGAAGCCTTGAATGGAATTAATTACAGTCAGACCTTACTAAATTCTAACTTCTTTAGGGCGGTCTGTGTCAATAAACAGAGGTCCTGCTCTCTCTAATACAAATTTTTGTGGCCTGCTTGACTTGCAAATTGTTTTGCACTAAGAGTCAATTAATATGTTAATCACCACCGAGAGAGGGTGTGGCGCAATGTTTGAAAGCAGATTCAATCATTTTGTTTAACACAATTACAGATTCAAGGCTCTTTAACAAATTAAAGGTTGAGGCAGCATTCAATCTGAATAGTTTTTTTTTTCTTTATTGTTTTTTTTCTCCTTCAACTTTTTCTCTTAAAGAAAACTTTTTTTTTCTCCTTTACTGCCTATATCACCTTATTTTAATTTTTTGGTGATTCTTCAGTTTGGCTTGCCTATGGTGAAATAAAAAAAAAAAAAGAGGGGAGTATGGGGAACATTATATGGAGAACATTTAAAGCAATTACAAATGTTGATATAGAATATTAAAAGCTTCCCTTTAGCATTTTGGGGATGGGTCGAGTATCCAACAGTTTTTGTTTTTCTCTTATGACATTGGATAATTGTTTTATATAATTTAGGTCATTGTAGCTATTATCATGACAATAGTAACATAAGGCTTTAGCAACAGCCATGTGACTATTTTCTGTGTATATGTGACATACAATCCTCTCTACAGTTCTAATGTTGGCCAGTCATCAGATGTGGTCATTGATATATATTTTTCTTTTTCATTTCTTTCTTTGTGCCATAATAAGTTCAAAGAGCATTGCGTCAATATCATATAGATATACTGGGACTGGTGAGACTCATAGTGATTGGAAAATAGCAGGGAGTATAGTACATTTGTACTTAAGAGTATTGTATTTAGATTTTTCCAGAAGCCACTAGTGACTGGTGACATCACACCTATCTGTATTCTGAAATCCAGTCATGTTTGTCTGCGTAGGCGACACTGCCTAATCTGCAATGAGAACTCTTAAAGTGATGACCTCTTCCGTAGCCTGCTAAAGGCAGGGCTCGTGCAGTAGCTACACATGGTAGCCAAGGACGGTGCCCAAGGTTTGGGACCAGCACTGAACATAGCTTCAGTAACAGGAGTTAGTGGTGAGTTGCGATGGCAACAAGAACCCCCTGCACACTTGAAGAGTCATACACAGACACACAGTGGTACCGCAGAAGGCAGAACAGAGTTACTTGCAGGCATATGACCATGGAGGAAGAAAGATGGGGGATGGAAATCAGACACCTGGCTGAAGGGCGTACTTAAATTGTTACACATGTCACTGAGAGAGGGGTCTCATCAGTATGTCGCAGTATATCTATGGTAATTCTAATAAAAGGTCCTAACTGCTCAGACTTACCAGGCAAGCATTAATTTGAATGCATGTGTCTCAAATGTACTTGTGGTTTTCTTTCTATACCTCTGTCCACATTTAACAAAGTATAATCTTAGCCGGGAAAACTGATCCAAAGGCCATTACTGTATGCGGTATCCAACGGGAATCACCATGGAAGGCTGTCCCAGAAGCAAGGGCAACATGACCAGATTGACATTATTGACTTTCGCACTATCATTATTGGACGGTTGAGAACAAGGATCCTCATGTTTTTTTTTTTTTTTTTATCCCTCTTGTTTTTTTTTATTGTATTTTGTATCCTATGATTTTTATTATGGACTTATTACATTCAGAACAAGTGAGGACTACCGATACTGGGATCCAGAAATGTGAACTGTAGAGATGGGGATTTTAAAAGTTTTTTTTTTCTTCTCAAAGAGTTTTATTTCATTTCAGAGGGCAAAGCCAAACGTTCAAAATATTAAAGAAGATTGCACATAAACCATTATTCTATGTGTGGCCGAGTCTCATATTCTCAACTGGCCACAAGGGGCCATCTGTAGCCTTATGAGTTTATGTGAAATCTCCATTAATACCTGTACAATATTGTAATTAGAAATATATTTCCATTAGATTTAAATATATATGTAAAGTATTGAGTGTTGGGTTGGTGTTACTGTAATTGGTTCAACTTCAAAGCTTGGCCTTTTGTTTTCCCTGATAACATCTCACCTGGGAAGTAAACAACAGCTTTCGTTGACTCATCCAATCAGGCTGTTCCCAATATACATTGACTAGGTACAGTGACCAATTAGGGAGAATGTATTAGCCACACTACAGAAAGTAGGGGGGGGGGATATAATGCTTTGTGAGCAAGCCAAGACACACTGGTGTGGGAGCACACGGCAGTCACCATGGGCTGACCTGAAGTTAACAGGTAACCTAACTCTGAACTTGCACCTTATATTGTATTGTAAATACGATTCTGTGAGTAATTTGTAAATATCATGTAAGCCAGGGGACCTACACTGTATATTGTGATGTACATACTGTCTGGTGTGTAATTTGTATATATTATGTAACCCTATAAATGAATGTGTATTGCTGATTGAACTATCTCTTTTGTACAAGATCTCTCAGATCTAGATATGTATATGTCCATACTACTACAATGATTGAGGGGTATGTACATAATCATAAATACTAGTCAACATATGTCACGTTTTTTCACTTTAGAGGCCTATAACGACCTCAATTCTAATAAGTAGAAAAAAAGAATGGTCATTTCTGATACAGGACGTCCCATACACTAAGCACACCTCATTTGTTTCAAATCTTTCTTTATTATTTCTTTTATAATTATAAAACATACAAAACATCCATCAACATACCTAACATCCATCAACTACTACATATTTCTCAAAAAAAAAAAAAAAAAAAAAAAAAAAAAAATATATATATATATATATATATATATATATATATATATATATATATATATATAAATCAGCCCTCATCCCTCCCACCTACCCCATCGCTCCTCACTTCCTCACTTACAAATATTCCTTAAGGTTCCCTGAGGTGCAAAACTCCTCCCACTTTTTCCAGTGCTTTGAAATTGGATTCTACACATATCCTTCTTCTCTTATTTGCTTCTCCATATAGTGTGTTTCACTAATTTCACATTTCCACTCTATTATTAACGGAGCATTTTCCTTCTTCCATTTTTGCGCTATTACAACTTTTGCAGCTGTAGTCATACAGTGCAAAAACTCTATCTCTTTCTGTGTTAATGATTTAGGTGTGAGAGAGAATAGTAACATCATTATATCTATCTTTATCCTAGTACCTGTCACTCGCTGATATATTTCTGTTATCTTACCCCAAAAATCTCTTAACTTGTAACAGCTATACCATATATGTTCTAAAGTACCCTTTTCTATTTTGCATCTCCAACAGGTTTCCGGGTATTATTTTGGAGATATGTCATGTTATTCGACTTTGGAGGCCTATAACGACCTCAATTCTAATAAGTAGAAAAAAGAATGGTAAGTTCTGATACAGGACGTCCCATACACTAAGCACACCTCATTTGAAAACATTTTACTGTAGCGTTTTGGAGATATGTCAAGTTTTTTCACTTTGGAGGCCTATAACGACGTCAATTCTAATAAGTAGAAAAAAAGAATGGTCAGTTCTAGTACAGGATGTCCCATACACTAAGCACACCTCATTTGAAACCATATAACTGTAGCATTTTGGAGATATGTCACATTATTTGACTTTGGAGGCCTATAACGACCTCAATTCTAACAAGTAGAAATAAAGAATGGTCAGTTCTAGTACAGGACATCCCATACACTAAGCACACCTCATTTGAAAACATTTTACTGTAGCGTTTTGGAGATATGTCATGTTATTCGAGTTTGGAGGACTATAACGACCTCAATTCTAATAAGTAGAAAAAAAGAATGGTCAGTTCTAGTACAGGACGTCCCATACACTAAGCACACCTCATTTGAAACCATTTTACTGTAGCGTTTTGGAGATATGTCACTTTATTCGACTTTGGAGGCCTAAAACGACCTCAATTTTAATAAGTACAAAAAAGGAATGGTCAGTTTTAGTACAGGATGTCCCATACACTAAGCACACCTCATTTGAAAACATTTTACTGTAGCGTTTTGGAGATATGTCACGTTTTTTCACTTTGGAGGCCTATAACGACCTCAATTCTAATAAGTAGAAAAAAAGAATGGTCAGTTCTAGTACAGGATGTCCCATACACTAAGCACACCTCATTTGAAAACATTTTACTGTAGCGTTTTGGAGATATGTCATGTTATTCGAGTTTGGAGGACTATAACGACCTCAATTCTAATAAGTAGAAAAAAAGAATGGTCAGTTCTAGTACAGGACGTCCCATACACTAAGCACACCTCATTTGAAACCATTTTACTGTAGCGTTTTGGAGATATGTCACTTTATTCGACTTTGGAGGCCTAAAACGACCTCAATTTTAATAAGTACAAAAAAGGAATGGTCAGTTTTAGTACAGGATGTCCCATACACTAAGCACACCTCATTTGAAAACATTTTACTGTAGCGTTTTGGAGATATGTCACGTTTTTTCACTTTGGAGGCCTATAACGACCTCAATTCTAATAATAAGAAAAAAAGAATGGTCAGTTCTAGTACAGGATGTCCCATACACTAAGCACACCTCATTTGAAAACATTTTACTGTAGCGTTTTGGAGATATGTCATGTTATTCGACTTTGGAGGCCTATAACGACCTCAATTCTAATAAGTAGAAAAAGAGAATGGTCAGTTCTAGTAAAAGGACATCCCATACACTAAGCACACCTCATTTGAAACCATTTTACTGTAGCGTTTTGGAGATATGTCACGTTTTTTCACTTTAGAGGCCTATAACGACCTCAATTCTAATAAGTAGAAAAAAAGAATGGTCATTTCTGATACAGAACGTCCCATACACTAAGCACACCTCATTTGTTTCAAATCTTTCTTTATTATTTCTTTTATAATTATAAAACATACAAAACATCCATGAACATACCTAACATCCATCAACTACTACATATTTCTCAAAAAAAAAAAAAAAAAATATATATATATATATATATATATATATATATATATATATATATATATATAAATCAGCCCTCATCCCTCCCACCTACCCCATCGCTCCTCACTTCCTCACTTACAAATATTCCTTAAGGTTCCCTGAGGTCCAAAACTCCTCCCACTTTTTCCAATGCTTTGAAATTGGATTCTACACATATCCTTCTTCTCTTATTTGCTTCTCCATATAGTGTGTTTCACTAATTTCACATTTCCACTCTATTATTAACGGAGCATTTTCCTTCTTCCATTTTTGCGCTATTACAACTTTTGCAGCTGTAGTCATACAGTGCAAAAACTCTATCTCTTTCTGTGTTAATGATTTAGGTGTGAGAGAGAATAGTAACATCATTATATCTATCTTTATCCTAGTACCTGTCACTCGCTGATATATTTCTGTTATCTTACCCCAAAAATCTCTTAACTTGTAACAGCTATACCATATATGTTCTAAAGTACCCTTTTCTATTTTGCATCTCCAACAGGTTTCCGGGTATTATTTTGGAGATATGTCATGTTATTCGACTTTGGAGGCCTATAAAGACCTCAATTCTAATAAGTAGAAAAAAGAATGGTAAGTTCTGATACAGGACGTCCCATACACTAAGCACACCTCATTTGAAAACATTTTACTGTAGCGTTTTGGAGATATGTCACGTTTTTTCACTTTGGAGGCCTATAACGACCTCAATTCTAATAAGTAGAAAAAAGAATGGTCAGTTCTGATACAGGACGTCCCATACACTAAGCACACCTCATTTGAAACCATTTTACTGAAGTGTTTTTTAGATATGTCACTTTATTCGACTTTGGAGGCCTAAAACGACCTCAATTCTAAAAAGTAGAAAAAAGGAATGGTCAGTTTTAGTACAGGACGTCCCATACACTAAGCACACCTCATTTGAAAACATTTTACTGTAGCGTTTTGGAGATATGTCACGTTTTTTCACTTTGGAGGCCTATAACGACGTCAATTCTAATAAGTAGAAAAAAGAATGGTAAGTTCTGATACAGGACGTCCCATACACTAAGCACACCTCATTTGAAAACATTTTACTGTAGCGTTTTGGAGATATGTCACGTTTTTTCACTTTGGAGGCCTATAACGACCTCAATTCTAATAAGTAGAAAAAAGAATGGTCAGTTCTGATACAGGACGTCCCATACACTAAGCACACCTCATTTGAAACCATTTTACTGAAGTGTTTTTTAGATATGTCACTTTATTCGACTTTGGAGGCCTAAAACGACCTCAATTCTAAAAAGTAGAAAAAAGGAATGGTCAGTTTTAGTACAGGACGTCCCATACACTAAGCACACCTCATTTGAAAACATTTTACTGTAGCGTTTTGGAGATATGTCACGTTTTTTCACTTTGGAGGCCTATAACGACGTCAATTCTAATAAGTAGAAAAAAAGAATGGTCAGTTCTAGTACAGGATGTCCCATACACTAAGCACACCTCATTTGAAACCATATAACTGTAGCATTTTGGAGATATGTCACATTATTTGACTTTGGAGGCCTATAACGACCTCAATTCTAATAAGTAGAAAAAAAGAATGGTCAGTTCTAGTACAGGACATCCCATACACTAAGCAAACCTCATTTGAAAACATTTTACTGTAGCGTTTAGGAGATATGTCATGTTATTCGAGTTTGGAGGACTATAACGACCTCAATTCTAATAAGTAGAAAAAAAGAATGGTCAGTTCTAGTACAGGACGTCCCATACACTAAGCACACCTCATTTGAAACCATTTTACTGTAGCGTTTTGGAGATATGTCACTTTATTCCACTTTGGAGGCCTAAAACGACCTCAATTTTAATAAGTACAAAAAAGGAATGGTCAGTTTTAGTACAGGATGTCCCATACACTAAGCACACCTCATTTGAAAACATTTTACTGTAGCGTTTTGGAGATATGTCACGTTTTTTCACTTTGGAGGCCTATAATGACCTCAATTCTAATAAGTAGAAAAAAAGAATGGTCAGTTCTAGTACAGGATGTCCCATACACTAAGCACACCTCATTTGAAAACATTTTACTGTAGCGTTTTGGAGATATGTCATGTTATTCGACTTTGGAGGCCTATAACGACCTCAATTCTAATAAGTAGAAAAAATAATGGTCAGTTCTGATACAGGACGTCCCATACACTAAGCACACCTCATTTGAAACCATTTTACTGTAGCGTTTTGGAGATATGTCATGTTATTCGACTTTGGAGGCCTATAACGACCTCAATTCTAATAAGTAGAAAAAAAGAATGGTCAGTTCTAGTACAGGATGTCCCATACACTAAGCACACCTCATTTGAAACCATTTTACTGTAGCGTTTTGGCGATATGTCACATTATTTGACTTTGGAGGCCTATAACGACCTCAATTCTAATAAGTAGAAAAAAAGAATGGTCAGTTCTGATACAGGACGTCCCATACACTAAGCACACCTCATTTGAAAACATTTTACTGTAGCGTTTTAGAGATATGTCAAGTTTTTTCACTTTGGAGGCCTATAACTACCTCAATTCTAATAAGTAGAAAAAAAGAATGGTCAGTTCTAGTACATGATGTCCCATACACTAAGCACACCTCATTTGAAACCATTTTACTGTAGCATTTCGGAGATATGTCACATTATTTGACTTCGGAGGCCTATAACGACCTCAATTCTAATAAGTAGAAAAAAAGAATGGTCAGTTCTGATACAGGACGTCCCATAAACTAAGCACACCTCATTTGAAAACATTTTACTGTAGCGTTTTGGAGATATGTCACTTTATTCGACTTTGGAGGCCTAAAACGACCTCAAATCTAATAAGTAGAAAAAAGGAATGGTCAGTTTTAGTACAGGATGTCCCATACACTAAGCACACCTCATTTGAAAACATGTTACTGTAGCGTTTTGGAGATATGTCACATTTTTTCACTTTGGAGGCCTATAACGACCTCAATTCTAATAAGTAGAAAAAAAGAATGATCAGTTCTAGTACAGGACGTCCCATACACTAAGCACACCTCATTTGAAACCATTTTACTGAAGCGTTTTGGAGATATGTCATGTTATTCGACATTGGAGGCCTATAACGACCTCAATTCTAATAAGTAGAAAAAAGAATGGTCAGTTCTGATACAGGACGTCCCATACACTAAGCACACCTCATTTGAAACCATTTTACTGTAGCGTTTTGGAGATATGTCATGTTATTCGACTTTGGAGGCCTATAACGACCTCAATTCTAATAAGTAGAAAAAAAGAATGGTCAGTTCTAGTACAGGATGTCCCATACACTAAGCACACCTCATTTGAAACCATTTTACTGTAGCGTTTTGGCGATATGTCACATTATTTGACTTTGGAGGCCTATAACGACCTCAATTCTAATAAGTAGAAAAAAAGAATGGTCAGTTCTGATACAGGACGTCCCATACACTAAGCACACCTCATTTGAAAACATTTTACTGTAGCGTTTTGGAGATATGTCACTTTATTTGACTTTGGAGGCCTAAAACGACCTCAAATCTAATAAGTAGAAAAAAAGAATGATCAGTTCTAGTACAGGACGTTCCATACACTAAGCCCACCTCATTTGAAACCATTTTACTGAAGCGTTTTGGAGATATGTCATGTTATTTGACTTTGGAGGCCTATAACGACCTCAATTCTAATAAGTAGAAAAAAAGAAATGTCAGTTCTAGTACAGGATGTCCCATACACTAAGCACACCTCATTTGAAACCATTTTACTGTAGCGTTTTGGAGATATGTCACGTTATTCGACTTTGGAGGCCTAAAACTACCTCAATTCTAATAAGTAGAAAAAAAGAATGGTCAGTTATAATAAAGGACATCCCATACACTAAGCACACCTTATTTGAAACAATTTTACTGTAGCATTTTGAAGATATGTCAGGTTATTTGACTTTGGAGGCCTATAACGACCTCAATTCTAATAAGTAGAAAAAAAGAATGGTCAGTTATAATAAAGGACATCCCATACACTAAGCACACCTCATTTGAAACCATTTTACTGTAGCATTTTGGAGATATGTCATGTTATTCGACTTTGGAGGCCTATAACGACCTCAATTCTAATAAGTAAAAAAAAGAATGGTCAGTTCTGATATAGGACGTCCCATACACTAAGCACACCTCATTTGAAAACATTTTACTGTAGCGTTTTGGAGATATGTCACGTTTTTTCACTTTGGAGGCCTATAACGACCTCAATTCTAATAAGTAGAAAAAAGAATGGTCAGTTCTGATACAGGACGTCCCATACACTAAGCACACCTCATTTGAAACCATTTTACTGTAGCGTTTTGGAGATAGGTCACTTTATTCGACTTTGGAGGCCTAAAACGACCTGAATTCTAATAAGTAGAAAAAAGGAATGGTCAGTTTTAGTACAGGATGCCCCATACACAAAGCACACCTCATTTGAAAACATTTTACTGTAGCGTTTTGGAGATATGTCACGTTTTTTCACTTTGGAGGCCTATAACGACCTCAATTCTAATAAGTAGAAAAAAAGAATGGTCAGTTCTAGTACAGGATGTCCCATACACTAAGCACACCTCATTTGAAACAATTTTACTGTAGCATTTTAAAGATATGTCACGTTATTTGATTTTGGAGGCCTAAAAACAACCTCAATTCTAATAAGTAGAAAAAAAGAATGGTCAGTTATAATAAAGGACATCCCATACACTAAGCACACCTCATTTGAAACCATTTTACTGTAGCATTTTGGAGATATGTCACATTATTTGACTTTGGAGGCCTAAAACTACCTCAATTCTAATAAGTAGAAAAAAAGAATGGTCAGTTATAATAAAGGACATCCCATACACTAAGCACACCTTATTTGAAACAATTTTACTGTAGCATTTTGAAGATATGTCAGGTTATTTGACTTTGGAGGCCTATAACGACCTCAATTCTAATAAGTAGAAAAAAAGAATGGTCAGTTATAATAAAGGACATCCCATACACTAAGCACACCTCATTTGAAACCATTTTACTGTAGCATTTTGGAGATATGTCATGTTATTCGACTTTGGAGGCCTATAACGACCTCAATTCTAATAGGTAGAAAAAAGAATGGTCAGTTCTGATACAGGACGTCCCATACACTAAGCACACCTCATTTGAAAACATTTTACTGTAGCGTTTTGGAGATATGTCAAGTTTTTTCACTTTGGAGGCCTATAACGACCTCAATTCTAATAAGTAGAAAAAAGAATGGTCAGTTCTGATACAGGACGTCGCATACACTAAGCACACCTCATTTGAAACCATTTTACTGTAGCGTTTTGGAGATAGGTCACTTTATTCGACTTTGGAGGCCTAAAACGACCTGAATTCTAATAAGTAGAAAAAAGGAATGGTCAGTTTTAGTACAGGATGCCCCATACACTAAGCACACCTCATTTGAAAACATTTTACTGTAGCGTTTTGGAGATATGTCACGTTTTTTCACTTTGGAGGCCTATAACGACCTCAATTCTAATAAGTAGAAAAAAAGAATGGTCAGTTCTAGTACAGGATGTCCCATACACTAAGCACACCTCATTTGAAACAATTTTACTGTAGCATTTTAAAGATATGTCACGTTATTTGATTTTGGAGGCCTAAAAACAACCTCAATTCTAATAAGTAGAAAAAAAGAATGGTCAGTTATAATAAAGGACATCCCATACACTAAGCACACCTCATTTGAAACCATTTTACTGTAGCATTTTGGAGATATGTCACATTATTTGACTTTGGAGGCCTATAACGACCTCAATTCTAATAAGTAGAAAAAAAGAATGGTCAGTTCTAGTACAGGATGTCCCATACACTAAGCACACCTCATTTGAAACCATTTTACTGTAGCATTTTGGAGATATGTCACATTATTTGACTTCGGAGGCCTATAACGACCTCAATTCTAATAAGTAGAAAAAAAGAATGGTCAGTTCTGATACAGGACGTCCCATACACTAAGCACACCTCATTTGAAAACATTTTACTGTAGCGTTTTGGAGATATGTCACTTTATTCGACTTTGGAGGCCTAAAACGACCTCAATTCTAATAAGTAGAAAAAAAGAATGGTCAGTTCTAGTACAGGATGTCCCATACACTAAGCACACCTCATTTGAAAACATTTTACTGTAGCGTTTTGGAGATATATCACGTTTTTTCACTTTGGAGGCCTATAACGACCTCAATTCTAATAAGTAGAAAAAAAGAATGATCAGTTCTAGTACAGGACGTCCCATACACTAAGCCCACCTCATTTGAAACCATTTTACTGAAGCGTTTTGGAGATATGTCATGTTATTCGACTTTGGAGGCCTATAACGACCTCAATTCTAATAAGTAGAAAAAAGAATGGTCAGTTCTGATACAGGACGTCCCATACACTAAGCACACCTCATTTGAAACCATTTTACTGTAGCGTTTTGGAGATATGTCATGTTATTCGACTTTGGAGGCCTATAACGACCTCAATTCTAATAAGTAGAAAAAAAGAATGGTCAGTTCTAGTACAGGATGTCCCATACACTAAGCACACCTCATTTGAAACCATTTTACTGTAGCGTTTTGGAGATATGTCACATTATTTGACTTTGGAGGCCTATAACGACCTCAATTCTAATAAGTAGAAAAAAAGAATGGTCAGTTTTAGTACAGGATGTCCCATACACTAAGCACACCTCATTTGAAAACATTTTACTGTAGCGTTTTGGAGATATGTCACGTTTTTTCACTTTGGAGGCCTATAACGACCTCAATTCTAATAAGTAGAAAAAAGAATGGTCAGTTCTGATACAGGACGTCCCATACACTAAGCACACCTCATTTGAAACCATTTTACTGTAGCGTTTTGGAGATATGTCATGTTATTCGACTTTGGAGGCCTATAACGACCTCAATTCTAATAAGTAGAAAAAAAGAATGGTCAGTTCTAGTACAGGATGTCCCATACACTAAGCACACCTCATTTGAAACCATTTTACTGTAGCGTTTTGGAGATAT
Organism: Lithobates pipiens; assembly: GCF_037356315.1. Classification (NCBI taxonomy): domain Eukaryota; kingdom Metazoa; phylum Chordata; class Amphibia; order Anura; family Ranidae; genus Lithobates; species Lithobates pipiens. Next base: position 212,485,216 of record NW_027507758.1, read on the forward strand.
GTCACATTATTTGACTTTGGAGGCCTATAACGACCTCAATTCTTTTTTTTTTTTTTATCACAATAAAGTTTATTAAAGAGAATGAAGTACAAACATAGGTATAAAAGCATTGCATAAGATGTATAATGAAAAAAGGAAAGGGGAAGGTAAATTATGAACAATATAGACATCAATATCTGTTGAGACAAATCTTATAGGAGAGTCTTATGAATATAATCGTAACCGTAAAGAGTTTTAAAAATGCCAATATATAAATATGGATAATGCTAGGTATAGTCCTATTAGTGTGTTGTAATAGTCTGGGTGAGAATAGTTGATGGTTTAGGTGTCATAGTGAGAAATAAACTTAGTGGATTAGGGCAAATAACAGATAGTATAATGGAACTTTCACAAGGATGTTCAGTTATGACAGTAGGAAATAAACACGTGTATGAGTCATATCATGAGATTGCGGTATAATTGCGTCTTACAGAAATTACGCCATGGTACCCACCTAAGGCGAAATTGTGTGATAGCGCCTCTTTTGATTGCAATAATTTCTTCCATGTCGTGGATAAGATGGATTTTACGGAGCCAGTCTCCGACTGAAGGTAGGGAGCTTGAGTTCCAGTGTAGTGGGATCAAGCTTTTGGCTGCGTTGAGGAAGTGTCTAATCAGGGATTTTTTATATGAGCTATATGATAAGCTGTTTATGTGCAATAAGCACCAGGCTGCATCAAGATTGGAAAGTGTACCTGTGATATGGTTGGTCCAATAACGGACTTGGTTCCAGAAGGGTCTTATGTGTTCACAGTTCCACCAAAGATGCAGGAAGGAGCCTGTTTCGGAGCTACATCTCCAGCAGAGTCTGGAGTTTTGGTGAGACCAGTTATGCTTGGTGAGAGGTGTAATATACCATTGTGTGTGTATCTTATAAGAAACCTCTTGCATTTTTGTACTGAGTGCACATTTGTGTGTAAAGACATTTGCTTTTTCCCATTGTTTTGTGGAGAATTGGGTATTAAGATCTTTTTCCCACTTGGTTTTATATTTGTCTCTTTCCGTTTTACTTTGACAGAGAAGCCATTTGTATAGTATAGAGGTTGTTTTTCTAATTGGGTTTTTCTTTAAGCATGTGAGTTCGAAGGTGGACGGGGGTCTAAAAAATTGATCTTTGCGTTTGTTGTTGGTTATAAAGTTGTGTATTTGTCTATATGACCAGTCTGATAAGGGATGTGATGGAAATGATTTGTTAAGTTCTTGTCTAGATTTTAGGTAGTTATTGTGGATACAATGCTTTATGAGTAGAGGGTCGGAGGGGAATGTAGTGTACATCTTTGGATTATTAAGGCCAGGTATGAAATCAGGGTTGTTGGCTAGTGAGGAAAGGGGTCCCGTGTCTGTTGATAACCCTAAGGGGATTGCAACTTTTTTAAAGATTTTTAAAGTGTTATTAATAGTAGGGTGTTTTTTGATTGAAAGGGGGAGGTTAGAGTAGGTAGTCCATGGTAGATGTGGAATGTCTAAGGTGAAGTGAGCTTTTTCTAGATTTACCCAGTCCTTATGATTGGCGTGGCAGTGCCAGTCTATAATTCTGGCTAATTGTGCTGCTTGATAATATTTTCTGAAGTCTGGGAGTCCTATTCCTCCTTCCTGTTTTAATCTATAAAGGTATGTGAGTTTGATTCGTGGTTTTTTATTTGCCCAGAGAAAATTTCTTTGTAAGCGGGAGAGATGCGTGAAGAAAGCCTCGGGTAGCTCTATTGGGAGGGTGTGGAATAAGTATAGTAATCTTGGTAGGATTGCCATTTTTAAAATTGCAGCCCTGCCGAACCATGAAAATTTCCCTTTTGTCCATTTTTTCAAGTCTGTTTCTATTTTTGTCAGAAGGGGAAGAAAATTGAGTGAAAACAGAGAGCTGGGGTCTTGGGAGAGATGTATCCCTAAGTAGGTCAGGGACCTTGGTTCCCATTTAAATGGGCAGTTGGACTTAGTCAATTTTTCAGTCTGAGTACTTAGGTTTAAACCCAGGGCCTCACATTTTTTTTGATTAATTTTAAAATTTGAAAGATGATTAAAATTCTGGAAAGTTTTCAGTAAATTGGGAATTGAAATATGTGGTTGCGTGATGTAGAAGAGCAAATCATCCGCATATGCAGCGGTTTTATATTTCCTGTGTTGGACCTTGATTCCGTGGATCGCTTCATGTTTGTTTATGGTTCTGATTAGGGGTTCGATCGACAGGATGAAGAGTAGGGGTGAGAGCGGACAACCTTGTCTCGTACCATTTTTGATATATACTTTATCTGATAGAGAGCCGTTCACTTTAATGTTAGCGCTAGGATTAGCATATATAGCATGCATCCATCTCAGTAGGTTTTGTCCAAATCCCACATACTCACAAACTTTGAACATGAAGTCCCATGCAACTCGGTCAAAGGCCTTCTCCGCGTCAGTTGACAGGAGAAGGCCTTCGATACCCTCCTCTCTCGCCCTGTGAATCAGGTTAATGGATTTAGTGGTGTTATCTTTGGCCTCTCGGCCGGGCATAAAACCTACTTGTTCAGGTCCAATGAGCTTATGAAGTAGAGGTCTTAATCTGTTGGCAATAATTTTAGTTAAAATTTTGAGATCCAGGTTGAGGAGTGATATGGGTCTGTAGTTTGAGCAATCTGAGGGATCTTTGTTCGGTTTGGGTATAACTGTTATGTGAGCTGCTAAGAATTCACTGGATGGTTTACTGCCCAAAGTAATTGAGTTAAATGCAGCGGCTAAGTGTTCTGACAGGGTGTGATCAAAGATTTTGTAGTATTGGGCTGTCAGACCGTCTGGGCCGGGGCTTTTCCCGTTAGTTAGGTCACGGATAGTCTTGGAGACTTCATCTGTGGAGATCGGTGATTCTAGGGAGTCAGTATCAGTTATTGGTAGGGACGGCATTGCGCATTCAGTTAGATATGAGATGATTGCTTGCTCTCTAGTGTTGAATCCAGGCTGCATTCTTGTTTGTGTAGGTAAATTATATAAAGTTGAGTAGTAGTGTTGGAAAGTGTCGGCTATCCTACTAGTGTCATGGGTAATGGAGCCTTGTCTAGTGCGTATCTTGTATATATTATTGAAGTTCATAGTATCTTTAAGTGCTCTTGCAAGTAGTCTCCCCCCCTTATCCCCATGTTCGTAATAAAGGGAATTTCGGAAGAATAGATTCCGTTTGGTTCTATTATCTAGTAGGGTTTGTAGTTCCTTCCTGGCAGATGTGAGTTCTGCTAAACTTGAGAGAGCCAGAGATATTTTGTGTGTTAATTCTAGCTTGTAAATTCTTTGTGCGAGATCAGTTATATGTTTTTCTTTCTCCTTTTTTTTCTTGGCTCCCCATCTGATCAGTTCTCCTCTTATGACGCATTTGTGTGCTTCCCAAATCATTATTGGTGAGGTTTCACCTGAAATATTCTCCGAAAAATAATCTTTCAATGCTTTGAGGATTTGAGCTTGAATCTCTGGGTCTGCCAGAAGAGAAGGATTTAGCCTCCAATTAAAGGAGGTGGGAGGGCTATCTAGTAGATTGAGATGGGATGCAATTGGAGCGTGGTCTGAGAAGCCAATAGATCCAATTTTAGCCTTTGTCAATCTGTGTATATCTCTTTGTGTAATGTAGAGGTGATCAATTCTAGTGTATCTGTTGTGAACTGCGGAATAGAACGTAAAATCCTTTTCTGTGGGGTGCATCAGTCTCCATATATCTATGAGAGCAAGAGATTGTAAGAGGCTTCTGATTTTTTTTAAAGTGGAGTATGCTATACATGATGTGCCTGAGGAGGTATCAATGTGTGGTTCTAATGGAATATTAAAGTCACCTCCCAGAATTATACAACCCTCTGCGAAACTTTTGAGTACGTCTACTACTAGCTTGCAAAACCTTACATGGGAGGAGTTCGGAAAGTAAACGTTTGCCAAGGTGATCGGCTTGTTGCCTATTGTCCCTTTCAAGAATATATATCTACCTTCAGGGTCGATTAGTTGGTGATGTACATCCAAGTTAAGATTTTTGTTTAGGAGGATTGACACTCCTTTCGTTTTAGCCTGTGGGTTTGTGGCATGGAATGCTCGAGTGAAAAGGTTATTCGTCAGTTTGGGGATTTGCGAGCTTTTGAAATGGGTTTCCTGTAAGAATATTATCTGTGGATTGCCTTTTTTGAGTTCATGTAATAATTTATGTCTTTTTGTGGGGATGTTTAAACCATTAACATTATGAGACAATATGGTGGGTGCTTTACCCAGTTCTAGATATGCCATAATCAACAGTTAAGAGATTGAGGGGGAAGAGAAAAGGGGGTATAGGGGTAGGGAAGAGGTTATTTCTGAGTATAGAGTAAAGAGGTGAGGGGGGGAAAAGAAGGAGGTGTTACAGGAAGGAAAGGAGGGAAAGGAAAGAAAAAGTGGAGTAGGGGTAACAACTTAGGTGACGTAAGCGATATAACAGTCGTCTTAACGTCTGAACAATTATGAGAAAAAACTTATAACAGGATGAAATCCGTAACTATGCGTGGTAAGAAAAGAACGTTTCTCTGTGGGAGCGTGGCGTGAACCCACTGAGAGCATATACCCAATAGTTTCATAGTTTCATAGTAAGTAAGGTTGAATAAAGACACCAGTCCATCCAGTTCAACCTGAGTGAGTGTCTACAATTATCCCTATCCCTGTACAGTACATTGCACACTCACATCGGTCCCTACCCTCAAGGAGTCACAATCCAAGGTCCCCATTCATATTCTATGGACAATTTTGGACAGAAGCCAATTAACCTACCTGCATGTCTTTGGAGTGTGGGAGGAAACCGGAGTACCCAGAGGAAACCCACGCAGACACAGGGAGAACATGCAAACTTCAGGCAGGTAGTGTCGTGGTTGGGATTCGAACCAGCGACCCTTTTTACTGCTAGGTGAGAGTGCTAACCACTACACCACTGTGCCGCCCAATGATATTTACCAATCATGAAATAACTATCAGTAAAACAAAACTGTGAGATAACATAGAAATGTCCGGGAGAGCAACGGCTCTCAAATAGCAAGAGAAAAAGTTAGGTCCGGATGGACTGGTGGCTCAGAGCCCTGAGCTATTCAGCTGGTCCTGGGGACCAAAAGGTTAGTCTGTGAGTTAAACATGTGTATGGGAGAGAATCATATGGGCAAATTGTGTTGAGAAGGATATAATTATGTCCCTACCAATTTAAAATGTAGGTATATCCTTTGTACCCTTATGGTTATAAGTTGATGGAGATCTGCAGAACCTTTAGAGTTAGGTTATAGCAAGTTCCAATATCAGGTCAAATGGATCCTTAACTGTGAACAATCTATCATGTCAGTTTTTTAGGAAGTTAGATTGTTGGTGAAGTCCAGAGGCCAATGTCTGAAGGAGTAAAGAATTATAAAGAGCTGATATTACCTTGTAAGATGTTAGGGGATCCATGTGGTTGAAGGGGTGACATGAGAAGCTTCAATGCAGTTCACTGAGTCGGCCAGAAGAAAATCCAGGGTGTCAGCTGCTTGGTCATCTAGGTTTCAGTTGTATGAAGTAAATTGTCTGGATGGAGTATAGGTCCTCATCGAGGTCCCTGAGCTCAATTAGTACAAACAGAAATGAGTAAAATCAAATATGCTGTTAAACATCATAGAAAGCATGTGTGGAGATTTGTCTATCCTTCTATGGTAATATGCTGCCATCTTGTGGTTGAAGCAGAAAAGGTAAAATGAAGTACAAAGGTATTCTATTGCTGAGGGAAATGTCTAATCACAGATAGTCCTCTTAAGTCAGTAAATTCTGGTCTGCGGGTCAGGGCATTATACAGCTGTTTTAACGGTTGTCCCTGAATTTACTGGATTTGTGCGGTGGGGTGGATAAGTTAATGTTATCGTATAGCTTCTGCTTCTTTCCACCTAAACCTTTCACAAAGGGCGATTTACAAGGTGAGACTCGCAAAGGGGAGGCTGGAGAGGTGACCGGAGGAGGGAGCTTGAATTCCTGGTACCATTCAGGTAGTTCTATTGGATCAATTTGTAGATGATTGCAAAAAGCAGGCAGATCATCTGGTGTGCGGAGCATGTGAATTTTCCCATTGTAGGATACCTGTAGAGCAAATGGGTATTTCCATCTGTACTGTATGCCTTTTTCTCTGAGGACATCAAGCAATGGTTTGAGAGCTCTCCTATTTCTTAAAGTGATAGGAGAGAGATCCTGAAACAGTTGAATTGCTGTGTCATTAAAAAGAATCTGATCGTTTAGCCTCGCTTTTTGGAGAATTTCCTCCTTCAATGTAAAGCTTGTGAGACAGCAGATTATATCACGTGGTGGAGCAGGGTCAGGGGCTCTGGAACGTAGTGCCCTGTGCGCTCTGTCGAATTCGATGGGAGATTCTTGGGGCCTTTCTAGCAGTTTGTTAAAGACTGAACAGAGTACTGATCTGATTTGGTCAGGGGTAATCGTCTCAGGTATTCCTCTGACTCTAATATTTGACCTCCTTCCTCTGTTGTCAAGGTCCTCTAAATGTCTATTAACATTTATCAGATGCAGGGAGTGTTGCTGTGAGACTTCTTCTAGTCTTTGGAGCGCTCTATCCCTCTGCTTGCCTGCCCTCTCCCCTGCTGCCATCTGCTCTGTGAGCATAAGTAAGTCTGCATTAAGATCTGTAATAGCTGTAGAAAAGGACGTTTTAATATCTGCAGCTATCTCCATCATTGCTGCATGAGTAAGTGGGTGATCTGAGGTGGAAGGGTTTCTTACCAGCTCCTCTGAGTTCGCTAGTGATTCAGTATCAAAGTCCTCATCTTCCTCCTCCCTCGTGTCGGCCTGCGCCATCTTGGCTTCCGACGGGCCTCTCCTGCCTTGGCCCTGGGTTAAGAAAATGTCGGGGATCGCCTTGTTTTTGGCGGCTCCCGGTGTCCTCGAGTGGTTGTGCTGGGGTCCCCCCTTAGAGAGCCTGCCCATGGTGCGCTGTGACGGTCCGGAGTGCTGTTAAAGCCGTCGCTCTATACCGGAGCTCCGCTTCAGGCTTCCATCTCCCTCGTGCGCCAGGCCACGCCCCGTCAATTCTAATAAGTAGAAAAAAAGAATGGTCAGTTCTGATACAGGACGTCCCATACACTAAGCACACCTCATTTGAAAACATTTTACTGTAGCGTTTTGGAGATATGTCACTTTATTTGACTTTGGAGGCCTAAAACGACCTCAAATCTAATAAGTAGAAAAAAGGAATGGTCAATTTTAGTACAGGATGTCCCATACACTAAGCACACCTCATTTGAAAACATTTTACTGTAGCGTTTTAGAGATATGTCACGTTTTTTCACTTTGGAGGCCTATAACGACCTCAATTCTAATAAGTAGAAAAAAGAATGGTCAGTTCTGATACAGGACGTCCCATACACTAAGCACACCTCATTTGAAACCATTTTACTGAAGCGTTTTGGAGATATGTCATGTTATTTGACTTTGGAGGCCTATAACGACCTCAATTCTAATAAGTAGAAAAAAAGAAATGTCAGTTCTAGTACAGGATGTCCCATACACTAAGCACACCTCATTTGAAACCATTTTACTGTAGCGTTTTGGAGATATGTCACGTTATTCGACTTTGGAGGCCTAAAACTACCTCAATTCTAATAAGTAGAAAAAAAGAATGGTCAGTTATAATAAAGGACATCCCATACACTAAGCACACCTCATTTGAAACAATTTTACTGTAGCATTTTGAAGATATGTCACGTTATTTGACTTTGGAGGCCTATAACGACCTCAATTCTAATAAGTAGAAAAAAAGAATGGTCAGTTATAATAAAGGACATCCCATACACTAAGCACACCTCATTTGAAACCATTTTACTGTAGCATTTTGGAGATATGTCATGTTATTCGACTTTGGAGGCCTATAACGACCTCAGTTCTAATAAGTAGAAAAAAGAATGGTCAGTTCTGATACAGGACGTCCCATACACTAAGCACACCTCATTTGAAAACATTTTACTGTAGCGTTTTGGAGATATGTCACGTTTTTTCACTTTGGAGGCCTATAACGACCTCAATTCTAATAAGTAGAAAAAAGAATGGTCAGTTCTGATACAGGACGTCCCATACACTAAGCACACCTCATTTGAAACCATTTTACTGTAGCGTTTTGGAGATAGGTCACTTTATTCGACTTTGGAGGCCTAAAACGACCTCAATTCTAATAAGTAGAAAAAAGGAATGGTCAGTTTTAGTACAGGATGCCCCATACACTAAGCACACCTCATTTGAAAACATTTTACTGTAGCGTTTTGGAGATATGTCACGTTTTTTCACTTTGGAGGCCTATAACGACCTCAATTCTAATAAGTAGAAAAAAAGAATGGTCAGTTCTAGTACAGGATGTCCCATACACTAAGCACACCTCATTTGAAACCATTTTACTGTAGCATTTTGGAGATATGTCACATTATTTGACTTTGGAGGCCTATAACGACCTCAATTCTAATAAGTAGAAAAAAAGAATGGTCAGTTCTAGTACAGGATGTCCCATACACTAAGCACACCTCATTTGAAACCATTTTACTGTAGCATTTTGGAGATATGTCACATTATTTGACTTCGGAGGCCTATAACGACCTCAATTCTAATAAGTAGAAAAAAAGAATGGTCAGTTCTGATACGGGACGTCCCATACACTAAGCACACCTCATTTGAAAACATTTTACTGTAGCGTTTTGGAGATATGTCACTTTATTCGACTTTGGAGGCCTAAAACGACCTCAAATCTAATAAGTAGAAAAAAGGAATGGTCAGTTTTAGTACAGGATGTCCCATACACTAAGCACACCTCATTTGAAAACATTTTACTGTAGCGTTTCGGAGATATGTCAAGTTTTTTCACTTTGGAGGCCTATAACGACCTCAATTCTAATAAGTAGAAAAAAAATTGGTCAGCTCTGATACAGGACGTCCCATACACTAAGCACACCTCATTTGAAACCATTTTACTGTAGCGTTTTGGAGATATGTGTTGACTAGTATTTATGATTATGTGCATACCCCTCAATCATTGTAGTAGTATGGACATATACATATCTAGATCTGAGAGATCTTGTACAAAAGAGATAGTTCAATCAGCAATACACATTTATTTATAGGGTTACATAATATATACAAATTACACACCAGACAGTATTTACATCACAATATACAGTGTAGGTCCCCTGGCTTACATGATATTTACAAATTACTCACAGAACCATATTTACAATACAATATAAGGTGCAAGTTTAGAGTTAGATTACCTGTTAACTTCAGGTCAGCCCATGGTGACTGCCTTGTGCTCCCACACCAGAGTGAGCTGGCTTGCTCACAAAGCATTATACCCCCCCCCCCCCACTTCCTGTAGTGTGGCTAATATAATTCTCCCTAATTGGTCACTGTACCTAGTAAATGTATATTGGGAACAGCCTGATTGGATGAGTCAAAGAAAGCTGTTGTTTACTTCCCAGGTGAGATGTTATCAGGGAAAACAAAAGGCCAAGCTTTGAAGTTGAACTAATTACAGTAACACCAACACAACACTCAATAATTTAAAAAATATATTTCCCTCTAAGGGAAATATATTTCTAATTACAATATTGTACAGGTATTAATGGAGATTTCACATAAACTCATAAGGCTACATATGTCACATTATTCGACTTTGGAGGCCTAAAACGACCTCAATTCTAATAAGTAGAAAAAAGGAATGGTCAGTTTTAGTACAGGATGTCCCATACACTAAGCACACCTCATTTGAAAACATTTTACTGTAGCGTTTTGGAGATATGTCACGTTTTTTCACTTTGGAGGCCTATAACTACCTCAATTCTAATAAGTAGAAAAAAAGAATGGTCAGTTCTAGTACAGGATGTCCCATACACTAAGCACACCTCATTTGAAACCATTTTACTGTAGCATTTTGCAGATATGTCACATTATTTGACTTCGGAGGCCTATAACGACCTCAATTCTAATAAGTAGAAAAAAAGAATGGTCAGTTCTGATACAGGACGTCCCATACACTAAGCACACCTCATTTGAAAACATTTTACTGTAGAGTTTTGGAGATATGTCACTTTATTCGACTTTGGAGGCCTAAAACGACCTCAAATCTAATAAGTAGAAAAAAGGAATGGTCAGTTTTAGTACAGGATGTCCCATACACTAAGCACACCTCATTTGAAAACATTTTACTGTAGCGTTTTGGAGATATGTCACGTCTTTTCACTTTGGAGACCTATAACGACCTCAATTCTAATAAGTAGAAAAACAGAATGATCAGTTCTAGTACAGGACGTCCCATACACTAAGCCCACCTCATTTGAAACCATTTTACTGAAGCGTTTTGGAGATATGTCATGTTATTCGACTTTGGAGGCCTATAACGACCTCAATTCTAATAAGTAGAAAAAAGAATGGTCAGTTCTGATACAGGACGTCCCATACACTAAGCACACCTCATTTGAAACCATTTTACTGTAGCGTTTTGGAGATATGTCATGTTATTTGACTTTGGAGGCCTATAACGACCTCAATTCTAATAAGTAGAAAAAAAGAATGGTCAGTTCTAGTACAGGATGTCCCATACACTAAGCACACCTCATTTGAAACCATTTTACTGTAGCATTTTGGAGATATGTCACATTATTTGACTTCGGAGGCCTATAACGACCTCAATTCTAATAAGTAGAAAAAAAGAATGGTCAGTTCTGATACAGGACGTCCCATACACTAAGCACACCTCATTTGAAAACATTTTACTGTAGCGTTTTGGAGATATGTCACTTTATTCGACTTTGGAGGCCTAAAACGACCTCAATTCTAATAAGTAGAAAAAAGGAATGGTCAGTTTTAGTACAGGATGTCCCATACACTAAGCACACCTCATTTGAAAACATTTTACTGTAGCGTTTCGGAGATATGTCACGTTTTTTCACTTTGGAGGCCTATAACGACCTCAATTCTAATAAGTAGAAAAAAAGAATGGTCAGCTCTGACACAGGACGTCCCATACACTAAGCACACCTCATTTGAAACCATTTTACTGTAGCGTTTTGGAGATATGTGTTGACTAGTATTTATGATTATGTGCATACCCCTCAATCATTGTAGTAGTATGGACATATACATATCTAGATCTGAGAGATCTTGTACAAAAGAGATAGTTCAATCAGCAATACACATTTATTTATAGGGTTACATAATATATACAAATTACACACCAGACAGGATTTACATCACAATATACAGTGTAGGTCCCCTGGCTTACATGATATTTACAAATTACTCACAGAACCATATTTACAATACAATATAAGGTGCAAGTTTAGAGTTAGATTACCTGTTAACTTCAGGTCAGCCCATGGTGACTGCCTTGTGCTCCCACACCAGAGTGAGCTGGCTTGCTCACAAAGCATTATACCCCCCCCCCCCCCCACTTCCTGTAGTGTGGCTAATATAATTCTCCCTAATTGGTCACTGTACCTAGTAAATGTATATTGGGAACAGCCTGATTGGATGAGTCAAAGAAAGCTGTTGTTTACTTCCCAGGTGAGATGTTATCAGGGAAAACAAAAGGCCAAGCTTTGAAGTTGAACTAATTACAGTAACACCAACACAACACTCAATAATTTAAAAAATATATTTCCCTCTAAGGGAAATATATTTCTAATTACAATATTGTACAGGTATTAATGGAGATTTCACATAAACTCATAAGGCTACATATGTCACATTATTCGACTTTGGAGGCCTAAAACGACCTCAATTCTAATAAGTAGAAAAAAGGAATGGTCAGTTTTAGTACAGGATGTCCCATACACTAAGCACAGCTCATTTGAAAACATTTTACTTGTAGCGTTTTGGAGATATGTCACGTTTTTTCACTTTGGAGGCCTATAACTACCTCAATTCTAATAAGTAGAAAAAAAGAATGGTCAGTTCTAGTACAGGATGTCCCATACACTAAGCACACCTCATTTGAAACCATTTTACTGTAGCATTTTGGAGATATGTCACATTATTTGACTTCGGAGGCCTATAACGACCTCAATTCTAATAAGTAGAAAAAAAGAATGGTCAGTTCTGATACAGGACGTCCCATACACTAAGCACACCTCATTTGAAAACATTTTACTGTAGCGTTTTGGAGATATGTCACTTTATTCGACATTGGAGGCCTAAAACGACCTCAAATCTAATAAGTAGAAAAAAGGAATGGTCAGTTTTAGTACAGGATGTCCCATACACTAAGCACACCTCATTTGAAAACATTTTACTGTAGCGTTTCGGAGATATGTCACGTTTTTTCACTTTGGAGGCCTATAAGGACCTCAATTCTAATAAGTAGAAAAACAGAATGATCAGTTCTAGTACAGGACGTCCCATACACTAAGCCCACCTCATTTGAAACCATTTTACTGAAGCGTTTTGGAGATATGTCATGTTATTCGACTTTGGAGGCCTATAACGACCTCAATTCTAATAAGTAGAAAAAAAAATGGTCAGTTCTGATACAGGACGTCCCATACACTAAGCACACCTCATTTGAAACCATTTTACTGTAGCGTTTTGGAGATATGTCACTTTATTTGACTTTGGAGGCCTAAAACGACCTCAAATCTAATAAGTAGAAAAAAGGAATGGTCAGTTTTAGTACAGGATGTCCCATACACTAAGCACACCTCATTTGAAAACATTTTACTGTAGCGTTTTAGAGATATGTCACGTTTTTTCACTTTGGAGGCCTATAACGACCTCAATTCTAATAAGTAGAAAAAAAGAATGATCAGTTCTAGTACAGGACGTCCCATACACTAAGCCCACCTCATTTGAAACCATTTTACTGAAGCGTTTTGGAGATATGTCATGTTATTTGACTTTGGAGGCCTATAACGACCTCAATTCAAATAAGTAGAAAAAAAGAAATGTCAGTTCTAGTACAGGATGTCCCATACACTAAGCACACCTCATTTGAAACCATTTTACTGTAGCGTTTTGGAGATATGTCACGTTATTCGACTTTGGAGGCCTAAAACTACCTCAATTCTAATAAGTAGAAAAAAACAATGGTTAGTTATAATAAAGGACATCCCATACACTAAGCACACCTCATTTGAAACAATTTTACTGTAGCATTTTGAAGATATGTCAGGTTATTTGACTTTGGAGGCCTATAACGACCTAAATTCTAATAGGTAGAAAAAAAGAATGGTCAGTTATAATAAAGGACATCCCATACACTAAGCACACCTCATTTGAAACCATTTTACTGTAGCATTTTGGAGATATGTCATGTTATTCGACTTTGGAGGCCTATAACGTCCTCAATTGTAATAAGTAGGAAAAAGAATGGTCAGTTCTCATACAGGACGTCCTATACACTAAGCACACCTCATTTGAAAACATTTTACTGTAGCGTTTTGGAGCTATGTCACGTTTTTTTCACTTTGGAGGCCTATAGCGACCTCAATTCTAATAAGTAGAAAAAAGAATGGTCAGTTCTGATACAGGACGTCCCATACACTAAGCACACCTCATTTGAAACCATTTTACTGTAGCGTTTTGGAGATAGGTCACTTTATTCGACTTTGGAGGCCTAAAACGACCTCAATTCTAATAAGTAGAAAAAAGGAATGGTCAGTTTTAGTACAGGATGTCCCATACACTAAGCACACCTCATTTGAAAACATTTTACTGTAGCGTTTTAGAGATATGTCACGTTTTTTCACTTTGGAGGCCTATAACGACCTCAATTCTAATAAGTAGAAAAAAAGAATGATCAGTTCTAGTACAGGACGTCCCATACACTAAGCCCACCTCATTTGAAACCATTTTACTGAAGCGTTTTGGAGATATGTCATGTTATTTGACTTTGGAGGCCTATAACGACCTCAATTCAAATAAGTAGAAAAAAAGAAATGTCAGTTCTAGTACAGGATGTCCCATACACTAAGCACACCTCATTTGAAACCATTTTACTGTAGCGTTTTGGAGATATGTCACGTTATTCGACTTTGGAGGCCTAAAACTACCTCAATTCTAATAAGTAGAAAAAAACAATGGTTAGTTATAATAAAGGACATCCCATACACTAAGCACACCTCATTTGAAACAATTTTACTGTAGCATTTTGAAGATATGTCAGGTTATTTGACTTTGGAGGCCTATAACGACCTAAATTCTAATAGGTAGAAAAAAAGAATGGTCAGTTATAATAAAGGACATCCCATACACTAAGCACACCTCATTTGAAACCATTTTACTGTAGCATTTTGGAGATATGTCATGTTATTCGACTTTGGAGGCCTATAACGTCCTCAATTGTAATAAGTAGGAAAAAGAATGGTCAGTTCTGATACAGGACGTCCTATACACTAAGCACACCTCATTTGAAAACATTTTACTGTAGCGTTTTGGAGCTATGTCACGTTTTTTTCACTTTGGAGGCCTATAACGACCTCAATTCTAATAAGTAGAAAAAAGAATGGTCAGTTCTGATACAGGACGTCCCATACACTAAGCACACCTCATTTGAAACCATTTTACTGTAGCGTTTTGGAGATAGGTCACTTTATTCGACTTTGGAGGCCTAAAACGACCTCAATTCTAATAAGTAGAAAAAAGGAATGGTCAGTTTTAGTACAGGATGTCCCATACACTAAGCACACCTCATTTGAAAACATTTTACTGTAGCGTTTTGGAGATATGTCACGTTTTTTCACTTTGGAGGCCTATAACGACCTCAATTCTAATAAGTAGAAAAAAAGAATGGTCAGTTCTAGTACAGGATGTCCCATACACTAAGCACACCTCATTTGAAACAATTTTACTGTAGCATTTTGAAGATATGTCACGTTATTTGATTTTGGAGGCCTAAAACAACCTCAATTCTAATAAGTAGAAAAAAAGAATGGTCAGTTATAATAAAGGACATCCCATACACTAAGCACACCTCATTTGAAACCATTTTACTGTAGCATTTTGGAGATATGTCACATTATTTGACTTTGGAGGCCTATAACGACCTCAATTCTAATAAGTAGAAAAAAAGAATGGTCAGTTCTAGTACAGGATGTCCCATACACTAAGCACACCTCATTTGAAACCATTTTACTGTAGCATTTTGGAGATATGTCACATTATTTGACTTCGGAGGCCTATAACGACCTCAATTCTAATAAGTAGAAAAAAAGAATGGTCAGTTCTGATACAGGACGTCCCATACACTAAGCACACCTCATTTGAAAACATTTTACTGTAGCGTTTTGGAGATATGTCACTTTATTCGACTTTGGAGGCCTAAAACGACCTCAAATCTAATAAGTAGAAAAAAGGAATGGTCAGTTTTAGTACAGGATGTCCCATACACTAAGCACACCTCATTTGAAAACATTTTACTGTAGCGTTTTGGAGATATGTCACGTTTTTTCACTATGGAGGCCTATAACGACCTCAATTCTAATAAGTAGAAAAAAAGAATGATCAGTTCTAGTACAAGACGTCCCATACACTAAGCCCACCTCATTTGAAACCATTTTACTGAAGCGTTTTGGAGATATGTCATGTTATTCGACTTTGGAGGCCTATAACGACCTCAATTCTAATAAGTAGAAAAAAGAATGGTCAGTTCTGATACAGGACGTCCCATACACTAAGCACACCTCATTTGAAATCATTTTACTGTAGCGTTTTGGAGATATGTCATGTTATTCGACTTTGGAGGCCTATAACGACCTCAATTCTAATAAGTAGAAAAAAAGAATGGTCAGTTCTAGTACAGGATGTCCCATACACTAAGCACACCTCATTTGAAACCATTTTACTGTAGCATTTTGGAGATATGTCACATTATTTGACTTCGGAGGCCTATAACGACCTCAATTCTAATAAGTAGAAAAAAAGAATGGTCAGTTCTGATACAGGACGTCCCATACACTAAGCACACCTCATTTGAAAACATTTTACTGTAGCGTTTTGGAGATATGTCACTTTATTCGACTTTGGAGGCCTAAAACGACCTCAAATCTAATAAGTAGAAAAAAGGAATGGTCAGTTTTAGTACAGGATGTCCCATACACTAAGCACACCTCATTTGAAAACATTTTACTGTAGCGTTTTGGAGATATGTCACGTTTTTTCACTATGGAGGCCTATAACGACCTCAATTCTAATAAGTAGAAAAAAAGAATGATCAGTTCTAGTACAAGACGTCCCATACACTAAGCCCACCTCATTTGAAACCATTTTACTGAAGCGTTTTGGAGATATGTCATGTTATTCGACTTTGGAGGCCTATAACGACCTCAATTCTAATAAGTAGAAAAAAGAATGGTCAGTTCTGATACAGGACGTCCCATACACTAAGCACACCTCATTTGAAACCATTTTACTGTAGCGTTTTGGAGATATGTCATGTTATTCGACTTTGGAGGCCTATAACGACCTCAATTCTAATAAGTAGAAAAAAAGAATGGTCAGTTCTAGTACAGGATGTCCCATACACTAAGCACACCTCATTTGAAACCATTTTACTGTAGCATTTTGGAGATATGTCACATTATTTGACTTCGGAGGCCTATAACGACCTCAATTCTAATAAGTAGAAAAAAAGAATGGTCAGTTCTGATACAGGACGTCCCATACACTAAGCACACCTCATTTGAAAACATTTTACTGTAGCGTTTTGGAGATATGTCACTTTATTCGACTTTGGAGGCCTAAAACGACCTCAAATCTAATAAGTAGAAAAAAGGAATGGTCAGTTTTAGTACAGGATGTCCCATACACTAAGCACACCTCATTTGAAAACATTTTACTGTAGCGTTTTGGAGATATGTCACGTTTTTTCACTATGGAGGCCTATAACGACCTCAATTCTAATAAGTAGAAAAAAAGAATGATCAGTTCTAGTACAAGACGTCCCATACACTAAGCCCACCTCATTTGAAACCATTTTACTGAAGCGTTTTGGATATATGTCATGTTATTCGACTTTGGAGGCCTATAACGACCTCAATTCTAATAAGTAGAAAAAAGAATGGTCAGTTCTGATACAGGACGTCCCATACACTAAGCACACCTCATTTGAAAACATTTTACTGTAGCGTTTTGGAGATATGTCACTTTATTTGACTTTGGAGGCCTAAAACGACCTTAAATCTAATAAGTAGAAAAAAGGAATGGTCAGTTTTAGTACAGGATGTCCCATACACTAAGCACACCTCATTTGAAAACATTTTACTGTAGCGTTTTAGAGATATGTCACGTTTTTTCACTTTGGAGGCCTATAACGACCTCAATTCTAATAAGTAGAAAAAAAGAATGATCAGTTCTAGTACAGGTCGTCCCATACACTAAGCCCACCTCATTTGAAACCATTTTACTGAAGCGTTTTGGAGATATGTCATGTTATTTGACTTTGGAGGCCTATAACGACCTCAATTCTAATAAGTAGAAAAAAAGAAATGTCAGTTCTAGTACTGGATGTCCCATACACTAAGCACACCTCATTTGAAACCATTTTACTGTAGCGTTTTGGAGATATGTCACGTTATTCGACTTTGGAGGCCTAAAACTACCTCAATTCTAATAAGTAGAAAAAAAGAATGGTCAGTTATAATAAAGGACATCCCATACACTAAGCACACCTCATTTGAAACCATTTTACTGTAGCATTTTGAAGATATGTCACGTTATTTGACTTTGGAGGCCTATAACGACCTCAATTCTAATAAGTAGAAAAAAAGAATGGTCAGTTATAATAAAGGACATCCCATACACTAAGCACACCTCATTTGAAACCATTTTACTGTAGCATTTTGGAGATATGTCATGTTATTCGACTTTGGAGGCCTATAACGACCTCAATTCTAATAAGTAGAAAAAAGAATGGTCAGTTCTGATACAGGACGTCCCATACACTAAGCACACCTCATTTGAAAACATTTTACTGTAGCGTTTTGGAGATATGTCACGTTTTTTCACTTTGGAGGCCTATAACGACCTCAATTCTAATAAGTAGAAAAAAGAATGGTCAGTTCTGATACAGGACGTCCCATACACTAAGCACACCTCATTTGAAACCATTTTACTGTAGCGTTTTGGAGATAGGTCACTTTATTCGACTTTGGAGGCCTAAAACGACCTCAATTCTAATAAGTAGAAAAAAGGAATGGTCAGTTTTAGTACAGGATGTCCCATACACTAAGCACACCTCATTTGAAAACATTTTACTGTAGCGTTTTGGAGATATGTCACGTTTTTTCACTTTGGAGGCCTATAACGACCTCAATTCTAATAAGTAGAAAAGAAGAATGGTCAGTTCTAGTACAGGATGTCCCATACACTAAGCACACCTCATTTGAAACAATTGTACTGTAGCATTTTGAAGATATGTCACGTTATTTGACTTTGGAGGCCTAAAACGACCTCAATTCTAATAAGTAGAAAAAAAGAATGGTCAGTTATAATAAAGGACATCCCATACACTAAGCACACCTCATTTGAAACCATTTTACTGTAGCATTTTGGAGATATGTCACATTATTTGACTTTGAAGGCCTATAACGACCTCAATTCTAATAAGTAGAAAAAAAGAATTATCAGTTCTGATACAGGACGTCCCATACACTAAGCACACCTCCTTTGAAACCATTTTACTGTAGCGTTTTGGAGATATGTCATGTTATTCGACTTTGGAGGCCTATAACAACCTCAATTCTAATAAGTAGAAAAAAAGAATGGTCAGTTCTAGTACAGGATGTCCCATACACTAAGCACACCTCATTTGAAACCATTTTACTGTAGCGTTTTGGAGATATGTCACATTATTTGACTTTGGAGGCCTATAACGACCTCAATTCTAATAAGTAGAAAAAAAGAATGGTCAGTTCTAGTACAGGATGTCCCATACACTAAGCACACCTCATTTGAAACCATTTTACTGTTGCTTTTTGGAGATATGTCACATTATTTGACTTTGGAGGCCTATAACGACCTCAATTCTAATAAGTAGAAAAAAAGAATGGTCAGTTCTGATACAGGACGTCCCATACACTAAGCACACCTCATTTGAAAACATTTTACTGTAGTGTTTTGGAGATATGTCACTTTATTTGACTTTGGAGGCCTATAACGACCTCAATTCTAATAAGTAGAAAAAAAGAATGGTCAGTTCTAGTACAGGACATCCCATACACTAAGCACACCTCATTTGAAACCATTTTACTGAAGCGTTTTGGAGATATGTCATGTTATTCGACTTTGGAGGCCTATAACGACCTCAATTCTAATAAGTAGAAAAAAGAATGGTCAGTTCTGATACAGGACGTCCCATACACTAAGCACACCTCATTTGAAACCATTTTACTGTAGCGTTTTGGAGATATGTCATGTTATTCGACTTTGGAGGCCTATAACGACCTCAATTCTAATAAGTAGAAAAAAAGAATGGTCAGTTCTAGTACAGGATGTCCCATACACTAAGCACACCTCATTTGAAACCATTTTACTGTAGCGTTTTGGCGATATGTCACATTATTTGACTTTGGAGGCCTATAACGACCTCAATTCTAATAAGTAGAAAAAAAGAATGGTCAGTTCTGATACAGGACGTCCCATACACTAAGCACACCTCATTTGAAAACATTTTACTGAAGCGTTATGGAGATATGTCACTTTATTTGACTTTGGAGGCCTAAAACGACCTCAAATCTAATAAGTAGAAAAAAGGAATGGTCAGTTTTAGTACAGGATGTCCCATACACTAAGCACACCTCATTTGAAAACATTTTACTGTAGCGTTTTAGAGATATGTCAAGTTTTTTCACTTTGGAGGCCTATAACGACCTCAATTCTAATAAGTAGAAAAAAAGAATGATCAGTTCTAGTACAGGACGTCCCATACACTAAGCCCACCTCATTTGAAACCATTTTACTGAAGCGTTTTGGAGATATGTCATGTTATTTGACTTTGGAGGCCTATAACGACCTCAATTCTAATAAGTAGAAAAAAAGAATGGTCAGTTCTGATACAGGACGTCCCATACACTAAGCACACCTCTTTTGAAAACATTTTACTGTAGCGTTTAGGAGATATGTCACTTTATTTGACTTTGGAGGCCTATAACGACCTCAATTCTAATAAGTAGAAAAAAAAGAATGGTCAGTTCTGATACAGGACATCCCATACACTAAGCACACCTCCTTTGAAACCATTTTACTGTAGCGTTTTGGAGATATGCCACTTTATTCGACTTTGGAGGCCTAAAACGACCTCAATTCTAATAAGTAGAAAAAAGGAATGGTCAGATTTAGTACAGGATGTCCCATACACTAAGCACACCTCATTTGAAAACATTTTACTGTAGCGTTTTGGAGATATGTCACATTTTTTCACTTTGGAGGCCTATAACGACCTCAATTCTAATAAGTAGAAAAAAAGAATGGTCAGTTCTGATACAGGACGTCCCATACACTAAGCAGACCTCCATTGAAACCATTTTACTGTAGCGTTTTGGAGATATGTCATGTTATTCGACTTTGGAGGTCTATAACGACCTCAATTCTAATAAGTAGAAAAAAAGAATGGTCAGTTCTAGTACAGGACATCCCATACACTAAGCACACCTCATTTGAAAACATTTTACTGTAGAGTTTTGGAGATTTGTCATGTTATTCGACTTTGGAGGCCTATAACGACCTCAATTCTAATAAGTAGAAAAAAAGAATGGTCAGTTCTAGTACAGGATGTCCCATACACTAAGCACACCTCATTTGAAACCATTTTACTGTAGCGTTTTGGAGATATGTCACATTATTTGACTTTGGAGGCCTATAACGACCTCAATTCTAATAAGTAGAAAAAAAGAATGGTCAGTTCTAGTACAGGATGTCCCATACACTAAGCACACCTCATTTGAAACCATTTTAGTGTAGCGTTTTGGAGATATGTCACATTATTTGACTTTGGAGGCCTATAACGACCTCAATTCTAATAAGTAGAAAAAAAGAATGGTCAGTTCTGATACAGGATGTTCCATACACTAAGCACACCTCATTTGAAACCATTTTACTGTAGCGTTTTGGAGATATGTCACTTTATTCGACTTTGGAGGCCTAAAACGACCTCAATTTTAATAAGTAGAAAAAGGGAATGGTCAGTTTTAGTACAGGATATCCCATACACTAAGCACACCTCTTTTGAAACCATTTTACTGTAGCGTTTTGGAGATATGTCACATTATTTGATATTGGAGGCCTATAACGACCTCAATTCTAATAAGTAGAAAAAAAGAATGGTCAGTTCTAGTACAGGATGTCCCATACACTAAGCACACCTCATTTGAAACCATTTTACTGTAGCGTTTTGGAGATATGTCAAGTTTTTTCACTTTGGAGGCCTATAACGACCTCAATTCTAATAAGTAGAAAAAAAGAATGGTCAGTTCTAGTACATGATGTCCCATACACTAAGCACACCTCATTTGAAACCATTTTACTGTAGCGTTTTGGAGATATGTCACATTATTTGACTTTGGAGGCCTATAACGACCTCAATTCTAATAAGTAGAAAAAAAGAATGGTCAGTTCTGATACAGGACGTCCCATACACTAAGCACACCTCATTTGAAACCATTTTACTGTAGCGTTTTGGAGATATGTCACTTTATTCGACTTTGGAGGCCTATAACGACCTCAATTCTAATAAGTAGAAAAAAGAATGGTCAGTTCTGATACAGGACGTCCCATACACTAAGCACACCTCATTTGAAACCATTTTACTGTAGCGTTTTGGAGATATGCCACTTTATTCGACTTTGGAGGCCTAAAACGACCTCAATTCTAATAAGTGGAAAAACGGAATGGTCAGTTCTAGTGCAGGATGTCCCATACACTAAGCACACCTCATTTGAAACCATTTTACTGTAGCGTTTTGGAGATATGTCACATTATTTGATATTGGAGGCCTATAACGACCTCAATTCTAATAAGTAGAAAAAAAGAATGGTCAGTTCTAGTACAGGATGTCCCATACACTAAGCACACCTCATTTGAAACCATTTTACTGTAGCGTTTTGGAGATATGTCAAGTTTTTTCACTTTGGAGGCCTATAACGACCTCAATTCTAATAAGTAAAAAAAAAGAATGGTCAGTTCTAGTACAGGATGTCCCATACACTAAGCACACCTCTTTTGAAACCATTTTACTGTAGCGTTTTGGAGATATGTCACATTATTTGTCTTTGGAGGCCTATAACGACCTCTATTCTAATAAGTAGAAAAAAAGAATGGTCAGTTCTGATACAGGACGTCCCATACACTAAGCACACCTCATTTGAAACCATTTTACTGTAGCGTTTTGGAGATATGTCACATTATTTGATATTGGAGGCCTATAACGACCTCAATTCTAATAAGTAGAAAAAAAGAATGGTCAGTTCTAGTACAGAATGTCCCATACACTAAGCACACCTCATTTGAAACCATTTTACTGTAGCGTTTTGGAGATATGTCAAGTTTTTTCACTTTGGAGGCCTATAACGACCTCAATTCTAATAAGTAAAAAAAAAAGAATGGTCAGTTCTAGTACAGGATGTCCCATACACTAAGCACACCTCTTTTGAAACCATTTTACTGTAGCGTTTTGGAGATATGTCACATTATTTGTCTTTGGAGGCCTATAACGACCTCTATTCTAATAAGTAGAAAAAAAGAATGGTCAGTTCTGATACAGGACGTCCCATACACTAAGCACACCTCATTTGAAACCATTTTACTGTAGCGTTTTGGAGATATGTCATGTCATTCGACTTTGGAGGCTTATAACGACCTCAATTCTAATAAGTAGAAAAAAAGAATGGTCAGTTCTAGTACAGGACGTCCCATACACTAAACAAACCTCATTTAAAACCATTTTACTGTAGCGTTTTGGAGATATGTCACGTTATTCGACTTTGGAGGCCTAAAACTACCTCAATTCTAATAAGTAGAAAAAAAGAATGGTCAGTTATAATAAAGGACACCCCATGCACTAAGCACACCTCATTTGAAACAATTTTACTGTAGCGTTTTGGAGATATGTCACTTTATTCGACTTTGGAGGCCTAAAACGACCTCAATTTTAATAAGTAGAAAAAGGGAATGGTCAGTTTTAGTACAGGATATCCCATACACTAAGCACACCTCTTTTGAAACCATTTTACTGTAGCGTTTTGGAGATATGTCACATTATTTGACTTTGGAGACCTATAACGACCTCTATTCTAATAAGTAGAAAAAAAGAATGGTCGGTTCTGATACAGGACGTCCCATACACTAAGCACACCTCATTTGAAACCATTTTACTGTAGCGTTTGGGGATATGTCATGTTATTCGACTTTAGAGGCTTATAACGACCTCAATTCTAATAAGTAGAAAAAAAGAATGGTCAGTTCTAGTACAGGACGTCCCATACACTAAGCAAACCTCATTTGAAACCATTTTACTGTAGTGTTTTGGAGATATGTCACTTTATTCGACTTTGGAGGCCTAAAACTACCTCAATTCTAATAAGTAGAAAAAAAGAATGGTCATTTATAATAAAGGACACCCCATACACTAAGCACACCTCATTTGAAACAATTTTACTGTAGCATTTTGAAGATATGTCTCGTTATTTGACTTTGGAGGCCTATAACGACCTCAATTCTAATAAGTAGAGAAAAAGAATGTTCAGTTTTAATAAAGGACATGCCATACACTAAGCACACCTCATTTGAAACCATTTTACTGTAGCGTTTTGGAGATATGTCACGTTATTCGATTTTGGAGGCCTAAAACTACCTCAATTCTAATAAGTAGAAAAAAAGAATGGTCAGTTATAATAAAGGACACCCCATGCACTAAGCACACCTCATTTGAAACCATTTTACTGTAGCGTTTTGGAGATATGTCACATTATTTGACTTTGGAGGCCTATAACGACCTCAATTCTAATAAGTAGAAAAAAAGAATGGTCAGTTCTGATACAGGACGTCCCATACACTAAGCACACCTCATTTGAAACCATTTTACTGTAGCGTTTTGGAGATATGTCACTTTATTCGACTTTGGAGGCCTATAACGACCTCAATTCTAATAAGTAGAAAAAAGAATGGTCAGTTCTGATACAGGACGTCCCATACACTAAGCACACCTCATTTGAAACCATTTTACTGTAGCGTTTTGGAGATATGCCACTTTATTCGACTTTGGAGGCCTAAAACGACCTCAATTCTAATAAGTAGAAAAACGGAATGGTCAGTTCTAGTGCAGGATGTCCCATACACTAAGCACACCTCATTTGAAACCATTTTACTGTAGCGTTTTGGAGATATGTCACATTATTTGATATTGGAGGCCTATAACGACCTCAATTCTAATAAGTAGAAAAAAAGAATGGTCAGTTCTAGTACAGGATGTCCCATACACTAAGCACACCTCATTTGAAACCATTTTACTGTAGCGTTTTGGAGATATGTCAAGTTTTTTCACTTTGGAGGCCTATAACGACCTCAATTCTAACAAGTAAAAAAAAAGAATGGCCAGTTCTAGTACAGGATGTCCCATACACTAAGCACACCTCTTTTGAAACCATTTTACTGTAGCGTTTTGGAGATATGTCACATTATTTGTCTTTGGAGGCCTATAACGACCTCTATTCTAATAAGTAGAAAAAAAGAATGGTCAGTTCTGATACAGGACGTCCCATACACTAAGCACACCTCATTTGAAACCATTTTACTGTAGCGTTTTGGAGATATGTCACATTATTTGATATTGGAGGCCTATAACGATCTCAATTCTAATAAGTAGAAAAAAAGAATGGTCAGTTCTAGTACAGAATGTCCCATACACTAAGCACACCTCATTTGAAACCATTTTACTGTAGCGTTTTGGAGATATGTCAAGTTTTTTCACTTTGGAGGCCTATAACGACCTCAATTCTAATAAGTAAAAAAAAAAGAATGGTCAGTTCTAGTACAGGATGTCCCATACACTAAGCACACCTCTTTTGAAACCATTTTACTGTAGCGTTTTGGAGATATGTCACATTATTTGTCTTTGGAGGCCTATAACGACCTCTATTCTAATAAGTAGAAAAAAAGAATGGTCAGTTCTGATAAAGGACGTCCCATACACTAAGCACACCTCATTTGAAACCATTTTACTGTAGCGTTTTGGAGATATGTCATGTCATTCGACTTTGGAGGCTTATAACGACCTCAATTCTAATAAGTAGAAAAAAAGAATGGTCAGTTATAATAAAGGACACCCCATGCACTAAGCACACCTCATTTGAAACAATTTTACTGTAGCATTTTGAAGATATGTCTCGTTATTTGACTTTGGAGGCCTATAACGACCTCAATTCTAATAAGTAGAAAAAAGAATGTTCAGTTATAATAAAGGACATGCCATACACTAAGCACACCTCATTTGAAACCATTTTACTGTAGCGTTTTGTAGATATGTCACTTTATTCGACTTTGGAGGCCTATAACGACCTCAATTCTAATAAGTAGAAAAAAGAATGGTCAGTTCTGATACAGGACGTCCCATACACTAAGCACACCTCATTTGAAACCATTTTACTGTAGCGTTTTGGAGATATGTCACATTATTTGATTTTGGAGGCCAATAACGACCTCAATTCTAATAAGTAGAAAAAAAGAATGGTCAGTTCTAGTACATGATGTCCCATACACTAAGCACACCTCATTTGAAACCATTTTACTGTAGCGTTTTGGAGATATGTCACATTATTTGACTTTGGAGGCCTATAACGACCTCAATTCTAATAAGTAGAAAAAAAGAATGGTCAGTTCTGATACAGGACGTCCCATACACTAAGCACACCTCATTTGAAACCATTTTACTGTAGCGTTTTGGAGATATGTCACTTTATTCGACTTTGGAGGCCTATAACGACCTCAATTCTAATAAGTAGAAAAAAGAATGGTCAGTTCTGATACAGGACGTCCCATACACTAAGCACACCTCATTTGAAACCATTTTACTGTAGCGTTTTGGAGATATGCCACTTTATTCGACTTTGGAGGCCTAAAACGACCTCAATTCTAATAAGTAGAAAAACGGAATGGTCAGTTCTAGTGCAGGATGTCCCATACACTAAGCACACCTCATTTGAAACCATTTTACTGTAGCGTTTTGGAGATATGTCACATTATTTGATATTGGAGGCCTATAACGACCTCAATTCTAATAAGTAGAAAAAAAGAATGGTCAGTTCTAGTACAGGATGTCCCATACACTAAGCACACCTCATTTGAAACCATTTTACTGTAGCGTTTTGGAGATATGTCAAGTTTTTTCACTTTGGAGGCCTATAACGACCTCAATTCTAACAAGTAAAAAAAAAGAATGGCCAGTTCTAGTACAGGATGTCCCATACACTAAGCACACCTCTTTTGAAACCATTTTACTGTAGCGTTTTGGAGATATGTCACATTATTTGTCTTTGGAGGCCTATAACGACCTCTATTCTAATAAGTAGAAAAAAAGAATGGTCAGTTCTGATACAGGACGTCCCATACACTAAGCACACCTCATTTGAAACCATTTTACTGTAGCGTTTTGGAGATATGTCACATTATTTGATATTGGAGGCCTATAACGATCTCAATTCTAATAAGTAGAAAAAAAGAATGGTCAGTTCTAGTACAGAATGTCCCATACACTAAGCACACCTCATTTGAAACCATTTTACTGTAGCGTTTTGGAGATATGTCAAGTTTTTTCACTTTGGAGGCCTATAACGACCTCAATTCTAATAAGTAAAAAAAAAAGAATGGTCAGTTCTAGTACAGGATGTCCCATACACTAAGCACACCTCTTTTGAAACCATTTTACTGTAGCGTTTTGGAGATATGTCACATTATTTGTCTTTGGAGGCCTATAACGACCTCTATTCTAATAAGTAGAAAAAAAGAATGGTCAGTTCTGATAAAGGACGTCCCATACACTAAGCACACCTCATTTGAAACCATTTTACTGTAGCGTTTTGGAGATATGTCATGTCATTCGACTTTGGAGGCTTATAACGACCTCAATTCTAATAAGTAGAAAAAAAGAATGGTCAGTTATAATAAAGGACACCCCATGCACTAAGCACACCTCATTTGAAACAATTTTACTGTAGCATTTTGAAGATATGTCTCGTTATTTGACTTTGGAGGCCTATAACGACCTCAATTCTAATAAGTAGAAAAAAGAATGTTCAGTTATAATAAAGGACATGCCATACACTAAGCACACCTCATTTGAAACCATTTTACTGTAGCGTTTTGTAGATATGTCACTTTATTCGACTTTGGAGGCCTATAACGACCTCAATTCTAATAAGTAGAAAAAAGAATGGTCAGTTCTGATACAGGACGTCCCATACACTAAGCACACCTCATTTGAAACCATTTTACTGTAGCGTTTTGGAGATATGTCACATTATTTGATTTTGGAGGCCAATAACGACCTCAATTCTAATAAGTAGAAAAAAAGAATGGTCAGTTCTAGTACATGATGTCCCATACACTAAGCACACCTCATTTGAAACCATTTTACTGTAGCGTTTTGGAGATATGTCACATTATTTGACTTTGGAGGCCTATAACGACCTCAATTCTAATAAGTAGAAAAAAAGAATGGTCAGTTCTGATACAGGACATCCCATACACTAAGCACACCTCATTTGAAACCATTTTACTGTAGCGTTTTGGAGATATGTCACTTTATTCGACTTTGGAGGCCTATAACGACCTCAATTCTAATAAGTAGAAAAAAGAATGGTCAGTTCTGATACAGGACGTCCCATACACTAAGCACACCTCATTTGAAACCATTTTACTGTAGCGTTTTGGAGATATGCCACTTTATTCGACTTTGGAGGCCTAAAACGACCTCAATTCTAATAAGTAGAAAAACGGAATGGTCAGTTCTAGTGCAGGATGTCCCATACACTAAGCACACCTCATTTGAAACCATTTTACTGTAGCGTTTTGGAGATATGTCACTTTATTCGACTTTGGAGGCCTATAACGACCTCAATTCTAATAAGTAGAAAAAAAGAATGGTCAGTTCTAGTACAGGATGTCCCATACACTAAGCACACCTCATTTGAAACCATTTTACTGTAGCGTTTTGGAGATATGTCAAGTTTTTTCACTTTGGAGGCCTATAACGACCTCAATTCTAATAAGTAAAAAAAAAGAATGGTCAGTTCTAGTACAGGATGTCCCATACACTAAGCACACCTCTTTTGAAACCATTTTACTGTAGCGTTTTGGAGATATGTCACATTATTTGTCTTTGGAGGCCTATAACGACCTCTATTCTAATAAGTAGAAAAAAAGAATGGTCAGTTCTGATACAGGACGTCCCATACACTAAGCACACCTCATTTGAAACCATTTTACTGTAGCGTTTTGGAGATATGTCACATTATTTGATATTGGAGGCCTATAACGACCTCAATTCTAATAAGTAGAAAAAAAGAATGGTCAGTTCTAGTACAGAATGTCCCATACACTAAGCACACCTCATTTGAAACCATTTTACTGTAGCGTTTTGGAGATATGTCAAGTTTTTTCACTTTGGAGGCCTATAACGACCTCAATTCTAATAAGTAAAAAAAAAAGAATGGTCAGTTCTAGTACAGGATGTCCCATACACTAAGCACACCTCTTTTGAAACCATTTTACTGCAGCGTTTTGGAGATATGTCACATTATTTGTCTTTGGAGGCCTATAACGACCTCTATTCTAGTAAGTAGAAAAAAAGAATGGTCAGTTCTGATACAGGACGTCCCATACACTAAGCACACCTCATTTGAAACAATTTTACTGTAGCATTTTGAAGATATGTCTCGTTATTTGACTTTGGAGGCCTATAACGACCTCAATTCTAATAAGTAGAAAAAAGAATGTTCAGTTATAATAAAGGACATGCCATACACTAAGCACACCTCATTTGAAACCATTGTACTGTAGCATTTTGGAGATATGTCATGTTATTCGACTTTGGAGGCCTATAACGACCTCAATTCTAATAAGTAGAAAAAAAGAATGGTCAGTTCTAGTACAGGACGTCCCATACACTAAGCAAACCTCATTTGAAACCATTTTACTGTAGCGTTTTGGAGATATGTCACGTTATTCGACTTTGGAGGCCTAAAACTACCTCAATTCTAATAAGTAGAAAAAAAGAATGGTCAGTTATAATAAAGGACATCCCATACACTAAGCACACCTCATTTGAAACCATTTTACTGTAGCACTTTGAAGATATGTCACGTTATTTGACTTTGGAGGCCTATAACGACCTCAATTCTAATAAGGAGAAAAAAAGAATGGTCAGTTATAATAAAGGATATCCCATACACTAAGCACACCTCATTCGAAACCATTTTACTGTATTATTTTGGAGATATGTCATGTTATTCAACTTTGGAGGCCTATAACAACCTCAATTCTAATAAGTAGAAAAAAAGAATGGTCAGTTCTAGTACAGGACATCCCATACACTAAGCACACCTCATTTGAAACAATTTTACTGTAGCATTTTGAAGATATGTCTCGTTATTTAACTTTGGAGGCCTATAACGACCTCAATTCTAATAAGTAGAAAAAAATAATGTTCAGTTATAATAAAGGACATGCCATACACTAAGCACACCTCATTTGAAACCATTTTACTGTAGCATTTTGGAGATATGTCATGTTATTCGACTTTGGAGGCCTATAACGACCTCAATTCTAATAAGTAGAAAAAAAGAATGGTCAGTTATAATAAAGGATATCCCATACACTAAGCACACCTCATTTGAAACCATTTTACTGTATTATTTTGGATATATGTCATGTTATTCAACTTTGGAGGCCTATAACGACCTCAATTCTAATAAGTAGAAAAAAAGAATGGTCAGTTCTAGTACAGGACATCCCATACACTAAGCACACCTCATTTGTTTCAAATCTTTCTTTATTATTTCTTTTATAATTATAAAACATACAAAACATCCATCAACATACCTAACATCCATCAACTGCTACATATTTCTCAAAAAAAAAAAAAAAAATATATATATATATATATATATATATATATATATATATATATATATATATATATATAAATCAGCCCTCATCCCTCCCACCTACCCCATCGCTCCTCACTTACAAATATTCCTTAAGGTTCCCTGAGGTGCAAAACTCCTCCCACTTTTTCCAATGCTTTGAAATCGGATTCTCCACATATCCTTCTTCTCTTATTTGCTTCTCCATATAGTGTGTTTCACTCATTTCACATTTCCACTCTTATTAATGGAGCATTTTCCTTCTTCCATTTTCGCGCTATTACAACTTTTGCAGCTGTAGTCATACAGTGCAAAAACTCTATCTCTTTCTGTGTTAATGATTTAGGTGTGAGAGAGAATAGTACTATCATTATATCTATCTTTATCCTAGTACCTGTCACTCGCTGATATATTTCTGTTATCTTACCCCAAAAATCTCTTAACTTGTAACAGCTATACCATATGTGTTCTAAAGTACCCTTTTCTATTTTGCATCTCCAACAGATTTCAGGGTATTATTGTGGAGATATGTCAAGTTATTCGACTTTGGAGGCCTATAACGACCTCAATTCTAATAAGTAGAAAAAAGAATGGTCAGTTCTGATACAGGATGTCCCATACACTAAGCACACCTCATTTGAAAACATTTTACTGTAGCGTTTTGGATATATGTCACGTTTTTTCACTTTGGAGGCCTATAACGACCTCAATTCTAATAAGTAGAAAAAAGAATGGTCAGTTCTGATACAGGATGTCCCATACACTAAGCACACCTCATTTGAAACCATTTTACTGTAGCATTTTGGAGATATGCCACTTTATTCGACTTTGGAGGCCTAAAACGACCTCAATTCTAATAAGTAGAAAAAAGGAATGGTCAGTTTTAGTACAGGATGTCCCATACACTAAGCACACCTCATTTGAAAACATTTTACTGTAGCGTTTTGGAGATATGTCACATTTTTTCACTTTGGAGGCCTATAACGACCTCAATTCTAATAAGTAGAAAAAAAGAATGGTCAGTTCTGATACAGGACGTCGCATACACTAAGCTGACCTCCTTTGAAACCATTTTACTGTAGCGTTTTGGAGATATGTCATGTTATTCGACTTTGGAGGCCTATAACGACCTCAATTCTAATAAGTAGAAAAAAAGAATGGTCAGTTCTAGTACAGGACATCCCATACACTAAGCACACCTCATTTGAAACCATTTTACTGTAGCGTTTTGGAGATATGTCATGTCATTCGACTTTGGAGGCTTATAACGACCTCAATTCTAATAAGTAGAAAAAAAGAATGGTCAGTTCTAGTACAGGACGTCCCATACACTAAACAAACCTCATTTAAAACCATTTTACTGTAGCGTTTTGGAGATATGTCACGTTATTCGACTTTGGAGGCCTAAAACTACCTCAATTCTAATAAGTAGAAAAAAAGAATGGTCAGTTATAAT
This sequence comes from Lithobates pipiens, assembly GCF_037356315.1. Classification (NCBI taxonomy): domain Eukaryota; kingdom Metazoa; phylum Chordata; class Amphibia; order Anura; family Ranidae; genus Lithobates; species Lithobates pipiens. The sequence goes on from NW_027507758.1 coordinate 212,516,803, forward strand.
AAAGGACACCCCATGCACTAAGCACACCTCATTTGAAACAATTTTACTGTAGCGTTTTGGAGATATGTCACTTTATTCGACTTTGGAGGCCTAAAACGACCTCAATTTTAATAAGTAGAAAAAGGGAATGGTCAGTTTTAGTACAGGATATCCCATACACTAAGCACACCTCTTTTGAAACCATTTTACTGTAGCGTTTTGGAGATATGTCACATTATTTGACTTTGGAGACCTATAACGACCTCTATTCTAATAAGTAGAAAAAAAGAATGGTCGGTTCTGATACAGGACGTCCCATACACTAAGCACACCTCATTTGAAACCATTTTACTGTAGCGTTTGGGGATATGTCATGTTATTCGACTTTGGAGGCTTATAACGACCTCAATTCTAATAAGTAGAAAAAAAGAATGGTCAGTTCTAGTACAGGACGTCCCATACACTAAGCAAACCTCATTTGAAACCATTTTACTGTAGTGTTTTGGAGATATGTCACATTATTTGACTTTGGAGGCCTAAAACTACCTCAATTCTAATAAGTAGAAAAAAAGAATGGTCAGTTATAATAAAGGACACCCCATACACTAAGCACACCTCATTTGAAACAATTTTACTGTAGCATTTTGAAAATATGTCTCGTTATTTGACTTTGGAGGCCTATAACGACCTCAATTCTAATAAGTAGAGAAAAAGAATGTTCAGTTTTAATAAAGGACATGCCATACACTAAGCACACCTCATTTGAAACCATTTTACTGTAGCGTTTTGGAGATATGTCACATTATTTGATTTTGGAGGCCAATAACGACCTCAATTCTAATAAGTAGAAAAAAAGAATGGTCAGTTCTAGTACATGATGTCCCATACACTAAGCACACCTCATTTGAAACCATTTTACTGTAGCGTTTTGGAGATATGTCACATTATTTGACTTTGGAGGCCTATAACGACCTCAATTCTAATAAGTAGAAAAAAAGAATGGTCAGTTCTGATACAGGACGTCCCATACACTAAGCACACCTCATTTGAAACCATTTTACTGTAGCGTTTTGGAGATATGTCACTTTATTCGACTTTGGAGGCCTATAACGACCTCAATTCTAATAAGTAGAAAAAAGAATGGTCAGTTCTGATACAGGACGTCCCATACACTAAGCACACCTCATTTGAAACCATTTTACTGTAGCGTTTTGGAGATATGCCACTTTATTCGACTTTGGAGGCCTAAAACGACCTCAATTCTAATAAGTAGAAAAACGGAATGGTCAGTTCTAGTGCAGGATGTCCCATACACTAAGCACACCTCATTTGAAACCATTTTACTGTAGCGTTTTGGAGATATGTCACATTATTTGATATTGGAGGCCTATAACGACCTCAATTCTAATAAGTAGAAAAAAAGAATGGTCAGTTCTAGTACAGGATGTCCCATACACTAAGCACACCTCATTTGAAACCATTTTACTGTAGCGTTTTGGAGATATGTCAAGTTTTTTCACTTTGGAGGCCTATAACGACCTCAATTCTAATAAGTAAAAAAAAAGAATGGTCAGTTCTAGTACAGGATGTCCCATACACTAAGCACACCTCTTTTGAAACCATTTTACTGTAGCGTTTTGGAGATATGTCACATTATTTGTCTTTGGAGGCCTATAACGACCTCTATTCTAATAAGTAGAAAAAAAGAATGGTCAGTTCTGATACAGGACGTCCCATACACTAAGCACACCTCATTTGAAACCATTTTACTGTAGCGTTTTGGAGATATGTCACATTATTTGATATTGGAGGCCTATAACGACCTCAATTCTAATAAGTAGAAAAAAAGAATGGTCAGTTCTAGTACAGAATGTCCCATACACTAAGCACACCTCATTTGAAACCATTTTACTGTAGCGTTTTGGAGATATGTCAAGTTTTTTCACTTTGGAGGCCTATAACGACCTCAATTCTAATAAGTAAAAAAAAAAGAATGGTCAGTTCTAGTACAGGATGTCCCATACACTAAGCACACCTCTTTTGAAACCATTTTACTGTAGCGTTTTGGAGATATGTCACATTATTTGTCTTTGGAGGCCTATAACGACCTCTATTCTAATAAGTAGAAAAAAAGAATGGTCAGTTCTGATACAGGACGTCCCATACACTAAGCACACCTCATTTGAAACCATTTTACTGTAGCGTTTTGGAGATATGTCATGTCATTCGACTTTGGAGGCTTATAACGACCTCAATTCTAATAAGTAGAAAAAAAGAATGGTCAGTTCTAGTACAGGACGTCCCATACACTAAACAAACCTCATTTAAAACCATTTTACTGTAGCGTTTTGGAGATATGTCACGTTATTCGACTTTGGAGGCCTAAAACTACCTCAATTTTAATAAGTAGAAAAAGGGAATGGTCAGTTTTAGTACAGGACACCCCATGCACTAAGCACACCTCATTTGAAACAATTTTACTGTAGCGTTTTGGAGATATGTCACTTTATTCGACTTTGGAGGCCTAAAACGACCTCAATTTTAATAAGTAGAAAAAGGGAATGGTCAGTTTTAGTACAGGATATCCCATACACTAAGCACACCTCTTTTGAAACCATTTTACTGTAGCGTTTTGGAGATATGTCACATTATTTGACTTTGGAGACCTATAACGACCTCTATTCTAATAAGTAGAAAAAAAGAATGGTCGGTTCTGATACAGGACGTCCCATACACTAAGCACACCTCATTTGAAACCATTTTACTGTAGCGTTTTGGAGATATGTCACATTATTTGATATTGGAGGCCTATAACGACCTCAATTCTAATAAGTAGAAAAAAAGAATGGTCAGTTCTAGTACAGAATGTCCCATACACTAAGCACACCTCATTTGAAACCATTTTACTGTAGCGTTTTGGAGATATGTCAAGTTTTTTCACTTTGGAGGCCTATAACGACCTCAATTCTAATAAGTAAAAAAAAAAGAATGGTCAGTTCTAGTACAGGATGTCCCATACACTAAGCACACCTCTTTTGAAACCATTTTACTGTAGCGTTTTGGAGATATGTCACATTATTTGTCTTTGGAGGCCTATAACGACCTCTATTCTAATAAGTAGAAAAAAAGAATGGTCAGTTCTGATACAGGACGTCCCATACACTAAGCACACCTCATTTGAAACCATTTTACTGTAGCGTTTTGGAGATATGTCACATTATTTGATATTGGAGGCCTATAACGACCTCAATTCTAATAAGTAGAAAAAAAGAATGGTCAGTTCTAGTACAGAATGTCCCATACACTAAGCACACCTCATTTGAAACCATTTTACTGTAGCGTTTTGGAGATATGTCAAGTTTTTTCACTTTGGAGGCCTATAACGACCTCAATTCTAATAAGTAAAAAAAAAAGAATGGTCAGTTCTAGTACAGGATGTCCCATACACTAAGCACACCTCTTTTGAAACCATTTTACTGCAGCGTTTTGGAGATATGTCACATTATTTGTCTTTGGAGGCCTATAACGACCTCTATTCTAATAAGTAGAAAAAAAGAATGGTCAGTTCTGATACAGGACGTCCCATACACTAAGCACACCTCATTTGAAACAATTTTACTGTAGCATTTTGAAGATATGTCTCGTTATTTGACTTTGGAGGCCTATAACGACCTCAATTCTAATAAGTAGAAAAAAGAATGTTCAGTTATAATAAAGGACATGCCATACACTAAGCACACCTCATTTGAAACCATTTTACTGTAGCATTTTGGAGATATGTCATGTTATTCGACTTTGGAGGCCTATAACGACCTCAATTCTAATAAGTAGAAAAAAAGAATGGTCAGTTCTAGTACAGGACGTCCCATACACTAAGCAAACCTCATTTGAAACCATTTTACTGTAGCGTTTTGGAGATATGTCACGTTATTCGACTTTGGAGGCCTAAAACTACCTCAATTCTAATAAGTAGAAAAAAAGAATGGTCAGTTATAATAAAGGACATCCCATACACTAAGCACACCTCATTTGAAACCATTTTACTGTAGCACTTTGAAGATATGTCACGTTATTTGACTTTGGAGGCCTATAACGACCTCAATTCTAATAAGGAGAAAAAAAGAATGGTCAGTTATAATAAAGGATATCCCATACACTAAGCACACCTCATTCGAAACCATTTTACTGTATTATTTTGGAGATATGTCATGTTATTCGACTTTGGAGGCCTATAACAACCTCAATTCTAATAAGTAGAAAAAAAGAATGGTCAGTTCTAGTACAGGACATCCCATACACTAAGCACACCTCATTTGAAACAATTTTACTGTAGCATTTTGAAGATATGTCTCGTTATTTAACTTTGGAGGCCTATAACGACCTCAATTCTAATAAGTAGAAAAAAATAATGTTCAGTTATAATAAAGGACATGCCATACACTAAGCACACCTCATTTGAAACCATTTTACTGTAGCATTTTGGAGATATGTCATGTTATTCGACTTTGGAGGCCTATAACGACCTCAATTCTAATAAGTAGAAAAAAAGAATGGTCAGTTATAATAAAGGATATCCCATACACTAAGCACACCTCATTTGAAACCATTTTACTGTATTATTTTGGATATATGTCATGTTATTCAACTTTGGAGGCCTATAACGACCTCAATTCTAATAAGTAGAAAAAAAGAATGGTCAGTTCTAGTACAGGACATCCCATACACTAAGCACACCTCATTTGTTTCAAATCTTTCTTTATTATTTCTTTTATAATTATAAAACATACAAAACATCCATCAACATACCTAACATCCATCAACTGCTACATATTTCTCAAAAAATAAATAAATAAATAAATAATATATATATATATATATATATATATATATATATATATATATATATATATATATATATATATAAATCAGCCCTCATCCCTCCCACCTACCCCATCGCTCCTCACTTACAAATATTCCTTAAGGTTCCCTGAGGTGCAAAACTCCTCCCACTTTTTCCAATGCTTTGAAATCGGATTCTCCACATATCCTTCTTCTCTTATTTGCTTCTCCATATAGTGTGTTTCACTCATTTCACATTTCCACTCTATTATTAATGGAGCATTTTCCTTCTTCCATTTTCGCGCTATTACAACTTTTGCAGCTGTAGTCATACAGTGCAAAAACTCTATCTCTTTCTGTGTTAATGATTTAGGTGTGAGAGAGAATAGTACTATCATTATATCTATCTTTATCCTAGTACCTGTCACTCGCTGATATATTTCTGTTATCTTACCCCAAAAATCTCTTAACTTGTAACAGCTATACCATATGTGTTCTAAAGTACCCTTTTCTATTTTGCATCTCCAACAGGTTTCAGGGTATTATTGTGGAGATATGTCAAGTTATTCGACTTTGGAGGCCTATAACGACCTCAATTCTAATAAGTAGAAAAAAGAATGGTCAGTTCTGATACAGGATGTCCCATACACTAAGCACACCTCATTTGAAAACATTTTACTGTAGCGTTTTGGATATATGTCACGTTTTTTCACTTTGGAGGCCTATAACGACCTCAATTCTAATAAGTAGAAAAAAGAATGGTCAGTTCTGATACAGGATGTCCCATACACTAAGCACACCTCATTTGAAACCATTTTACTGTAGCATTTTGGAGATATGCCACTTTATTCGACTTTGGAGGCCTAAAACGACCTCAATTCTAATAAGTAGAAAAAAGGAATGGTCAGTTTTAGTACAGGATGTCCCATACACTAAGCACACCTCATTTGAAAACATTTTACTGTAGCGTTTTGGAGATATGTCACATTTTTTCACTTTGGAGGCCTATAACGACCTCAATTCTAATAAGTAGAAAAAAAGAATGGTCAGTTCTGATACAGGACGTCGCATACACTAAGCTGACCTCCTTTGAAACCATTTTACTGTAGCGTTTTGGAGATATGTCATGTTATTCGACTTTGGAGGCCTATAACGACCTCAATTCTAATAAGTAGAAAAAAAGAATGGTCAGTTCTAGTACAGGACATCCCATACACCAGGGGTGTCCAAACTTTTTTCAAAGAGGGCCAGATTTGATGAAGTGAACATGCTCGAGGGCCGACCATTTTGTCTGACATTCTTTAAACCATTAAAATTCGATCTAAGTGTGTTCATCCGAGCACTAATACACGGCCCAACAAGAATTATCTTGCCTTTGTGCTGTGTGTGGTGAACAGATGAGCTCTGGTGTGTTATTTGGATATACTGTATTTAATCGGCTTATACCACGCACCTTAACTTTAAAAAGGAAGTCTCAGGAAAAAAATAAAAATAAAAAAATCTTACATTTTAAATAAAGACATGTGAAGCAAAATAAGGGTCAGTGCCCATCTGCAGCCCCCAGCGTATTGCCATGAATGCAGCCCCCAGCGTATTGCCATGAATGCAGCCCCCAGCGTATTGCCATGAATGCAGCCCCCAGCGTATTGCCATGAATGCAGCCCCCAATGAATGCAGCCCCCACATTGCCAGGAATGCAGCCCCCACATTGCCAGGAATGCAGCCCCCACATTGCCAGGAATGCAGCCCCCACATTGCCATGAATGCAGCCCCCACATTGCCATGAATGCAGCCCCCACATTGCCATGAATGCAGCCCCCATATTGCCATGAATGCAGCCCCCACATTGCCAGGAATGCAGCCCCCATATTGCCATGAATGCAGCCCCCATATTGCCATGAATGCAGCCCCCACATTGCCATGAATGCAGTCCCCACATTGCAATGAATGCAGCCCCCATATTGCCACACATTGCCATGAATGCAGCCCACACATTTTCATGAATGCAGACTCACCATTACCATCAGTGCAGCCTGATTCATGTCCTCTGCAGCCTTGGAGGAGACAGGGAGGGGGGCGGGATGAGCGCCGACAGACATACAGGAGAAACTCCTGTTTCTATCGACGGCCTCTTTAATTGAAAGTCCCGCCTCCTGTGATGGACAAAACGGTTGTCCAATGGCAGCGCAGGACGGGACTTCCTTTTACACAGGACGCTGTCCTGTATCCAAGGCACTCGTTCCGCCCCCTCCATGGCAGCCAGCACATCTATCTTTTGTGGCCCCCGGCGATCGGGGATTCGTTGGGGGCCACAAAAGATATATATGCGTACATGACCAGACGGGCCGTCCGAAACCGGAATGCGGGCCGCGATTGGCCCACGGGCCGGACTTTGGACATGCCTGCCATACACTAAGCACACCTCATTTGAAAACATTTTACTGTAGCGTTTTGGAGATATGTCATGTTATTCGACTTTGGAGGCCTATAACGACCTCAATTCTAATAAGTAGAAAAAAAGAATGGTCAGTTCTGATACAGGACATCCCATACACTAAGCACACCTCATTTGAAACCATTTTACTGTAGCGTTTTGGAGATATGTCACTTTATTCGACTTTGGAGGCCTATAAAGACATCAATTCTAATAAGTAGAAAAAAGAATGGTCAGTTCTGATACAGGACGTCCCATACACTAAGCACACCTCATTTGAAACCATTTTACTGTAGCGTTTTGGAGATATGTCATGTTATTCGACTTTGGAGGCCTATAACGACCTCAATTCTAATAAGTAGAAAAAAGGAATGGTCAGTTTTAGTACAGGATGTCCCATACACTAAGCACACCTCATTTGAAACCATTTTACTGTAGCGTTTTGGAGATATGCCACTTTATTCGACTTTGGAGGCCTAAAACGACCTCAATTCTAATAAGTAGAAAAAAGGAATGGTCAGATTTAGTACAGGATGTCCCATACACTAAGCACACCTCATTTGAAAACATTTTACTGTAGCGTTTTGGAGATATGTCACATTTTTTCACTTTGGAGGCCTATAACGACCTCAATTCTAATAAGTAGAAAAAAAGAATGGTCAGTTCTGATACAGGACGTCCCATACACTAAGCAGACCTCCATTGAAACCATTTTACTGTAGCGTTTTGGAGATATGTCATGTTATTCGACTTTGGAGGTCTATAACGACCTCAATTCTAATAAGTAGAAAAAAAGAATGGTCAGTTCTAGTACAGGACATCCCATACACTAAGCACACCTCATTTGAAAACATTTTACTGTAGAGTTTTGGAGATTTGTCATGTTATTCGACTTTGGAGGCCTATAACGACCTCAATTCTAATAAGTAGAAAAAAAGAATGGTCAGTTCTAGTACAGGATGTCCCATACACTAAGCACACCTCATTTGAAACCATTTTACTGTAGCGTTTTGGAGATATGTCACATTATTTGACTTTGGAGACCTATAACGACCTCTATTCTAATAAGTAGAAAAAAAGAATGGTCGGTTCTGATACAGGACGTCCCATACACTAAGCACACCTCATTTGAAACCATTTTACTGTAGCGTTTTGGAGATATGTCATGTTATTCGACTTTGGAGGCTTATAACGACCTCAATTCTAATAAGTAGAAAAAAAGAATGGTCAGTTCTAGTACAGGACGTCCCATACACTAAGCACACCTCATTTGAAACCATTTTACTGTAGCATTTTGAAGATATGTCTCGTTATTTAACTTTGGAGGCCTATAACGACCTCAATTCTAATAAGTAGAAAAAAAGAATGTTCAGTTATAATAAAGGACATGCCATACACTAAGCACACCTCATTTGAAACCATTTTACTGTAGCATTTTGGAGATATGTCATGTTATTCGACTTTGGAGGCCTATAACGACCTCAATTCTAATAAGTAGAAAAAAAGAATGGTCAGTTATAATAAAGGATATCCCATACACTAAGCACACCTCATTTGAAACCATTTTACTGTATTATTTTGGAGATATGTCATGTTATTCAACTTTGGAGGCCTATAACGACCTCAATTCTAATAAGTAGAAAAAAAGAATGGTCAGTTCTAGTACAGGACATCCCATACACTAAGCACACCTCATTTGTTTCAAATCTTTCTTTATTATTTCTTTTATAATTATAAAACATACAAAACATCCATCAACATACCTAACATCCATCAACTACTACATATTTCTCAAAAAAAAAAAAAAAAAATATATATATATATATATATATATATATATATATATATATATATATAAATCAGCCCTCATCCCTCCCACCTACCCCATCGCTCCTCACTTACAAATATTCCTTAAGGTTCCCTGAGGTGCAAAACTCCTCCCACTTTTTCCAATGCTTTGAAATCGGATTCTCCACATATCCTTCTTCTCTTATTTGCTTCTCCATATAGTGTGTTTCACTCATTTCACATTTCCACTCTATTATTAATGGAGCATTTTCCTTCTTCCATTTTCGCGCTATTACAACTTTTGCAGCTGTAGTCATACAGTGCAAAAACTCTATCTCTTTCTGTGTTAATGATTTAGGTGTGAGAGAGAATAGTACTATCATTATATCTATCTTTATCCTAGTACCTGTCACTCGCTGATATATTTCTGTTATCTTACCCCAAAAATCTCTTAACTTGTAACAGCTATACCATATGTGTTCTAAAGTACCCTTTTCTATTTTGCATCTCCAACAGGTTTCAGGGTATTATTGTGGAGATATGTCAAGTTATTCGACTTTGGAGGCCTATAACGACCTCAATTCTAATAAGTAGAAAAAAGAATGGTCAGTTCTGATACAGGACGTCCCATACACTAAGCACACCTCATTTGAAAACATTTTACTGTAGCGTTTTGGATATATGTCACGTTTTTTCACTTTGGAGGCCTATAACGACCTCAATTCTAATAAGTAGAAAAAAGAATGGTCAGTTCTGATACAGGATGTCCCATACACTAAGCACACCTCATTTGAAACCATTTTACTGTAGCATTTTGGAGATATGCCACTTTATTCGACTTTGGAGGCCTAAAACGACCTCAATTCTAATAAGCAGAGAAAAGGAATGGTCAGTTTTAGTACAGGATGTCCCATACACTAAGCACACCTCATTTGAAAACATTTTACTGTAGCGTTTTGGAGATATGTCACATTTTTTCACTTTGGAGGCCTATAACGACCTCAATTCTAATAAGTAGAAAAAAAGAATGGTCAGTTCTGATACAGGACGTCGCATACACTAAGCTGACCTCCTTTGAAACCATTTTACTGTAGCGTTTTGGAGATATGTCATGTTATTCGACTTTGGAGGCCTATAACGACCTCAATTCTAATAAGTAGAAAAAAAGAATGGTCAGTTCTAGTACAGGACATCCCATACACCAGGGGTGTCCAAACTTTTTTCAAAGAGGGCCAGATTTGATGAAGTGAACATGCTCGAGGGCCGACCATTTTGTCTGACATTCTTTAAACCATTAAAATTCGATCTAAGTGTGTTCATCCGAGCACTAATACACGGCCCAACAAGAATTATCTTGCCTTTGTGCTGTGTGTGGTGAACAGATGAGCTCTGGTGTGTTATTTGGATATACTGTATTTAATCGGCTTATACCACGCACCTTAACTTTAAAAAGGAAGTCTCAGGAAAAAAATAAAAATAAAAAAATCTTACATTTTAAATAAAGACATGTGAAGCAAAATAAGGGTCAGTGCCCATCTGCAGCCCCCAGCGTATTGCCATGAATGCAGCCCCCAGCGTATTGCCATGAATGCAGCCCCCAGCGTATTGCCATGAATGCAGCCCCCAGCGTATTGCCATGAATGCAGCCCCCAATGAATGCAGCCCCCACATTGCCAGGAATGCAGCCCCCACATTGCCAGGAATGCAGCCCCCACATTGCCAGGAATGCAGCCCCCACATTGCCATGAATGCAGCCCCCACATTGCCATGAATGCAGCCCCCACATTGCCATGAATGCAGCCCCCATATTGCCATGAATGCAGCCCCCACATTGCCAGGAATGCAGCCCCCATATTGCCATGAATGCAGCCCCCATATTGCCATGAATGCAGCCCCCACATTGCCATGAATGCAGTCCCTACATTGCCATGAATGCAGCCCCCATATTGCCACACATTGCCATGAATGCAGCCCCCATATTGCCATGAATGCAGCCCACACATTTTCATGAATGCAGACTCACCATTACCATCAGTGCAGCCTGATTCATGTCCTCTGCAGCCTTGGAGGAGACAGGGAGGGGGGCGGGATGAGCGCCGACAGACATACAGGAGAAACTCCTGTTTCTATCGACGGCCTCTTTAATTGAAAGTCCCGCCTCCTGTGATGGACAAAACGGTTGTCCAATGGCAGCGCAGGACGGGACTTCCTTTTACACAGGACGCTGTCCTGTATCCAAGGCACTCGTTCCGCCCCCTCTATGGCAGCCAGCACATCTATCTTTTGTGGCCCCCGGCGATCGGGGATTCGTTGGGGGCCACAAAAGATATATATGCGTACATGACCAGACGGGCCGTCCGAAACCGGAATGCGGGCCGCGATTGGCCCACGGGCCGGACTTTGGACATGCCTGCCATACACTAAGCACACCTCATTTGAACACATTTTACTGTAGCGTTTTGGAGATATGTCATGTTATTCGACTTTGGAGGCCTATAACGACCTCAATTCTAATAAGTAGAAAAAAAGAATGGTCAGTTCTGATACAGGACATCCCATACACTAAGCACACCTCATTTGAAACCATTTTACTGTAGCGTTTTGGAGATATGTCACTTTATTCGACTTTGGAGGCCTATAAAGACCTCAATTCTAATAAGTAGAAAAAAGAATGGTCAGTTCTGATACAGGACGTCCCATACACTAATCACACCTCATTTGAAACCATTTTACTGTAGCGTTTTGGAGATATGTCATGTTATTCGACTTTGGAGGCCTATAACGACCTCATTTCTAATAAGTAGAAAAAAGGAATGGTCAGTTTTAGTACAGGATGTCCCATACACTAAGCACACCTCATTTGAAACCATTTTACTGTAGCGTTTTGGAGATATGCCACTTTATTCGACTTTGGAGGCCTAAAACGACCTCAATTCTAATAAGTAGAAAAAAGGAATGGTCAGATTTAGTACAGGATGTCCCATACACTAAGCACACCTCATTTGAAAACATTTTACTGTAGCGTTTTGGAGATATGTCACATTTTTTCACTTTGGAGGCCTATAACGACCTCAATTCTAATAAGTAGAAAAAAAGAATGGTCAGTTCTGATACAGGACGTCCCATACACTAAGCAGACCTCCATTGAAACCATTTTACTGTAGCGTTTTGGAGATATGTCATGTTATTCGACTTTGGAGGTCTATAACGACCTCAATTCTAATAAGTAGAAAAAAAGAATGGTCAGTTCTAGTACAGGACATCCCATACACTAAGCACACCTCATTTGAAAACATTTTACTGTAGAGTTTTGGAGATTTGTCATGTTATTCGACTTTGGAGGCCTATAACGACCTCAATTCTAATAAGTAGAAAAAAAGAATGGTCAGTTCTAGTACAGGATGTCCCATACACTAAGCACACCTCATTTGAAAACATTTTACTGTAGCGTTTTGGAGATATGTCACATTATTTGACTTTGGAGGCCTATAACGACCTCAATTCTAATAAGTAGAAAAAAAGAATGGTCAGTTCTAGTACAGGATGTCCCATACACTAAGCACACCTCATTTGAAACCATTTTAGTGTAGCGTTTTGGAGATATGTCACATTATTTGACTTTGGAGGCCTATAACGACCTCAATTCTAATAAGTAGAAAAAAAGAATGGTCAGTTCTGATACAGGATGTCCCATACACTAAGCACACCTCATTTGAAACCATTTTACTGTAGCGTTTTGGAGATATGTCACTTTATTCGACTTTGGAGGCCTAAAACGACCTCAATTTTAATAAGTAGAAAAAGGGAATGGTCAGTTTTAGTACAGGATATCCCATACACTAAGCACACCTCTTTTGAAACCATTTTACTGTAGCGTTTTGGAGATATGTCACATTATTTGACTTTGGAGACCTATAACGACCTCTATTCTAATAAGTAGAAAAAAAGAATGGTCGGTTCTGATACAGGACGTCCCATACACTAAGCACACCTCATTTGAAACCATTTTACTGTAGCGTTTGGGGATATGTCATGTTATTCGACTTTGGAGGCTTATAACGACCTCAATTCTAATAAGTAGAAAAAAAGAATGGTCAGTTCTAGTACAGGACGTCCCATACACTAAGCAAACCTCATTTGAAACCATTTTACTGTAGTGTTTTGGAGATATGTCACTTTATTCGACTTTGGAGGCCTAAAACTACCTCAATTCTAATAAGTAGAAAAAAAGAATGGTCAGTTATAATAAAGGACACCCCATACACTAAGCACACCTCATTTGAAACAATTTTACTGTAGCATTTTGAAGATATGTCACATTATTTGATTTTGGAGGCCAATAACGACCTCAATTCTAATAAGTAGAAAAAAAGAATGGTCAGTTCTAGTACATGATGTCCCATACACTAAGCACACCTCATTTGAAACCATTTTACTGTAGCGTTTTGGAGATATGTCACATTATTTGACTTTGGAGGCCTATAACGACCTCAATTCTAATAAGTAGAAAAAAGAATGGTCAGTTCTGATACAGGACGTCCCATACACTAAGCACACCTCATTTGAAACCATTTTACTGTAGCGTTTTGGAGATATGCCACTTTATTCGACTTTGGAGGCCTAAAACGACCTCAATTCTAATAAGTAGAAAAACTGAATGGTCAGTTCTAGTGCAGGATGTCCCATACACTAAGCACACCTCATTTGAAACAATTTTACTGTAGCGTTTTGGAGATATGTCACATTATTTGATATTGGAGGCCTATAACGACCTCAATTCTAATAAGTAGAAAAAAAGAATGGTCAGTTCTAGTACAGGATGTCCCATACACTAAGCACACCTCATTTGAAACCATTTTACTGTAGCGTTTTGGAGATATGTCAAGTTTTTTCACTTTGGAGGCCTATAACGACCTCAATTCTAATAAGTAAAAAAAAAGAATGGTCAGTTCTAGTACAGGATGTCCCATACACTAAGCACACCTCTTTTGAAACCATTTTACTGTAGCGTTTTGGAGATATGTCACATTATTTGTCTTTGGAGGCCTATAACGACCTCTATTCTAATAAGTAGAAAAAAAGAATGGTCAGTTCTGATACAGGACGTCCCATACACTAAGCACACCTCATTTGAAACCATTTTACTGTAGCGTTTTGGAGATATGTCACATTATTTGATATTGGAGGCCTATAACGACCTCAATTCTAATAAGTAGAAAAAAAGAATGGTCAGTTCTAGTACAGAAAGTCCCATACACTAAGCACACCTCATTTGAAACCATTTTACTGTAGCGTTTTGGAGATATGTCAAGTTTTTTCACTTTGGAGGCCTATAACGACCTCAATTCTAATAAGTAAAAAAAAAAGAATGGTCAGTTCTAGTACAGGATGTCCCATACACTAAGCACACCTCTTTTGAAACCATTTTACTGTAGCGTTTTGGAGATATGTCACATTATTTGTCTTTGGAGGCCTATAACGACCTCTATTCTAATAAGTAGAAAAAAAGAATGGTCAGTTCTGATACAGGACGTCCCATACACTAAGCACACCTCATTTGAAACCATTTTACTGTAGCGTTTTGGAGATATGTCATGTCATTCGACTTTGGAGGCTTATAACGACCTCAATTCTAATAAGTAGAAAAAAAGAATGGTCAGTTCTAGTACAGGACGTCCCATACACTAAACAAACCTCATTTAAAACCATTTTACTGTAGCGTTTTGGAGATATGTCACGTTATTCGACTTTGGAGGCCTAAAACTACCTCAATTCTAATAAGTAGAAAAAAAGAATGGTCAGTTATAATAAAGGACACCCCATGCACTATGCACACCTCATTTGAAACAATTTTACTGTAGCGTTTTGGAGATATGTCACTTTATTCGACTTTGGAGGCCTAAAACGACCTCAATTTTAATAAGTAGAAAAAGGGAATGGTCAGTTTTAGTACAGGATATCCCATACACTAAGCACACCTCTTTTGAAACCATTTTACTGTAGCGTTTTGGAGATATGTCACATTATTTGACTTTGGAGACCTATAACGACCTCTATTCTAATAAGTAGAAAAAAAGAATGGTCGGTTCTGATACAGGACGTCCCATACACTAAGCACACCTCATTTGAAACCATTTTACTGTAGCGTTTGGGGATATGTCATGTTATTCGACTTTGGAGGCTTATAACGACCTCAATTCTAATAAGTAGAAAAAAAGAATGGTCAGTTCTAGTACAGGACGTCCCATACACTAAGCAAACCTCATTTGAAACCATTTTACTGTAGTGTTTTGGAGATATGTCACTTTATTCGACTTTGGAGGCCTAAAACTACCTCAATTCTAATAAGTAGAAAAAAAGAATGGTCAGTTATAATAAAGGACACCCCATACACTAAGCACACCTCATTTGAAACAATTTTACTGTAGCATTTTGAAGATATGTCTCGTTATTTGACTTTGGAGGCCTATAACGACCTCAATTCTAATAAGTAGAGAAAAAGAATGTTCAGTTTTAATAAAGGACATGCCATACACTAAGCACACCTCATTTGAAACCATTTTACTGTAGCGTTTTGGAGATATGTCACATTATTTGATTTTGGAGGCCAATAACGACCTCAATTCTAATAAGTAGAAAAAAAGAATGGTCAGTTCTAGTACATGATGTCCCATACACTAAGCACACCTCATTTGAAACCATTTTACTGTAGCGTTTTGGAGATATGTCACATTATTTGACTTTGGAGGCCTATAACGACCTCAATTCTAATAAGTAGAAAAAAAGAATGGTCAGTTCTGATACAGGACGTCCCATACACTAAGCACACCTCATTTGAAACCATTTTACTGTAGCGTTTTGGAGATATGTCACTTTATTCGACATTGGAGGCCTATAACGACCTCAATTCTAATAAGTAGAAAAAAGAATGGTCAGTTCTGATACAGGACGTCCCATACACTAAGCACACCTCATTTGAAACCATTTTACTGTAGCGTTTTGGAGATATGCCACTTTATTCGACTTTGGAGGCCTAAAACGACCTCAATTCTAATAAGTAGAAAAACTGAATGGTCAGTTCTAGTGCAGGATGTCCCATACACTAAGCACACCTCATTTGAAACAATTTTACTGTAGCGTTTTGGAGATATGTCACATTATTTGATATTGGAGGCCTATAACGACCTCAATTCTAATAAGTAGAAAAAAAGAATGGTCAGTTCTAGTACAGGATGTCCCATACACTAAGCACACCTCATTTGAAACCATTTTACTGTAGCGTTTTGGAGATATGTCAAGTTTTTTCACTTTGGAGGCCTATAACGACCTCAATTCTAATAAGTAAAAAAAAAGAATGGTCAGTTCTAGTACAGGATGTCCCATACACTAAGCACACCTCTTTTGAAACCATTTTACTGTAGCGTTTTGGAGATATGTCACATTATTTGTCTTTGGAGGCCTATAACGACCTCTATTCTAATAAGTAGAAAAAAAGAATGGTCAGTTCTGATACAGGACGTCCCATACACTAAGCACACCTCATTTGAAACCATTTTACTGTAGCGTTTTGGAGATATGTCATGTCATTCGACTTTGGAGGCTTATAACGACCTCAATTCTAATAAGTAGAAAAAAAGAATGGTCAGTTCTAGTACAGGACGTCCCATACACTAAACAAACCTCATTTAAAACCATTTTACTGTAGCGTTTTGGAGATATGTCACGTTATTCGACTTTGGAGGCCTAAAACTACCTCAATTCTAATAAGTAGAAAAAAAGAATGGTCAGTTATAATAAAGGACACCCCATGCACTAAGCACACCTCATTTGAAACAATTTTACTGTAGCGTTTTGGAGATATGTCACTTTATTCGACTTTGGAGGCCTAAAACGACCTCAATTTTAATAAGCAGAAAAAGGGAATGGTCAGTTTTAGTACAGGATATCCCATACACTAAGCACACCTCTTTTGAAACCATTTTACTGTAGCGTTTTGGAGATATGTCACATTATTTGACTTTGGAGACCTATAACGACCTCTATTCTAATAAGTAGAAAAAAAGAATGGTCGGTTCTGATACAGGACGTCCCATACACTAAGCACACCTCATTTGAAACCATTTTACTGTAGCGTTTGGGGATATGTCATGTTATTCGACTTTGGAGGCTTATAACGACCTCAATTCTAATAAGTAGAAAAAAAGAATGGTCAGTTCTAGTACAGGACGTCCCATACACTAAGCAAACCTCATTTGAAACCATTTTACTGTAGTGTTTTGGAGATATGTCACTTTATTCGACTTTGGAGGCCTAAAACTACCTCAATTCTAATAAGTAGAAAAAAAGAATGGTCAGTTATAATAAAGGACACCCCATACACTAAGCACACCTCATTTGAAACAATTTTACTGTAGCATTTTGAAGATATGTCTCGTTATTTGACTTTGGAGGCCTATAACGACCTCAATTCTAATAAGTAGAGAAAAAGAATGTTCAGTTTTAATAAAGGACATGCCATACACTAAGCACACCTCATTTGAAACCATTTTACTGTAGCGTTTTGGAGATATGTCACATTATTTGATTTTGGAGGCCAATAACGACCTCAATTCTAATAAGTAGAAAAAAAGAATGGTCAGTTCTAGTACATGATGTCCCATACACTAAGCACACCTCATTTGAAACCATTTTACTGTAGCGTTTTGGAGATATGTCACATTATTTGACTTTGGAGGCCTATAACGACCTCAATTCTAATAAGTAGAAAAAAAGAATGGTCAGTTCTGATACAGGACGTCCCATACACTAAGCACACCTCATTTGAAACCATTTTACTGTAGCGTTTTGGAGATATGTCATGTCATTCGACTTTGGAGGCTTATAACGACCTCAATTCTAATAAGTAAAAAAAAAAGAATGGTCAGTTCTAGTACAGGATGTCCCATACACTAAGCACACCTCTTTTGAAACCATTTTACTGTGGCGTTTTGGAGATATGTCACATTATTTGTCTTTGGAGGCCTATAACGACCTCTATTCTAATAAGTAGAAAAAAAGAATGGTCAGTTCTGATACAGGACGTCCCATACACTAAGCACACCTCATTTGAAACCATTTTAGTGTAGCGTTTTGGAGATATGTCATGTCATTCGACTTTGGAGGCTTATAACGACCTCAATTCTAATAAGTAGAAAAAAAGAATGGTCAGTTCTAGTACAGGACGTCCCATACACTAAACAAACCTCATTTAAAACCATTTTACTGTAGCGTTTTGGAGATATGTCACGTTATTCGACTTTGGAGGCCTAAAACTACCTCAATTCTAATAAATAGAAAAAAAGAATGGTCAGTTATAATAAAGGACACCCCATGCACTAAGCACACCTCATTTGAAACAATTTTACTGTAGCGTTTTGGAGATATGTCACTTTATTCGACTTTGGAGGCCTAAAACGACCTCAATTTTAATAAGTAGAAAAAGGGAATGGTCAGTTTTAGTACAGGATATCCCATACACTAAGCACACCTCTTTTGAAACCATTTTACTGTAGCGTTTTGGAGATATGTCACATTATTTGACTTTGGAGACCTATAACGACCTCTATTCTAATAAGTAGAAAAAAAGAATGGTCGGTTCTGATACAGGACGTCCCATACACTAAGCACACCTCATTTGAAACCATTTTACTGTAGCGTTTGGGGATATGTCATGTTATTCGACTTTGGAGGCTTATAACGACCTCAATTCTAATAAGTAGAAAAAAAGAATGGTCAGTTCTAGTACAGGACGTCCCATACACTAAGCAAACCTCATTTGAAACCATTTTACTGTAGTGTTTTGGAGATATGTCACTTTATTCGACTTTGGAGGCCTAAAACTACCTCAATTCTAATAAGTAGAAAAAAAGAATGGTCAGTTATAATAAAGGACACCCCATACACTAAGCACACCTCATTTGAAACAATTTTACTGTAGCATTTTGAAGATATGTCTCGTTATTTGACTTTGGAGGCCTATAACGACCTCAATTCTAATAAGTAGAGAAAAAGAATGTTCAGTTTTAATAAAGGACATGCCATACACTAAGCACACCTCATTTGAAACCATTTTACTGTAGCGTTTTGGAGATATGTCACATTATTTGATTTTGGAGGCCAATAACGACCTCAATTCTAATAAGTAGAAAAAAAGAATGGTCAGTTCTAGTACATGATGTCCCATACACTAAGCACACCTCATTTGAAACCATTTTACTGTAGCGTTTTGGAGATATGTCACATTATTTGACTTTGGAGGCCTATAACGACCTCAATTCTAATAAGTAGAAAAAAAGAATGGTCAGTTCTGATACAGGACGTCCCATACACTAAGCACACCTCATTTGAAACCATTTTACTGTAGCGTTTTGGAGATATGTCACTTTATTCGACTTTGGAGGCCTATAACGACCTCAATTCTAATAAGTAGAAAAAAGAATGGTCAGTTCTGATACAGGACGTCCCATACACTAAGCACACCTCATTTGAAACCATTTTACTGTAGCGTTTTGGAGATATGCCACTTTATTCGACTTTGGAGGCCTAAAACGACCTCAATTCTAATAAGTAGAAAAACTGAATGGTCAGTTCTAGTGCAGGATGTCCCATACACTAAGCACACCTCATTTGAAACAATTTTACTGTAGCGTTTTGGAGATATGTCACATTATTTGATATTGGAGGCCTATAACGACCTCAATTCTAATAAGTAGAAAAAAAGAATGGTCAGTTCTAGTACAGGATGTCCCATACACTAAGCACACCTCATTTGAAACCATTTTACTGTAGCGTTTTGGAGATATGTCAAGTTTTTTCACTTTGGAGGCCTATAACGACCTCAATTCTAATAAGTAAAAAAAAAGAATGGTCAGTTCTAGTACAGGATGTCCCATACACTAAGCACACCTCTTTTGAAACCATTTTACTGTAGCGTTTTGGAGATATGTCACATTATTTGTCTTTGGAGGCCTATAACGACCTCTATTCTAATAAGTAGAAAAAAAGAATGGTCAGTTCTGATACAGGACGTCCCATACACTAAGCACACCTCATTTGAAACCATTTTACTGTAGCGTTTTGGAGATATGTCATGTCATTCGACTTTGGAGGCTTATAACGACCTCAATTCTAATAAGTAGAAAAAAAGAATGGTCAGTTCTAGTACAGGACGTCCCATACACTAAACAAACCTCATTTAAAACCATTTTACTGTAGCGTTTTGGAGATATGTCACGTTATTCGACTTTGGAGGCCTAAAACTACCTCAATTCTAATAAGTAGAAAAAAAGAATGGTCAGTTATAATAAAGGACACCCCATGCACTAAGCACACCTCATTTGAAACAATTTTACTGTAGCGTTTTGGAGATATGTCACTTTATTCGACTTTGGAGGCCTAAAACGACCTCAATTTTAATAAGTAGAAAAAGGGAATGGTCAGTTTTAGTACAGGATATCCCATACACTAAGCACACCTCTTTTGAAACCATTTTACTGTAGCGTTTTGGAGATATGTCACATTATTTGACTTTGGAGACCTATAACGACCTCTATTCTAATAAGTAGAAAAAAAGAATGGTCGGTTCTGATACAGGACGTCCCATACACTAAGCACACCTCATTTGAAACCATTTTACTGTAGCGTTTGGGGATATGTCATGTTATTCGACTTTGGAGGCTTATAACGACCTCAATTCTAATAAGTAGAAAAAAAGAATGGTCAGTTCTAGTACAGGACGTCCCATACACTAAGCAAACCTCATTTGAAACCATTTTACTGTAGTGTTTTGGAGATATGTCACTTTATTCGACTTTGGAGGCCTAAAACTACCTCAATTCTAATAAGTAGAAAAAAAGAATGGTCAGTTATAATAAAGGACACCCCATACACTAAGCACACCTCATTTGAAACAATTTTACTGTAGCATTTTGAAGATATGTCTCGTTATTTGACTTTGGAGGCCTATAACGACCTCAATTCTAATAAGTAGAGAAAAAGAATGTTCAGTTTTAATAAAGGACATGCCATACACTAAGCACACCTCATTTGAAACCATTTTACTGTAGCGTTTTGGAGATATGTCACATTATTTGATTTTGGAGGCCAATAACGACCTCAATTCTAATAAGTAGAAAAAAAGAATGGTCAGTTCTAGTACATGATGTCCCATACACTAAGCACACCTCATTTGAAACCATTTTACTGTAGCGTTTTGGAGATATGTCACATTATTTGACTTTGGAGGCCTATAACGACCTCAATTCTAATAAGTAGAAAAAAAGAATGGTCAGTTCTGATACAGGACGTCCCATACACTAAGCACACCTCATTTGAAACCATTTTACTGTAGCGTTTTGGAGATATGTCACTTTATTCGACTTTGGAGGCCTATAACGACCTCAATTCTAATAAGTAGAAAAAAGAATGGTCAGTTCTGATACAGGACGTCCCATACACTAAGCACACCTCATTTGAAACCATTTTACTGTAGCGTTTTGGAGATATGCCACTTTATTCGACTTTGGAGGCCTAAAACGACCTCAATTCTAATAAGTAGAAAAACGGAATGGTCAGTTCTAGTGCAGGATGTCCCATACACTAAGCACACCTCATTTGAAACCATTTTACTGTAGCGTTTTGGAGATATGTCACATTATTTGATATTGGAGGCCTATAACGACCTCAATTCTAATAAGTAGAAAAAAAGAATGGTCAGTTCTAGTACAGGATGTCCCATACACTAAGCACACCTCATTTGAAACCATTTTACTGTAGCGTTTTGGAGATATGTCAAGTTTTTTCACTTTGGAGGCCTATAACGACCTCAATTCTAATAAGTAAAAAAAAAGAATGGTCAGTTCTAGTACAGGATGTCCCATACACTAAGCACACCTCTTTTGAAACCATTTTACTGTAGCGTTTTGGAGATATGTCACATTATTTGTCTTTGGAGGCCTATAACGACCTCTATTCTAATAAGTAGAAAAAAAGAATGGTCAGTTCTGATACAGGACGTCCCATACACTAAGCACACCTCATTTGAAACCATTTTACTGTAGCGTTTTGGAGATATGTCACATTATTTGATATTGGAGGCCTATAACGACCTCAATTCTAATAAGTAGAAAAAAAGAATGGTCAGTTCTAGTACAGAATGTCCCATACACTAAGCACACCTCATTTGAAACCATTTTACTGTAGCGTTTTGGAGATATGTCAAGTTTTTTCACTTTGGAGGCCTATAACGACCTCAATTCTAATAAGTAAAAAAAAAAGAATGGTCAGTTCTAGTACAGGATGTCCCATACACTAAGCACACCTCTTTTGAAACCATTTTACTGTAGCGTTTTGGAGATATGTCACATTATTTGTCTTTGGAGGCCTATAACGACCTCTATTCTAATAAGTAGAAAAAAAGAATGGTCAGTTCTGATACAGGACGTCCCATACACTAAGCACACCTCATTTGAAACCATTTTACTGTAGCGTTTTGGAGATATGTCATGTCATTCGACTTTGGAGGCTTATAATGACCTCAATTCTAATAAGTAGAAAAAAAGAATGGTCAGTTCTAGTACAGGACGTCCCATACACTAAACAAACCTCATTTAAAACCATTTTACTGTAGAGTTTTGGAGATATGTCACGTTATTCGACTTTGGAGGCCTAAAACTACCTCAATTCTAATAAGTAGAAAAAAAGAATGGTCAGTTATAATAAAGGACACCCCATGCACTAAGCACACCTCATTTGAAACAATTTTACTGTAGCATTTTGAAGATATGTCTCGTTATTTGACTTTGGAGGCCTATAACGACCTCAATTCTAATAAGTAGAAAAAAGAATGTTCAGTTATAATAAAGGACATGCCATACACTAAGCACACCTCATTTGAAACCATTTTACTGTAGCATTTTGGAGATATGTCATGTTATTCGACTTTGGAGGCCTATAACGACCTCAATTCTAATAAGTAGAAAAAAAGAATGGTCAGTTCTAGTACAGGACGTCCCATACACTAAGCAAACCTCATTTGAAACCATTTTACTGTAGCGTTTTGGAGATATGTCACGTTATTCGACTTTGGAGGCCTAAAACTACCTCAATTCTAATAAGTAGAAAAAAAGAATGGTCAGTTATAATAAAGGACATCCCATACACTAAGCACACCTCATTTGAAACCATTTTACTGTAGCACTTTGAAGATATGTCACGTTATTTGACTTTGGAGGCCTATAACGACCTCAATTCTAATAAGGAGAAAAAAAGAATGGTCAGTTATAATAAAGGATATCCCATACACTAAGCACACCTCATTCGAAACCATTTTACTGTATTATTTTGGAGATATGTCATGTTATTCAACTTTGGAGGCCTATAACGACCTCAATTCTAATAAGTAGAAAAAAAGAATGGTCAGTTCTAGTACAGGACATCACATACACTAAGCACACCTCATTTGTTTCAAATCTTTTTTTATTATTTCTTTTATAATTATAAAACATACAAAACATCCATCAACATACCTAACATCCATCAACTACTACATATTTCTCAAAAAAAAAAAAAAAAAATATATATATATATATATATATATATATTTATGGTTCAGAGCCCTATGACCGATACGTATAACGATGACAAACAGGGTTAACATAACTCACCACTTGACATAGACCTGAAGGTGTGCCCTGGTCTAACGTACGGTATACCAAAATAAGGGGGCATACCCTAGATAAGAAATGAGGATTAAATGAAATGAACATGAAATGAAGTGAAATGAGTACTCTGTGAGGAGTATGATGCCTTGAGAAATGCCCTAAAAAGGGGATGGGAGGGTGGGTATTGCACACAGGAACCGACAAGGAACACAGCAGAATGAGCTGATTAAATACCCCTCCGGGCTCCTCCCATAAATTCCGGCCACCGTGCTGGCTGATAAGGAACACAGCTGAACGGGCTGATCAATTACTCCTCCGGGCTCCTCCCATAAATACAGGCCACCATACTGGCCTTTCAACTTATGGTTCAGAGCCCTATGACCGATACGTATA
The DNA here is from genome assembly GCF_037356315.1 of Lithobates pipiens. Taxonomy (NCBI): domain Eukaryota; kingdom Metazoa; phylum Chordata; class Amphibia; order Anura; family Ranidae; genus Lithobates; species Lithobates pipiens. The sequence continues at coordinate 212,540,935 of NW_027507758.1, forward strand.
ACGATGACAAACAGGGTTAACATAACTCACCACTTGACATAGACCTGAAGGTGTGCCCTGGTCTAACGTACGGTATACCAAAATAAGGGGGCAAAAACATACTGGTAGGGAATTGCTCTTTATCGATTGAGTTTGATCACTGAGTGAGTTAACAGATGCCTGAGCTATTACCACCTGAGGATTGTGGCTGTACTGGGTGAAGCAGGCAGACTCCTACCTGCCTAGCTATTCAATGACATGTCTGGGGACCCGCTGTTACCGATTATGTAAAAGTGGATGTCTACGCTGGAGCTTACTTGCTGCTCTTTGAAACCGCTAGGGGAAGTACGAAGTGATCTTTGTATCAGGCTAAGTAGCGTCTACATAGCTCTCGGCCTGCTGGATTACCGCAGGTGAACTTTCCAGGTCACAGGAATCTGTAGTAGGCCAACACCTGGCTGCTTGTAGGACCATGCTAGGGGAGAGAACAACCGAGGGGATAGTCAGGATGGTCGGAATACCCTTAAGGATGTCACCCGTTCGGGTAAGCATTTGTCACCGACCATCGGTTGGGATTTCCTGGACTTCACGAAGCATGGTTCAACCAGCGTGGGACATGAATAAAGAAGGTTTGCGGGGTCCGGCAAGGACAAGAAATGTTGCCTGCCGGCTAGGTATCGCCGAACAGTGTTATGGGATAGGCAGCTAGGTATGACAATATGACGAAAGGCCAGTAACCGCCTGATGTTGGAGGTTTCATAGGAGTGGTGTGTCCGGAATTTCTGAAGGCCCTCCAGGCCGTCTGGTAGTTTGAGCATGTTGCGAGAAAGTGAGACGTTTACGAGTTTGGTCGCTGTTTGCAGATATTGTACTAAATCGGGGTTTAGGTGAGACCGACCAAGGACAATGGCTGACACTGGATTGGCTCCAGTCAAATACGACAGCGCATCTGCTACGAGATTGCTCTAGGCCAGGAACAACGTATAGTCAACTTTAAACTGAATTATAACGACAGCTGTACCAGCCTACCCAGGCAGGACATGACTGCTAGGGATTTAGACCCATCTTGCAATAATCTCTGCTGGTTGCCTGATGGTGGCCAAAAATTGCAGCGAAGCCTGTGATGGTCGCTACATCTGTCACTAGCTGGGGTGATAGGGGCGAGATAGACGGTATAGACATGATATACCGATCTACGTAGTACGGAACCTCTGATATTGAAAGATCCGTGGCATCCAGATTAAGGGTCTGACAGGGGCCCTGAATCTGGGAGGGGAAGACGAGGATGCATGACATAAAGACCAACCCTGGGGAATGACCATATTGCAGAACTGAGCATACCCGAAACAGACTGAAGCTGCTTCTAGGTATACCCCTGTGTGTGGGTGAAGTGTTTGAAAAACTGACCTGACAGGGTCAGCTCGTCAAGGGGGAAACTGGCTTGCGAGGATGTTCTACATGTCCCTAAAGATGGCAGTTGTGATGAGCAAGCTTCTAGCGTTGGCTACGGGCAGATGTTTCTGGATACCCGTTAGAGGGGATCTTACTGTATGGGCCATCAACAGACGACTCACCGGGGTCCTGTAAGGATAGAAATGTCGGGTGCTGGCTAGATATAGCCTGACAGTGTTACGAGAAGAAGCCAGCTGCGTGTGGCAACTCGACCTCTGGTGTAGGACGGAAGCTGAATTCAACTGCCCAACGGGAGAAATGAGCGTCAGGGATGGCGAGTGGCGTAGTCACTGGGGCTAAGTGGCCAAATGAGTACCGCTGAAAATGATGTGTGGCTGAGTGCCAACAAAATGCTTGCAACGATCACAAGTTATGCTAAGTTGCACGCCTAGCCGTGATAGCAAGTGTTGCGCTTAAATGTGTGCTCACAATGATAGCAAGGGAGTTTACGTCACTGGAGATGTGTTTGTGGCGGCTGGACTCGGTAGTGTCGCAGACGTCCGGACACAGGGCTGTGAGCAGTATGACCTGAAAAGGCAGAATCAGTTATGCCAAGATGCGTGCTTGCTACGATTGCAAGAAGTTATGCTAGAATGCGTAGTTAGCTAGGTTGAAACGACAAAGTCCACCCAGCCCACGACAAAATCAACAATTTAGATGAACAACATTGCACAACCCGACACACCCAATGCTATCCCCACAGCTGATCCAGAGGAAGGCAAAAAAAACCCGCAGAGCATGCTCTAATTAGCTACAGCAGGGGAAAAAATTCCTTCCTGACCCCTCGAGCGGCGATCAGATTTCTCCCTGGATCAACCTACCTACAATATAGCACCCCGTTATACTACGTACGTTAGGAAGATATCCAGGCCTTACCCAGCAACGCACTGAGCCAGCCAGAACTGCCTGCCAGCAAGGATAGTACTAGGTTCGTGCCTGGGGCTTGCTAGCGACAACTGCAAAGTTTATGCTAGGATGTGTGCTAGCAAGAAGTCTATGCTTGGATGCGTGTTTGCAACGATTGCAAGAAGTTTATGCTTGGATGTGAGTCTGCCACGATTGCAGGGAGTTATGCCTGGGTGTGCTTGTGATGATTGCAAGATGTTTGTGATTGGATGCGTGCTAGCAACAAGCTTGCACAGAGTTGTACTTGGATGCGTGCGAAATGAATCCGATATGAATCGGATGTAGGTGTGAAATTAATCCTATGAATTGGTTATGTGATAAATCCGACCCAACGATCGTGGAGTAGATGACAATGAATCCGATATGAATTGTTGAGTTATACCCATAAGGCTGAAAAGACGGGTGCGGATTAATGCGTTGCTGGTTTGAGGGATTTGAGTTGGTAAGCGATGAATATGTGGAATGAAATAAATGAAATGTTTGCCATGATATAGACAAGAATTAGTATGTTTATGATCAATGATGAGTTGGAACTGCGGAGCACAGAACGAAATGAGGTCAAGACACATGGGGCATGCCTAGATGAATCAGTGCATGGAGGGTGCTGCTGGACTTGACTGACCTGTAAACACAAAGGCAAAATCAGTTGAGGATTCCATACCTGTCATAGACAACTGGCCAAATGGTGACTCCTAATGGGAGTGGTGAGCTTTGAAATGAAACGAAATGACATGAAAAATGAAATGAGACAAACAAACACAATGAAATGTTTTTTTTTTTTTTTTTAGATGTATATATATATTTTTTTCCCCTTTTTTTTTTCCCCATTATTATTATTTCTTCCTTCCCCCCCCCCCTTTTTTTTTTCCTTTTTTGAAATGAAATGAAATGAAATGAGACGAACAAACATAAACGAAATGTTGCCTTTGATGAGAACCTGCCATGGCAGAAGCGCAGCTCGGTCGTGTCACAGGCGCCACTGACAGCGAGCCGGACTCTGGAGCATGTACTGAAATGAGGCAATTAGTGAAATGAGGCCAAATGAGCATGGCCCCCCGTCCAGAACCCGAATTTGTAAAACAACTGGGTTTGAACCGAGGTGCAGGAGGTGTCAGTGAAATGAGTGAAATGAGTGAATCCGCCATGACAGAGGCCCGAATCGCCATGCCGTAACTTTGCGACTGAGCACGAAACGGACTCTGGAGCATGTACTGAAATGAGGCCAGTCCTGGGGCACGCCGAGACGAATTAGAACATAGGTGTGACTATTCGTGTCGGAGCGTGATAGGTGAAACGAAATGATACCCATGACAAAGACAGGGATCAACGGCTGCGCTCAAGAATCAACGGTGAACCCTGTCTCTGGAGCATGTACTGAAATGAGGCGAAGCAGCTGGGCACACCGGAACGAATCGGTGCACATAACTGCGACAGGATTCGAATCGGAGCGTAATAAGTGACATACCATGACAGAGACCGGAATCAACGAGTGGCCCACCGATTCGGTAAAGAATCCGTCTCTGGAGCATGTATAGAAATGAGGCCAAACAACTGGGCGTACCGAGGCGAATCGGTGCATCGATATAATGCGACTGGATTCGTAACGGGGCGTGATAGGTGACCAGAAATGATATGCCATGACAAAGACAAGAATCGAAAACCGTGGCTGAACCTGCGAATGATTCTGTCCCTGGAGCATGTATTGAAATGAGGCCGACAACTGGGGCACACCGGAGCGAATCGGTGCATCGGAGATGCGACTAGATTCGAATCGGAGCGCGACTCGTGACTGAAATGAAATGAAATGATTGAAATGATCGAAATGATTGAAATGATCGAAATGATAGAAATGATCGACATGATAGAAATGATCGAAACGATTGAAACTCTCCGGTTAGTTTAGAATTTAGGACGTCTGTTTGGGAATTTTCGAAATGATCCGAACGATTCGGACGTAGGGACCCGTGATTTGGTCGGTATGCGGAAGGTTTGAAAAATGAAACGCTCGATGTGGTGTCATGAACGAGTGACCACGACTTCTTTCGAGAAGAATGAAATGAAATGCAATGATTAAAATGATTAAAATGAGCCGGTTAATTCGAATATAGAACATCTGATTGGGAATTTCGAAATGAACCGAACGATTCGGACGTTTCAGTAGAGACCAGTGATTTGGTCGGTATAGCGGGTTTGTGAAATGAAATGCTCGATGTGGTGTCACTAACGGATGACCACGACTTCTTTCGAGAAGCAAGGAGCACAAATGTTTAGAGGTAACGGACGCGTGAACGATATCGGAAAAATACGAAGGTGATATTTCAGTGAGTGGTTCGTGAGTACAACAGATCACAGTTTAGTGACATGAATAACATGAAATGAGAAATGGGAGCCGAAGCCCTACCCGTGACCGCCGAACCAGATGCGTTGCACGATACCGGCAAGTTTTCAAGTGTCGCACCTCAGTCAATACACGAACGCTCACGACGGCAAAACCGACTGTAACACGAGGATGAAGACAGGACTTCAATGAAGACGGAACTCACGAACACTGCACTCATTCTATCGAACGGTCTCGAATAGTCGGCCCTAGATCTGTGGCGTAGCTAGTATTGCACACAGGAACCGACAAGGAACACAGCAGAATGAGCTGATTAAATACCCCTCCGGGCTCCTCCCATAAATTCCGGCCACCGTGCTGGCTGATAAGGAACACAGCTGAACGGGCTGATCAATTACTCCTCCGGGCTCCTCCCATAAATACAGGCCACCATACTGGCCTTTCAACATATATAAATCAGCCCTCATCCCTCCCACCTACCCCATCGCTCCTCACTTACAAATATTCCTTAAGGTTCCCTGAGGTGCAAAACTCCTCCCACTTTTTCAAATGCTTTGAAATCGGATTCTCCACATATCCTTCTTCTCTTATTTGCTTCTCCATATAGTGTGTTTCACTCATTTCACATTTCCACTCTATTATTAATGGAGCATTTTCCTTCTTCCATTTTTGCGCTATTACAACTTTTGCAGCTGTAGTCATACAGTGCAAAAACTCTATCTCTTTCTGTGTTAATGATTTAGGTGTGAGAGAGAATAGTACTATCATTATATCTATCTTTATCCTAGTACCTGTCACTCGCTGATATATTTCTGTTATCTTACCCCAAAAATCTCTTAACTTGTAACAGCTATACCATATGTGTTCTAAAGTACCCTTTTCTATTTTGCATCTCCAACAGGTTTCAGGGTATTATTGTGGAGATATGTCATGTTATTCGACTTTGGAGGCCTATAACGACCTCAATTCTAATAAGTAGAAAAAAGATTGGTCACTTCTGATACAGGACGTCCCATACACTAAGCACACCTCATTTGAAAACATTTTACTGTATTATTTTGGAGATATGTCACGTTTTTTCACTTTGGAGGCCTATAACGACCTCAATTCTAATAAGTAGAAAAAAGAATGGTCAGTTCTGATACAGGATGTCCCATACACTAAGCACACCTCATTTGAAACCATTTTACTGTAGCGTTTTGGAGATATGCCACTTTATTCGACTTTGGAGGCCTAAAACGACCTCAGTTCTAATAAGTAGAAAAAAGGAATGGTCAGTTTTAGTACAGGATGTCCCATACACTAAGCACACCTCATTTGAAAACATTTTACTGTAGCGTTTTGGAGATATGTCACATTTTTTCACTTTGGAGGCCTATAACGACCTCAATTCTAATAAGTAGAAAAAAAGAATGGTCAGTTCTGATACAGGACGTCCCATACACTAAGCAGACCTCCATTGAAACCATTTTACTGTAGCGTTTTGGAGATATGTCAGGTTATTCGACTTTGGAGGCCTATAACGACCTCAATTCTAATAAGTAGAAAAAAAGAATGGTCAGTTCTAGTACAGGACATCCCATACACTAAGCACACCTCATTTGAAAACATTTTACTGTAGCGTTCTGGAGATATGTCATGTTATTCGACTTTGGAGGCCTATATCGACCTTAATTCTAATAAGTAGAAAAAAAAAATGGTCAGTTCTGATACAGGAGGTCCCATACACTAAGCACACCTCATTTGAAACCATTTTACTGTAGCGTTTTGGAGATATGTCACTTTATTCGACTTTGGAGGCCTATAACGACCTTAATTCTAATAAGTAGAAAAAAAGAATGGTCAGTTCTGATACAGGATGTCCCATACACTAAGCACACCTCATTTGAAACCATTTTACTGTGGCGTTTTGGAGATATGTCACTTTATTCGACTTTGGAGGCCTAAAACGACCTCAATTTTAATAAGTAGAAAAAAGGAATGGTCAGTTTTAGTACAGGATATCCCATACACTAAGCACACCTCATTTGAAAACATTTTACTGTAGCGTTTTGGAGATATGTCAAGTTTTTTCACTTTGGAGGCCTATAACGACCTCAATTCTAATAAGTAGAAAAAAAGAATGGTCAGTTCTAGTACAGGATGTCCCATACACTAAGCACACCTCTTTTGAAACCATTTTACTGTAGCGTTTTGGAGATATGTTATGTTATTCGACTTTGGAGGCTTATAACGACCTCAATTCTAATCAGTAGAAAAAAAGAATGGTCAGTTCTAGTACAGGACGTCCCATACACTAAGCAAACCTCATTTGAAACCATTTTACTGTAGTGTTTTGGAGATATGTCACGTTATTCGACTTTGGAGGCCTAAAACTACCTCAATTCTAATAAGTAGAAAAAAAGAATGGTCAGTTATAATAAAGGACACCCCATACACTAAGCACACCTCATTTGAAACAATTTTACTGTAGCATTTTGAAGATATGTCTCGTTATTTGACTTTGGAGGCCTAAAACGACCTCAATTCTAATAAGTAGAAAAAAAGAATGTTCAGTTATACTAAAGGACATGCCATACACTAAGCACACCTCATTTGAAACCATTTTACTGTAGCATTTTGGAGATATGTCATGTTATTCGACTTTGGAGGCCTATAACGACCTCAATTCTAATAAGTAGAAAAAAAGAATGGTCAGTTCTAGTACAGGACGTCCCATACACTAAGCAAACCTCATTTGAAACCATTTTACTGTAGCGTTTTGGAGATATGTCACGTTATTCGACTTTGGAGGCCTAAAACTACCTCAATTCTAATAAGTAGAAAAAAAGAATGGTCAGTTATAATAAAGGACATCCCATACACTAAGCACACCTCTTTTGAAACCATTTTACTGTAGCACTTTGAAGATATGTCACGTTATTTTACTTTGGAGGCCTATAACGACCTCAATTCTAATAAGTAGAAAAAAAGAATGGTCAGTTCTAGTACAGGACATCCCATACACTAATCACACCTCATTTGTTTCAAATCTTTCTTTATTATTTCTTTTATAATTATAAAACATACAAAACATCCATCAACATACCTAACATCCATCAACTACTACATATTTCTCAAAAAAAAAAAAAAAAAAAAAAAATATATATATATATATAAATCAGCCCTCATCCCTCCCACCTACCCCATCGCTCCTCACTTACAAATATTCCTTAAGGTTCCCTGAGGTACAAAACTCCTCCCACTTTTTCCAATGCTTTGAAATCGGATTCTCCACATATCCTTCTTCTCTTATTTGCTTCTCCATATAGTGTGTTTCACTCATTTCACATTTCCACTCTATTATTAATGGAGCATTTTCCTTCTTCCATTTTCACGCTATTACAACTTTTGCAGCTGTAGTCATACAGTGCAAAAACTCTATCTCTTTCTGTGTTAATGATTTAGGTGTGAGAGAGAATAGTAGTATCATTATATCTATCTTTATCCTAGTACCTGTCACTCGCTGATATATTTCTGTTATCTTACCCCAAAAATCTCTTAACTTGTAACAGCTATACCATATGTGTTCTAAAGTACCCTTTTCTATTTTGCATCTCCAACAGGTTTCAGGGTATTATTTTGGAGATATGTCATGTTATTCGACTTTGGAGGCCTATAACGACCTCAATTCTAATAAGTAGAAAAAAGAATGGTCAGTTCTGATACAGGATGTCCCATACACTAAGCACACCTCATTTGAAAACATTTTACTGTAGCGTTTTGGAGATATGTCACGTTTTTTCACTTTGGAGGCCTATAACGACCTCAATTCTAATAAGTAGAAAAAAAAAATGGTCAGTTCTAGTACAGGATGTCCCATACACTAAGCACACCTCATTTGAAACCATTTTACTGTAGCGTTTTGGAGATATGTCACATTATTTGACTTTGGAGGCCTATAACGACCTCAATTCTAATAAGTAGAAAAAAAGAATGGTCAGTTCTGATACAGGACGTACCATACACTAAGCACACCTCATTTGAAACCATTTTACTGTAGCGTTTTGGAGATATGTCATGTTATTCGACTTTGGAGGTATATAACAACCTCAATTCTAATAAGTAGAAAAAAAGAATGGTCAGTTCTAGTACAGGACATCCCATACACTAAGCAAACCTCATTTGAAACCATTTTACTGTAGTGTTTTGGAGATATGTCACGTTATTCGACTTTGGAGGCCTAAAACTACCTCAATTCTAATAAGTAGAAAAAAAGAATGGTCAGTTATAATAAAGGACATCCCATACACTAAGCACACCTCATTTGAAACAATTTTACTGTAGCATTTTGAAGATATGTCTAGTTATTTGACTTTGGAGGCCTATAACGACCTCAATTCTAATAAGTAGAAAAAAAGAATGTTCAGTTACAATAAAGGACATGCCATACACTAAGCACACCTCATTTGAAACCATTTTACTGTAGCATTCTGGAGATATGTCATGTTATTCGACTTTGGAGGCCTATAACGACCTCAATTCTAATAAGTAGAAAAAAAGAAAGGTCAGTTCTAGTACAGGACGTCCCATACACTAAGCAAACCTTATTTGAAACCATTTTACTGTAGTGTTTTGGAGATATGTCATGTTATTCGACTTTGGAGGCCTTTAACGACCTCAATTCTATTAAGTAGAAAAAAAGAATGGTCAGTTCTAGTACAGGACGTCCCATACACTAAGCCCACCTCATTTGAAACCTTTTTACTGTAGCGTTTTGGAGATATGTCATGTTATTCGACTTTGGAGGCCTATAACGACCTCAATTCTAATAAGTAGAAAAAAAAAGAATGGTCAGTTCTAGTACAGGACGTCCCATACACTAAGCAAACCTCATTTGAAACCATTTTACTATAGCGTTTTGGAGATATGTCACGTTATTCGACGTTGGAGGCCTAAAACTACCTCAATTCTATTAAGTAGAAAAAAAGAATGGTCAGTTATAATAAAGGACACCCCATACACTAAGCACACCTCATTTGAAACCATTTTACTGTAGCACTTTGAAGATATGTCACGTTATTTGACTTTGGAGGCCTATAACGACCTCAATTCTAATAAGTAGAAAAAAAGAATGGTCAGTAATAATAAAGGATATCCCATACACTAAGCACACCTCATTTGAAACCATTTTATTGTATTATTTTGGAGATATGTCAGGTTATTCAACTTTGGAGGCCTATAACGACCTCAATTCTAATAAGTAGAAAAAAAGAATGGTCAGTTCTAGTACAGGATGTCCCATACACTAAGCACACCTCATATGATATGTCACATTATTTGACTTTGGAGGCCTATATCGACCTCTATTCTAATAAGTAGAAAAAAAGAATGGTCAGTTATAATAAAGGATATCCCATACACTAAGCACACCTCTTTTGAAATTATTTTACTGTAGCGTTTTGGAGATATGTCACATTATTTGACTTTGGAGGCCTGTAACGACCTCAATTCTAATAAGTAGAAAAAAAGAATGGTCAATTCTGATACAGGACGTCCCATACACTAAGCAGACCTCCTTTGAAACCATTTTACTGTAGCGTTTTGGAGATATGTCATGTTATTCGACTTTGGAGGCCTATTTCGACCTCAATTCTAATAAGTAGAAAAAAAGAATGGTCAGTTCTAGTACAGGACACCCCATACACTAAGCACACCTCATTTGAAACAATTTTACTGTAGCATTTTGAAGATATGTCTCGTTATTTGACTTTGGAGGCCTATAACGACCTCAATTCTAATAAGTAGAAAAAAAGAATGTTCAGTTATAATAAAGGATATCCCATACACTAAGCACACCTCTTTTGAAACTATTTTACTGTAGCACTTTGAAGATATGTCACGGTATTTGACTTTGGAGGCCTATAACGACCTCAATTCTAATAAGTAGAAAAAAAGAATGGTCAGTTATAATAAAGGATATCCCATACACTAAACACACCTCATTTGAAACCATTTTACTGTATTATTTTGGAGATATGTCATGTTATTCAATTTTGGAGGCCTATAACGACCTAAATTCTAATAAGTAGAAAAAAAGAATGGTCAGTTCTAGTACAGGACATCCCATACACTAAGCACACCTCATTTGTTTCAAATCTTTCTTTATTATTTCTTTTATAATTATAAAACATACAAAACATCCATCAACATACCTAACATCCATCAACTACTACATATTTCTCAAAAAAAAAAAAAAATATATATATATATATGCATATATATATATATATATATATATATATATATATATATATATATATATAAATCAGCCCTCATCCCTCCCACCTACCCCATCGCTCCTCACTTACAAATATTCTTTAAGGTTCCCTGAGGTGCAAAACTCCTCCCACTTTTTCCAATGCTTTGAAATCGGATTCTCCACATATCCTTCTTCTCTTATTTGCTTCTCCATATAGTGTGTTTCACTCATTTCACATTTCCACTCTATTATTAATGGAGCATTTTCCTTCTTCCATTTTCGCGCTATTACAACTTTTGCAGCTGTAGTCATACAGTGCAAAAACTCTATCTCTTTCTGTGTTAATGATTTAGGTGTGAGAGAGAATAGTACTATCATTATATCTATCTTTATCCTAGTACCTGTCACTCGCTGATATATTTCTGTTATCTTACCCCAAAAATCTCTTAACTTGTAACAGCTATACCATATGTGTTCTAAAGTACCCTTTTCTATTTTGCATCTCCAACAGGTTTCAGGGTATTATTTTGGAGATATGTCATGTTATTCGACTTTGGAGGCCTATAACGACCTCAATTCTAATAAGTAGAAAAAAGAATGGTCAGTTCTGATACAGGATGTCCCATACACTAAGCACACCTCATTTGAAAACATTTTACTGTAGCGTTTTGGAGATATGTCACGTTTTTTCACTTTGGAGGCCTATAATGGCCTCAATTCTAATAAGTAGAAAAAAGAATGGTCAGTTCTGATACAGGACGTCCCATACACTAAGCACACCTCATTTGAAACCATTTTACTGTAGCGTTTTGGAGATATGCCACTTTATTCGACTTTGGAGGCCTAAAACGACCTCAATTCTAATAAGTAGAATAAAGGAATGGTCATTTTTAGTACAGGATGTCCCATACACTAAGCACATCTCATTTGAAAATATTTTACTGTAGCGTTTTGGAGATATGTCACGTTTTTTCACTTTGGAGGCCTATAACGACCTCAATTCTAATAAGTAGAAAAAAAGAATGGTCAGTTCTAGTACAGGATGTCCCATACACTAAGCACACCTCATTTGAAACCCTTTTACTGTAGCGTTTTGGAGATATGTCACATTATTTGACTTTGGAGGCCTATAACGACCTCAATTCTAATAAGTAGAAAAAAAAAATGGTCAGTTCTAGTACAGGATGTCCCATACACTAAGCACACCTCATTTGAAACCATTTTACTGTAGCGTTTTGGAGATATGTCACATTATTTGACTTTGGAGGCCTATAACGACCTCAATTCTAATAAGTAGAAAAAAAGAATGGTCAGTTCTGATACAGGACGTACCATACACTAAGCACACCTCATTTGAAACCATTTTACTGTAGCGTTTTGGAGATATGTCATGTTATTCGACTTTGGAGGCCTATAACAACCTCAATTCTAATAAGTAGAAAAAAAGAATGGTCAGTTCTAGTACAGGACATCCCATACACTAAGCAAACCTCATTTGAAACCATTTTACTGTAGTGTTTTGGAGATATGTCACGTTATTCGACTTTGGAGGCCTAAAACTACCTCAATTCTAATAAGTAGAAAAAAAGAATGGTCAGTTATAATAAAGGACATCCCATACACTAAGCACACCTCATTTGAAACAATTTTACTGTAGCATTTTGAAGATATGTCTAGTTATTTGACTTTGGAGGCCTATAACGACCTCAATTCTAATAAGTAGAAAAAAAGAATGTTCAGTTACAATAAAGGACATGCCATACACTAAGCACACCTCATTTGAAACCATTTTACTGTAGCATTCTGGAGATATGTCATGTTATTCGACTTTGGAGGCCTATAACGACCTCAATTCTAATAAGTAGAAAAAAAGAAAGGTCAGTTCTAGTACAGGACGTCCCATACACTAAGCAAACCTTATTTGAAACCATTTTACTGTAGTGTTTTGGAGATATGTCATGTTATTCGACTTTGGAGGCCTATAACGACCTCAATTCTATTAAGTAGAAAAAAAGAATGGTCAGTTCTAGTACAGGACGTCCCATACACTAAGCCCACCTCATTTGAAACCTTTTTACTGTAGCGTTTTGGAGATATGTCATGTTATTCGACTTTGGAGGCCTATAACGACCTCAATTCTAATAAGTAGAAAAAAAAAGAATGGTCAGTTCTAGTACAGGACGTCCCATACACTAAGCAAACCTCATTTGAAACCATTTTACTGTAGCGTTTTGGAGATATGTCACGTTATTCGACTTTGGAGGCCTAAAACTACCTCAATTCTATTAAGTAGAAAAAAAGAATGGTCAGTTATAATAAAGGACATCCCATACACTAAGCACACCTCATTTGAAACCATTTTACTGTAGCACTTTGAAGATATGTCACGTTATTTGACTTTGGAGGCCTATAACGACCTCAATTCTAATAAGTAGAAAAAAAGAATGGTCAGTAATAATAAAGGATATCCCATACACTAAGCACACCTCATTTGAAACCATTTTATTGTATTATTTTGGAGATATGTCAGGTTATTCAACTTTGGAGGCCTATAACGACCTCAATTCTAATAAGTAGAAAAAAAGAATGGTCAGTTCTAGTACAGGATGTCCCATACACTAAGCACACCTCATATGATATGTCACATTATTTGACTTTGGAGGCCTATAACGACCTCTATTCTAATAAGTAGAAAAAAAGAATGGTCAGTTATAATAAAGGATATCCCATACACTAAGCACACCTCTTTTGAAACTATTTTACTGTAGCGTTTTGGAGATATGTCACATTATTTGACTTTGGAGGCCTGTAACGACCTCAATTCTAATAAGTAGAAAAAAAGAATGGTCAATTCTGATACAGGACGTCCCATACACTAAGCAGACCTCCTTTGAAACCATTTTACTGTAGCGTTTTGGAGATATGTCATGTTATTCTACTTTGGAGGCCTATTTCGACCTCAATTCTAATAAGTAGAAAAAAAGAATAGTCAGTTCTAGTACAGGACACCCCATACACTAAGCACACCTCATTTGAAACAATTTTACTGTAGCATTTTGAAGATATGTCTCGTTATTTGACTTTGGAGGCCTATAACGACCTCAATTCTAATAAGTAGAAAAAAAGAATGTTCAGTTATAATAAAGGATATCCCATACACTAAGCACACCTCTTTTGAAACTATTTTACTGTAGCACTTTGAAGATATGTCACGGTATTTGACTTTGGAGGCCTATAACGACCTCAATTCTAATAAGTAGAAAAAAAGAATGGTCAGTTATAATAAAGGATATCCCATACACTAAACACACCTCATTTGAAACCATTTTACTGTATTATTTTGGAGATATGTCATGTTATTCAATTTTGGAGGCCTATAACGACCTAAATTCTAATAAGTAGAAAAAAAGAATGGTCAGTTCTAGTACAGGACATCCCATACACTAAGCACACCTCATTTGTTTCAAATCTTTCTTTATTATTTCTTTTATAATTATAAAACATACAAAACATCCATCAACATACCTAACATCCATCAACTACTACATATTTCTCAAAAAAAAAAAAAAAATATATATATATATATATATATGCATATATATATATATATATATATATATATATATATATATATATAAATCAGCCCTCATCCCTCCCACCTACCCCATCGCTCCTCACTTACAAATATTCTTTAAGGTTCCCTGAGGTGCAAAACTCCTCCCACTTTTTCCAATGCTTTGAAATCGGATTCTCCACATATCCTTCTTCTCTTATTTGCTTCTCCATATAGTGTGTTTCACTCATTTCACATTTCCACTCTATTATTAATGGAGCATTTTCCTTCTTCCATTTTCGCGCTATTACAACTTTTGCAGCTGTAGTCATACAGTGCAAAAACTCTATCTCTTTCTGTGTTAATGATTTAGGTGTGAGAGAGAATAGTACTATCATTATATCTATCTTTATCCTAGTACCTGTCACTCGCTGATATATTTCTGTTATCTTACCCCAAAAATCTCTTAACTTGTAACAGCTATACCATATGTGTTCTAAAGTACCCTTTTCTATTTTGCATCTCCAACAGGTTTCAGGGTATTATTTTGGAGATATGTCATGTTATTCGACTTTGGAGGCCTATAACGACCTCAATTCTAATAAGTAGAAAAAAGAATGGTCAGTTCTGATACAGGATGTCCCATACACTAAGCACACCTCATTTGAAAACATTTTACTGTAGCGTTTTGGAGATATGTCACGTTTTTTCACTTTGGAGGCCTATAATGGCCTCAATTCTAATAAGTAGAAAAAAGAATGGTCAGTTCTGATACAGGACGTCCCATACACTAAGCACACCTCATTTGAAACCATTTTACTGTAGCGTTTTGGAGATATGCCACTTTATTAGACTTTGGAGGCCTAAAACGACCTCAATTCTAATAAGTAGAATAAAGGAATGGTCATTTTTAGTACAGGATGTCCCATACACTAAGCACATCTCATTTGAAAATATTTTACTGTAGCGTTTTGGAGATATGTCACGTTTTTTCACTTTGGAGGCCTATAACGACCTCAATTCTAATAAGTAGAAAAAAAGAATGGTCAGTTCTAGTACAGGATGTCCCATACACTAAGCACACCTCATTTGAAACCCTTTTACTGTAGCGTTTTGGAGATATGTCACATTATTTGACTTTGGAGGCCTATAACGACCTCAATTCTAATAAGTAGAAAAAAAAATGGTCAGTTCTAGTACAGGATGTCCCATACACTAAGCACACCTCATTTGAAACCATTTTACTGTAGCTTTTTGGAGATATGTCATGTTATTCGACTTTGGAGGCCTATAACAACCTCAATTCTAATAAGTAGAAAAAAAGAATGGTCAGTTCTAGTACAGGACATCCCATACACTAAGCAAACCTCATTTGAAACCATTTTACTGTAGTGTTTTGGAGATATGTCACGTTATTCGACTTTGGAGGCCTAAAACTACCTCAATTCTAATAAGTAGAAAAAAAGAATGGTCAGTTATAATAAAGGACATCCCATACACTAAGCACACCTCATTTGAAACAATTTTACTGTAGCATTTTGAAGATATGTCTAGTTATTTGACTTTGGAGGCCTATAACGACCTCAATTCTAATAAGTAGAAAAAAAGAATGTTCAGTTATAATAAAGGACATGCCATACACTAAGCACACCTCATTTGAAACCATTTTACTGTAGCATTCTGGAGATATGTCATGTTATTCGACTTTGGAGGCCTATAACGACCTCAATTCTAATAAGTAGAAAAAAAGAAAGGTCAGTTCTAGTACAGGACGTCCCATACACTAAGCAAACCTTATTTGAAACCATTTTACTGTAGTGTTTTGGAGATATGTCATGTTATTCGACTTTGGAGGCCTATAACGACCTCAATTTTATTAAGTAGAAAAATGAATGGTCAGTTCTAGTACAGGACGTCCCATACACTAAGCCCACCTCTTTGAAACCTTTTTACTGTAGCGTTTTGGAGATATGTCATGTTATTCGACTTTGGAGGCCTATAACGACCTCAATTCTAATAAGTAGAAAAAAAAAGAATGGTCAGTTCTAGTACAGGACGTCCCATACACTAAGCAAACCTCATTTGAAACCATTTTACTGTAGCGTTTTGGAGATATGTCACGTTATTCGACTTTGGAGGCATAAAACTACCTCAATTCTATTAAGTAGAAAAAAAGAATGGTCAGTTATAATAAAGGACATCCCATACACTAAGCACACCTCATTTGAAACCATTTTACTGTAGCACTTTGAAGATATGTCACGTTATTTGACTTTGGAGGCCTATAACGACCTCAATTCTAATAAGTAGAAAAAAATAATGGTCAGTAATAATAAAGGATATCCCATACACTAAGCACACCTCATTTGAAACCATTTTATTGTATTATTTTGGAGATATGTCAGGTTATTCAACTTTGGAGGCCTATAACGACCTCAATTCTAATAAGTAGAAAAAAAGAATGGTCAGTTCTAGTACAGGACATCCCATGCACTAAGCACACCTCATTTTCCAATGCTTTGAAATCAGATTCTCCACATATCCTTCTTCTCTTATTTGCTTCTCCATATAGTGTGTTTCACTCATTTCACATTTGAAAACATTTTACTGTAGCGTTTTGGAGATATGTCACGTTTTTTCACTTTGGAGGCCTATAACGACCTCAATTCTAATAAGTAGAAAAAAGAATGGTCAGTTCTGATACAGGACGTCCCATACACTAAGCACACCTCATTTGAAACCATTTTACTGTAGCGTTTTGGAGATATGTCACTTTATTCGACTTTGGAGGCCTAAAACTACCTCAATTCTATTAAGTAGAAAAAAAGAATGGTCAGTTATAATAAAGGACATCCCATACACTAAGCACACCTCATTTGAAACCATTTTACTGTAGCACTTTGAAGATATGTCACGTTATTTGACTTTGGAGGCCTATAACGACCTCAATTCTAATAAGTAGAAAAAAAGAATGGTCAGTAATAATAAAGGATATCCCATACACTAAGCACACCTCATTTGAAACCATTTTATTGTATTATTTTGGAGATATGTCAGGTTATTCAACTTTGGAGGCCTATAACGACCTCAATTCTAATAAGTAGAAAAAAAGAATGGTCAGTTCTAGTACAGGATGTCCCATACACTAAGCACACCTCATATGATATGTCACATTATTTGACTTTGGAGGCCTATAACGACCTCTATTCTAATAAGTAGAAAAAAAGAATGGTCAGTTATAATAAAGGATATCCCATACACTAAGCACACCTCTTTTGAAACTATTTTACTGTAGCGTTTTGGAGATATGTCACATTATTTGACTTTGGAGGCCTGTAACGACCTCAATTCTAATAAGTAGAAAAAAAGAATGGTCAATTCTGATACAGGACGTCCCATACACTAAGCAGACCTCCTTTGAAACCATTTTACTGTAGCGTTTTGGAGATATGTCATGTTATTCTACTTTGGAGGCCTATTTCGACCTCAATTCTAATAAGTAGAAAAAAAGAATAGTCAGTTCTAGTACAGGACACCCCATACACTAAGCACACCTCATTTGAAACAATTTTACTGTAGCATTTTGAAGATATGTCTCGTTATTTGACTTTGGAGGCCTATAACGACCTCAATTCTAATAAGTAGAAAAAAAGAATGTTCAGTTATAATAAAGGATATCCCATACACTAAGCACACCTCTTTTGAAACTATTTTACTGTAGCACTTTGAAGATATGTCACGGTATTTGACTTTGGAGGCCTATAACGACCTCAATTCTAATAAGTAGAAAAAAAGAATGGTCAGTTATAATAAAGGATATCCCATACACTAAACACACCTCATTTGAAACCATTTTACTGTATTATTTTGGAGATATGTCATGTTATTCAATTTTGGAGGCCTATAACGACCTAAATTCTAATAAGTAGAAAAAAAGAATGGTCAGTTCTAGTACAGGACATCCCATACACTAAGCACACCTCATTTGTTTCAAATCTTTCTTTATTATTTCTTTTATAATTATAAAACATACAAAACATCCATCAACATACCTAACATCCATCAACTACTACATATTTCTCAAAAAAAAAAAAAAAAAAAAATATATATATATATATATGCATATATATATATATATATATATATATATATATATATATATAAATCAGCCCTCATCCCTCCCACCTACCCCATCGCTCCTCACTTACAAATATTCTTTAAGGTTCCCTGAGGTGCAAAACTCCTCCCACTTTTTCCAATGCTTTGAAATCGGATTCTCCACATATCCTTCTTCTCTTATTTGCTTCTCCATATAGTGTGTTTCACTCATTTCACATTTCCACTCTATTATTAATGGAGCATTTTCCTTCTTCCATTTTCGCGCTATTACAACTTTTGCAGCTGTAGTCATACAGTGCAAAAACTCTATCTCTTTCTGTGTTAATGATTTAGGTGTGAGAGAGAATAGTACTATCATTATATCTATCTTTATCCTAGTACCTGTCACTCGCTGATATATTTCTGTTATCTTACCCCAAAAATCTCTTAACTTGTAACAGCTATACCATATGTGTTCTAAAGTACCCTTTTCTATTTTGCATCTCCAACAGGTTTCAGGGTATTATTTTGGAGATATGTCATGTTATTCGACTTTGGAGGCCTATAACGACCTCAATTCTAATAAGTAGAAAAAAGAATGGTCAGTTCTGATACAGGATGTCCCATACACTAAGCACACCTCATTTGAAAACATTTTACTGTAGCGTTTTGGAGATATGTCACGTTTTTTCACTTTGGAGGCCTATAATGGCCTCAATTCTAATAAGTAGAAAAAAGAATGGTCAGTTCTGATACAGGACGTCCCATACACTAAGCACACCTCATTTGAAACCATTTTACTGTAGCGTTTTGGAGATATGCCACTTTATTAGACTTTGGAGGCCTAAAACGACCTCAATTCTAATAAGTAGAATAAAGGAATGGTCATTTTTAGTACAGGATGTCCCATACACTAAGCACATCTCATTTGAAAATATTTTACTGTAGCGTTTTGGAGATATGTCACGTTTTTTCACTTTGGAGGCCTATAACGACCTCAATTCTAATAAGTAGAAAAAAAGAATGGTCAGTTCTAGTACAGGATGTCCCATACACTAAGCACACCTCATTTGAAACCCTTTTACTGTAGCGTTTTGGAGATATGTCACATTATTTGACTTTGGAGGCCTATAACGACCTCAATTCTAATAAGTAGAAAAAAAAATGGTCAGTTCTAGTACAGGATGTCCCATACACTAAGCACACCTCATTTGAAACCATTTTACTGTAGCTTTTTGGAGATATGTCATGTTATTCGACTTTGGAGGCCTATAACAACCTCAATTCTAATAAGTAGAAAAAAAGAATGGTCAGTTCTAGTACAGGACATCCCATACACTAAGCAAACCTCATTTGAAACCATTTTACTGTAGTGTTTTGGAGATATGTCACGTTATTCGACTTTGGAGGCCTAAAACTACCTCAATTCTAATAAGTAGAAAAAAAGAATGGTCAGTTATAATAAAGGACATCCCATACACTAAGCACACCTCATTTGAAACAATTTTACTGTAGCATTTTGAAGATATGTCTAGTTATTTGACTTTGGAGGCCTATAACGACCTCAATTCTAATAAGTAGAAAAAAAGAATGTTCAGTTATAATAAAGGACATGCCATACACTAAGCACACCTCATTTGAAACCATTTTACTGTAGCATTCTGGAGATATGTCATGTTATTCGACTTTGGAGGCCTATAACGACCTCAATTCTAATAAGTAGAAAAAAAGAAAGGTCAGTTCTAGTACAGGACGTCCCATACACTAAGCAAACCTTATTTGAAACCATTTTACTGTAGTGTTTTGGAGATATGTCATGTTATTCGACTTTGGAGGCCTATAACGACCTCAATTTTATTAAGTAGAAAAATGAATGGTCAGTTCTAGTACAGGACGTCCCATACACTAAGCCCACCTCTTTGAAACCTTTTTACTGTAGCGTTTTGGAGATATGTCATGTTATTCGACTTTGGAGGCCTATAACGACCTCAATTCTAATAAGTAGAAAAAAAAAGAATGGTCAGTTCTAGTACAGGACGTCCCATACACTAAGCAAACCTCATTTGAAACCATTTTACTGTAGCGTTTTGGAGATATGTCACGTTATTCGACTTTGGAGGCATAAAACTACCTCAATTCTATTAAGTAGAAAAAAAGAATGGTCAGTTATAATAAAGGACATCCCATACACTAAGCACACCTCATTTGAAACCATTTTACTGTAGCACTTTGAAGATATGTCACGTTATTTGACTTTGGAGGCCTATAACGACCTCAATTCTAATAAGTAGAAAAAAATAATGGTCAGTAATAATAAAGGATATCCCATACACTAAGCACACCTCATTTGAAACCATTTTATTGTATTATTTTGGAGATATGTCAGGTTATTCAACTTTGGAGGCCTATAACGACCTCAATTCTAATAAGTAGAAAAAAAGAATGGTCAGTTCTAGTACAGGACATCCCATGCACTAAGCACACCTCATTTTCCAATGCTTTGAAATCAGATTCTCCACATATCCTTCTTCTCTTATTTGCTTCTCCATATAGTGTGTTTCACTCATTTCACATTTGAAAACATTTTACTGTAGCGTTTTGGAGATATGTCACGTTTTTTCACTTTGGAGGCCTATAACGACCTCAATTCTAATAAGTAGAAAAAAGAATGGTCAGTTCTGATACAGGACGTCCCATACACTAAGCACACCTCATTTGAAACCATTTTACTGTAGCGTTTTGGAGATATGTCACTTTATTCGACTTTGGAGGCCTAAAACGACCTCAATTCTAATAAGTAGAAAAAATTAATGGTCAGTTTTAGTACAGGATGTCCCATATACTAAGCACACCTCATTTGAAAACATTTTACTGTAGCGTTTTGGAGATATGTCACGTTTTTTCACTTTGGAGGCCTATAACGACCTCAATTCTAATAAGTAGAAAAAAAGAATGGTCAGTTCTAGTACAGGATGTCCCATACACTAAGCACACCTCATATGATATGTCACATTATTTGACTTTTGAGGCCTATAACGACCTCAATTCTAATAAGTAGAAAAAAGAATGGTCAGTTCTGATACAGGACGTCCCATACACTAAGCACACCTCATTTGAAACCATTTTACTGTAGCGTTTTGGAGATATGTCACTTTATTCGACTTTGGAGGCCTAAAACGACCTCAATTCTAATAAGTAGAAAAAAGGAATGGTCAGTTTTAGTACAGGATGTCCCATATACTAAGCACACCTCATTTGAAAACATTTTACTGTAGCGTTTTGGAGATATGTCACGTTTTTTCACTTTGGAGGCCTATAATGACCTCAATTCTAATAAGTAGAAAAAAGAATGGTCAGTTCTGATACAGGACGTCCCATACACTAAGCACACCTCATTTGAAACCATTTTACTGTAGCGTTTTGGAGATATGCCACTTATTCGACTTTGGAGGCCTATAACAACCTCAATTCTAATAAGTAGAAAAAAAGAATGGTCAGTTCTAGTACAGGACATCCCATACACTAAGCAAACCTCATTTGAAACCATTTTACTGTAGTGTTTTGGAGATATGTCACGTTATTCGACTTTGGAGGCCTAAAACTACCTCAATTCTAATAAGTAGAAAAAAAGAATGGTCAGTTATAATAAAGGACATCCCATACACTAAGCACACCTCATTTGAAACAATTTTACTGTAGCATTTTGAAGATATGTCTAGTTATTTGACTTTGGAGGCCTATAACGACCTCAATTCTAATAAGTAGAAAAAAAGAATGTTCAGTTACAATAAAGGACATGCCATACACTAAGCACACCTCATTTGAAACCATTTTACTGTAGCATTCTGGAGATATGTCATGTTATTCGACTTTGGAGGCCTATAACGACCTCAATTCTAATAAGTAGAAAAAAAGAAAGGTCAGTTCTAGTACAGGACGTCCCATACACTAAGCAAACCTTATTTGAAACCATTTTACTGTAGTGTTTTGGAGATATGTCATGTTATTCGACTTTGGAGGCCTATAACGACCTCAATTCTATTAAGTAGAAAAAAAGAATGGTCAGTTCTAGTACAGGACGTCCCATACACTAAGCCCACCTCATTTGAAACCTTTTTACTGTAGCGTTTTGGAGATATGTCATGTTATTCGACTTTGGAGGCCTATAACGACCTCAATTCTAATAAGTAGAAAAAAAAAGAATGGTCAGTTCTAGTACTGGACGTCCCATACACTAAGCAAACCTCATTTGAAACCATTTTACTGTAGCGTTTTGGAGATATGTCACGTTATTCGACTTTGGAGGCCTAAAACTACCTCAATTCTATTAAGTAGAAAAAAAGAATGGTCAGTTATAATAAAGGACATCCCATACACTAAGCACACCTCATTTGAAACCATTTTACTGTAGCACTTTGAAGATATGTCACGTTATTTGACTTTGGAGGCCTATAACGACCTCAATTCTAATAAGTAGAAAAAAAGAATGGTCAGTAATAATAAAGGATATCCCATACACTAAGCACACCTCATTTGAAACCATTTTATTGTATTATTTTGGAGATATGTCAGGTTATTCAACTTTGGAGGCCTATAACGACCTCAATTCTAATAAGTAGAAAAAAAGAATGGTCAGTTCTAGTACAGGATGTCCCATACACTAAGCACACCTCATATGATATGTCACATTATTTGACTTTGGAGGCCTATAACGACCTCTATTCTAATAAGTAGAAAAAAAGAATGGTCAGTTATAATAAAGGATATCCCATACACTAAGCACACCTCTTTTGAAACTATTTTACTGTAGCGTTTTGGAGATATGTCACATTATTTGACTTTGGAGGCCTGTAACGACCTCAATTCTAATAAGTAGAAAAAAAGAATGGTCAATTCTGATACAGGACGTCCCATACACTAAGCAGACCTCCTTTGAAACCATTTTACTGTAGCGTTTTGGAGATATGTCATGTTATTCGACTTTGGAGGCCTATTTCGACCTCAATTCTAATAAGTAGAAAAAAAGAATGGTCAGTTCTAGTACAGGACACCCCATACACTAAGCACACCTCATTTGAAACAATTTTACTGTAGCATTTTGAAGATATGTCTCGTTATTTGACTTTGGAGGCCTATAACGACCTCAATTCTAATAAGTAGAAAAAAAGAATGTTCAGTTATAATAAAGGATATCCCATACACTAAGCACACCTCTTTTGAAACTATTTTACTGTAGCACTTTGAAGATATGTCACGGTATTTGACTTTGGAGGCCTATAACGACCTCAATTCTAATAAGTAGAAAAAAAGAATGGTCAGTTATAATAAAGGATATCCCATACACTAAACACACCTCATTTGAAACCATTTTACTGTATTATTTTGGAGATATGTCATGTTATTCAATTTTGGAGGCCTATAACGACCTAAATTCTAATAAGTAGAAAAAAAGAATGGTCAGTTCTAGTACAGGACATCCCATACACTAAGCACACCTCATTTGTTTCAAATCTTTCTTTATTATTTCTTTTATAATTATAAAACATACAAAACATCCATCAACATACCTAACATCCATCAACTACTACATATTTCTCAAAAAAAAAAAAAAAAAAAAAAAATATATATATATATGCATATATATATATATATATATATATATATATATATATATATATATATATAAATCAGCCCTCATCCCTCCCACCTACCCCATCGCTCCTCACTTACAAATATTCTTTAAGGTTCCCTGAGGTGCAAAACTCCTCCCACTTTTTCCAATGCTTTGAAATCGGATTCTCCACATATCCTTCTTCTCTTATTTGCTTCTCCATATAGTGTGTTTCACTCATTTCACATTTCCACTCTATTATTAATGGAGCATTTTCCTTCTTCCATTTTCGTGCTATTACAACTTTTGCAGCTGTAGTCATACAGTGCAAAAACTCTATCTCTTTCTGTGTTAATGATTTAGGTGTGAGAGAGAATAGTACTATCATTATATCTATCTTTATCCTAGTACCTGTCACTCGCTGATATATTTCTGTTATCTTACCCCAAAAATCTCTTAACTTGTAACAGCTATACCATATGTGTTCTAAAGTACCCTTTTCTATTTTGCATCTCCAACAGGTTTCAGGGTATTATTTTGGAGATATGTCATGTTATTCGACTTTGGAGGCCTATAACGACCTCAATTCTAATAAGTAGAAAAAAGAATGGTAAGTTCTGATACAGGATGTCCCATACACTAAGCACACCTCATTTGAAAACATTTTACTGTAGCGTTTTGGAGATATGTCACGTTTTTTCACTTTGGAGGCCTATAATGGCCTCAATTCTAATAAGTAGAAAAAAGAATGGTCAGTTCTGATACAGGACGTCCCATACACTAAGCACACCTCATTTGAAACCATTTTACTGTAGCGTTTTGGAGATATGCCACTTTATTCGACTTTGGAGGCCTAAAACGACCTCAATTCTAATAAGTAGAATAAAGGAATGGTCATTTTTAGTACAGGATGTCCCATACACTAAGCACATCTCATTTGAAAATATTTTACTGTAGCGTTTTGGAGATATGTCACGTTTTTTCACTTTGGAGGCCTATAACGACCTCAATTCTAATAAGTAGAAAAAAAGAATGGTCAGTTCTAGTACAGGATGTCCCATACACTAAGCACACCTCATTTGAAACCCTTTTACTGTAGCGTTTTGGAGATATGTCACATTATTTGACTTTGGAGGCCTATAACGACCTCAATTCTAATAAGTAGAAAAAAAGAATGTTCAGTTATAATAAAGGATATCCCATACACTAAGCACACCTCTTTTGAAACTATTTTACTGTAGCACTTTGAAGATATGTCACGGTATTTGACTTTGGAGGCCTATAACGACCTCAATTCTAATAAGTAGAAAAAAAGAATGGTCAGTTATAATAAAGGATATCCCATACACTAAACACACCTCATTTGAAACCATTTTACTGTATTATTTTGGAGATATGTCATGTTATTCAATTTTGGAGGCCTATAACGACCTAAATTCTAATAAGTAGAAAAAAAGAATGGTCAGTTCTAGTACAGGACATCCCATACACTAAGCACACCTCATTTGTTTCAAATCTTTCTTTATTATTTCTTTTATAATTATAAAACATACAAAACATCCATCAACATACCTAACATCCATCAACTACTACATATTTCTCAAAAAAAAAAAAAAAAAAAAAAAAATATATATATATATGCATATATATATATATATATATATATATATATATATATATATATATATATATATAAATCAGCCCTCATCCCTCCCACCTACCCCATCGCTCCTCACTTACAAATATTCTTTAAGGTTCCCTGAGGTGCAAAACTCCTCCCACTTTTTCCAATGCTTTGAAATCGGATTCTCCACATATCCTTCTTCTCTTATTTGCTTCTCCATATAGTGTGTTTCACTCATTTCACATTTCCACTCTATTATTAATGGAGCATTTT
The DNA here is from genome assembly GCF_037356315.1 of Lithobates pipiens. NCBI lineage: Eukaryota > Metazoa > Chordata > Amphibia > Anura > Ranidae > Lithobates > Lithobates pipiens. The sequence goes on from NW_027507758.1 coordinate 212,567,010, forward strand.
CCTTCTTCCATTTTCGCGCTATTACAACTTTTGCAGCTGTAGTCATACAGTGCAAAAACTCTATCTCTTTCTGTGTTAATGATTTAGGTGTGAGAGAGAATAGTACTATCATTATATCTATCTTTATCCTAGTACCTGTCACTCGCTGATATATTTCTGTTATCTTACCCCAAAAATCTCTTAACTTGTAACAGCTATACCATATGTGTTCTAAAGTACCCTTTTCTATTTTGCATCTCCAACAGGTTTCAGGGTATTATTTTGGAGATATGTCATGTTATTCGACTTTGGAGGCCTATAACGACCTCAATTCTAATAAGTAGAAAAAAGAATGGTCAGTTCTGATACAGGATGTCCCATACACTAAGCACACCTCATTTGAAAACATTTTACTGTAGCGTTTTGGAGATATGTCACGTTTTTTCACTTTGGAGGCCTATAATGGCCTCAATTCTAATAAGTAGAAAAAAGAATGGTCAGTTCTGATACAGGACGTCCCATACACTAAGCACACCTCATTTGAAACCATTTTACTGTAGCGTTTTGGAGATATGCCACTTTATTCGACTTTGGAGGCCTAAAACGACCTCAATTCTAATAAGTAGAATAAAGGAATGGTCATTTTTAGTACAGGATGTCCCATACACTAAGCACATCTCATTTGAAAATATTTTACTGTAGCGTTTTGGAGATATGTCACGTTTTTTCACTTTGGAGGCCTATAACGACCTCAATTCTAATAAGTAGAAAAAAAGAATGGTCAGTTCTAGTACAGGATGTCCCATACACTAAGCACACCTCATTTGAAACCCTTTTACTGTAGCGTTTTGGAGATATGTCACATTATTTGACTTTGGAGGCCTATAACGACCTCAATTCTAATAAGTAGAAAAAAAAAAATGGTCAGTTCTAGTACAGGATGTCCCATACACTAAGCACACCTCATTTGAAACCATTTTACTGTAGCTTTTTGGAGATATGTCATGTTATTCGACTTTGGAGGCCTATAACAACCTCAATTCTAATAAGTAGAAAAAAAGAATGGTCAGTTCTAGTACAGGACATCCCATACACTAAGCAAACCTCATTTGAAACCATTTTACTGTAGTGTTTTGGAGATATGTCACGTTATTCGACTTTGGAGGCCTAAAACTACCTCAATTCTAATAAGTAGAAAAAAAGAATGGTCAGTTATAATAAAGGACATCCCATACACTAAGCACACCTCATTTGAAACAATTTTACTGTAGCATTTTGAAGATATGTCTAGTTATTTGACTTTGGAGGCCTATAACGACCTCAATTCTAATAAGTAGAAAAAAAGAATGTTCAGTTATAATAAAGGACATGCCATACACTAAGCACACCTCATTTGAAACCATTTTACTGTAGCATTCTGGAGATATGTCATGTTATTCGACTTTGGAGGCCTATAACGACCTCAATTCTAATAAGTAGAAAAAAAAGAAAGGTCAGTTCTAGTACAGGACGTCCCATACACTAAGCAAACCTTATTTGAAACCATTTTACTGTAGTGTTTTGGAGATATGTCATGTTATTCGACTTTGGAGGCCTATAACGACCTCAATTTTATTAAGTAGAAAAATGAATGGTCAGTTCTAGTACAGGACGTCCCATACACTAAGCCCACCTCATTTGAAACCTTTTTACTGTAGCGTTTTGGAGATATGTCATGTTATTCGACTTTGGAGGCCTATAACGACCTCAATTCTAATAAGTAGAAAAAAAAAGAATGGTCAGTTCTAGTACAGGACGTCCCATACACTAAGCAAACCTCATTTGAAACCATTTTACTGTAGCGTTTTGGAGATATGTCACGTTATTCGACTTTGGAGGCCTAAAACTACCTCAATTCTATTAAGTAGAAAAAAAGAATGGTCAGTTATAATAAAGGACATCCCATACACTAAGCACACCTCATTTGAAACCATTTTACTGTAGCACTTTGAAGATATGTCACGTTATTTGACTTTGGAGGCCTATAACGACCTCAATTCTAATAAGTAGAAAAAAATAATGGTCAGTAATAATAAAGGATATCCCATACACTAAGCACACCTCATTTGAAACCATTTTATTGTATTATTTTGGAGATATGTCAGGTTATTCAACTTTGGAGGCCTATAACGACCTCAATTCTAATAAGTAGAAAAAAAGAATGGTCAGTTCTAGTACAGGACATCTCATGCACTAAGCACACCTCATTTGTTTCAAATCTTTCTTTATTATTTCTTTTATAATTATAAAACATACAAAACATCCATCAACATACCTAACATCCATCAACTACTACATATTTCTCAAAAAAAAAAAAAAATATATATATATATATATATATATATATATATATATATATATATATATATAAATCAGCCCTCATCCCTCCCACCTACCCCATCGCTCCTCACTTACAAATATTCCTTAAGGTTCCCTGAGGTACAAAACTCCTCCCACTTTTTCCAATGCTTTGAAATCGGATTCTCCACATATTCTTCTTCTCTTATTTGCTTCTCCATATAGTGTGTTTCACTCATTTCACATTTCCACTCTATTATTAATGGAGCATTTTCCTTCTTCCATTTTCGCGCTATTACAACTTTTGCAGCTGTAGTCATACAGTGCAAAAACTCTATCTCTTTCTGTGTTAATGATTTAGGTGTGAGAGAGAATAGTACTATCATTATATCTATCTTTATCCTAGTACCTGTCACTCGCTGATATATTTCTGTTATCTTACCCCAAAAATCTCTTAACTTGTAACAGCTATACCAAATGTTTTCTAAAGTACCCTTTTCTATTTTGCATTTCCAGCAGGTTTCAGGGTATTATTTTGGAGATATGTCATGTTATTCGACTTTGGAGGCCTATAACGACCTCAATTCTAATAAGTAGAAAAAAGAATGGTCAGTTCTGATACAGGACGTCCCATACACTAAGCACACCTCATTTAAAAACATTTTACTGTAGCGTTTTGGAGATATGTCACGTTTTTTCACTTTGGAGGCCTATAACGACCTCAATTCTAATAAGTAGAAAAAAGAATGGTCAGTTCTGATACAGGACGTCCCATACACTAAGCACACCTCATTTGAAACCATTTTACTGTAGCGTTTTGGAGATATGTCACTTTATTTGACTTTGGAGGCCTAAAACGACCTCAATTCTAATAAGTAGAAAAAAGGAATGGTCAGTTTTAGTACAGGATGACCTCATTTGAAAACATTTTACTGTAGCGTTTTGGAGATATGTCACGTTTTTTCACTTTGGAGGCCTATAACGACCTCAATTCTAATAAGTAGAAAAAAAGAATGGTCAGTTCTAGTACAGGATGTCCCATACACTAAGCACACCTCATTTGAAACCATTTTACTGTAGCGTTTTGGAGATATGTCACATTATTTGACTTTGGAGGCCTGTAACGACCTCAATTCTAATAAGTAGAAAAAAAGAATGGTCAATTCTGATACAGGACGTCCCATACACTAAGCAGACCTCCTTTGAAACCATTTTACTGTAGCGTTTTGGAGATATGTCATGTTATTCGACTTTGGAGGCCTATTTCGACCTCAATTCTAATAAGTAGAAAAAAAGAATGGTCAGTTCTAGTACAGGACATCCCATACACTAAGCACACCTCATTTGAAACCATTTTACTGTAGCGTTTTGGAGATATGTCACATTATTTGACTTTGGAGGCCTATAACGACCTCTATTCTAATAAGTAGAAAAAAAGAATGGTCAGTTATAATAAAGGACACCCCATACACTAAGCACACCTCATTTGAAACAATTTTACTGTAGCATTTTGAAGATATGTCTCGTTATTTGACTTTGGGGGCCTATAACGACCTCAATTCTAATAAGTAGAAAAAAAGAATGTTCAGTTTAACTGAACATTCTTTTTTTCTACTTATTAGAATTGAGGTCGTTATAGGCCCCCAAAGTCAAATAACGAGACATATCTTCAAAATGCTACAGTAAAATTGTTTCAAATGAGGTGTGCTTAGTGTATGGGGTGTCCTTTATTATAACTGACCATTCTTTTTTTCTACTTATTAGAATAGAGGTCGTTATAGGCCTCCAAAGTCGAATAACATGACATATCTCCAAAATGCTACAGTAAAAGGGTTTCAAAAGAGGTGTGCTTAGTTTATGGCATGTCCTTTATTATAACTGAATCAGTTATAATAAAGGACATGCCATAAACTAAGCACACCTCTTTTGAAACCCTTTTACTGTAGCATTTTGGAGATATGTCATGTTATTCGACTTTGGAGGCCTATAACGACCTCAATTCTAATAAGTAGAAAAAAAGAATAGTCGGTTCTAGTACAGGACGTCCCATACACTAAGCAAACCTCATTTGAAACCATTTTACTGTATTATTTTGGAGATATGTCATGTTATTCAACTTTGGAGGCCTATAACGACCTCAATTCTAATAAGTAGAAAAAAAGAATGGTCAGTTCTAGTACAGGACATCTCATGCACTAAGCACACCTCATTTGTTTCAAATCTTTCTTTATTATTTCTTTTATAATTATAAAACATACAAAACATCCATCAACATACCTAACATCCATCAACTACTACATATTTCTCAAAAAAAAAAAAAAATATATATATATATATATATATATATATATATATATATATATAAATCAGCCCTCATCCCTCCCACCTACCCCATCGCTCCTCACTTACAAATATTCCTTAAGGTTCCCTGAGGTACAAAACTCCTCCCACTTTTTCCAATGCTTTGAAATCGGATTCTCCACATATTCTTCTTCTCTTATTTGCTTCTCCATATAGTGTGTTTCACTCATTTCACATTTCCACTCTATTATTAATGGAGCATTTTCCTTCTTCCATTTTCGCGCTATTACAACTTTTGCAGCTGTAGTCATACAGTGCAAAAACTCTATCTCTTTCTGTGTTAATGATTTAGGTGTGAGAGAGAATAGTACTATCATTATATCTATCTTTATCCTAGTACCTGTCACTCGCTGATATATTTCTGTTATCTTACCCCAAAAATCTCTTAACTTGTAACAGCTATACCATATGTGTTCTAAAGTACCCTTTTCTATTTTGCATTTCCAGCAGGTTTCAGGGTATTATTTTGGAGATATGTCATGTTATTCGACTTTGGAGGCCTATAACGACCTCAATTCTAATAAGTAGAAAAAAGAATGGTCAGTTCTGATACAGGACGTCCCATACACTAAGCACACCTCATTTAAAAACATTTTACTGTAGCGTTTTGGAGATATGTCACGTTTTTTCACTTTGGAGGCCTATAACGACCTCAATTCTAATAAGTAGAAAAAAGAATGGTCAGTTCTGATACAGGACGTCCCATACACTAAGCACACCTCATTTGAAACCATTTCACTGTAGCGTTTTGGAGATATGTCACTTTATTCGACTTTGGAGGCCTAAAACGACCTCAATTCTAATAAGTAGAAAAAAGGAATGGTCAGTTTTAGTACAGGATGTCCCATACACTAAGCACACCTCATTTGAAAACATTTTACTGTAGCGTTTTGGAGATATGTCACGTTTTTTCACTTTGGAGGCCTATAACGACCTCAATTCTAATAAGTAGAAAAAAAGAATGGTCAGTTCTAGTACAGGATGTCCCATACACTAAGCACACCTCATTTGAAACCATTTTACTGTAGCGTTTTGGAGATATGTCACATTATTTGACTTTGGAGGCCTGTAACGACCTCAATTCTAATAAGTAGAAAAAAAGAATGGTCAATTCTGATACAGGACGTCCCATACACTAAGCAGACCTCCTTTGAAACCATTTTACTGTAGCGTTTTGGAGATATGTCATGTTATTCGACTTTGGAGGCCTATTTCGACCTCAATTCTAATAAGTAGAAAAAAAGAATGGTCAGTTCTAGTACAGGACATCCCATACACTAGGCACACCTCATTTGAAACCATTTTACTGTAGCGTTTTGGAGATATGTCTCATTATTTGACTTTGGAGGCCTATAACGACCTCTATTCTAATAAGTAGAAAAAAAGAATGGTCAGTTATAATAAAGGACACCCCATACACTAAGCACACCTCATTTGAAACAATTTTACTGTAGCATTTTGAAGATATGTCTCGTTATTTGACTTTGGAGGCCTATAACGACCTCAATTCTAATAAGTAGAAAAAAAGAATGTTCAGTTATAATAAAGGACATGCCATAAACTAAGCACACCTCTTTTGAAACCCTTTTACTGTAGCATTTTGGAGATATGTCATGTTATTCGACTTTGGAGGCCTATAACGACCTCAATTCTAATAAGTAGAAAAAAAGAATGGTCGGTTCTAGTACAGGACGTCCCATACACTAAGCAAACCTCATTTGAAACCATTTTACTGTATTATTTTGGAGATATGTCATGTTATTCAACTTTGGAGGCCTATAACGACCTCAATTCTAATAAGTAGAAAAAAAGAATGGTCAGTTCTAGTACAGGACATCCCATACACTAAGCACACCTCATTTGTTTCAAATCTTTTTTTATTATTTCTTTTATAATTATAAAACATACAAAACATCCATCAACATACCTAACATTCATCAACTACTACATATTTCTCAAAAAAAAAAAAAAAAAAAAAAAAAAAAAATATATATATATATATATATATATATATATATATATATATATATATATATATATATAAATCAGCCCTCATCCCTCCCACCTACCCCATCGCTCCTCACTTACAAATATTCCTTAAGGTTCCCTGAGGTGCAAAACTCCTCCCACTTTTTCAAATGCTTTGAAATCGGATTCTCCACATATCCTAGAGGCGATTCAGTTCGCATTGTGCGCTATATAAGTATTTCATTCATTCATTCATTCATCCTTCTTCTCTTATTTGCTTCTCCATATAGTGTGTTTCACTCATTTCACATTTCCACTCTATTATTAATGGAGCATTTTCCTTCTTCCATTTTTGCGCTATTACAACTTTTGCAGCTGTAGTCATACAGTGCAAAAACTCTATCTCTTTCTGTGTTAATGATTTAGGTGTGAGAGAGAATAGTACTATCATTATATCTATCTTTATCCTAGTACCTGTCACTCGCTGATATATTTCTGTTATCTTACCCCAAAAATCTCTTAACTTGTAACAGCTATACCATATGTGTTCTAAAGTACCCTTTTCTATTTTGCATCTCCAACAGGTTTCAGGGTATTATTGTGGAGATATGTCATGTTATTCGACTTTGGAGGCCTATAACGACCTCAATTCTAATAAGTAGAAAAAAGAATGGTCAGTTCTGATACAGGACGTCCCATACACTAAGCACACCTCATTTGAAACCATTTTACTGTAGCGTTTTGGAGATATGTCACTTTATTCGACTTTGGAGGCCTAAAACGACCTCAATTCTAATAAGTAGAAAAAAGGAATGGTCAGTTTTAGTACAGGATGTCCCATACACTAAGCACACCTCATTTGAAAACATTTTACTGTAGCGTTTTGGAGATATGTCACGTTTTTTCACTTTGGAGGCCTATAACGACCTCAATTCTAATAAGTAGAAAAAAAGAATGGTCAGTTCTAGTACAGGATGTCCCATACACTAAGCACACCTCATTTGAAACCATTTTACTGTAGCGTTTTGGAGATATGTCACATTATTTGACTTTGGATTCCTGTAACGACCTCAATTCTAATAAGTAGAAAAAAAGAATGGTCAATTCTGATACAGGACGTCCCATACACTAAGCAGACCTCCTTTGAAACCATTTTACTGTAGCGTTTTGGAGATATGTCATGTTATTCGACTTTGGAGGCCTATTTCGACCTCAATTCTAATAAGTAGAAAAAAAGAATGGTCAGTTCTAGTACAGGACATCCCATACACTAAGCACACCTCATTTGAAACCATTTTACTGTAGCGTTTTGGAGATATGTCACATTATTTGACTTTGGAGGCCTATAACGACCTCTATTCTAATAAGTAGAAAAAAAGAATGGTCAGTTATAATAAAGGACACCCCATACACTAAGCACACCTCATTTGAAACAATTTTACTGTAGCATTTTGAAGATATGTCTCGTTATTTGACTTTGGAGGCCTATAACGACCTCAATTCTAATAAGTAGAAAAAAAGAATGTTCAGTTATAATAAAGGACATGCCATAAACTAAGCACACCTCTTTTGAAACCATTTTACTGTAGCATTTTGGAGATATGTCATGTTATTCGACTTTGGAGGCCTATAACGACCTCAATTCTAATAAGTAGAAAAAAAAAGAATGGTCAGTTCTAGTACAGGACGTCCCATACACTAAGCAAACCTCATTTGAAACCATTTTACTGTAGCGTTTTGGAGATATGTCACGTTATTCGACTTTGGAGGCCTAAAACTACCTCAATTCTATTAAGTAGAAAAAAAGAATGGTCAGTTATAATAAAGGACATCCCATACACTAAGCACACCTCATTTGAAACCATTTTACTGTAGCACTTTGAAGATATGTCAGGTTATTTGACTTTGGAGGCCTATAACGACCTCAATTCTTATAAGTAGAAAAAAAGAATGGTCAGTAATAATAAAGGATATCCCATACACTAAGCACACCTCATTTGAAACCATTTTATTGTATTATTTTGGAGATATGTCAGGTTATTCAACTTTGGAGGCCTATAACGACCTAAATTCTAATAAGTAGAAAAAAAGAATGGTCAGTTCTAGTACAGGACATCCCATGCACTAAGCACACCTCATTTGTTTCAAATCTTTCTTTATTATTTCTTTTATAATTATAAAACATACAAAACATCCATCAACTTACCTAACATCCATCAACTACTACATATTTGTAAAAAAAAAAAAAAAAAAATATATATATATATATATATATATATATATATATATATATATATATTGTAGACATGTCACTGGAGAAGTGATCGAGGGGGTGTACATCTCACCTAGGTTGCTACACAGTGTGAGATGGTAAATCCAGGATGGATCAGTTTCTCAGCAGCGATATGCTGCTGAGTTGTTATTTAATTTTGCCGGGCCTGGGTTTATATGGAATGGCAGGTAGGTTTGGTAGAGGGACCTGTCATTCCACACCCCCCGATCCAGTTCTGGGTTTTGGATCAGGTGAGCTTTGATCCTAATTAGCCTGGGAAGGTAAAGGCTCTGCTGGGCCTGCAGGTGATTGCTCTCAGCCAGGGAATGAACAGTCTGTGTGTTGAAGGAAGCTGCAAGCACAGCCACTGCTGGAGCTAAAACTCACCCTGCGATATCCAGGCGAAAGACGCTGTGTTTGTAAGTGTCAGATAGGTGAGAAGAACCTGTTAGTAAGCGCCCAGCCGGGCTAGGTCTTTTATTTTTGTTGTACTTAGAAAGCACGGTGTTGCTGTATATTTTTGTTTGCTGGACTGTTTGTACCACGAATAAACGCCAAGATCTGCTTTATAAATGCCAAGTCTGCTGTGAACTGTGTCCAAACACACCCTACCCCGGGAAGATCCCTTACAATTGGTGGAGGTAGCGGGCAACACGGTTGCTAGGGGCAACGGTGTGGACAGACTTGGCTACAGCTGCTGATGTCCTGGGTGAAAGCTGCAACTACACTCCAAGAACAGTCCAGCAACATGGAGGAGATGCTGAAGCAGTTTATGCAAGTGAGTTTGCAACAACAGCAGGCTCAGACAGAGGCCAATAGAGGACATGAACAGTCCATGGCTGCACAACAACAACTTATCGAGCACCTGATAGCAATTCGAGAGGCGCCTGTGGTTGCTAATCCACCCACAGTGATGGGAGCCGCTCCAGAGATTTTTTTTGGGAGAAGGACTGTGCAGAAAGCGCTGCAAAAGATGACTGCTGAGGACGATGTTGAAGCCTATCTAACAGTATTTGAGCGCGTGGCTGAGCGAGAGAAGTTACCAGCCGCTGAGTGGGCAGAGGTAATTGCGCCCTATTTAACAGGTGAACCTCAAAAGGCCTACTATGACCTCAGTGAGCAAGAGGTTAAGGACGATACTCGGCTAAAAGAGGAGATACTTGCCCGACTAGGAGTTACTACTGCAGTCCGTGCCCGGAGGGTACGCAACTGGAGCTACAGTCTGGACAAATCAGCGAGGTCCCAGATGTATGACCTAATCCATTTGGCAAGAAAGTGGTTGGAGCCAGACACTTCTACTCCTGCACAAATCCTAGAGAAGATCGTGATGGATCGCTACCTCCGAGCGCTTCCTACTGACCTGCAACGCTGGGTGGGACAAGGTGATCCTAAGAATGCAAACGAACTTGTCAACCTTGTGGAGAGGTTCCAGGCGACTGAGGACTACCTCCGTGATGTTCCTGCAGCATCTTCACCTCCCCGGAGCGCCAGATCTGTGCCGTCAGCTGGTAAGAGACTTCCATCTATTGGGGGAGTGTGGAGGGGTGCTGATGGGGGGGAAAAGGGCTCAAGTGGTGTCTCAGGGACAAAAGGCTGGTGATGGTCCCGGGTGGCTAAGGGGCTCTAAAAAGGACTCCTTGCCAAGGGGACCAGGCCCTATCCAGTGTTGGAGATGCCATGAGGCGGGACACGTGTCTGCCCGTTGCCCCCTTACCACTGAACCCATGGAGTGTGACGCTAGCCGGCGTCAGTCGCTATTTGCGGAACCATCTTGTGCTGCAGTTCCTGGACTAGAGACTGAACCGCAAATCTGCGACATCACAATCAATGACTTTCCTGTTAAAGCGTTAATGGACTCAGGAAGCCTCGTAACCTTGGTGCATGCTAGCCTGGTGACTGGGGACTTAGAGTCTAAAAAGCATATGAGTGTTGTGTGCATACATGGTGATACAAAAGTGTACCCTATAGTGCTGGCTAAAGTCGGGACTGAACAAGGCACCGTACAATATGAAGTGGGTGTGGTTAAAAACCTCATGCATAATGTAATATTGGGGCGCGATTTTCCATTATTCTGGGCTCTCTGGGAAAAAAGAAAAATCCCCAAAAGGAGTGAGGATACCTCTAAGGTGGTTGCCTTGTCCACTGTGAATGATAAAAGTGTACAGGATGAAAATGATTGTTTTCCTTTGCAGGTCCTGGCTGGGGAGGAGGAGGCTCCTCCCACTGAGCAAAATATACTAGACTTAGAGGTGTCTAGCGATAATTTTGGGGCTGCACAATTACAGGACCCCACTCTCAAAAATGCGAGAGAGCAGGTTGCTGTTATGAACGGGGTACCCCAGGAACCAGATGCTGAAAAAAGATTTCCACATTTTTCGGTGACTAATGATCTTTTCTATAGAGTCAATAAGGTTAAAGATGAGATTGTGGAACAGCTTCTGGTACCTAAGCCGTACCGGCGTCAGGTGCTTGACATGGCACATAACCATGTTCTTGGGGGACACTTGGGGACTGACAAAACGCGAGAGAGGGTTCTCCAGAGTTTTTTTTGGCCGGCCATATATGATGACATTAAAAAATACTGTGAGTCGTGCCCCACATGTCAGGTTAGTGCCCCAGTGTCACATTTTCGCAGTCCTTTGGTTTCACTCCCTATTATAGAGGTGCCTTTTGAGTGTATTGCCATGGATTTAGTGGGTCCCATTGTAAAGTCAGCTAGAGGACACCATTATATTTTGGTAGTCATGGATTATGCGACCCGCTATCCTGAGGCTGTACCCTTAAGAAACACTGCATCTAAAACAATTGCACGTGAGTTGTTTTATATGTTTTCTAGGACTGGGATCCCCAAAGAAATCCTAACTGACCAAGGTACGCCATTTATGTCGAAAGTAATGAAGGAGTTATGCAAACTATTTAAAATCTCACACATCCGTACCTCTGTATACCACCCCCAGACGGACGGATTGGTGGAGAGATTTAATAAAACTTTGAAACATATGTTGAAGAAAGTGGTGGCAAAAGATGGTCGTGACTGGGATCATTTATTACCCTACCTCATGTTTGCTATTAGGGAGGTGCCCCAAGCGTCCACAGGGTTCTCACCATTCGAGTTGGTCTATGGTCGTCACCCTAGGGGTCTACTGGACATTGCAAAAGAGACATGGGAGAATGAGTCCACCCCATACAAGAGTGTTATTGAGCATGTAGCACAAATGCAGGACCGTATAGCCACTGTAATGCCCCTGGTAAGGGAACACCTCCAGAGGGCTCAAGAGGCCCAAAGTAGAATTTACAACCGGTCCGCAAGAATCAGGACATTCAACCCAGGCGATAGGGTCCTTAAACTAGTCCCCACTGTTGAGAGTAAATTCTTGGCGAAGTGGCAAGGTCCCTATGAAATTGTTGAAAAGATCAGTGAGGTGAACTACAAGGTGCACCAACCAGGTAGAAGGAAGCCTTTCCAAGTTTATCACATAAACTTGATCAAGCCCTGGAAAGACAGGGAATCCTTGGTGGCGACAAATACTGTTAATAATTTGTCACAACCAATCCCTCCAGTCAAGGTAGGTGATACTCTATCAGTGTCACAGAAACAGGAGGCTCAGGAATTTTTACAGAAAAACAAAAACAAGTTCTCTGACCTCCCAGGGCGTACACACCTCATCCATCATCACATTGAAACTGAGCCTAGAAGCAGAGTAAACCTTAAGCCCTATAGGATACCGGAGGCACGTAGGGAAGCCGTATCTGCCGAGGTAAAACGTATGCTTGCTCTGGGGGTAATTGAGGTGTCACAGAGTGAATGGTCCAGCCCAATTGTGCTAATCCCAAAGCCCAATGGAACTTGGAGGTTCTGTAACGATTTCAGAAAGTTGAATGAGATCTCCAAGTTCGATGCGTATCCTATGCCCAGGGTAGATGAGTTGATTGAGAAGTTGGGTAACGCCAGGTACATAACCACCCTCGATCTCACAAAGGGCTACTGGCAGATTCCACTTTCTGGTGAGGCTAAAGAGAAAACTGCATTCTCCACCCCTGATGGGCTATTCCAGTATGTAGTGATGCCATTCGGGTTACATGGAGCGCCTGCAACTTTCCAGAGGTTGATGGACTTGATTCTGCGACCACATCGTGATTACTCAGCTGCCTACCTCGATGATGTGGTCATTTTTAGCCCTGATTGGGAAAGTCACCTCTGTAAGGTACAGGCCGTGTTGGATGCCATAAGTGATGCGGGGTTGACCATAAATGCCGAGAAGTGTGCTCTAGCCCTAGAAGAGGCCAAATATCTGGGCTACATTATTGGGAGGGGGTTGATTAAGCCACAGCTAAATAAAATTGAGGCAATACAGAGTTGGCCTAGACCCCTGACAAGGAAACAGGTTAGAGCTTTCCTGGGTATTACGGGGTATTACCGTAGATTTGTGCCGAACTTTGCCTCAGTTGCTGCTCCACTAACTGACTTGACAAAGGGCGGAAAGACAGCAATGGTCACGTGGACCCCAGAGGCCGAGAAGGCTTTCCAAAGCCTTAAGTCTGCCTTGTGCCAACCACCTGTCTTAGTTACCCCCGATTTCAGGCGAGAATTTCTGGTCCAGACAGATGCCTCTAACACAGGCTTAGGTGCAGTACTCTCACAAGTAGTGAATGGTGAGGAGCATCCAGTGACGTACTTGAGTAGAAAACTAACCCCGGCCGAGAAAAATTATGCCATTGTGGAGCGAGAATGTTTGGCAGTAAAGTGGGCCCTAGAATCTTTAAAATATTACTTGCTAGGCAGGAAATTCAAGTTGGTGACAGACCATGCCCCCCTAACATGGATGAAGTTAAACAAGGAGAGAAATGCAAGAGTGACTAGATGGTTTCTCTCCCTACAAAACTTTAATTTCACTGTGGAACACAGGCCAGGGAAATTACAGGCAAATGCTGACGCATTGTCAAGGGTAAGTTGTCTGTGGGGACAAAAGGCTCAGCCCTCCGGTCTGAAAAAGAGGGGGGGGGATATGTAGACATGTCACTGGAGAAGTGATCGAGGGGGTGTACATCTCACCTAGGTTGCTACACAGTGTGAGATGGTAAATCCAGGATGGATCAGTTTCTCAGCAGCGATATGCTGCTGAGTTGTTATTTAATTTTGCCGGGCCTGGGTTTATATGGAATGGCAGGTAGGTTTGGTAGAGGGACCTGTCATTCCACACCCCCCGATCCAGTTCTGGGTTTTGGATCAGGTGAGCTTTGATCCTAATTAGCCTGGGAAGGTAAAGGCTCTGCTGGGCCTGCAGGTGATTGCTCTCAGCCAGGGAATGAACAGTCTGTGTGTTGAAGGAAGCTGCAAGCACAGCCACTGCTGGAGCTAAAACTCACCCTGCGATATCCAGGCGAAAGACGCTGTGTTTGTAAGTGTCAGATAGGTGAGAAGAACCTGTTAGTAAGCGCCCAGCCGGGCTAGGTCTTTTATTTTTGTTGTACTTAGAAAGCACGGTGTTGCTGTATATTTTTGTTTGCTGGACTGTTTGTACCACGAATAAACGCCAAGATCTGCTTTATAAATGCCAAGTCTGCTGTGAACTGTGTCCAAACACACCCTACCCCGGGAAGATCCCTTACAATATATATATATATATATATAAATCAGCCCTCATCCCTCCCACCTACCCCATCGCTCCTCACTTCCTCACTTACAAATATTCCTTAAGGTTCCCTGAGGTGCAAAACTCCTCCCACTTTTTCCAATGCTTTGAAATCAGATTCTCCACATATCCTTCTTCTCTTATTTGCTTCTCCATATAGTGTGTTTCACTCATTTCACATTTGAAAACATTTTACTGTAGCGTTTTGGAGATATGTCACGTTTTTTCACTTTGGAGGCCTATAACAACCTCAATTCTAATAAGTAGAAAAAAAGAATGGTCAGTTCTAGTACAGGATGTCCCATACACTAAGCACACCTCATTTGAAACCATTTTACTGTAGCGTTTTGGAGATATGTCACATTATTTGACTTTGGAGGCCTATAACGACCTCAATTCTAATAAGTAGAAAAAAAAAAATGGTCAGTTCTAGTACAGGATGTCCCATACACTAAGCACACCTCATTTGAAACCATTTTACTGTAGCGTTTTGGAGATATGTCACATTATTTGACTTTGGAGGCCTATAACGACCTCAATTCTAATAAGTAGAAAAAAAGAATGGTCAGTTCTGATACAGGACGTACCATACACTAAGCACACCTCATTTGAAACCATTTTACTGTAGCGTTTTGGAGATATGTCATGTTATTCGACTTTGGAGGCCTATAACAACCTCAATTCTAATAAGTAGAAAAAAAGAATGGTCAGTTCTAGTACAGGACATCCCATACACTAAGCAAACCTCATTTGAAACCATTTTACTGTAGTGTTTTGGAGATATGTCACGTTATTCGACTTTGGAGGCCTAAAACTACCTCAATTCTAATAAGTAGAAAAAAAGAATGGTCAGTTATAATAAAGGACATCCCATACACTAAGCACACCTCATTTGAAACAATTTTACTGTAGCATTTTGAAGATATGTCTAGTTATTTGACTTTGGAGGCCTATAACGACCTCAATTCTAATAAGTAGAAAAAAAGAATGTTCAGTTATAATAAAGGACATGCCATACACTAAGCACACCTCATTTGAAACCATTTTACTGTAGCATTCTGGAGATATGTCATGTTATTCGACTTTGGAGGCCTATAACGACCTCAATTCTAATAAGTAGAAAAAAACAAAGGTCAGTTCTAGTACAGGACGTCCCATACACTAAGCAAACCTTATTTGAAACCATTTTACTGTAGTGTTTTGGAGATATGTCATGTTATTCGATTTTGGAGGCCTATAACGACCTCAATTCTATTAAGTAGAAAAAAAGAATGGTCAGTTCTAGTACAGGACGTCCCATACACTAAGCCCACCTCATTTGAAACCTTTTTACTGTAGCGTTTTGGAGATATGTCATGTTATTCGACTTTGGAGGCCTATAACGACCTCAATTCTAATAAGTAGAAAAAAAAAGAATGGTCAGTTCTAGTACAGGACGTCCCATACACTAAGCAAACCTCATTTGAAACCATTTTACTGTAGCGTTTTGGAGATATGTCACGTTATTCGACTTTGGAGGCCTAAAACTACCTCAATTCTATTAAGTAGAAAAAAAGAATGGTCAGTTATAATAAAGGACATCCCATACACTAAGCACACCTCATTTGAAACCATTTTACTGTAGCACTTTGAAGATATGTCACGTTATTTGACTTTGGAGGCCTATAACGACCTCAATTCTAATAAGTAGAAAAAAAGAATGGTCAGTAATAATAAAGGATATCCCATACACTAAGCACACCTCATTTGAAACCATTTTATTGTATTATTTTGGAGATATGTCCGGTTATTCAACTTTGGAGGCCTATAACGACCTCAATTCTAATAAGTAGAAAAAAAGAATGGTCAGTTCTAGTACAGGATGTCCCATACACTAAGCACACCTCATATGATATGTCACATTATTTGACTTTGGAGGCCTATAACGACCTCAATTCTAATAAGTAGAAAAAAAGAATGGTCAGTTCTGATACAGGACGTACCATACACTAAGCACACCTCATTTGAAACCATTTTACTGTAGCGTTTTGGAGATATGTCACATTATTTGACTTTGGAGGCCTGTAACGACCCCAATTCTAATAAGTAGAAAAAAAGAATGGTCAATTCTGATACAGGACGTCCTATACACTAAGCAGACCTCCTTTGAAACCATTTTACTGTAGCGTTTTGGAGATATGTCATGTTATTCGACTTTGGAGGCCTATTTCGACCTCAATTCTAATAAGTAGAAAAAAAGAATGGTCAGTTCTAGTACAGGACATCCCATACACTAAGCACACCTCATTTGAAACCATTTTACTGTAGCGTTTTGGAGATATGTCACATTATTTGACTTTGGAGGCCTATAACGACCTCTATTCTAATAAGTAGAAAAAAAGAATGGTCAGTTATAATAAAGGACACCCCATACACTAAGCACACCTCATTTGAAACAATTTTACTGTAGCATTTTGAAGATATGTCTCGTTATTTGACTTTGGAGGCCTATAACGACCTAAATTCTAATAAGTAGAAAAAACGAATGTTCAGTTATAATAAAGGACATGCCATAAACTAAGCAAACCTCTTTTGAAACCATTTTACTGTAGCATTTTGGAGATATGTCATGTTATTCGACTTTGGAGGCCTATAACGACCTCAATTCTAATAAGTAGAAAAAAAGAATGGTCGGTTCTAGTACAGGACGTCCCATACACTAAGCAAACCTCATTTGAAACCATTTTACTGTATTATTTTGGAGATATGTCATGTTATTCAACTTTGGAGGCCTATAACGACCTCAATTCTAATAAGTAGAAAAAAAGAATGGTCAGTTCTAGTACAGGACATCCCATACACTAAGCACACCTCATTTGTTTCAAATCTTTTTTTATTATTTCTTTTATAATTATAAAACATACAAAACATCCATCAACATACCTAACATCCATCAACTACTACATATTTCTCAAAAAAAAAAAAAAAAAATATATATATATATATATATATATATATATATATATATATATATATATATATATATAAATCAGCCCTCATCCCTCCCACCTACCCCATCGCTCCTCACTTACAAATATTCCTTAAGGTTCCCTGAGGTGCAAAACTCCTCCCACTTTTTCCAATGCTTTGAAATCGGATTCTCCACATATCCTTCTTCTCTTATTTGCTTCTCCATATAGTGTGTTTCACTCATTTCACATTTCCACTCTATTATTAATGGAGCATTTTCCTTCTTCCATTTTTGCGCTATTACAACTTTTGCAGCTGTAGTCATACAGTGCAAAAACTCTATCTCTTTCTGTGTTAATGATTTAGGTGTGAGAGAGAATAGTACTATCATTATATCTATCTTTATCCTAGTACCTGTCACTCGCTGATATATTTCTGTTATCTTACCCCAAAAATCTCTTAACTTGTAACAGCTATACCATATGTGTTCTAAAGTACCCTTTTCTATTTTGCATCTCCAACAGGTTTCAGGGTATTATTGTGGAGATATGTCATGTTATTCGACTTTGGAGGCCTATAACGACCTCAATTCTATTAAGTAGAAAAAAAGAATAGTCAGTTCTAGTACAGGACGTCCCATACACTAAGCCCATCTCATTTGAAACCATTTTACTGTAGCATTTTGGAGATATGTCATGTTATTCGACTTTGGAGGCCTATAACGACCTCAATTCTAATAAGTAGAAAAAAAAAGAATGGTCAGTTCTAGTACAGGACGTCCCATACACTAAGCAAACCTCATTTGAAACCATTTTACTGTAGCGTTTTGGAGATATGTCACGTTATTCGACTTTGGAGGCCTAAAACTACCTCAATTCTATTAAGTAGAAAAAAAGAATGGTCAGTTATAATAAAGGACATCCCATACACTAAGCACACCTCATTTGAAACCATTTTACTGTAGCACTTTGAAGATATGTCACGTTATTTGACTTTGGAGGCCTATAACGACCTCAATTCTAATAAGTAGAAAAAAAGAATGGTCAGTAATAATAAAGGATATCCCATACACTAAGTACACCTCATTTGAAACCATTTTATTGTATTATTTTGGAGATATGTCAGGTTATTCAACTTTGGAGGCCTATAACGACCTCAATTCTAATAAGTAGAAAAAAAGAATGGTCAGTTCTAGTACAGGACATCCCATGCACTAAGCACACCTCATTTGTTTCAAATCTTTCTTTATTATTTCTTTTATAATTATAAAACATACAAAACATCCATCAACTTACCTAACATCCATCAACTACTACATATTTGTAAAAAAAAAAAAAAAAAAAAAAAAAAAAAATATATATATATATATATATATATATATATATAAATCAGCCCTCATCCCTCCCACCTACCCCATCGCTCCTCACTTTCTCACTTACGAATATTCCTTAAGGTTCCCTGAGGTGCAAAACTCCTCCCACTTTTTCCAATGCTTTGAAATCAGATTCTCCACATATTCTTCTTCTCTTATTTGCTTCTCCATATAGTGTGTTTCACTCATTTCACATTTGAAAACATTTTACTGTAGCGTTTTGGAGATATGTCACGTTTTTTCACTTTGGAGGCCTATAACGACCTCAATTCTAATAAGTAGAAAAAAGAATGGTCAGTTCTGATACAGGACGTCCCATACACTAAGCACACCTCATTTGAAACCATTTTACTGTAGCGTTTTGGAGATATGTCACTTTATTCGACTTTGGAGGCCTAAAACGACCTCAATTCTAATAAGTAGAAAAAAGGAATGGTCAGTTTTAGTACAGGATGTCCCATACACTAAGCACACCTCATTTGAAAACATTTTACTGTAGCGTTTTGGAGATATGTCACGTTTTTTCACTTTGGAGGCCTATAACGACCTCAATTCTAATAAGTAGAAAAAAAGAATGGTCAGTTCTGATACAGGACGCACCATACACTAAGCACACCTCATTTGAAACCATTTTACTGTAGCGTTTTGGAGATATGTCACATTATTTGACTTTGGAGGCCTGTAACGACCTCAATTCTAATAAGTAGAAAAAAAGAATGGTCAATTCTGATACAGGACGTCCCATACACTAAGCAGACCTCCTTTGAAACCATTTTACTGTAGCGTTTTGGAGATATGTCATGTTATTCGACTTTGGAGGCCTATTTCGACCTCAATTCTAATAAGTAGAAAAAAAGAATGGTCAGTTCTAGTACAGGACATCCCATACACTAAGCACACCTCATTTGAAACCATTTTACTGTAGCGTTTTGGAGATATGTCACATTATTTGACTTTGGAGGCCTATAACGACCTCTATTCTAATAAGTAGAAAAAAAGAATGGTCAGTTATAATAAAGGACACCCCATACACTAAGCACACCTCATTTGAAACAATTTTACTGTAGCATTTTGAAGATATGTCTCGTTATTTGACTTTGGAGGCCTATAACGACCTCAATTCTAATAAGTAGAAAAAAAGAATGTTCAGTTATAATAAAGGACATGCCATAAACTAAGCACACCTCTTTTGAAACCATTTTACTGTAGCATTTTGGAGATATGTCATGTTATTCGACTTTGGAGGCCTATAACGACCTCAATTCTAATAAGTAGAAAAAAAGAATGGTCGGTTCTAGTACAGGACGTCCCATACACTAAGCAAACCTCATTTGAAACCATTTTACTGTAGCGTTTTGGAGATATGTCACGTTATTCGACTTTGGAGCCTAAAACTACCTCAATTCTAATAAGTAGAAAAAAAGAATGGTCAGTTATAATAAAGGACATCCCATACACTAAGCACACCTCATTTGAAACCATTTTACTGTAGCACTTTGAAGATATGTCACGGTATTTGACTTTGGAGGCCTATAACGACCTCAATTCTAATAAGTAGAAAAAAAGAATGGTCAGTTATAATAAAGGATATCCCATACACTAAGCACACCTCATTTGAAACCATTTTACTGTAGCACTTTGAAGATATGTCACGGTATTTGACTTTGGAGGCCTATAACGACCTCAATTCTAATAAGTAGAAAAAAAGAATGGTCAGTTATAATAAAGGATATCCCATACACTAAACACACCTCATTTGAAACCATTTTACTGTATTATTTTGGAGATATGTCATGTTATTCAATTTTGGAGGCCTATAACGACCTAAATTCTAATAAGTAGAAAAAAAGAATGGTCAGTTCTAGTACAGGACATCCCATACACTAAGCACACCTCATTTGTTTCAAATCTTTCTTTATTATTTCTTTTATAATTATAAAACATACAAAACATCCATCAACATACCTAACATCCATCAACTACTACATATTTCTCAAAAAAAAAAAAAAAAAAAAAAAAAAAAAAATATATATATATATATATGCATATATATATATATATATATATATATATATATATATATATATATATATATATATATATATATATATATATATATATATATAAATCAGCCCTCATCCCTCCCACCTACCCCATCGCTCCTCACTTACAAATATTCTTTAAGGTTCCCTGAGGTGCAAAACTCCTCCCACTTTTTCCAATGCTTTGAAATCGGATTCTCCACATATCCTTCTTCTCTTATTTGCTTCTCCATATAGTGTGTTTCACTCATTTCACATTTCCACTCTATTATTAATGGAGCATTTTCCTTCTTCCATTTTCGCGCTATTACAACTTTTGCAGCTGTAGTCATACAGTGCAAAAACTCTATCTCTTTCTGTGTTAATGATTTAGGTGTGAGAGAGAATAGTACTATCATTATATCTATCTTTATCCTAGTACCTGTCACTCGCTGATATATTTCTGTTATCTTACCCCAAAAATCTCTTAACTTGTAACAGCTATACCATATGTGTTCTAAAGTACCCTTTTCTATTTTGCATCTCCAACAGGTTTCAGGGTATTATTTTGGAGATATGTCATGTTATTCGACTTTGGAGGCCTATAACGACCTCAATTCTAATAAGTAGAAAAAAGAATGGTCAGTTCTGATACAGGACGTCCCATACACTAAGCACACCTCATTTGAAAACATTTTACTGTAGCGTTTTGGAGATATGTCACGTTTTTTCACTTTGGAGGCCTATAATGACCTCAATTCTAATAAGTAGAAAAAAGAATGGTCAGTTCTGATACAGGACGTCCCATACACTAAGCACACCTCATTTGAAACCATTTTACTGTAGCGTTTTGGAGATATGCCACTTTATTCGACTTTGGAGGCCTAAAACGACCTCAATTCTAATAAGTAGAATAAAGGAATGGTCAGTTTTAGTACAGGATGTCCCATACACTAAGCAAATCTCATTTGAAAACATTTTACTGTAGCGTTTTGGAGATATGTCACGTTTTTTCACTTTGGAGGCCTATAACGACCTCAATTCTAATAAGTAGAAAAAAAGAATGGTCAGTTCTAGTACAGGATGTCCCATACACTAAGCACACCTCTTTTGAAACCATTTTACTGTAGCGTTTTGGAGATATGTTATGTTATTCGACTTTGGAGGCTTATAACGACCTCAATTCTAATAAGTAGAAAAAAAGAATGGTCAGTTCTAGTACAGGACGTCCCATACACTAAGCAAACCTCATTTGAAACCATTTTACTGTAGTGTTTTGGAGATATGTCACGTTATTCGACTTTGGAGGCCTAAAACTACCTCAATTCTAATAAGTAGAAAAAAAGAATGGTCAGTTATAATAAAGGACACCCCATACACTAAGCACACCTCATTTGAAACAATTTTACTGTAGCATTTTGAAGATATGTCTCGTTATTTGACTTTGGAGGCCTAAAACGACCTCAATTCTAATAAGTAGAAAAAAAGAATGTTCAGTTATAATAAAGGTCATGCCATACACTAAGCACACCTCATTTGAAACCATTTTGCTGTAGCATTTTGGAGATATGTCATGTTATTCGACTTTGGAGGCCTATAACGACCTCAATTCTAATAAGTAGAAAAAAAGAATGGTCAGTTCTAGTACAGGACGTCCTATACACTAAGCAAACCTCATTTGAAACCATTTTACTGTAGCGTTTTGGAGATATGTCACGTTATTCGACTTTGGAGGCCTAAAACTACCTCAATTCTAATAAGTAGAAAAAAAGAATGGTCAGTTATAATAAAGGACATCCCATACACTAAGCACACCTCATTTGAAACCATTTTACTGTAGCGTTTTGGAGATATGTCACATTATTTGACTTTGGAGGCCTATAACGACCTCAATTCTAATAAGTAGAAAAAAAGAATGGTCAGTTCTGATACAGGACGTACCATACACTAAGCACACCTCATTTGAAACCATTTTACTGTAGCGATTTGGAGATATGTCATGTTATTCGACTTTGGAGGCCTATAACAACCTCAATTCTAATAAGTAGAAAAAAAGAATGGTCAGTTCTAGTACAGGACATCCCATACACTAAGCAAACCTCATTTGAAACCATTTTACTGTAGTGTTTTGGAGATATGTCACGTTATTCGACTTTGGAGGCCTAAAACTACCTCAATTCTAATAAGTAGAAAAAAAGAATGGTCAGTTATAATAAAGGACATCCCATACACTAAGCACACCTCATTTGAAACAATTTTACTGTAGCATTTTGAAGATATGTCTAGTTATTTGACTTTGGAGGCCTATAACGACCTCAATTCTAATAAGTAGAAAAAAAGAATGTTCAGTTATAATAAAGGACATGCCATACACTAAGCACACCTCATTTGAAACCATTTTACTGTAGCATTCTGGAGATATGTCATGTTATTCGACTTTGGAGGCCTATAACGACCTCAATTCTAATAAGTAGAAAAAAAGAATGGTCAGTTATAATAAAGGATATCCCATACACTAAGCACACCTCATTTGAAACCATTTTACTGTAGCACTTTGAAGATATGTCACGGTATTTGACTTTGGAGGCCTATAACGACCTCAATTCTAATAAGTAGAAAAAAAGAATGGTCAGTTATAATAAAGGATATCCCATACACTAAACACACCTCATTTGAAACCATTTTACTGTATTATTTTGGAGATATGTCATGTTATTCAATTTTGGAGGCCTATAACGACCTAAATTCTAATAAGTAGAAAAAAAGAATGGTCAGTTCTAGTACAGGACATCCCATACACTAAGCACACCTCATTTGTTTCAAATCTTTCTTTATTATTTCTTTTATAATTATAAAACATACAAAACATCCATCAACATACCTAACATCCATCAACTACTACATATTTCTCAAAAAACAAAAAAAAAAAAAAAAAAAAAATATATATATATATATATATATATATGCATATATATATATATATATATATATATATATATATATATATATATATATATATATATATATATATATATATAAATCAGCCCTCATCCCTCCCACCTACCCCATCGCTCCTCACTTACAAATATTCTTTAAGGTTCCCTGAGGTGCAAAACTCCTCCCACTTTTTCCAATGCTTTGAAATCGGATTCTCCACATATCCTTCTTCTCTTATTTGCTTCTCCATATAGTGTGTTTCACTCATTTCACATTTCCACTCTATTATTAATGGAGCATTTTCCTTCTTCCATTTTCGCGCTATTACAACTTTTGCAGCTGTAGTCATACAGTGCAAAAACTCTATCTCTTTCTGTGTTAATGATTTAGGTGTGAGA
Organism: Lithobates pipiens; assembly: GCF_037356315.1. Lineage (NCBI taxonomy): Eukaryota > Metazoa > Chordata > Amphibia > Anura > Ranidae > Lithobates > Lithobates pipiens. The sequence continues at coordinate 212,591,237 of NW_027507758.1, forward strand.
GAGAATAGTACTATCATTATATCTATCTTTATCCTAGTACCTGTCACTCGCTGATATATTTATGTTATCTTACCCCAAAAATCTCTTAACTTGTAACAGCTATACCATATGTGTTCTAAAGTACCCTTTTCTATTTTGCATCTCCAACAGGTTTCAGGGTATTATTTTGGAGATATGTCATGTTATTCGACTTTGGAGGCCTATAACGACCTCAATTCTAATAAGTAGAAAAAAGAATGGTCAGTTCTGATACAGGACGTCCCATACACTAAGCACACCTCATTTGAAAACATTTTACTGTAGCGTTTTGGAGATATGTCACGTTTTTTCACTTTGGAGGCCTATAATGACCTCAATTCTAATAAGTAGAAAAAAGAATGGTCAGTTCTGATACAGGACGTCCCATACACTAAGCACACCTCATTTGAAACCATTTTACTGTAGCGTTTTGGAGATATGCCACTTTATTCGACTTTGGAGGCCTAAAACGACCTCAATTCTAATAAGTAGAATAAAGGAATGGTCAGTTTTAGTACAGGATGTCCCATACACTAAGCACATCTCATTTGAAAACATTTTACTGTAGCGTTTTGGAGATATGTCACGTTTTTTCACTTTGGAGGCCTATAACGACCTCAATTCTAATAAGTAGAAAAAAAGAATGGTCAGTTCTAGTACAGGATGTCCCATACACTAAGCACACCTCATTTGAAACCATTTTACTGTAGCGTTTTGGAGATATGTCACATTATTTGACTTTGGAGGCCTATAACGACCTCAATTCTAATAAGTAGAAAAAAAAAATGGTCAGTTCTAGTACAGGATGTCCCATACACTAAGCACACCTCATTTGAAACCATTTTACTGTAGCGTTTTGGAGATATGTCACATTATTTGACTTTGGAGGCCTATAACGACCTCAATTCTAATAAGTAGAAAAAAAGAATGGTCAGTTCTGATACAGGACGTACCATACACTAAGCACACCTCATTTGAAACCATTTTACTGTAGCGTTTTGGAGATATGTCATGTTATTCGACTTTGGAGGCCTATAACAACCTCAATTCTAATAAGTAGAAAAAAAGAATGGTCAGTTCTAGTACAGGACATCCCATACACTAAGCAAACCTCATTTGAAACCATTTTACTGTAGTGTTTTGGAGATATGTCACGTTATTCGACTTTGGAGGCCTAAAACGACCTCAATTCTAATAAGTAGAAAAAAAGAATGGTCAGTTATAATAAAGGACATCCCATACACTAAGCACACCTCATTTGAAACAATTTTCTGTAGCATTTTGAAGATATGTCTAGTTATTTGACTTTGGAGGCCTATAACGACCTCAATTCTAATAAGTAGAAAAAAAGAATGTTCAGTTATAATAAAGGACATGCCATACACTAAGCACACCTCATTTGAAACCATTTTACTGTAGCATTCTGGAGATATGTCATGTTATTCGACTTTGGAGGCCTATAACGACCTCAATTCTAAAAAGTAGAAAAAAAGAAAGGTCAGTTCTAGTACAGGACGTCCCATACACTAAGCAAACCTTATTTGAAACCATTTTACTGTAGTGTTTTGGAGATATGTCATGTTATTCGACTTTGGAGGCCTATAACGACCTCAATTCTATTAAGTAGAAAAAAAGAATGTTCAGTTCTAGTACAGGACGTCCCATACACTAAGCCCACCTCATTTGAAACCTTTTTACTGTAGCGTTTTGGAGATATGTCATGTTATTCGACTTTGGAGGCCTATAACGACCTCAATTCTAATAAGTAGAAAAAAAAAGAATGGTCAGTTCTAGTACAGGACGTCCCATACACTAAGCAAACCTCATTTGAAACCATTTTACTGTAGCGTTTTGGAGATATGTCACGTTATTCGACTTTGGAGGCCTAAAACTACCTCAATTCTATTAAGTAGAAAAAAAGAATGGTCAGTTATAATAAAGGACATCCCATACACTAAGCACACCTCATTTGAAACCATTTTACTGTAGCACTTTGAAGATATGTCACGTTATTTGACTTTGGAGGCCTATAACGACCTCAATTCTAATAAGTAGAAAAAAAGAATGGTCAGTAATAATAAAGGATATCCCATACACTAAGCACACCTCATTTGAAACCATTTTATTGTATTATTTTGGAGATATGTCAGGTTATTCAACTTTGGAGGCCTATAACGACCTCAATTCTAATAAGTAGAAAAAAAGAATGGTCAGTTCTAGTACAGGACATCCCATGCACTAAGCACACCTCATTTGTTTCAAATCTTTCTTTATTATTTCTTTTATAATTATAAAACATACAAAACATCCATCAACTTACCTAACATCCATCAACTACTACATATTTGTAAAAAAAAAAAAAAAATAAAAAAAAAAATATATATATATATATATATATATATATATAAATCAGCCCTCATCCCTCCCACCTACCCCATCGCTCCTCACTTCCTCACTTACAAATATTCCTTAAGGTTCCCTGAGGTGCAAAACTCCTCCCACTTTTTCCAATGCTTTGAAATCAGATTCTCCACATATCCTTCTTCTCTTATTTGCTTCTCCATATAGTGTGTTTCACTCATTTCACATTTGAAAACATTTTACTGTAGCGTTTTGGAGATATGTCACGTTTTTTCACTTTGGAGGCCTATAACGACCTCAATTCTAATAAGTAGAAAAAAGAATGGTCAGTTCTGATACAGGACGTCCCATACACTAAGCACACCTCATTTGAAACCATTTTACTGTAGCGTTTTGGAGATATGTCACTTTATTCGACTTTGGAGGCCTAAAACGACCTCAATTCTAATAAGTAGAAAAAAGGAATGGTCAGTTTTAGTACAGGATGTCCCATACACTAAGCACACCTCATTTGAAAACATTTTACTGTAGCGTTTTGGAGATATGTCAAGTTTTTTCACTTTGGAGGCCTATAACGACCTCAATTCTAATAAGTAGAAAAAAAGAATGGTCAGTTCTAGTACAGGATGTCCCATACACTAAGCACACCTCATATGATATGTCACATTATTTGACTTTGGAGGCCTATAACGACCTCAATTCTAATAAGTAGAAAAAAAGAATGGTCAGTTCTGATACAGGACGTCCCATACACTAAGCACACCTCATTTGAAAACATTTTACTGTAGCGTTTTGGAGATATGTCACGTTTTTTCACTTTGGAGGCCTATAATGACCTCAATTCTAATAAGTAGAAAAAAGAATGGTCAGTTCTGATACAGGACGTCCCATACACTAAGCACACCTCATTTGAAACCATTTTACTGTAGCGTTTTGGAGATATGCCACTTTATTCGACTTTGGAGGCCTAAAACGACCTCAATTCTAATAAGTAGAATAAAGGAATGGTCAGTTTTAGTACAGGATGTCCCATACACTAAGCACATCTCATTTGAAAACATTTTACTGTAGCGTTTTGGAGATATGTCACGTTTTTTCACTTTGGAGGCCTATAACGACCTCAATTCTAATAAGTAGAAAAAAAGAATGGTCAGTTCTAGTACAGGATGTCCCATACACTAAGCACACCTCATTTGAAACCATTTTACTGTAGCGTTTTGGAGATATGTCACATTATTTGACTTTGGAGGCCTATAACGACCTCAATTCTAATAAGTAGAAAAAAAAAATGGTCAGTTCTAGTACAGGATGTCCCATACACTAAGCACACCTCATTTGAAACCATTTTACTGTAGCGTTTTGGAGATATGTCACATTATTTGACTTTGGAGGCCTATAACGACCTCAATTCTAATAAGTAGAAAAAAAGAATGGTCAGTTCTGATACAGGACGTACCATACACTAAGCACACCTCATTTGAAACCATTTTACTGTAGCGTTTTGGAGATATGTCATGTTATTCGACTTTGGAGGCCTATAACAACCTCAATTCTAATAAGTAGAAAAAAAGAATGGTCAGTTCTAGTACAGGACATCCCATACACTAAGCAAACCTCATTTGAAACCATTTTACTGTAGTGTTTTGGAGATATGTCACGTTATTCGACTTTGGAGGCCTAAAACTACCTCAATTCTAATAAGTAGAAAAAAAGAATGGTCAGTTATAATAAAGGACATCCCATACACTAAGCACACCTCATTTGAAACAATTTTCTGTAGCATTTTGAAGATATGTCTAGTTATTTGACTTTGGAGGCCTATAACGACCTCAATTCTAATAAGTAGAAAAAAAGAATGTTCAGTTATAATAAAGGACATGCCATACACTAAGCACACCTCATTTGAAACCATTTTACTGTAGCATTCTGGAGATATGTCATGTTATTCGACTTTGGAGGCCTATAACGACCTCAATTCTAAAAAGTAGAAAAAAAGAAAGGTCAGTTCTAGTACAGGACGTCCCATACACTAAGCAAACCTTATTTGAAACCATTTTACTGTAGTGTTTTGGAGATATGTCATGTTATTCGACTTTGGAGGCCTATAACGACCTCAATTCTATTAAGTAGAAAAAAAGAATGGTCAGTTCTAGTACAGGACGTCCCATACACTAAGCCCACCTCATTTGAAACCTTTTTACTGTAGCGTTTTGGAGATATGTCATGTTATTCGACTTTGGAGGCCTATAACGACCTCAATTCTAATAAGTAGAAAAAAAAAGAATGGTCAGTTCTAGTACAGGACGTCCCATACACTAAGCAAACCTCATTTGAAACCATTTTACTGTAGCGTTTTGGAGATATGTCACGTTATTCGACTTTGGAGGCCTAAAACTACCTCAATTCTATTAAGTAGAAAAAAAGAATGGTCAGTTATAATAAAGGACATCCCATACACTAAGCACACCTCATTTGAAACCATTTTACTGTAGCACTTTGAAGATATGTCACGTTATTTGACTTTGGAGGCCTATAACGACCTCAATTCTAATAAGTAGAAAAAAAGAATGGTCAGTAATAATAAAGGATATCCCATACACTAAGCACACCTCATTTGAAACCATTTTATTGTATTATTTTGGAGATATGTCAGGTTATTCAACTTTGGAGGCCTATAACGACCTCAATTCTAATAAGTAGAAAAAAAGAATGGTCAGTTCTAGTACAGGACATCCCATGCACTAAGCACACCTCATTTGTTTCAAATCTTTCTTTATTATTTCTTTTATAATTATAAAACATACAAAACATCCATCAACTTACCTAACATCCATCAACTACTACATATTTGTAAAAAAAAAAAAAAAAAAAAAAAAAAAAATATATATATATATATATATATATATATATATATATATATATATATATATATATATAAATCAGCCCTCATCCCTCCCACCTACCCCATCGCTCCTCACTTCCTCACTTACAAATATTCCTTAAGGTTCCCTGAGGTGCAAAACTCCTCCCACTTTTTCCAATGCTTTGAAATCAGATTCTCCACATATCCTTCTTCTCTTATTTGCTTCTCCATATAGTGTGTTTCACTCATTTCACATTTGAAAACATTTTACTGTAGCGTTTTGGAGATATGTCACGTTTTTTCACTTTGGAGGCCTATAACGACCTCAATTCTAATAAGTAGAAAAAAGAATGGTCAGTTCTGATACAGGACGTCCCATACACTAAGCACACCTCATTTGAAACCATTTTACTGTAGCGTTTTGGAGATATGTCACTTTATTCGACTTTGGAGGCCTAAAACGACCTCAATTCTAATAAGTAGAAAAAAGGAATGGTCAGTTTTAGTACAGGATGTCCCATACACTAAGCACACCTCATTTGAAAACATTTTACTGTAGCGTTTTGGAGATATGTCAAGTTTTTTCACTTTGTAGGCCTATAACGACCTCAATTCTAATAAGTAGAAAAAAAGAATGGTCAGTTCTAGTACAGGATGTCCCATACACTAAGCACACCTCATATGATATGTCACATTATTTGACTTTGGAGGCCTATAACGACCTCAATTCTAATAAGTAGAAAAAAAGAATGGTCAGTTCTGATACAGGACGTACCATACACTAAGCACACCTCATTTGAAACCATTTTACTGTAGCGTTTTGGAGATATGTCACATTATTTGACTTTGGAGGCCTGTAACGACCTCAATTCTAATAAGTAGAAAAAAAGAATGGTCAATTCTGATACTGGACGTCCCATACACTAAGCAGACCTCCTTTGAAACCATTTTACTGTAGCGTTTTGGAGATATGTCATGTTATTCGACTTTGGAGGCCTATATCGACCTCAACTCTAATAAGTAGAAAAAAAGAATGGTCAGTTCTAGTACAGGACATCCCATACACTAAGCACACCTCATTTGAAACCATTTTACTGTAGCGTTTTGGAGATATGTCACATTATTTGACTTTGGAGGCCTATAACGACCTCTATTCTAATAAGTAGAAAAAAAGAATGGTCAGCTATAATAAAGGACACCCCATACACTAAGCACACCTCATTTGAAACAATTTTACTGTAGCATTTTGAAGATATGTCTCGTTATTTGACTTTGGAGGCCTATAACGACCTCAATTCTAATAAGTAGAAAAAAAGAATGTTCAGTTATAATAAAGGACATGCCATAAACTAAGCACACCTCATTTGAAACCATTTTACTGTAGCATTTTGGAGATATGTCATGTTATTCGACTTTGGAGGCCTATAACGACCTCAATTCTAATAAGTAGAAAAAAAGAATGGTCGGTTCTAGTACAGGACGTCCCATACACTAAGCAAACCTCATTTGAAACCATTTTACTGTAGCGTTTTGGAGATATGTCACGTTATTCGACTTTGGAGCCTAAAACTACCTCAATTCTAATAAGTAGAAAAAAGAATGGTCAGTTCTGATACAGGACGTCCCATACACTAAGCACACCTCATTTGAAACCATTTTACTGTAGCGTTTTGGAGATATGCCACTTTATTCGACTTTGGAGACCTAAAACGACCTCAATTCTAATAAGTAGAAAAAAGGAATGGTCAGTTTTAGTACAGGATGTCCCATACACTAAGCACACCTCATTTGAAAACAATTTACTGTAGCGTTTTGGAGATATGTCACGTTTTTTCACTTTGGAGGCCTATAACGACCTCAATTCTAATAAGTAGAAAAAAAGAATGGTCAGTTCTGATACAGGACGTCCCATACACTAAGCAGACCTCTGTTGCCTTATGAGGAGTTTATGAGTAATCTCCATTAGCAACTGGGAATATTTGTATTATAGATGTATATATTAGGATAAAAAATAAAGAAGGTTTATAATAGTTTTATCTTAACAGGGCTATATGGTTTCAAATTGAGGAACAGACTTCTGGTCAGCGTATATAATTCAATTAAAAATCCCTTTGTCTTACAGGTATGCTAAGTGTGGGTGTTAGGGAGATGTCCTGCTGTTTACCTAATGTGGTAGTCAAAGGCCCAGGAACAGATACCATTTGGGTGTGTAGTCGGTACGGAGCCAAATTCATTTGCTAGATAAAGGCTTGTGTATTCTTCCGTGCTAATCAACCATTTATCCATTTCAAAGGGTGGTTGATATGCTTAAAATATTTCTTTGATCTGTTCAGGAATGGACAATTTACCCCGGCTAGGACTATGCATAGTTAAGTGCCCTATTCAAGAGCAAACTTCCTCTTTAATTAAGTGGGCTTCAGACTAATTATCACTAACCAATTAAACCCAAAAGAGGAGGTGCTATTGAGGGGAAATTAAGTTATGAGAAAATGGACCAATCTTGCAAGAAATACGTCCAGGGGAGGAGAGGGCTAACCAATCAGGGTGGTCCTGTGCAAGTCAATGAGAGATGGCCCTTTATTAATGGGACCCAAAACCAACATAATGGCAGATGAAACTGACCAGAGCTATGGACCAATATTAGGTAAATTATCAGATCATCTCCCAGCACTTAAAGGTATACCTGTTTGTCATATGTCTTGTTTTGTATTGTGATAAATGTAATCTGTACTCTTGTTGTATTTTAACCTAATATTTTACTCTCTCACTTAGACTATAGATATTTTCTGTGTATTAGATAGACCTGTAACTTACTCTAATAAATGGTGTTATGTTAAACCTTTCTTTTCCTTGTCAATAGAATTCTCTTTTAACCCATATCATATCTTCTGATTGATAAATCAGAAATATAGATTTTAAAGGTTAACAGTGGCGACCACGAAGTTGAGTACAGGACTGAAAGTATTTAATATAATACCACAATTTGTGTATTAGAGATAAAGCTTATTAAGGGAATTTAAGCTGAGTCCGCTTATTCAATCTATCTAGATAAAAAGGTTATTAGGGGGAATTTAAGCTGAGTCAGCTTATCCAATCTATATAGGGAAAAATATAGGTAAATGTTTTTTTTTTATATGTTATTTTTTTTTTTTTTATTATTATTATTAAGTGGGTATTAGATTAACTCTAAGGAGAGAATATACACCACAAGTTATTCTTTTTTTTGTTATTATTTTTTGCTTAGAATTTTTTTTTTTTTTTTTTAATAATTTTTTTTTTGTGTGTCTTTCATTAATATCCAAAAATTATAATTGAAAAACTTCTTTGGATATACCTTTATATACCGGTCGATGTAAGGGGGAGGAAGTAACTTTGCGGGAAAAGTTTTATTATTTTTTTTTTATTATTGCATTCTTTGGTGCTCACCAAGCTTCATTGCTGTCTCTAAGAATTGCTTGAGAGTCCTGCATGGTGAGTACATTTATTTTATTGAAAAGGTTCAACAAATTTTTGTTTTAATTTAAATGGTCTATCCACTAAATGCATAACATTTGTGTATAAGACAGTGAAAATAGCTACAAGAAAGTAGTTTGTTTGTGTTTACTGTGGAATTTTACAAGCAGTAATATTCTCATTGTTGTCAGTTAAAGTACAGAACTGTGGAAGTCTTGTTGCTGAATACTGAAGCTAATCTTTGAGAAAGATTATTATTGGTGTATTAGTGTGAAATAAGGTGCACTGAGCATAGTATAGTAGACCTTGCAAAAGTTTTTGTTGTTTTTTTTTTGTATTACTGAATTGAGTTACAAATACTAGTGTAAACACGGCTGTGTTTACCTTACTATTGTCAGCCTAGAGGGCTATTCACCATAAGGCTGCTTTCACACTGGGGCGGTATTCAGGCGTTACAGCGCTAAAAATAGCGCCTGTGTAGCGCTTGAAAAAAAACGGCCCCTTTCACTCCAGTGTGAAAGCCGGAGGGCTTTCACACTGGAGCGGTGCGCTGGCAGGACAGTGAAAAAAGTCCTGCTAGCCGCATCTTTGGAGCGGTGAAGGAGCGGTGTATTCACCGCTCCTAAACCGCTCCTACCCATTGAAATCAATGGGACAGAGCGGCAATACCATAGCGGCGCTATGCGGGCGGTTTTAACCCTTTTTCGCCCGCTAGCGGGGGTTAAAACCACCCGCATACCACCCCTTTTTCGCCCGCAGACCGCCGCTAAAACGACGGTAAAGCGCCGCTAAAAATAGCGGCGCTTTACCGCCGATGCCCGCACCGCCCCAGTGTGAAAGGGGCCTAAGTGATCCTTGGGGGCTTACAGTACACACTCTCAAAGCTCTTGGTTCTATTGTCCCCTGGGTCAATTATTGTATTGAAGGCTCAATGTTATGGTGAGTATAATTAGTGTTTCTCCACTAATATAAAAGAGTGTTTTATTGTGAGCTGAAATATTGTTTTATTTTTACTGTATTTTCTGCATTTTTATTTGAGTTTGTGTAAATGAGATGAGATGATTCCCAATGTATATCCAATTCAACCTGTAAAAACCCTTATGAGTGTGGCGGATTTCATTGGCAAAATTAAAACGAATGAACACATTACTTCACATGCAACCAATGTACAACAGAGGTGTGAGCACTTAGGTGTGAGAAATCCTAGTGACCAAGTTAAGGTGTTACAATTAACCTTTGACGCCCACACCTGGAATGCACTCCCAGATCAAATTAAAGAAGGCAAAGGGAGCTACAAAGTAACCGTGGCCGAATTGCAAAAAGTCATAAACCCCTCAGCTATAGGTTTGATGGTGGCCTATCAAATTAAACAAAGTAATGAGGAAAACCCTTTAGTTTATGCCAATAGATTGTGGGCAGCATATAACACTAACAATGGTAAAACCACTAGAGAGGACATGGAATATAAGAACCTACTGATACACAATGCCCATCCCGCTATTCGAATAAAATGTGAGCATTTGATAGATCCTAGAAAACATAGCTATGAGGAAGTGATTGGATTAATACATAGATCATTCCATGCCATCCAAGCATATAAACAGCACAGGCTTAGGGAAAGAGAAGAGAAACAGCTGTTTAGGAAGGTGGCTGCAGTACAATGCAGGACTACCACCGTAGAAGGCCCCCATGCCCCAGGAGAAGCCAATCCTCTATACAACCCTAACTGGGACAAAAGTTTACAAGGGAGGGGGAGGGGATAAAGGGGGAAGTCAGGTTATAGAGGCAGAGGCAGAGGAAGAGAAAACTCTCATAGCCACCCATCACAGGGCAAGCATGTCAGTGACACAGAAAGAGCTCCTACTTATGCAGAGTTGTGACAACAATTACAGGCCTTTCAAGTAGGCCCTGGAAAAGAAGTACAGGTAGCTTCCCAGACAGAGGCTGACCGTCATCAATGGTGACAACTACAAGGCCCCAAAATTTTAGCACCTATTTCTCTGGATAGGTGTGGGCGCCCTGTAGTGTCAGCGTTGATTAGGGGCCGTCAATGTACCATGTTAATCGACACAGGGGCGGCCATATCAATTATGCATGACAAAGATCCCTTAAACTCAACACTATCTTCAGGAAAGCCACTGAATCTCCAGAGCTTTGCTGGACATAATTTTGAGTCTGCCTTGTCCAAGCCCCTGACAAACCCTAAAACAGCCATTAGCATTAATGTGTTTGCCAAATGAAACCAGCCTGCTGGGTTCAGACTTCTTAATTCCCAATGGATGTATGTGGGATCTGACCAACCTGTTACTATTGCAAGGGGTTCCAACTGATCAGAATAGCACCATTGTGATACCTGATTCTCACACAATTGCAGCCATCAAACGCAATGATTTAAAATATGACATACTGGAGATCATTACAGATCACCCAGAACATCAGCTTCTACAGCCTGTGATAGAAAGACATCAGGGATCCTTTGCAACACACAAACATGACTGTGGAAAGGTAAATACGGTAATACACATCGGTGGGCCAGACCCAGTTCCGCAAAAACAATACCCCTTTCCAAAGGAAGCTATCAGCTACATACAGGAAACCATAGAGTCACTGCTTGACCAAAAGGTCATCAGACCATGTGTATCCACAACAAATGCACCAATATGGCCCGATCTGCAAAAGTACTGACAATTCGTGGAGATTAACAATCGATTACCGCAAATTGAACAGTATTACAAACAATTGCGCCCCCACCGTTGCATCTGTCCCGGATGTTTTGAGCATGTTAAATCCCAAACACAAATATTTCACAGTGCTGGACATATCAAACGGTTTTTGGTCATTACCGTTGTCAGAAGAATGTCAATACAAATTTGTATTTACGTTTCTGGGAAAACAGTATACTTTCAATTCTGTCTCTCAAGGATTTCATAACTCTCCTACGTTATTTCATGCAACCATGAGAGATATTTTAATTGATTTTCCTTCTCCAAAGAATCTTTTCCAGTACATGGGTGATTTGTTGCTAGCCACATGCGACAAAGAAGAGCATTTGCGGCTATTGGAGGAACTTCTGCAGATCCTAGGAAAGGCGGGACTGAAGTGTAATCCCATTAAGGCACAATTGTTGAAGGAATCTGTGTCTTTTCTTGGGATTACAGTGACAACAAACGGACGTAAGATAGCAACTGAAAAGGTAAAAGCCATTCTACAATTACCGCTGCCAGTGAGCATCCCGACTCTGAGATCTTTTCTAGGATTGGTAAATTATTCACGGGCTTTCATCCCTGAATTTGCACAAAAATCTGCACCACTGTATGATTTGTTGAAAAAGGATACCCAATGGCAATGGACTGAGCAACACACCAAGGCAGTGCAGGAGCTTAAAGAAGCTTTAGCGCAAGCGCCAGCATTAGCCAACCCAGAGTACCAACTGCCCTTTCACATTGAGACTGCCATATCAGAGACAGCCATGTCAGCTGTTCTGTCACAGGAAATCCATGGGCAACAGAGACCCATTTCATATGCGTCTAAATTATTATCTCCTGTGGAAATGAAGTACTCTCTATGTGAAAAACACCTCCTAGTTACGTTTTGGGCAGTGAAATACTTCACATACATCATAGGACTTAACCCAGTCATCCTGCACACAACTCACACTCCCACTAAATTTTTACTCACAGACCGAGTGAAGGATGGCAATGTATCCAATGCCAGATTGGCCCATTGGGCTTTGTTGCTTCAAGAACCGAGACATTAAAGTTCAACACACAAATAATCCGTCCACTAGAGCCCATGGCCTCCTTTACCAGGGAGTACCACATGAATGTGATATCACCCCACAATTAGCGGCACAACAATTCTTTAGACCTTTGTCAGTAAAGGAAACAGTCCCTGAAAACGCAGGCCAAATTTTCACAGATGGATCATGTTTTTACGTGGAGGGTTCTCCACGTGCAGGATTTGGAATATACTATATCAATCCACAAGCAAAGACCCAAACATCAATCTTTCGGTCATGTCAAGTCAAATCAGCACAATTTGCGGAGATGGCTGCAATCGCTCATGCCCTAGAACTGATGAAAGGGGACCAAGAAATTGTTTTATACTCAGATTCTGCATGGGTCTGTAATGCTCTTACAGAATTTCTGCCCTTCTGACACACCCACCAGTACATGTCCTCAGATGGGTCTCCACTTAAACATGCATCCCTGTTGAAATATATTGTATCATTGGTGCAAAAGTTGCCAGTCAAACCATGGGTGTGCAAAGTTAAAGGTCATTCAGGTACTGCCCCATACTGGGAACAAAATGAGGCGGCGGATTGCTTGGCCAAACAAGGAGCACAGGGAGGGGAGATCTTGGAAATTCCGTCGAATTTACCGGACCCAGTCTTGTGCCCCAGTGTTTGTGCCCTCACAAAATCCTGCATAGTAGTTCCGGATATTTCGGACATACAAAGGCATGATGACAACATTAAGGAAATAATGCAAAAACTGCAAAATGAGACTGCGGAACTCTCTGAGGGGAATACTTTGGCAAAATATATAAAACACCTCACATTATCAGAAGATAAAAAGGTATTGTTACATCATGGAGATGAAGTAACTTGGGTGGTTCCTGAAAAATACCAAAATTAAATGATTTACTTAGTGCATGACCTGCCTACAGGGGGTCATCAAGGGTCAGAGAAAACAGGTGAGCGGCTCAAGAACATAGGTTGGTGGCCTTCCATGATGACAGATGTGAAGCAGTATTGTGACAATTGTATTGTCTGTGCACAGGTTAACCCCGCACCAAGGAAGATCAATGCCCCTTTACGAATTAGACTGAAAGAAGGGCCATGGAATGCCTTACAAATGGATTACATGGGACCCTTGCCAGTCACTTCTAGAAACAACAGATTCATCTTCGTAGTCACAGATCTATTTTCTAAATGGGTAGAGATCTTCCCAACCAAAAGTAACACTGCACAAAATACGGCTAAGATTTTAGTGGAACAGGTGTTCAGTAGATGGGGGCTCCCAGGATAAATAGAGTCAGATCAGGGGACCCATTTTACTGGAAAGGTGGTAAAAACCTGCCTACAGATGTTAGGGGTGGAGCAAAAATGTCACATTCCATATCACCCAGAATCTTCAGGCCAGGTTGAAAGAGCCAATCGGCAGATTAAGACAATGCTAAAAAAAATTGTACACATCAATGGTAAGAACTGGGATAATCTGCTGCCATTACTGGCCATGGCCATCCGAGCAACCCCCTCATATGCTACCCGGCTGACACCCTTTGAAGTGCTGACAGGTAGACAGATGAGACTCCCTAAACATCTCTGGCTAGAGATGCATACACCTACCATAGACAGACTTTCAATGGACCAATACCTCCTTAAACTCCAAAAAGTGGTAAAAGAGATCCATGTATTTGCCGCAGCACAAATGGGTAAAAGTCAAAAGAAAGCCAAGGCGTATTTTGACAAAGGGGTTCGAGAATACACTTGGGCCATAGGAGACCGAGTTATGTTCTTGGAACTACGTCCCCTGGATCACAGTCTAAGTCAAAAATGGAGAGGTCCATTTTCTATTATTGATAAATTAAGTCCTTCTGTATATAAAATCAGAATAGAGGCGGGCAAAAAGACACAAGATAAATGGGTTCATGCGAACCAACTGAAACAGTTCCATGGAGCCAAAGAAATCAACTAAAATGTGCTGCTTTCTTTCCTTTTAGAGCCATGAAGTCGATGTGGATCGTTATCCTGCTCCAGCTGATCACAACTACCAAGGAAGAGGAGACTGGACCACTCATCAGCGTGATCGTTGACAAGAATCCTGTCTACTGCCTAGAGGGGGAATCCAATTTATTACCTGTGGCCATTGTAGGGACTGTGGGGAAGCAAGTATATTGGTGGAGTCCCATTGATAATCATCTCGTCTGGGGTAACGGCGTCGCAGAGAATATCACTGAATACCGGGATAGAGTCATGAGTTTTCAGAATGGATCCTTGTTGATTCAAGAGACACGGTTGAGTGATGCCGGAGAGTGGAAATATTCTTTTGTTATCTCCATCCCCTTGTCCAGCAACACCCAGGCATCCACTCTTCAGTACGTCCCAGGAAAAGTCACCTTGCACGTGTCCCCAAAGACTAACACCCCTGCTCCTACAACTTTGCTCAAAAATACAGCTGCAATCCCCTACTATGAACCAACATCCTTGGAATGCCCATCACTGCAAGAGGGACCACCTAGTGGCCTAACGGCAACATCAATCCCTGGAATTCTGTTCAATAACGTTAAGTTCATTCATGTACCCGTGGTACTTAATTTGTCCCAGTGGAACATGGCTGAATTCGGCTCATGTGCCCGGACAAATGTGTCTCTGTTTTACTCCTCCTTGCTGGTAGATTTGATTGCCTCCCATGCAAGCTGAACTCAGGACCCATTTGCAGAACCAAACCTCACTCCCCATAGGGGCATTTTCAGATCCAGAAAGTTAAAGGGGTTGGACAGCATACTTGGGTCCATCCCAGGACTTTTTGGATCTGGCATGTCAATTTGGAACCGAGCCGATTTGTCAGCGATTCGCAGGCATATCGGAAATTTTGAACAGAAAGAGGGTCGGCAAGTGCTGCAACCAGTTCTGCAGGGTGTTGAGGGGCTTGCAGAGGAGGAAAGGTTTACAGTGTATAACATGAAAGATATTGCCCAGTTGTTTGAAAAGACACAACAGAAAATCAACAAAATCATAAACATAAATAATCAGAAAGCTAGAGAGGATGGTATGGGGAAAGAGGTAATATGCACTGCGTATGGGAATTTTGTTTTAACCAAGGTCACTAATATCATCCGAGAGATCCAAGCAGGTAAAATCCCTGATATATTAAGAGATACCGACCTTACCCAATGGTATTGTACTCACACTAATAATAGTGGTGGAATGAATGTACATTCTGGAGACAAGTGCAAACCTCTGCCAGTTTCCACAATTCGAAATATAGGGATAGTAACACCACACCCAAATAGAGGGCCATTTGCTTGCAAGAAGAGCCCGTCCCTGTGCGCCTACCGGGACCTAATGTATGTTTCCTTCAGCATGTCGCTGCCAGTGTACCATCCACAAGATGACTACTTTAACACGATGGCGTCCATACACTCCCTCGGGTACCTCGAAAACGATGTGTACAAGGAAAGGTTGCACCTCCCCGAAATGCTCATTCAAGTTCAAGGGCGATGGAAAGCACCACACACTGCCTGCTGCACTGTCAAAGACAATAGGTACTTATGCCGTTGTGATGTGTTTGAAATTGACACTCCAGTCTGTGGTCTAAGCAATGACCCGGATCCCACCGCCAAAGTAGCTAGGGACCCCCAACTGGAAAGTCCACGCCAACCACATCAAGAAACCAGTACAAGTGAGATGGAAGCTAACTGCCCAGTGAAGCTGTCAAAATGGAGAACACCTAGCACAAAGGTCACCTACCACATGGATGGACTGTACTGTGTCGTTACCAATCACCAGACATTTCTCTATGGGGGTCAGTCGTGTCCAATACCCTATCCAAATTTTTGCTTCATTCCACACGAGTACACTATTATTGGGGAAACTGTAGTAACCCCCATACCAGTGTTAACAGAAGACTATATCATTGAGAGTCCCCCTGATGTCCCAGATCCTATAACCTATCTACCCCATTTTGATATAAAAATTGATACTCTGTCAGTAAACCTTCACAATCTGCTCGCAAGGAAGGATACCCATATAATTCAAATTAGTAATGATATGGAGAAAACAGGGAAAAGGTTGAATGAACTTTTACATGATGGGGATTTCAGTTTGGTCACCACCAGGACCTGGGTGGAAATGGGAATAAAAGGTCTTCTCATATTGCAGTGTGGGGTACTGTTATTTATGACGGGCATGGTGATATATCTCGGCCGAATTCTAAAATGGCAGAGGGAGAAACTGAACTCACTAATGGAGATTAGACATAAACAATTACTCACTTAAGTGTGGCGTCGTTTCATTGGACTCAACTTGCCACAAGGGGTCATCTGTTGCCTTATGAGGAGTTTATGAGTAATCTCCATTAGCAACTGGGAATATTTGTATTATAGATGTATATATTAGGATAAAAAATAAAGAAGGTTTATAATAGTTTTAGCTTAACAGGGCTTTATGGTTTCAAATTGAGGAACAGACTTCTGGTCAGCGTATATAATTCAATTAAAAATCTCTTTGTCTTACAGGTATGCTAAGTGTGGGTGTTAGGGAGATGTCCTGCTGTTTACCTAATGTGGTAGTCAAAGGCCCAGGAACAGATACCATTTGGGTGTGTAGTCGGTACGGAGCCGAATTCATTTGCTAGATAAAGGCTTGTGTATTCTTCCGTGCTAATCAACCATTTATCCATTTCAAAGGGTGGTTGATATGCTTAAAATATTTCTTTGATCTGTTCAGGAATGGACAATTTACCCCGGCTAGGACTATGCATAGTTAAGTGCCCTATTCAAGAGCAAACTTCCTCTTTAATTAAGTGGGCTTCAGACTAATTATCACTAACCAATTAAACCCAAAAGAGGAGGTGCTATTGAGGGGAAATTAAGTTATGAGAAAATGGACCAATCTTGCAAGAAATACACCCAGGGGAGGAGAGGGCTAACCAATCAGGGTGGTCCTGTGCAAGTCAATGAGAGATGGCCCTTTATTAATGGGACCCAAAACCAACATAATGGCAGATGAAACTGACCAGAGCTATGGACCAATATTAGGTAAATTATCAGATCATCTCCCAGCACTTAAAGGTATACCTGTTTGTCATATGTCTTGTTTTGTATTGTGATAAATGTAATCTGTACTCTTGTTGTATTTTAACCTAATATTTTACTCCCTCACTTAGACTATAGATATTTTCTGTGTATTAGATAGACCTGTAACTTTAATAAATGGTGTTATGTTAAACCTTTTATTTTCCTTGTCAATAGAATTCTCTTTTAACCCATATCATATCTCCTGATTGATGAATCAGAAATATAGATTTTAAAGGTTAACACCTCCTTTGAAACCATTTTACTGTAGCGTTTTGGAGATATGTCATGTTATTCGACTTTGGAGGCCTATAACGACCTCAATTCTAATAAGTAGAAAAAAAGAATGGTCAGTTCTAGTACAGGACATCCCATACACTAAGCACACCTCATTTGAAAACATTTTACTGTAACGTTTTGGAGATATGTCATGTTATTCGACTTTGGAGGGCTATAACGACCTCAATTCTAATAAGTAGAAAAAAAGAATGGTCAGTTCTGATACAGGACGTCCCATACACTAAGCACACCTCATTTGAAACCATTTTACTGTAGCGTTTTGGAGATATGTCACTTTATTCGACTTTGGAGGCCTAAAACGTTCTCAATTTTAATAAGTAGAAAAAAGGAATGGTCAGTTATAATAAAGGACACCCCATACACTAAGCACACCTCATTTGAAACAATTTTACTGTAGCATTTTGAAGATATGTCTCGTTATTTGACTTTGAAGGCCTATAACGACCTCAATTCTAATAGGTAGAAAAAAAGAATGTTGAGTTATAATAAAGGACATGCCATACACTAAGCACACCTCATTTGAAACCATTTTACTGTAGTGTTTTGGAGATATGTCAAGTTTTTTCACTTTGGAGGCCTATAACGGCCTCAATTCTAATAAGTAGAAAAAAAGAATGGTCAGTTCTAGTACAGGACGTCCCATACACTAAGCCCACCTCATTTGAAACCTTTTTACTGTAGCGTTTTGGAGATATGTCATGTTATTCGCCTTTGGAGGCCTATAACGACCTCAATTCTAATAAGTAGAAAAAAAGAATGGTCAGTTCTAGTACAGGACGTCCCATACACTAAGCAAACCTCATTTGAAACCATTTTACTGTAGCATTTTGGAGATATGTCACGTTATTCGACTTTGGAGGCCTAAAACGACCTCAATTCTAATAAGTAGAAAAAAAGAATGGTCAGTTATAATAAAGGACATCCCATACACTAAGCACACCTCATTTGAAACCATTTTACTGTAGCACTTTGAAGATATGTCACGTTATTTGACTTTGGAGGCCTATAACGACCTCAATTCTAATATGTAGAAAAAAAGAATGGTCAGTTCTAGTACAGGATGTCCCATACACTAAGCACATCTCATTTGAAACCATTTTACTGTAGCGTTTTGGAGATATGTTACATTATTTGACTTTGGAGGCCTATAACGACCTCAATTCTAATAAGTAGAAATATATATATATATATATATATATATATATATATATATATATATATATATATATATATATATATATAAATCAGCCCTCATCCCTCCCACCTACCTCATCGCTCCTCACTTTCTCACTTACAAATATTCCTTAAGGTTCCCTGAGGTACAAAACTCCTTCCACTTTTTCCAATGCTTTGAAATCGGATTCTCCACATATCCTTCTTCTCTTATTTGCTTCTCCATATAGTGTGTTTCACTCATTTCACATTTCCACTCTATTATTAATGGAGCATTTTCCTTCTTCCATTTTCGCGCTATTACAACTTTTGCAGCTGTAGTCATACAGTGCAAAAACTCTATCTCTTTCTGTGTTAATGATTTAGGTGTGAGAGAGAATAGTACTATCATTATATTTATCTTTATCCTAGTACCTGTCACTCGCTGATATATTTCTGTTATCTTACCCCAAAAATCTCTAAACTTGTAACAGCTATTCCATATGTGTTCTAAAGTACCCTTTTCTATTTTGCATCTCCAACAGGTTTCAGGGTATTATTTTGGAGATATGTCATGTTATTCGACTTTGGAGGCCTATAACGACCTCAATTCTAATAAGTAGAAAAAAGGAATGGTCAGTTTTAGTACAGGATGTCCCATACACTAAGCACACCTCATTTGAAAACATTTTACTGTAGCGTTTTGGAGATATGTCACGTTTTTTCACTTTGGAGGCCTATATCGACCTCAATTCTAATAAGTAGAAAAAAAGAATGGTCAGTTCTAGTACACGATGTCCCATACACTAAGCACACCTCATTTGAAACCATTTTACTGTAGCGTTTTGGAGATATGTTACATTATTTGACTTTGGAGGCCTATAACGACCTCAATTCTAATAAGTAGAAAAAAAGAATGGTCAGTTCTGATACAGGACGTCCCATACACTAAGCACACCTCCTTTGAAACCATTTTACTGTAGCGCTTTGGAGATATGTCATGTTATTTGACTTTGGAGGCCTATAACGACCTCAATTCTAATAAATAGAAAAAAAAATGGTCAGTTCTAGTACAGGACATCCCATACACTAAGCACACCTCATTTGAAAACATTTTACTGTAGCGTTTTGGAGATATGTCATGTTATTCGACTTTGGAGGCCTATAACGACCTCAATTCTAATAAGTAGAAAAAAAGAATGGTCAGTTCTGATACAGGACGTCCCATACACTAAGCACACCTCATTTGAAACCATTTTACTGTAGCGTTTTGGAGATATGTCACTTTATTCGACTTTGGAGGCCTAAAACGACCTCAATTTTAATAAGTAGAAAAAAGGAATGGTCAGTTTTAGTACAGGATGTCCCATACACTAAGCACACCTCATTTGAAAACATTTTACTGTAGCGTTTTGGAGATATGTCAAGTTTTTTCACTTTGGAGGCCTATAACGACCTCAATTCTAATAAGTAGAAAAAAAGAATGGTCAGTTCTGGTACAGGATGTCCCATACACTAAGCACACCTCATTTGAAACCATTTTACTGTAGCGTTTTGGAGATATGTCACATTATTTGACTTTGGAGGCCTATAACGACCTCAATTCTAATAAGTAGAAAAAAAGAATGGTCAGTTCTGATACAGGACGTCCCATACACTAAGCACACCTCATTTGAAACCATTTTACTGTAGCGTTTTGGAGATATGTCATGTTATTCTACTTTGGAGGCCTATAACAACCTCAATTCTAATAAGTAGAAAAAAAGAATGGTCAGTTCTAGTACAGGACGTCCCATACACTAAGCAAACCTCGTTTGAAACCATTTTACTGTAGTGTTTTGGAGATATGTCACGTTATTCGACTTTGGAGGCCTAAAACTACCTCAATTCTAATAAGTAGAAAAAAAGAATGGTCAGTTATAATAAAGGACATCCCATACACTAAGCACACCTCATTTGAAACAATTTTACTGTAGCATTTTGAAGATATGTCTCGTTATTTGACTTTGGAGGCCTATAACGACCTCAATTCTAATAAGTAGAAAAAAAGAATGTTCAGTTATAATAAAGGACATGCCATACACTAAGCACACCTCATTTGAAACCATTTTACTGTAGCATTCTGGAGATATGTCATGTTATTCGACTTTGGAGGCCTATAACGACCTCAATTCTAATAAGTAGAAAAAAAGAATGGTCAGTTCTAGTACAGGACGTCCCATACACTAAGCAAACCTCATTTGAAACCATTTTACTGTAGTGTTTTGGAGATATGTCAAGTTTTTTCACTTTGGAGGCCTATAACGGCCTCAATTCTAATAAGTAGAAAAAAAGAATGGTCAGTTCTGATACAGGACGTCCCATACACTAAGCCCACCTCATTTGAAACCATTTTACTGTAGCGTTTTGGAGATATGTCATGTTATTCGACTTTGGAGGCCTATAACGACCTCAATTCTAATAAGTAGAAAAAAAGAATGGTCAGTTCTAGTACAGGATGTCCCATACACTAAGCCCACCTCATTTGAAACCTTTTTACTGTAGCGTTTTGGAGATATGTCATGTTATTCGACTTTGGAGGCCTATAACGACCTCAATTCTAATAAGTAGAAAAAAAGAATGGTCAGTTGTAGTACAGGACGTCCCATACACTAAGCAAACCTCATTTGAAACCATTTTACTGTAGCGTTTTGGAGATATGATCCGTGAGATGTACCCCGTCCTTCCTCAGGTACAAACCCACATTCGACTCCAGCTCCCTGTGTCTGATCACCAGCCCCCCATTCTGAACCACGAATCACCCCACCACCTTTTTCACCCGGATCCTCGTCTTCTGAATGCTTGCCACCGATCTCGCCCATCTCCACTGCGTCCGGGCGACAATGTCCGACCACAACAGGATCGTACTGGGAAACCTTGCACACAGCTTAAGAAAATCAGCCTTTATGTCTGTCAGCAAATCCCTGACCTTCCGGGCTCCCAGGTCATTCCCCCCAGCATGTATAACTAACACGTCCGGGAGCCTATCCAGCCACACGTACCTTTCCACCATACTTATCACCCTGTCCCACTGCATTCCTGGTATCCCCAACCAATGCAATTCCGCTTCGGCCCTGGAAATCCCCAGTTGCCTCCCCTCAGGCCTCATGTCTCCTCTCCTGGCCCCCCAACAAACGTAAGAGTGGCCCACGATCCAAACGAGGCGTGCTGCACCTCCACCTGAAACGAGAAAGCAGAACCTGCTGATCCCGGACAAAAATCCCAGTCAAACCACCATCACATTGCCACTGTACACATCCCACGTTGTTTTTGACAATTACCTTTTTGGTTTTCTTTTTTTTTTTTATATCTAAACCATGAAATTAACTAAGGACACCCCCAGCACGGGGGGTGTGGCCGGATGGAGATGGGTGTGAGTGAGTGAGCAGGAGTGCGAGCGTGTCCGAGCTCCTAGCCTCCGCCCTGCGATGCGAGGAACGTAGCTCGCTGGTGGATACAGCTGCCGCTCCCTGGCTCCCTCTATCGCAGCTCCGTAACGAACGATTGACTTGGAGCGTGCGTTATCACGACGGCTGCACAACACGGACGGAGATCATTGGAAGAACCCGAGGAGGATTCCGCGCTAGGTTTCACCCCTGCTCACCCCTGCTCCTACAACTTTGCTCAAAAATACAGCTGCAATCCCCTACTATGAACCAACATCCTTGGAATGCCCATCACTGCAAGAGGGACCACCTAGTGGCCTAACGGCAACATCAATCCCTGGAATTCTGTTCAATAACGTTAAGTTCATTCATGTACCCGTGGTACTTAATTTGTCCCAGTGGAACATGGCTGAATTCGGCTCATGTGCCCGGACAAATGTGTCTCTGTTTTACTCCTCCTTGCTGGTAGATTTGATTGCCTCCCATGCAAGCCGAACTCAGGACCCATTTGCAGAACCAAACCTCACTCCCCATAGGGGCATTTTCAGATCCAGAAAGTTAAAGGGGTTGGACAGCATACTTGGGTCCATCCCAGGACTTTTTGGATCTGGCATGTCAATTTGGAACCGAGCCAATTTGTCAGCGATTCGCAGGCATATCGGAAATTTTGAACAGAAAGAGGGTCGGCAAGTGCTGCAACCAGTTCTGCAGGGTGTTGAGGGGCTTGCAGAGGAGGAAAGGTTTACGGTGTATAACATGAAAGATATTGCCCAGTTGTTTGAAAAGACACAACAGAAAATCAACAAAATCATAAACATAAATAATCAGAAAGCTAGAGAGGATGGTATGGGGAAAGAGGTAATATGCACTGCGTATGGGAATTTTGTTTTAACCAAGGTCACTAATATCATCCGAGAGATCCAAGCAGGTAAAATCCCTGATATATTAAGAGATACCGACCTTACCCAATGGTATTGTACTCACACTAATAATAGTGGTGGAATGAATGTACATTCTGGAGACAAGTGCAAACCTCTGCCAGTTTCCACAATTCGAAATATAGGGATAGTAACACCACACCCAAATAGAGGGCCATTTGCTTGCAAGAAGAGCCCGTCCCTGTGCGCCTACCGGGACCTAATGTATGTTTCCTTCAGCATGTCGCTGCCAGTGTACCATCCACAAGATGACTACTTTAACACGATGGCGTCCATACACTCCCTCGGGTACCTCGAAAACGATGTGTACAAGGAAAGGTTGCACCTCCCCGAAATGCTCATTCAAGTTCAAGGGCGATGGAAAGCACCACACACTGCCTGCTGCACTGTCAAAGACAATAGGTACTTATGCCATTGTGATGTGTTTGAAATTGACACTCCAGTCTGTGGTCTAAGCAATGACCCGGATCCCACCGCCAAAGTAGCTAGGGACCCCCAACTGGAAAGTCCACGCCAACCACATCAAGAAACCAGTACAAGTGAGATGGAAGCTAACTGCCCAGTGAAGCTGTCAAAATGGAGAACACCTAGCACAAAGGTCACCTACCACATGGATGGACTGTACTGTGTCGTTACCAATCACCAGACATTTCTCTATGGGGGTCAGTCGTGTCCAATACCCTATCCAAATTTTTGCTTCATTCCACACGAGTACACTATTATTGGGGAAACTGTAGTAACCCCCATACCAGTGTTAACAGAAGACTATATCATTGAGAGTCCCCCTGATGTCCCAGATCCTATAACCTATCTACCCCATTTTGATATAAAAATTGATACTCTGTCAGTAAACCTTCACAATCTGCTCGCAAGGAAGGATACCCATATAATTCAAATTAGTAATGATATGGAGAAAACAGGGAAAAGGTTGAATGAACTTTTACATGATGGGGATTTCAGTTTGGTCACCACCAGGACCTGGGTGGAAATGGGAATAAAAGGTCTTCTCATATTGCAGTGTGGGGTACTGTTATTTATGACGGGCATGGTGATATATCTCGGCCGAATTCTAAAATGGCAGAGGGAGAAACTGAACTCACTAATGGAGATTAGACATAAACAATTACTCACTTAAGTGTGGCGTCGTTTCATTGGACTCAACTTGCCACAAGGGGTCATCTGTTGCCTTATGAGGAGTTTATGAGTAATCTCCATTAGCAACTGGGAATATTTGTATTATAGATGTATATATTAGGATAAAAAATAAAGAAGGTTTATAATAGTTTTAGCTTAACAGGGCTTTATGGTTTCAAATTGAGGAACAGACTTCTGGTCAGCGTATATAATTCAATTAAAAATCCCTTTGTCTTACAGGTATGCTAAGTGTGGGTGTTAGGGAGATGTCCTGCTGTTTACCTAATGTGGTAGTCAAAGGCCCAGGAACAGATACCATTTGGGTGTGTAGTCGGTACGGAGCCGAATTCATTTGCTAGATAAAGGCTTGTGTATTCTTCCGTGCTAATCAACCATTTATCCATTTCAAAGGGTGGTTGATATGCTTAAAATATTTCTTTGATCTGTTCAGGAATGGACAATTTACCCCGGCTAGGACTATGCATAGTTAAGTGCCCTATTCAAGAGCAAACTTCCTCTTTAATTAAGTGGGCTTCAGACTAATTATCACTAACCAATTAAACCCAAAAGAGGAGGTGCTATTGAGGGGAAATTAAGTTATGAGAAAATGGACCAATCTTGCAAGAAATACACCCAGGGGAGGAGAGGGCTAACCAATCAGGGTGGTCCTGTGCAAGTCAATGAGAGATGGCCCTTTATTAATGGGACCCAAAACCAACATAATGGCAGATGAAACTGACCAGAGCTATGGACCAATATTAGGTAAATTATCAGATCATCTCCCAGCACTTAAAGGTATACCTGTTTGTCATATGTCTTGTTTTGTATTGTGATAAATGTAATCTGTACTCTTGTTGTATTTTAACCTAATATTTTACTCCCTCACTTAGACTATAGATATTTTCTGTGTATTAGATAGACCTGTAACTTTAATAAATGGTGTTATGTTAAACCTTTTATTTTCCTTGTCAATAGAATTCTCTTTTAACCCATATCATATCTCCTGATTGATGAATCAGAAATATAGATTTTAAAGGTTAACACCTCCTTTGAAACCATTTTACTGTAGCGTTTTGGAGATATGTCATGTTATTCGACTTTGGAGGCCTATAACGACCTCAATTCTAATAAGTAGAAAAAAAGAATGGTCAGTTCTAGTACAGGACATCCCATACACTAAGCACACCTCATTTGAAAACATTTTACTGTAACGTTTTGGAGATATGTCATGTTATTCGACTTTGGAGGCCTATAACGACCTCAATTCTAATAAGTAGAAAAAAAGAATGGTCAGTTCTGATACAGGACGTCCCATACACTAAGCACACCTCATTTGAAACCATTTTACTGTAGCGTTTTGGAGATATGTCACTTTATTCGACTTTGGAGGCCTAAAACGTTCTCAATTTTAATAAGTAGAAAAAAGGAATGGTCAGTTATAATAAAGGACACCCCATACACTAAGCACACCTCATTTGAAACAATTTTACTGTAGCATTTTGAAGATATGTCTCGTTATTTGACTTTGGAGGCCTATAACGACCTCAATTCTAATAAGTAGAAAAAAAGAATGTTGAGTTATAATAAAGGACATGCCATACACTAAGCACACCTCATTTGAAACCATTTTACTGTAGTGTTTTGGAGATATGTCAAGTTTTTTCACTTTGGAGGCCTATAACGGCCTCAATTCTAATAAGTAGAAAAAAAGAATGGTCAGTTCTAGTACAGGACGTCCCATACACTAAGCCCACCTCATTTGAAACCTTTTTACTGTAGCGTTTTGGAGATATGTCATGTTATTCGCCTTTGGAGGCCTATAACCACCTCAATTCTAATAAGTAGAAAAAAAGAATGGTCAGTTCTAGTACAGGACGTCCCATACACTAAGCAAACCTCATTTGAAACCATTTTACTGTAGCGTTTTGGAGATATGTCACGTTATTCGACTTTGGAGGCCTAAAACGACCTCAATTCTAATAAGTAGAAAAAAAGAATGGTCAGTTATAATAAAGGACATCCCATACACTAAGCACACCTCATTTGAAACCATTTTACTGTAGCACTTTGAAGATATGTCACGTTATTTGACTTTGGAGGCCTATAACGACCTCAATTCTAATATGTAGAAAAAAAGAATGGTCAGTTCTAGTACAGGATGTCCCATACACTAAGCACACCTCATTTGAAACCATTTTACTGTAGCGTTTTGGAGATATGTTACATTATTTGACTTTGGAGGCCTATAACGACCTCAATTCTAATAAGTAGAAATATATATATATATATATATATATATATATATATATATATATATATATTGTAAGGGATCTTCCCGGGGTAGGGTGTGTTTGGACACAGTTCACAGCAGACTTGGACTTTATAAAGTAGAACTTGGCGTTTATTCGTGGTACAAACAGTCCAACAAACAAAGTATACAGCAACACCGTGCTTCTTGTGTATAACAGGCACAAAATAATAACAAAAACAAAACAACCTAGCCCGGCTGGGCGCTTACTAACAGGTTCTTCTCACCTATCTGACACTTATAAACGCAGCGTCTTTCGCCTGGATATCGCAGGGTGGATGTTAGCTCCAGCACTGGCTGTGCTTGCAGCTTCCTCAAACACACAGACTGTTCGTTTCCCTGGCTGGGAGCAATCACCTGCAGACCTTGCAGAGCCTTTAGCTTCCCAGGCTAATTAGGATCAAAGCTCACCTGATCCCAAACCCAGAACTGGATCGGGGGATGTGGAATGACAGGTCCCTCTACCAAACCTACCTGCCATTCCATATAAACCCAGGCCCGGCAAAATTAAATAACAACTCAGCAGCATATCGCTGCTGAGAAACTGATCCATCCTGGATTTACCATCTCACACTGTGTAGCAACCTAGGTGAGATGTACACCCCCTCGATCACTTCTCCAGTGACATGTCTGCATATCCCCCCCCTCTTTTTCAGACCGGAGGGCTGAGCCTTTTGTCCCCACAGACAACTTACCCTTGACAATGCGTCAGCATTTGCCTGTAATTTCCCTGGCCTGTGTTCCACAGTGAAATTAAAGTTTTGTAGGGAGAGAAACCATCTAGTCACTCTTGCATTTCTCTCCTTGTTTAACTTCATCCATGTTAGGGGGCATGGTCTGTCACCAACTTGAATTTCCTGCCTAGCAAGTAATACTTTAACGATTCTAGGGCCCACTTTACTGCCAAACATTCTCGCTCCACAATGGCATAATTTTTCTCGGCCGGGGTTAGTTTTCTACTCAAGTACGTCACTGGATGCTCCTCACCATTCACTACTTGTGAGAGTACTGCACCTAAGCCTGTGTTAGAGGCATCTGTCTGGACCAGAAATTCTCGCCTGAAATCGGGGGTGACTAACACAGGTGGTTGGCACAAGGCAGACTTAAGGCTTTGGAAAGCCTTCTCGGCCTCTGGGGTCCACGTGACCATTGCTGTCTTTCCGCCCTTTGTCAAGTCAGTTAGTGGAGCAGCAACTGAGGCAAAGTTCGGCACAAATCTACGGTAATACCCCGTAATACCCAGGAAAGCTCTAACCTGTTTCCTTGTCAGGGGTCTAGGCCAATTCTGTATTGCCTCAATTTTATTTAGCTGTGGCTTAATCAACCCTCTCCCAATAATGTAGCCTAGATATTTGGCCTCTTCTAGGGCTAGAGCACACTTCTCGGCATTTATGGTCAACCCCGCATCACTTATGGCATCCAACACGGCCTGTACCTTACAGAGGTGACTTTCCCAATCAGGGCTAAAAATGACCACATCATCGAGGTAGGCGGCTGAGTAATCACGATGTGGTCGCAGAATCAAGTCCATCAACCTCTGGAAAGTTGCAGGGGCTCCATGTAACCCGAATGGCATCACTACATACTGGAATAGCCCATCAGGGGTGGAGAATGCAGTTTTCTCTTTAGCCTCACCAGAAAGTGGAATCTGCCAGTAGCCCTTTGTGAGATCGAGGGTGGTTATGTACCTGGCGTTACCCAACTTCTCAATCAACTCATCTACCCTGGGCATAGGATACGCATCGAACTTGGAGATCTCATTCAACTTTCTGAAATCGTTACAGAACCTCCAAGTTCCATTGGGCTTTGGGATTAGCACAATTGGGCTGGACCATTCACTCTGTGACACCTCAATTACCCCCAGAGCAAGCATACGTTTTACCTCGGCAGATACGGCTTCCCTACGTGCCTCGGGTATCCTATAGGGCTTAAGGTTTACTCTGCTTCTAGGCTCAGTTTCAATGTGATGATGGATGAGGTGTGTACGCCCTGGGAGGTCAGAGAACTTGTTTTTGTTTTTCTGTAAAAATTCCTGAGCCTCCTGTTTCTGTGACACTGATAGAGTATCACCTACCTTGACTGGAGGGATTGGTTGTGACAAATTATTAACAGTATTTGTCGCCCCCAAGGATTCCCTGTCTTTCCAGGGCTTGATCAAGTTTATGTGATAAACTTGGAAAGGCTTCCTTCTACCTGGTTGGTGCACCTTGTAGTTCACCTCACTGATCTTTTCAACAATTTCATAAGGACCTTGCCACTTCGCCAAGAATTTACTCTCAACAGTGGGGACTAGTATAAGGACCCTATCGCCTGGGTTGAATGTCCTGATTCTTGCGGACCGGTTGTAAATTCTACTTTGGGCCTCTTGAGCTCTCTGGAGGTGTTCCCTTACCAGGGGCATTACAGTGGCTATACGGTCCTGCATTTGTGCTACATGCTCAATAACACTCTTGTATGGGGTGGACTCATTCTCCCATGTCTCTTTTGCAATGTCCAGTAGACCCCTAGGGTGATGACCATAGACCAACTCGAATGGTGAGAACCCTGTGGACGCTTGGGGCACCTCCCTAATAGCAAACATGAGGTAGGGTAATAAATGATCCCAGTCACGACCATCTTTTGCCACCACTTTCTTCAACATATGTTTCAAAGTTTTATTAAATCTCTCCACCAATCCGTCCGTCTGGGGGTGGTATACAGAGGTACGGATGTGTGAGATTTTAAATAGTTTACATAATTCCTTCATTACTTTCGACATAAATGGCGTACCTTGGTCAGTTAGGATTTCTTTGGGGATCCCAGTCCTAGAGAACATATAAAACAACTCACGTGCAATTGTTTTAGATGCAGTGTTTCTTAAGGGTACAGCCTCAGGATAGCGGGTCGCATAATCCAGGACTACCAAAATATACTGGTGTCCTCTAGCTGACTTTACAATGGGACCCACTAAATCCATGGCAATACGCTCAAAAGGCACCTCTATAATAGGGAGCGAAACCAAAGGACTGCGAAAATGTGACACTGGGGCACTAACCTGACATGTGGGGCACGACTCACAGTATTTTTTAATGTCATCATATATGGCCGGCCAAAAAAACCTCTGGAGAACCCTCTCTCGCGTTTTGTCAGTCCCCAAGTGTCCCCCAAGAACATGGTTATGTGCCATGTCAAGCACCTGACGCCGGTACGGCTTAGGTACCAGAAGCTGTTCCACAATCTCATCTTTAACCTTATTGACTCTATAGAAAAGATCATTAGTCACCGAAAAATGTGGAAATCTTTTTTCAGCATCTGGTTCCTGAGGTACCCCGTTCATAACAGCAACCTGCTCTCTCGCATTTTTGAGAGTGGGGTCCTGTAATTGTGCAGTCCCAAAATTATCGCTAGACACCTCTAAGTCTAGTATATTTTGCTCAGTGGGAGGAGCCTCCTCCTCCCCAGCCAGGACCTGCAAAGGAAAACAATCATTTTCATCCTGCACATTTTTATCATTCACAGTGGACAAGGCAACCCCCTTAGAGGTATCCTCACTCCTTTTGGGGATTTTTCTTTTTTCCCAAAGAGCCCAGAATAATGGAAAATCGCGCCCCAATATTACATTATGCATGAGGTTTTTAACCACACCCACTTCATATTGTACGGTGCCTTGTTCAGTCCCGACTTTAGCCAGCACTATAGGGTACACTTTTGTATCACCATGTATGCACACAACACTCATATGCTTTTTAGACTCTAAGTCCCCAGTCACCAGGCTAGCATGCACCAAGGTTACAAGGCTTCCTGAGTCCATTAACGCTTTAACAGGAAAGTCATTGATTGTGATGTTGCAGATTTGCGGTTCAGTCTCTAGTCCAGGAACTGCAGCACAAGATGGTTCCGCAAATAGCGACTGACGCCGGCTAGCGTCACATTCCATGGGTTCAGAGGTAAGAGGGCAATGGGCAGACACGTGTCCCGCCTCATGGCATCTCCAACACTGGATAGGGCCTGGTCTCTTTGGCAAGGAGTCCTTTTCAGAGCCCCTTAGCCACCCGGGACCATCACCAGTCTTTTGTCCCTGAGACACCACTTGAGCCCTTTTCCCCCCATCAGCACCCCTCCACACTCCCCCAATAGATGGAAGTCTCTTACCAGCTGACGGCACAGATCTGGCGCTCCGGGGAGGTGAAGATGCTGCAGGAACATCACGGAGGTAGTCCTCAGTCGCCTGGAACCTCTCCACAAGGTTGACAAGTTCGTTTGCGTTCCTAGGATCACCTTGTCCCACCCAGCGTTGCAGGTCAGTAGGAAGCGCTCGGAGGTAGCGATCCATCACGACCTTCTCTAGGATTTGTGCAGGAGTAGAAGTGTCTGGCTCCAACCACTTTCTTGCCAAATGGATTAGGTCATACATCTGGGACCTCGCTGATTTGTCCAGACTGTAGCTCCAGTTGCGTACCCTCCGGGCACGGACTGCAGTAGTAACTCCTAGTCGGGCAAGTATCTCCTCTTTTAGCCGAGTATAGTCCTTAACCTCTTGCTCACTGAGGTCATAGTAGGCCTTTTGAGGTTCACCTGTTAAATAGGGCGCAATTACCTCTGCCCACTCAGCGGCTGGTAACTTCTCTCGCTCAGCCACGCGCTCAAATACTGTTAGATAGGCCTCAACATCGTCCTCAGCAGTCATCTTTTGCAGCGCTTTCTGCACAGTCCTTCTCCCAGAAAAAATCTCTGGAGCGGCTCCCATCACCACAGGCGCCTCTCGATTTGCTATCAGGTGCTCAATAAGTTGTTGTTGTGCAGCCATGGACTGTTCATGTCGTCTATTGGCCTCTATCTGAGCCTGCTGTTGTGCAGCGATCATCTGCTGTTGTTCAGCCATGGACTGTTCATGTCGTCTATTGGCCTCTGTCTGAGCCTGCTGTTGTTGCAAACTCACTTGCATAAACTGCTTCAGCATCTCCTCCATGTTGCTGGACTGTTTTTGGAGTGTAGTTGCAGCTTTCACCCAGGACATCAGCAGCTGTAGCCAAGTCTGTCCACACCGTTGCCCCTAGCAACCGCGTTGCCCGCTACCTCCACCAATTGTAAGGGATCTTCCCGGGGTAGGGTGTGTTTGGACACAGTTCACAGCAGACTTGGACTTTATAAAGTAGAACTTGGCGTTTATTCGTGGTACAAACAGTCCAACAAACAAAGTATACAGCAACACCGTGCTTCTTGTGTATAACAGGCACAAAATAATAACAAAAACAAAACAACCTAGCCCGGCTGGGCGCTTACTAACAGGTTCTTCTCACCTATCTGACACTTATAAACGCAGCGTCTTTCGCCTGGATATCGCAGGGTGGATGTTAGCTCCAGCACTGGCTGTGCTTGCAGCTTCCTCAAACACACAGACTGTTCGTTTCCCTGGCTGGGAGCAATCACCTGCAGACCTTGCAGAGCCTTTAGCTTCCCAGGCTAATTAGGATCAAAGCTCACCTGATCCCAAACCCAGAACTGGATCGGGGGATGTGGAATGACAGGTCCCTCTACCAAACCTACCTGCCATTCCATATAAACCCAGGCCCGGCAAAATTAAATAACAACTCAGCAGCATATCGCTGCTGAGAAACTGATCCATCCTGGATTTACCATCTCACACTGTGTAGCAACCTAGGTGAGATGTACACCCCCTCGATCACTTCTCCAGTGACATGTCTACAATATATATATATATATAAATCAGCCCTCATCCCTCCCACCTACCCCATCGCTCCTCACTTTCTCACTTACAAATATTCCTTAAGGTTCCCTGAGGTACAAAACTCCTCCCACTTTTTCCAATGCTTTGAAATCGGATTCTCCACATATCCTTCTTCTCTTATTTGCTTCTCCATATAGTGTGTTTCACTCATTTCACATTTCCACTCTATTATTAATGGAGCATTTTCCTTCTTCCATTTTCGCGCTATTACAACTTTTGCAGCTGTAGTCATACAGTGCAAAAACTCTATCTCTTTCTGTGTTAATGATTTAGGTGTGAGAGAGAATAGTACTATCATTATATTTATCTTTATCCTAGTACCTGTCACTCGCTGATATATTTCTGTTATCTTACCCCAAAAATCTCTAAACTTGTAACAGCTATTCCATATGTGTTCTAAAGTACCCTTTTCTATTTTGCATCTCCAACAGGTTTCAGGGTATTATTTTGGAGATATGTCATGTTATTCGACTTTGGAGGCCTATAACGACCTCAATTCTAATAAGTAGAAAAAAGGAATGGTCAGTTTTAGTACAGGATGTCCCATACACTAAGCACACCTCATTTGAAAACATTTTACTGTAGCGTTTTGGAGATATGTCACGTTTTTTCACTTTGGAGGCCTATATCGACCTCAATTCTAATAAGTAGAAAAAAAAGAATGGTCAGTTCTAGTACACGATGTCCCATACACTAAGCACACCTCATTTGAAACCATTTTACTGTAGCGTTTTGGAGATATGTTACATTATTTGACTTTGGAGGCCTATAACGACCTCAATTCTAATAAGTAGAAAAAAAGAATGGTCAGTTCTGATACAGGACGTCCCATACACTAAGCACACCTCCTTTGAAACCATTTTACTGTAGCGCTTTGGAGATATGTCATGTTATTGGACTTTGGAGGCCTATAACGACCTCAATTCTAATAAATAGAAAAAAAAATGGTCAGTTCTAGTACAGGACATCCCATACACTAAGCACACCTCATTTGAAAACATTTTACTGTAGCGTTTTGGAGATATGTCATGTTATTCGACTTTGGAGGCCTATAACGACCTCAATTCTAATAAGTAGAAAAAAAGAATGGTCAGTTCTGATACAGGACGTCCCATACACTAAGCACACCTCATTTGAAACCATTTTACTGTAGCGTTTTGGAGATATGTCACTTTATTCGACTTTGGAGGCCTAAAACGACCTCAATTTTAATAAGTAGAAAAAAGGAATGGTCAGTTTTAGTACAGGATGTCCCATACACTAAGCACACCTCATTTGAAAACATTTTACTGTAGCGTTTTGGAGATATGTCAAGTTTTTTCACTTTGGAGGCCTATAACGACCTCAATTCTAATAAGTAGAAAAAAAGAATGGTCAGTTCTGGTACAGGATGTCCCATACACTAAGCACACCTCATTTGAAACCATTTTACTTTAGCGTTTTGGAGATATGTCACATTATTTGACTTTGGAGGCCTATAACGACCTCAATTCTAATAAGTAGAAAAAAAGAATGGTCAGTTCTGATACAGGACGTCCCATACACTAAGCACACCTCATTTGAAACCATTTTACTGTAGCGTTTTGGAGATATGTCATGTTATTCTACTTTGGAGGCCTATAACAACCTCAATTCTAATAAGTAGAAAAAAAGAATGGTCAGTTCTAGTACAGGACGTCCCATACACTAAGCAAACCTCGTTTGAAACCATTTTACTGTAGTGTTTTGGAGATATGTCACGTTATTCGACTTTGGAGGCCTAAAACTACCTCAATTCTAGTAAGTAGAAAAAAAGAATGGTCAGTTATAATAAAGGACATCCCATACACTAAGCACACCTCATTTGAAACAATTTTACTGTAGCATTTTGAAGATATGTCTCGTTATTTGAATTTGGAGGCCTATAACGACCTCAATTCTAATAAGTAGAAAAAAAGAATGTTCAGTTATAATAAAGGACATGCCATACACTAAGCACACCTCATTTGAAACCATTTTACTGTAGCATTCTGGAGATATGTCATGTTATTCGACTTTGGAGGCCTATAACGACCTCAATTCTAATAAGTAGAAAAAAAGAATGGTCAGTTCTAGTACAGGACGTCCCATACACTAAGCAAACCTCATTTGAAACCATTTTACTGTAGTGTTTTGGAGATATGTCAAGTTTTTTCACTTTGGAGGCCTATAACGGCCTCAATTCTAATAAGTAGAAAAAAAGAATGGTCAGTTCTGATACAGGACGTCCCATACACTAAGCCCACCTCATTTGAAACCATTTTACTGTAGCGTTTTGGAGATATGTCATGTTATTCGACTTTGGAGGCCTATAACGACCTCAATTCTAATAAGTAGAAAAAAAGAATGGTCAGTTCTAGTACAGGATGTCCCATACACTAAGCCCACCTCATTTGAAACCTTTTTACTGTAGCGTTTTGGAGATATGTCATGTTATTCGACTTTGGAGGCCTATAACGACCTCAATTCTAATAAGTAGAAAAAAAGAATGGTCAGTTCTAGTACAGGACGTCCCATACACTAAGCAAACCTCATTTGAAACCATTTTACTGTAGCGTTTTGGAGATATGATCCGTGAGATGTACCCCGTCCTTCCTCAGGTACAAACCCACATTCGACTCCAGCTCCCTGTGTCTGATCACCAGCCCCCCATTCTGAACCACGAATCACCCCACCACCTTTTTCACCCGGATCCTCGTCTTCTGAATGCTTGCCACCGATCTCGCCCATCTCCACTGCGTCCGGGCGACAATGTCCGACCACAACAGGATCGTACTGGGAAACCTTGCACACAGCTTAAGAAAATCAGCCTTTATGTCTGTCAGCAAATCCCTGACCTTCCGGGCTCCCAGGTCATTCCCCCCAGCATGTATAACTAACACGTCCGGGAGCCTATCCAGCCACACGTACCTTTCCACCATACTTATCACCCTGTCCCACTGCATTCCTGGTATCCCCAACCAATGCAATTCCGCTTCGGCCCTGGAAATCCCCAGTTGCCTCCCCTCAGGCCTCATGTCTCCTCTCCTGGCCCCCCAACAAACGTAAGAGTGGCCCACGATCCAAACGAGGCGTGCTACACCTCCACCTGAAACGAGAAAGCAGAACCTGCTGATCCCGGACAAAAATCCCAGTCAAACCACCATCACATTGCCACTGTACACATCCCACGTTGTTTTTGACAATTACCTTTTTGGTTTTCTTTTTTTTTTTATATCTAAACCATGAAATTAACTAAGGACACCCCCAGCACGGGGGGGTGTGGCCGGATGGAGATGGGTGTGAGTGAGTGAGCAGGAGTGCGAGCGTGTCCAAGCTCCTAGCCTCCGCCCTGCGATGCGAGGAACGTAGCTCGCTGGTGGATACAGCTGCCGCTCCCTGGCTCCCTCTATCGCAGCTCCGTAACGAACGATTGACTTGGAGCGTGCGTTATCACGACGGCTGCACAGCACGGACGGAGATCATTGGAAGAACCCGAGGAGGATTCCGCGCTAGGTTTCGCTACCGCGGGAGCCCGGTCGGAGATCCGACCGGAGATCCGAGGATAGACGAATGCTTACAACGCCACACGTGGGCACGCGGAGAGAGCACTACGATCGCCTCGGACGAGCAAATCTCCCGGAGACATCCGCCAGCTCTATGGATGAAAGAACTTTGGTTGCAGTGTGGTGAGAAACGCTATATAACTTAGCGGGATGAAAGTTAAGAACCTGTGTAGTAGAGACTTGGTTACTTCTTAATGTTTGCCTCTCCCTATCTGCTTTACTTCTGATAATCGCTGGCTGAAGCAAGTCTACCCCATAAATGTAAATACAATTAATCTAGGATTCAGGTGCCGGGCGCTTGGTGAATTGACTGGCCCCCCCTCAAGGTCCTTTTGCTGAAAAACCAGGCCTTCTTGTTGGGAGAATTGATTTAGCGATACAAACTGCTTTATTACTACCTCCCGCCGGCTTGGTGACTCTTTTACGTGGATTTTACCATGCTTAGCAAAAGAGCGATAGAAGATACATCCCATGGAGAGGGAAATCAAAAAACACGTGCTGCCAAAGAAAAGCTAAATCAAGCCTCTGCGGCTTTGAAACTCGAGCGCTTTGCTCATGCAACTTCTCCAGGCAGGAAAGTTCAACATCACCCACCAGGTCAATTTAAAATGCAGGGGCCAGTGGGGGACAGAAGGAGTGCAGGTCGCCCCTCACTGGATCCTGGTACCCCACTGCCGGGAGGTGGGGTAGGTGAGCCATCCCAGGAGGACAGTAGTACGGCCCAAAAACCTGGGGGGGGGGGGTGGGGAACCGACTTTATGAGAGATACTGCTGGCGGTTAATGACTGTAAGAATTCTATTTCTGGGCTGGGTAGTCAACTGAGTAATATCCAAAATGAACTGCACGCTATGAGTCAACAATTAAGCAATACTATCGACAGAATAGAGGCCCTAGAGGGAAGATTAAGCACGGTGGAAGATGAATTATCTCCCCTCCAGGAAAAAATAGCCACTCTTCAGAAACAAATTGTCGCACAGGCATCCAAAATTGATGACATGGACAATAAGAACCGCAGGAACAATGTGCGACTAATTGGCCTGCCAGAGGGAAGCGAGGGTTCAGACCCCGTAATTTTTTTGGAAAATTGGTTTAAGGAATTACTGGGAGATGTCTCCTTCTCCTCGCCCTCCAGCATCGAAAGAGCCTACAGAGTTCCTCCTAGATCTCACTTCTCGGAGGGACGCTGTAGGCCAATGATATTGAAATTTATCAACTATAACGATCGAGTGATCTTGATGCGGAGGGTTAGGGGATTGGGAGACATCTTCTACAAGGAGACTAGGGTGTCATTCTATCCAGATTTTTCACCGGACTTACAGAAACTGAGAGCGGAGTTTATTCCTGTTAAACGCACCCTGAAATCGCATAAGATAATGTATGCCCTATTGTATCCAGCCCGACTCCGAGTGTCTGCTCTGGGCTCAACAATTTTCTTTAACTCCCCGCAGGAGGCTGTGAACTGGCTGGAGGAACACAAAGAGGCCCTTTAATGATACTTAGAGTCGGCCTGTATTAGCCCTTTTTTTTTTTGGGGGGGGGGGGGGGAGGAGAGGTTGGTTTTTCTGGAGAGGCGGGAAGAGGGGGTGTGGGGGTTGGGGGGGGGGGTTGTAAGGGGGAATGTAAATTTTTGCATATGTATTTTTGAAAATAATTTTGTTTATGTACCCATCTCGCTGAAGGATTGGGGAGCCTTAATGCTACAACTGGTTGCTTTGGTGAGATGGGCAAAATGATATGATAAATTGATTAGTAATGGGGTAAAATACTATGGAGTATAGAGCACTGCGATATCACAAAGTAAATTAATAGTCTATATAATTTCACATTTGAAGTAGTAAACGAGGTGTTATGGAAGAGTCGTGAGGGGGGGGGGGTTGAGGGAGGGGGAGGAGTAAAAAGGAAGAGGATACATCCCCCCTTTTGTGTTTTATTTATTTATTTTTCGCATTATGAGAAATTGAGTACTATAAGATGAGTTGTTTTGTATATAAAGACACAGCCATAGACACGGTGGGAAGGTAGGGGTGTGGGGGTCGGAGGGGGGGTTGTATGAGAGAATATAATTATATGTAGGTATGCTATTGGAAACAATTCCATTTGTGAACCCATCTTGGTAAAGGGACGGGGGGTTAAATTGGTGCCGCCCGCAGCTCGAGCAGGGTGGGGGAAAAATGAAATGATTAAAGTTGAGGTATAGCACTATGGATATAGAACACTGTGATGCCATATGGTGAAAAAATAGCACGCACAATTTTACATTAGAAGGGGTAATGAGATTTAATAGTTGAGTTGGGAGTGTGGGATTTGGGGGGGGGGGACTTATACATAAGTTTTTTTTTTTTTTTCTTTCGGTAGGGCATGATGGGTGTTACGGAGGGATTACGATCCCACCTTATAAGAATTTTTGATGGGGAGTGATAAGATCACGTGGGGGGATGGTGAGCTCGGACACTTTTTGAATGGGGTATGATTATACCGGCTACAATTGAGACCCCTAAGGGTGGCTCAGATGGGCAGGGTTGGGTGGGGGGTGGGAGGGAGGGGAGTCTTCGAGCACACGCTGTGAGTAACGGGGCAGCGATGAGGGGCAGGTTGAGAAGGGGAGTGGTGATGGGGGGAGGAAGCGGTTCCCTCTCCCCCTACCCCCTCCCCTTCATGGGCATATTAACCACTGGAGTCGATGAGTGGGAGGAATATCATTGGCTAGGTGGAATATAACCTTGTGGAACGTGAGGGGCTTGGGAGACCCTTAGAAACGGAGGTCTGTGATGTTGGAGTTGGAGGGAAGAGGACCTGGTTTACTCTTTTTGCAGGAAACCCATCTGACTCCAACTACGGCCCCTCTGCTCCATGATCGGAAATTCCAGGCATACTACCACTCCTTTTATTCATCGTACTCCCGCGGCGTGAGCGTGTTGGTATGGAAGGGCACGGATTTTTTATGTAAAGAGTCCCAGATAGATGGGGAGGGGAGATTTGTTTTCTTGCACTGTCAGGTGGCTGGGCAAGAATGTATTCTAGCAAATATCTATATACCCCCTCCTTTCAAATTAGAGGTTATGGATAAATTTCTTATGTTCAGCCTGGGTAAAATGGGTGTCCCATGGATAATTGCTGGGGATTTTAATGGAACTATAGATAAACGCCTAGATAGATTTCCTTGCCCAACTGGAAATAGAACAGGTCGATTACACGAACTTCTTATGGAAGTTGGTCTAAGAGACATCTGGCGTATGCGACACCCCCAGGATAGGCAGTACTCCTGTTTCTCCAGTACCCATCAGACGCTGTCAAGAATAGACATGGGTTTGGGGAACAATGAGGCAGTGGGAGTGGTGGTAGACATAGAATACGGGGTACGGTTGGATCTCAGACCATTCCCCTTTGGTTATAACTTTGAACACGGGAGAGTGCGCCCCACTGAGAGAATGGAGAATAAACCCCGCTTGGCTGGAACTAATTGATAGATCCAATCTTTTAGGGGATCAAATAGGGGAATTTCTCCAGACTAACAGGGGGACAGCGGCATCTGGAGTGGTTTGGGATTCCCTAAAAGCCTTTCTTAGAGGAATACTTATACAGAATATTGCAAGGACAAAACGGGAATCCCGAGACCAAGAGGGGAAAATCCGAAATGACGTTATTCAGGCTGAGAGAGAGTTCGTGGAGGATCCATCGCCGGGGAAACAACAGATTTGGGAGGATAGCCAACAGATATATAAAATGGCACTTCTAAAAAGGGTAGAAAATCAACGCATTTTCCAACGCCAATATTATTTTGGCGAAGGGGAGAAGGTGGGTCGAGCTCTCTCTTTATTGACTCGCACTAATAGCTCCCCCACAGGAATACAGGCAATTAAAACACAGAAGGGTGACCTTGTCTCTAGGCCCTCCGAGGTTATGAAGGTGCTGGGCGAGTATTACAGAACCTTATATAAATCAAACACACAGGGATGGGAGGCTCTGGACACTAACTTCTTGCAGCAAACAGGTATTCCCGTGCTTTCAGACCAGGATAAATTGAATTTAGATCTACCACTTACTTTGGAAGAATTAAAAGGCGCAATGAATAGTATGCCCAATTGTAAATCTCCTGGTCCCGATGGCCTTCCAGTGGAAATTTATAAGCGATACAGCGAACAGCTGATCCCGGGACTACTGGAAACGTTAAACTATGCACTAGAGGCGGGGGAACTCCCCGCTTCAATGAGCGAGGCTAATATCACTTTAATCCTTAAAGAGGGGAAGGACCAACATGAGGTCTCGTCATACCGGCCGATATCTTTGCTATGCTCAGATATAAAAATCCTAGCCAAGGCCCTAGCAATTCGTTTAAATAGTTGTATACATAAATTAATACATCCAGACCAGTCTGGGTTTGTCCCAGGCAGAACAACTAATACTAATATTAGAAGGGTTTTTCTAAACCTACAAATACCTAGAGATAGTGATAACCCAGGTGCCATACTAGCGTTGGATGCCGCCAAGGCTTTCGACAGTCTGGAGTGGGACTATCTTTGGGGTGTATTAGAACGTTTCGGCTTTGGCCCCCAATTCATCCGGTGGGTAAAACTACTATACAGGGGACCCAGGGCCAAGATTAAAATGGGGACCCTATTTTCTGAAGTGTTCTATCTAGAAAGAGGTACGAGACAGGGATGCCCGCTGTCTCCCCTCCTATTCGTGCTAGCTATGGAACACCTGGCTGTGATGGCGAGAACACGCTCAGACATCCGGGGATTCCGGCGCGGACTGGAGGAGGAGAAGCTGGCTCTGTTTGCAGACGACGTCTTGTTTTTTCTTGACGATGTGCGCTCCACTTTGAATAGGGTAGTACGGCTGATGGACGAATTTGGGCAGCAATCAGGTTTGGTTATCAATTGGAGTAAATCAGCCCTTATGCCACTATCGGAGCTTGAAGACCAAACATCGTCTATAGTTGAGGGACTAGAAGTGGTACCTAAGCTGAAATACTTGGGTGTCTGGATTTCCAGAGAGATAGACCAGTATGTTGAGGAGAATCTGGTACCATTATTGGCAAAGCTGAAACAGAAGGTTAATAGCTGGTGTCGCCTCCCCCTGTCGGTGGCGGGGCGTTGTAATTTAGTAAAAATGATTTGGCAGCCACAGATCCTATATATCCTCCACAATTCCCCGGTCTGGATCAACCAGAAATGGTTTAACAGACTGGAGGGATTAATTCGAGAATTAATATGGAAAAAGCGACAGCCTCGGATTCGGCTGCGGACGCTGCAGCTCCCGGTGGAAAAGGGAGGAGTAGCGCTGCCACATTTAAGAACATACTTCCTATCAGCCCAGCTTCCAGTCCAGCATTTGACTGGGGCTGGACTGGAAGAGGGTGGCTGTCCAAATCATAAATTGATGATCAATAAGGCATATCATAGAACTCTAGTTGAAGTTCTGGAGGCTAATTCATTCGCTTGTAAATGCCCCACCAATACCTTGGCGAGGAAAGTATGGCAGATAGCTAAGCACCTCTTGGCCTATGGGGGGGTAACTGAGTATACCCCCCTATGGAAGAACTGGCTGAACTAAACTGTATAGCACGGTCCCAGGAGTGGGAGAGGAGGGGGATTAGAAGACTGGCGCATCTCTACCAGGGGAACACTATGAAATCTTTCGAAGACCTCCGCCAGGAATACGACATCTCCAATAAAACATTTTATATATATTTGCAAGTGAGGCATGGGATACATTCACAGTTTGGCACACTTACTATCGAGAGGACAAAGAACCCCTTGTTACAGAGATTTCTTGAGCAAGGACAAACAAAGGGCCAGATCTCTAGCCTGTATACAAAACTTAGGGATAAAGTCTTGACTGGAGAAGGACCGGACAAGAGCAGGAGGGGATGGGAGGAAGATCTGGGACCAATTGAGCAGGAACAATGGGACGAGATCCTAGCACAGGGGAATTTGGTGTCTATCTCCCCATCGCAGCGTATGTCCCATAAGCTTTTTTTATATAGGGCATACTATACCCCCAAAAAAATGCGGAGGATAAGCAATAGGTCCAATGGGGAGTGCCCTAGATGTAGAGCATCAGGAGACCTGCTCCATATGGTATGGAAGTGCCCAAAACTGTATCGGTACTGGATAGAAATTGTGCACAGAATAAATAGAATATTTAATACTACCTTAGAACCTGAAGCTAGGACTTGTCTATTAGGGATTATGGAAAGGGGTGGAATCTCTGCTGCAACAAAAACATCTATATTAAGATGCCTGTACCAGGCCAGACGCTTAATCGCGATGAATTGGCAGGCAAAGAATCCTCCAGCACTGAAAGCATGGATAAATGCCATCAATTCCATAATTTGGTGCGAACGGGCAATGTATATTAGACAAAATAACCTTAAAAAATTCAAGCTGCTATGGAATCCATGGTTGAGGGACATCGGCTTCCCCCTAGATGAGATAGTGGAGGATGGGATCTAGAGTGCACCTATCGGTCTCAGGCCCGGGGCGGCCTGGGAGTCTACTGGAAGCTCCTTATGTCTGTCCCTGAATGGATTCGCCACCTCGTTATCGGCTGTCCAGATAAGCTTGTTTGGA
Source organism: Lithobates pipiens (assembly GCF_037356315.1). Classification (NCBI taxonomy): domain Eukaryota; kingdom Metazoa; phylum Chordata; class Amphibia; order Anura; family Ranidae; genus Lithobates; species Lithobates pipiens. Next base: position 212,633,855 of record NW_027507758.1, read on the forward strand.
TTTAGCAGCGTGTGTTCGAAGAGCAGGGGTATGGGGGGGAGGAGGGGTTAGCCCTACAGGGGCGCTAGCGATAATTAGAGGGATAGATATGACTACGTTATTGGTGTTAAGCAGTTTCTTTGGAAGAAAAACTCGGTATTTTTGGCTGACATGTATACCCCCTCTATGTATGCAAAACCATGTTTTATTTATGCATGTATAAGTGAAGTTCTTTTTTTCAATAAAAAACAATTAAACTAAAAAAACTAAGGACACCCCCACTCTCGGGACTGCCCAACTGCCAGCTGTGGTCTAATGTAGGACCGAAACCTACGCGACTCCCAACGACCGATCCTGTGTACTGATGCCTCATCCAACCCGCACCGGGCAGCTTCCGTAGCCGCCCCGATGCGGAAGGAGTGTGAAGCATATTCTGACCCCACCAAACCACTATGCGTTAAGCATCGCCGAAACACCGACACGAACTGGAATCTCGACAGGAAAGACCCATCCTCGAGGATAAGGAATGAACCCGGACTTCCTGGCCTCACCCCACGATAACTTTGAACTGCGTCTACCGGGCAAACCTGGGACCCCGCCAAACGGAACAAGCAAATTTCCACACCCTTACCCTGTTGGTCCGTTTTCGATCGTCTAAGAGTTATACGCACTTGTCTCCCCCGCCTGCACATCCTGATCCCACAGGCTGACCAACTCCCCGATCCGAAAAGCCCCATAAAATGCCAACGAAAAATGATACGGCACGCAAAGTTCAGTTTTCCCAGCAAGGACTGCAAGGTTGCCAACTGAACCTTCTGACGGCCCTGAATCTCCCGAATGTCCCTCTGCAAATCCGCCAATTTGTCCTCTGGCAACCTGCACTCCATGGCCTCCGAATCTATCACTATGCCCAAAAAACTCAACACCCCCACGGGGCCCTCAGTTTTTTCTGCCGCCAATGGCACCCTAAAAATGCTCGCGATGTGCTGCAATGTAGACAAGAGAATCGCACACACAGCGGAGGCCTGGGGGCCAATGCAGAGAAAATCGTCCAAATAGTGAATGATTGATTCAATGCCAGAGACATCCCTCACTACCCACTCCAGGAATGAGCAAAACTGCTCGAAAACGGAGCACGAAACGGAGCAGCCCATAGGCAAACACTTGTCCACGTAGAACTGCTCCCTCCAATGACAACCCAACAAGTGAAAGCTGTCCGGGTGCACCGGTAGCAATCTGAACGCCGACTCGATATCCGCCTTGGCCATGAGCGCCCCCTGGCCGTAACGCCGTACCCACCTGACAGCCGCGTCGAATGACGTATAGGACACCGTGCAGACTTCCGGGTCGATGAAATCATTGACCGATCCACCCTTGGGAAACGACAAGTGGTGTATGAGCCAAAATTTGTTCGGCTCCTTTTTGGGGACAACCCCCAATGGAGACACCACCAGAGTCTCCCACGGCTTCCCCACAAATGGCCCCCCCCCATGCGACCCAGGGCCACCTCCTTCCCCAATTTTTCGTCCACTACCGTAGGGTGCAGCAAGGCCGAACTGAGGTTTTTTGCCACAGACGGCACCCCCTTCAGGTCACAAGGTATCCGGAAACCATCCCGGAACCCCTCAGCCAGCAGCCGAGCCGCCACCCTGTCCGGATACTTACTTAGGAAAGGAAGCATCCTTTCCGCTCTCACCGGCGTCTTCCCTCTTGTTAGCAGCGTTGCCAGGAAGTTTTCCCCTTTTAAAGCACCGAGACAACGCGTGGGCCATCCCGCAGCCTGAACATTCGTGCTTGAACCTGCACGCACCCCCAAACTTGCAGGCGCCCTCGTTGAATGGCCAGCACACTCCCCACTTCTTTCCGGCCGACAGTCCTGAGGAGGGTGTACCCCCGCCCCCCCCCCCCTGAAAAAACTGAGACGGGGCCAAGGCTGAGGACATGAGCCTCATCCAGAGGCTGATGTCCTTGTGATCCCACCGCAACTCCTGACGCACCGCCTTCCTCTGCCGGAACTGTTCGTCGTACCGGAGCCATGCCACCCCCCCCGTACACCCGGTGTGCTTCCCCGATGGCGTCCATATAGCAAAACAACGCTGAGCAGTACTCGGGGTTCTTTTCGCCAATGACACTTGCCAAAATCGCAAATGCCTGCAACCAATTTGCAAACGTCCGCGGGATCAACCTATACCGCCTCTTTTCTTCATCGTCTTTTTTTGTGTCGTTGGGCTTGATCCGATCCAAGTTGAATTTCTCTAACGGGAGTAGCGAGAACATCTCACCCTTCGCGATCTTCTCCCGGACCTCTGTTTTCAAGTGCGCCCCGAGCGGGCCTTCGAAGCAGACGTACACCTTACATCTTGCCGCATCCCCAATCCTAACCACGTCTGTCCGTCCGGCCGTTACTTCCGCCGCCTTTTCACCACTAGGCCTCCCACTCTCCACCGGCCCCGCCGCTGTGGACACCGGAGGTTCCACACCCGCAGCCGGCGGTGCCACAGACGCCCCAGCGACCGAACCGGCACCCCAAGGTGCCGCCAGGGCCGGAGCGCCCTGACCCCCCCCAAATTTGTCCACTAACTCCCACAACCCCTCCAACAGACCCTGCATCGGTGGCAGGGGCCCCGGGTCCGCAGAGCCCGACCCCGCCCCTTGTACCCCACCCAGTGGTGCCTCCGGCGCCACCTTACCAGACACCCCTTGCACTACCCCCAGCAACCCCTGCAAAGCATCCGATAAAACATTAGTTACTTACTTACCGGGCCGACCAGGAACACGTCCCACAGCCGCGCTGCCACCATCTCTTCTTCAGTGGATAGCTCCCCTTCCGACCGGTCTTCCGCCTCTCTCTCCACTTGGGCATGGAGCCCCCTGGGCGACCCTTCCCTAGAGGCAAAGGCTGCATCAATCGGGCGGCTGGGAAGTGCCTTCCCCACAGGGGCCGTGCCCCCTGACTGGCGGAGTGAACCAGACCCGGGGGGCGCCCCCCCGCACCACCCTTGGGCGACTGACTTCCGCTGTGGTCCCCAGCTAGGCCTGCCTCTGCTCTGTGTCCCCCAGCCCCCGTCCGTGACCGACGGGAGGCCGAATCCGTGCTTCTTCCTGCCATCTCTGAGCCGCTCGCGTGACCCCTGCTTGTGCTGGGCCCCCCACAGGGGTCCCCCACGCGACCGGTCGCCGGGCTGGACGGCGGGGAGCCGGCGCTATTGCGGCCCCGCCCCCCGGGGTGGGCCGGCGGCGTGCTGACCGCCCTAGGCCCCGAGAGTCCCGCTGTCTCCGTTTTGCTGGGGGGACCGGCCTGTCCTCCCCCGGGCTCCGCTGTTCACGAGGTGGCCCGCAGCACAGGCTCCCCGCTAGTATTCCCCTCTCTGGTCTCACCCGTCAGCCTGTCCACCTACTCAGTCAGCCACGCCGTCCCCCGCACCATCGCCTGCTCGCGCAGCTGCGCCAGGACCGTCTCGATCGACCGCCATAGGTGTTGCGGAGGAGCAGTGAAATAAAAACTGCCTCCTCCAATGCCCAACTCACGTGAACTGGTCCCGCTCGGGCTCCGCCCCCTTTATATATGGCTCCTCCCCTTCACACATTTTCTTTTCTCCACCTATCCTATTCCTCTCTATGGTTCCCTAAGCACCCGATCATGCCCGCCCCTCCATTACCCCTCCCTTTCTGGGTGGATCATTATGGGGCTCCCTCTAGGTTAGACGTCTTGAAGACACCGAAGTGGCCGGCTAGTACATGGTCGTGGCAGAGCTCGAGTATGGTGGCCTGAAGATTTTCTGGAATTAAGATTTTGTCCTCGAGCCAGAACAGAACGTCTTTCTCAAGCAGCCTTACTTCTGCAGGAGGGGGGTCTTCACTGGAAGTTTGCTTAATCAGACTTAAAAGATCTTCTTGAAGAAGGAGAAAGTTTTCCGCCGACAGAATGGAGAGGTAGGTACTTTGGGATCATTGAACATGTGGGACAATGCGTCCGGTTTGGTATTTTTTGAACCCGGTCTGTAGGTGACATGGAAGGCAAACCTGGAAAAGAAAAGCCCCCTCCTGGCTTGAAGCGACTTCAACCTTCTATCAGATTTCAGGTACTCCAAGTTTTTGTGATCTGTATAGATCAGGATCGGGTGAGCTGCTCCTTCCAGAAGGTACCTCCACTCCTTCAAAGCCGCTTTTATTGCTAATATGTCTCCCACATCATAGTTTCTTTCAGGAGCAGACAGCTTGCGTGAAAAGAGGCCAACAGGGAACAGAAGAGCCTTGAGACCTTGTCGTGGCGAGAGTACAGCCCCAACGCCGACTTCTGATGCATCAACCTCCATAACAAATGGGAGAGCCAGGTCAGGGTGTTTCAGTACAGAAGTGGAGGTAAAAAGTCTATTGCGGGTGTCAAAAGCAGTTTGGGCTTCGGGAGTCCAATGAAATCGAACTCCCTTCTTGGTCAGCTTGGTAATAGGCGACATGATGGCTGAGAATCCTTTAATAAATTTCCAATAAAAGTTTGAAAAGCCCACAAACCGCTGAACCCCTTTTTATCCACAGGAGCAGGCCACTCAAGGATAGCGGAAATTTTTTGAGGGTCCATTTTAATGCCCTCAACAGAAATGATTAGTCCCAGAAACTGTATGCTCTATTGTTCAAATTCACATTTCTCAGGCTTTGCATAAGGGCCATGCTGTCGGAGTCGCTCTAACACACACTTGACATGTTGACGATGGCTACTGATGGAGGCCGAAAAGATCAAAATGTCATCCAGGTAGATGATGACGAATAGGTCCAGGAAGTCTCTGAAGATGTCATTCATAAAATGCTGGAAGGTGACAGGGGCGTTGCAGAGCCCAAAAGGCATAACAAGGTATTCAAAATGTCCGAATTGGGTGCGAAAAGCTGTTTTCCATTCGTCACCCTCCCTTATGTGAACCAGATTATAGGCCCCCCATAGGTCTAATTTCGTAAAAATTACTGCTGCCCCCAGTCTCTGGAAAAGTTCCCGCATCAAAGGGAGAGGATAGCGGTTTTTAATGGTCACCTTGTTTAGTTCCTGTGACAGACCTAGCTGGGACCGAGGCTTTTTGAGAGGACTGAATGCGAGCTTCTTGCCGACGGATTATGGGCCCTGGATTTTAAGGGGCACAGGGTGAATGAGAACCCCACTATAATCTGTGCTAGTCATATTCAATGCTGTATATATGTATATATAATGTGTGTTGCCTCATGCTGTTGGGACACAAACTGTTAGATGCTAATGTCATGAACTCCAGCCACCTGTATGTTGGGTAAATGAGTCTAGTCTGAGTATTGAGTATTCACACATTGTTGTTTGTGCTAATTAACCCAGTGTTTATGTTTATCGTAATGTTTATTGAATTGTTAGTGAGCTAGGAGCCGAAAAGTCTTATCCCTCAGACTAGTTGACTGAGGGATACTTAGCATTTTGGTTCTAATAAATGAGTCCATGTTAGCACTAAGCAAGTCTCGTCTTGTTTTGTGCTTGTGAGCGGTTGGAATATCTGATCTCTATATTCAGACTTAGGAAGCGGTATACTGACGGAAGCACTCAATCGGAGTGTGGGATCGGTTCCGTCACAGTTCCCGGTAATCAACACATGGCCGAAGGGTATGGTCCTTCTTTTCCACAAAGAAAATGCCAGCTCCTGCAGGGGATGTGGAAGAGCGGATAAATTCTTTCTTAAGATTTTTGTCAATATAGTCCTTAAGTGTTGCCAGTTCCAGTTCAGTTAAAGGAAAATTCTTCCAAAAGGTACTTCAGCCCCAGGGAGGAACTCTATAGGACAGTCATAGACCCAGTGAGGGGGGAGAGTCTCTGCACCTTTCTTACTGAAGACATCCATGAAGTCGTGGTATGCTTCTGGGACTAATTGGCGAGCTTCAGTATCCAAGCACATGAGAGCTGTGGGCTGGTTGGAAGTCTTTGGTAGACAGTGTTAGAAGCAATAAGGTGAAGGACAGGTAACATCTCTGACAGTCCAGTCAATGCAGGGGTTGTGGGCCTGGAGCCAGGGCATTCCCAGGATAATTGGAAACAAGGGTGAAGAGATTATGTCAAGGCATAAAATTCATGGAGAAGATTGGATATGCTGGCAGAGATGGGGATGGTTTCCTGGGTGACAGGACCAGACCGGATGGCAGATCCATCAGCAAGATGTATCGGTAGTCCTTGGGTCTTGGAACGTAATGGAATGTGATGTTTCGCTGCAAAAGCAGAGTCCATAAAGCAGCTGCATGCTCCCAAGTCAACAATAGTGGGAACCTGGATGTTCTTTCCGGTAAGCTGCAACAAAACGGAAAGAGCAAGATGAGGGGAAGCATTGGTGATTGCAAGGACTTGATCAGCAGAAGGAGGAAGCCAATTATGGATCTTGGTGGGGCAGGACCTCACATAGTGCCCAGGGTCCCCACAATACATGCACAGATCATTCATGTGGCGACACTGACGTTCTTCAGGTGTGAGCGTTGGTCATAGCAAACCCAGCTGCATAGGCTCCGGCACATCTGTAGTAGGAGTAGACTGAGCTGGTGGCATAGTACTTGAGTAACTGGGCACTCTTGGCAACATCCAGGTGGGATGTGATGGACCTGCAGCTCTCTCTGACCTGCGTTCATGTAGGCGTCTGTCAATCTGTATGGCTAGATTGATAAGTTCATCCAGAGTCTGAGGAACCCCTACATGGGCGAGTTCATCTTTAAGGGGATCAGACAGACCCAACCGGAACTGATAGCAGAGAGCAGCATCGTTCAAATTGGTGTCTGCAGGGTCCTCATAGATTCGGGCCATCACGTCAAAAAAGGTGGTCAGGTTGGAAAGTTTGTCAGCCTTTTGTTCAAGAAGGCGATGTGCCCAGATCTGGGGTTCGTTCTGGAGCAAGGATATTACAAAGCCCACTTTGGTGGCTTCCAAAGAAAATGTCCGTGGCTGAAGAGCAAAGTATAGCTCGCAGGAGTTGTGAAAGGCCCTGAATTTGCTGCGTTCACCGGAAAATCTTTCAGGCGTGGGCACTCGAGGTTCAGGGGGTAACATCACCACTGCTGGTGGAGCAGGCATGCTGGCAGAGGCAGATAGTGACCCCTGGGTAGTAGCAGGCGGAGAGAGGGCTTGAACATGTTCCTCCAGACGGGAATAGCTTTCTTAGAGACCTTTAACTGCCTGGGTCAAACCCGCCAAATGCAAACATAGTTCATCCAACGGAGAGGCTCCCTGCCCGGGCTCGGACATGGTGGCTTGATACTGTCACGGACCTAGCGGTGAGCCTGGAATGCAGAAGGAGACCTCTCTTGCTTCCCCGACTCATGGCCCCTGATGGTGGTGACAGGTAGGGATGACTCGAACATCGGCTGTTCGACTCGAACATCGGCTGTTCGCTTGTTTGGCGAATTCCAAACGTTATGGGCCGTTCGCGCCAAATTCGCGTGGCGCTCACAGCCCACAATGCACTGCGTCATCGTAGTGCATTACTGGCTCGTGATTGGCCAAGCATGCACTGTGACCCCGCATGCTTGGCCAATCACAGCGCCAGCAGCGAGGAGAGCCATGATTGGCCACAGGCAGGATGCCTGTGGCCAATCATAGCTCAGGCTGTGTAGTACACGCCCCACACTATATAAGGCCGCCAGCGCGACGGCCTTGTGTAGTGTGTTGGCGTCTGAAGCAGTTAGTGGGTGTTCTGTGTACCTTCAACACAGTACACACCGATCGTTATGGGCCGATTTTCGATCTTGCTCTTCTGTAGTGGTTGTTGTCTGCTTGCCCTGATCGCAGTATACACCGCTATATTCACCTCACCTATATAGCTAGTGATCTATCTTTTATAATAGAGCTTGCAGTCAGTAGTGTTAGGAGCTTGTGCATGCTGTCTGCGTGCTCTGTACCCAGTACACATCGCTATATCCACCTACATAGCTCTTCTCTATTTGAGCCCACTTGCCATCTGCAGGAGTTATTGGAAGTTGTGTGTGCCTCCAGCACAGCACAGTATACATCTGTATATACCCCTTTATCTCTGGTGTTCTATAATAAAAGCATCTGCAGGAGTTAGTGGTTTTTTTGACTTTGAAAGAAATTTGGCCCTGGACTTCATCCAGACCGGCCCACTTACATTTTGAGTGTCCCATCAGCAGCCCCTTACATCAGAGTGTCTCAACAGCACCCCCTTACATCAGAGTGTTTCAACAACACCCCCTTACATCAGAGTGTCTCATCAGCGCCCCCTTACATGAGAGTGTCTCATCGGCACCCCCTTACATCAGAGTGTCTCATCGGCACCCCCTTACATCAGAGTGTCCCCTGAGCAGCCCCCTTACATCAGAGTTTCCCATCAGCACCCCTTACATCAGAGTGTCTCATCAGCACCCCCTTACATCAGAGTGTCTCATCAGCGCCCCCTTACATTAGAGTGTCCCATCAGCACCCTAACATCAGAGTGTACCATCAGCGCCCTTACATCAGAGTGTCCCATCAGCGCCCCCTTACATTAGAGTGTCCCATCAGCAGCCCCCTTACATCAGAGTGTCTCATTAGCAGCCCCCTTACATCAGAGTGTCTCATTAGCAGCCCCCTTACATCAGAGTGTCTCAACAGCACCCCCTTACATCAGAGTGTCTCAACAGCACCCCCTTACATCAGAGTGTCTCATCAGCGCCCCCTTACATCAGAGTGTCTCATTAGCGCCCCCTTACATCACAGTGTCTCATCGGCACCCCCTTACATCAGAGTGTCCCATCAGCACCCCTTACATCAGAGTGTCCCATCAGCACCCCTTACATCAGAGTGTCTCATCAGCACCCCTTACATCAGAGTGTCTCATCAGCGCCCCCTTACATCAGAGTGTCCCATCAGCGCCCATACATCAGAGTGTACCATCAGCGCCCCCTTACATCAGAGTGTCCCATCAGCGCCCCCTTACATCAGAGTGTCCCATCAGCGCCCCCTTACATCAGAGTGTCCCATCAGCAGCTCCCTTACATCAGAGTGTCCCATCAGCAGCTCCCTTACATCAGCGTGTCTCATTAGCAGCCCCCTTACATCAGAGTGTCTCATTAGCAGCCCCCTTACATCAGAGTGTCTCATTAGCAGCCCCCTTACATCAGAGTGTCTCATTAGCAGCCCCCTGACATCAGAGTGTCCCATCACCAACCCCTTGCATCAGAGTGGCCCACTGAGCAATCGGCCCACCGGGAAACTCCCTGTAGTCCCAATGGCCAGTACATGCCTGTACACCTGTATCTACCCTTTATTGCTGTTCTCTAATAGAGCCATCTGCAGGGCTTAGTGGGTGTTGTGTGACTCAATTACAGTATACCCCTTTATCTCTGGTGTTCTATAATAAAGGCATCTGCAGGAGTTAGTGGGTGTTGTGTGACTCCAGCACAATATACACCTGTATCTACCGTTTATTGCTGTTCTCTAATAGAGCCATCTGCAGGGCTTAGTGGGTGTTGTGTGACTCCATTACACTGTTGTTTTACCCAACTCCCTTCAGGCCATTACCATGTCTGGAAGGCCAGCAAGGAGAGGCAGACAGGCGCGAGCTGATAAAAGAGGGCAAGCAGGCTCTGTGTCTAGAGACAACAGTGCTGGTCGTGGACGCGGTGCATTGTCATCAGCGCGTGGCCATGGGACACGCTTGTCCTTCTTTTCGGCAGCTGGACATGTTGAACCGCAACATGCCAACGACTTGGTAGAGTGGATGACCAAGCCCTCTTCATCCTCCTCATCCTCTCTCACCCAGTCTCAGGGTACTAGCAAAGCAGCTGCCAACGCATTGTCTTCCCTCCTCTCAATGTCATCATCAGTGACTCCTTCCCTAGACCCACCACGTCCTCCTGAGGAGTCTCCTGAACTCTTTGAGCACAGTGTTGGGTACATGTATCAGGAGGATGCCCAGTGTTTTGTAGGCTCTGATGATGACACTCAGCTAGAGGAAGGCAGTAGCGTGAGCGCAGAGAGAGGGGATGCCCAAAAAGGACAGCAATCTGGCAGTCATGTTCCACAAGCTGCAGCATACTGCCAGGTTTGCTACAGCGATGAAGAGGGAGGGGATGATGAGGGCACTGACTCCACGTGGGTGCCTGGTAGGAGAGAGGAGGAGGAGGAGAAGGAGGAGGAGGAGGAGGAGGCACATGTCCAACGAGGCAGGATGCCCTCCGGGGGCCAGCTTAGGGGCAGCACACCGACTGAATCACACCGCAGAGCTCCGCCTGTGCAGGGCGCTGCCTCTGCGCGTTATTCTAAAAGTTCTTTGGTGTGGGCCTTTTTTGAGACGAGTGCATCAGATCGCACCACTGCTATTTGCAACATATGGCTCCACCAAAGAACAAAGCGGACCTCTCCTTGCTCCTCATCAGCTGGCATCTCCAACCCCACTAGACCTTCAGTCCTCTCTGAAACCTGCTCTGAGAGGAATGAAGGTGTAGAATTAGGTGTGTCACAGCCAAGTGCTTCCGGGCACTCTGCTAGCAGTACACCCACGTCCGATTATAGCAGGCAAATGTCCCTGCCCCAGCTGCTGGACCGGCGAAAGAAGTTCACTCCCAGCCATCCACATGCCCAGCGGTTGAATGCTAGCTTGGCTAAATTGCTAGCACTTCAACTGCTGCCTTTTCAGTTGGTAGACTCGGCCCCCTTTCGTGAGTTTGTACAATGTGCGGTTCCTCAGTGGCAGGTCCCCAAACACCACTTTTTCTCACGGAAGGGGATTCCGGCTCTCTACCGGCATGTGGAAGGCAATGTCCTTGCCTCGCTGGACAGGGCGGTCAGCGGTAAGGTGCATATTACCATTGACTCATGGTCCAGCAGGCATGGACAGGGACGTTACCTGTCTTTCACGGCCCATTGGGTCACTCTTCTGGCAGCTGGGAAGGATGCAGGACAAGGTGCAGTAGTGTTGGAGGTTGTTCCGCCACCACGCCTCCAAAATGCTACTATTGGTTGTGACACACCTCTCTCCTCCACCCCCTCCTCTTCTTCTTCCTCCATGGCCTCTTCCAGTGCTCTGTCCTCAGAACCAGCGGTGCTCCGTAGGCGTTCCAGGGGCTACGCAAGTACGCAGGCAAAACGATGCTATGCCGTGCTTGCGCTGGTTTGTTTGGGGGACAGGAGCCACACTGGGACGGATGTTTTGTCAGCTTTGCAGGGGCAGGCTGAGAGGTGGTTGACGCCACGCCAGCTTAAGCCAGGAATGGTGGTTTGTGACAATGGCACCAACCTCCTCTCCGCCCTCCGACAGGGACAACTGACCCATGTGCCCGGTGTAGCTCACGTCCTTAACCTGGTGGGCAGGTACCCCGGCTTACAGGATGTCCTGAAGCAGGCCAGGAAAGTCTGTGTGCATTTCCGCCGATCATTTAATGCCTGTGCTCGGCTGGCTGAGCTCCAAAAGGAGTTGAACCTGCCCAAGAACCGCCTTATATGTGACATGCCCACCAGGTGGAACTCAACGTTGACCATGCTGCAGCGGCTGCACACGCAGCAAAGGGGCATCAATGAGTACCTGTGCGACTACGGCACCAGGACAGGGTCAGGGGAGCTCGGTTTTTTCTCACCACGCCAGTGGGATGCATGCACTGTCCTGTCACCGTTTGAGGAGGCCACAAGGATGGTGAGCAGTGACAGTGCATGCATCAGTGACACTGTACCTCTTGTCCACCTCTTGGAGCATACGCTGCGTGGAATAATGGACAGGGCACTTGAGGCAGAACAGACGCAGGAAGAGGAGGACTTCCTTGCCTCTCAAGGCCCCCTTTATCCAGACAGTGTTCCTGCTGTGCCACCCATCACACAGGAAGAGGATGAGGAGGAGGAAGAGGAGGAGGAGGATGATTGTGTCAGCATGGAGGTGGAGGCTGGCACTCAGCATCAGCAGCAGCAGTCTTGTAGGGATGATTTACAGTCCCAAGAAACACGTGGACTTGTACATGGCTGGAAGGAGTTAGCTGCGGATCATAAAAAGAGGGGAGTGGTGTTGCGCTCCTTACAATATATTTTTCTTATAATGCGTTACCAAAATATTGCCAAAATATTAACTATGTATCCAACTATTATTTATCAAGGTAATCAATAAAGTGCATGAGTGCAAATGAATTAATGATCTAAATTACTTGGCAAATATATTAGAAAGAACATAGTAGTTTTTCCATTGTGCAAAAAAACAAAAAACAAAATAAACAATATCTATCAAACATGTGAAATACTACAAGTAATATAATAATTAAAAATATAAAGTGTAGCTACAAGTGGTTATACCGCTGTGCAATATATATAGAAAAAAATGAATAGTTCATACAGTGACTGATTTGAGCAAAGAACAAAAAACAAAAAAAAACAATATATATATATATATATATATATATATATATAAATAGCGTATAATAGAGATATTTTAAATAATCTGACTATAACAGGTATTTAGTGCGGTACTGGACGTCGTTCCTTAGTCCAATGTGCAATATTAGTGCAAATTTGCAAAGTGTTTCACTGGAACACTGTGTGCAGCTGTCTTGCCATTAAAGTGACACTGCCTTTCAGTGCAGAAAATGAGATAAATCTTCAGTGTCACTGACACCCGTGGTAGAAGTGAATAATTACCTTACTGCTGTAAGGTAAACAGCATGTAGCAGAATAATTATAGGAGGAGGGGGGTCCCTTCAGCTCGATCCTTTCCTAGGCATTCATTCACTATTAAAGCGGGAGTCCGCCGGGACTCCGCGTTTTTTTTTTTTTTTTTTTAAGTCAGCAGCTACAAATACTGCAGCTGCTGACTTTTAAAATAGTGACACTTACCTGTCCAGCGCACCCGCGATGTCGGCACCCGAAGCCGATCTCTAGATCGACACTCGAGTGCTGCCGCCGCCATCTTGGGTATGGGAATCAGGCAATGGAGCCTTTCGGCTTCATTTCCCGATTCCCTACTGCGCATGCGCGAGCCGCGCTGCGCAATGAGGACGGTCCCCGCTGCCTCTGGGATCTGTGTGTTTCCCAGCAGGCAGCGGGGCACTTGCAGAAGGGGGCGGGCACTTGCGGAAAGGGGCGTAATGTACGCCCCTTTCCGCAGAGAGCTAGCCCGGAAGTGGGTGCAGTTACCTGGATTATCCAGGTAACTGCACCCCCCTCCCCACTGAAAGGTGCCAATTGTGGCGCCGGAGGGGGGGAGGAATCCGATGAGCGGAAGGTCCATTTTAGGGTGGACCTCCGCTTTAAGTGGAGCCAGGGAGGGGGGGGGGGGGAGGTAGGGATTGTCCTTTTCTTCCTCTCTTTCCACTGGGCGCTTTAGATCATAAGGTTCTCAGTGTGTATCAAAAAATATAAAAGAGGCCCACCATGGTGTAGTATTTTTGAACAAAAGTATATAGTTTTATTTGCATATGTCATAAAAACACTCACATTTTGTGGGGTCAGAATAGCGATGTAAAAACGAGCACCAAGCTCGTGTCTAAGCGCGTCGGGATTGGACCCGAGGCTAATCAGATACCGGAGCAGACGATACACACTGAGAACCTTATGATCTGAAGCGCCCAGTGGAAAGAGAGGAAGAAAAGGACCATCCCTACCTCTCCCCCCCCCTCCCTGGCTCCACTTAATAGTGAATGAATGCCTAGGAAAGGATCGAGCTGAAGGGACCCCCTCCTCCTATAATTATTCTGCTACATGCTGTTTACCCTACAGCAGTAAGGTAATTATTCACTTCTACCACGGATTTCAGTGACACTGAAGATTTATCTCATTTTCTGCACTTAAAGGCACAGTGTCACTTTAATGGCAAGACAGCTGCACACAGTGTTCCAGTGAAACACTTTGCACATTTGCACTAATATTGCACATTGGACTAAGGAACGACGTCCAGTACCGCACTAAATACCTGTTATAGTCAGATTATTTAAAATATCTCTATTATACGCTATTTATATATATATATATTTTTTTGTTTTTTTGTTTTTTTGTTCTTTGCTCAAATCAGTCACTGTATGAACTATTCATTTTTTTCTATATATATTGCACAGCGGTATAACCACTTGTAGCTACACTTTATATTTTAAATTATTATATTACTTGTAGTATTTCACATGTTTGATAGATATTGTTTATTTTGTTTTTTGTTTTTTTGCACAATGGAAAAACTACTATGTTCTTTCTAATATATTTGCCAAGTAATTTAGATCATTAATTCATTTGCACTCATGCACTTTATTGATTACCTTGATAAATAATAGTTGGATACATAGTTAATATTTTGGCAATATTTTGGTAACGCATTATAAGAAAAATATATTGTAAGGAGCGCAACACCACTCCCCTCTTTTTATAACCATACACAAATTTGGACACGGGTTTGGTCCTTGCGGTGGATGCAGCACCTACTATTTGAATATATTACAAATTCCTTTTAGCGCAGGAGTACCTACCTTACAACTCTTAGCTGCGGATCATGTTGCCCTTAGTGACCCAGAGGACTCCGGACCGAATGCCTCAGCTAACCTACGCTACATGGCCTCCCTGATCCTGCAAAGCCTGTGGAAGGATCCTCGTATTCTTCGGATCAAGGAGAGGGACCATTACTGGCTGGCCACTCTCCTTGATCCACGGTACAAGGGTAAGGTTGCCGACCTTATCTTGCCATCGCAGAGGGAGCAGAGGATGAGACATCTCCAGGAGGCCTTGCAGAAAGGTCTGTGCAACGCGTTCCCAGAGACTGGGAGGTTACAAACTCCTGGTCCTGGACAATGTGTTGCTGAGGCATCGGTCAGAAGGAGCGGTGGAGAAGGTGGCCGTTTGACTGATGCTTTCAGACAATTTTTTAGTCCGCAGCCCCAAGGTATAATCGGTTCCAGCAACCATCGCCAGCGTCTGATTTACATGGTGCAGGAATACCTAGGGGCAAGGTCAGACTTGGACACCTTTCCCACCGAAAATCCTCTGGCTTACTGGGTCTTGAGGATGGATCACTGGTCAGAGCTTGCACAGTATGCAATTGAGCTACTGGCCTGTCCTGCATCCAGCGTTCTTTCGGAACGCACCTTCAGTGCTGCTGGTGGCTTTGTTACCGATCACAGGGTGCGCCTGTCCACCGAATCAGTTGATCGACTGACCTTCATCAAGATGAATCAGTCTTGGATCACCCACAGCTACCAAGCACCTGAAGCTGATGTAACCGAATAATTTTTTTTGAAATATCACATCCCTTCAAGACTGCCTATGCTGATGCTGAGTGACTGTCCTGTTATGTTGATTGTCTATCCTCTTCCTCCTCCGCTGATATGTTGGAAGAACATTTCTGGTTCTGGGTGATGCCATCAGCCCAATTTTTCTGCTCCTGTTTAACAGGGGCGTTTAATTACAATTCTTGATGTAATGCTTTGCAGCAGGGCTAATTCCTGCAATAAAACTAGAGTATATGGGAGAGGTTGCAGTGTGGTGGCACCAGCACCAGTGCCTAAGGCCCAATTTTTCTGCCCCTGTTAAACAGGGGCGTTTAATTACAATTTTTGATGCAATGCTTTGCAGCAGGGCTAATTCCTGCAAAAAAAAATAAAGTATATGGGAGAGGTTGAAGTGTGGTGGCACCAGCACCAGTGCCTAAAGCCCAATTTTTCTGCCCCTGTTAAACAGGGGCGTTTAATTACAATTTTTGATGCAATGCTTTGCAGCAGGGCTAATTCCTGCAATAAAACTAGAGTATATGGGAGAGGTTGCAGTGTGGTGGCACCAGCACCAGTGCCTAAGGCCCAATTTTTCTGCCCCTGTTTAACAGGGACATGTAATTACAATTCTTGATATAATATTTCACAGGAGGGTCCGTTCCTGTGCCCACCCAGAGTAACTGTGAGGACTTATAGTGTTGTGGTACCAGCACCACAACCACTAAAGGTCAATTTTTCTACCACTGTTCAACAATGGCATGTCATTACAATTCTTGATATAATCGTTCACAGCAGGGCGCTCCAGCGCCCAGCAAGAGTCACTTTGAGGGCTTACAAAGTTGTGGCAAAACCAACACCTTGTTCCGCCATTTCTGCAGAGCATATAGGGCAGACCCCTACTTTCAAACATCCAACTTACAAACATCTCCTACTTGCAAACAGAAGGAGACAACAGCAAGTGAGATGAAAAAAGATGGACGACAAAACAAATTATACAGGGGTGATAACCCTTCCCTATGTTTTCCAAAAAGCTTAAAAATCGTTTTTTTGACTGGAGCTACACTTTAAAAATGTACCAGTTGAAAATTACAAACAGATTCAACTTAACACAACAAACCTACACAGTCCCTGTCTTGTTTGCACCGCCTGTATACTGCTGTTCTGAGTATATAGGGCCTGGGGGCCACACGCATTTCCTTTTTTTAATATGGGTACGGGGTTCCCCTTAATATGCGTACAAGACCCAAAGGGGCTGGTAATGGGCAGGGAGGGCTACCCATGCCATTTTTCTCTATGATTTTCAACCATTTTGCAGGAACCAGATATAACATTAAAACCGCAAGCAGTTTTCAATGATGTTATTTCTGTTTAATGTCATTTTGTGCAGGGACTGTTCTAAACACGGGAAACACGTGGCACTTCACAGGCATACTACAGACACCCCCCAGGCACCATATTTAAAGGAATATTTCACTTTTTTTTTCACTTTAATCATCATTAAAATCAGTGCTCCCGCCAAAACGGCCATTTTTAAAAACATTTTAGGCATTAACCCATGTCCCCTGGGGCAGGAGCCAGGTCCCCAAACCCTTTTTAGGACAGTATCTTGCATATTAGCCATTAAAATTAGCATTTGGGGTCCGTTCGAAAAGTTCTGGTGCGAACCGAACCGGGGGGTGTTCGGCTCATCCCTAGTGACAGGACGCATGGGAGTCAAAGGTAGTACGAGTGCCTGGCAGGATCAACAGCCAGAGGATGGATCAGGCTGACTTCAGGAACTGTAGCTGGAAAAGCAGGACTCAGTGGCAGCGGACAGGAACCAGTAAACAGCAGGAGACCAACAGGAACAAGTAGATCGCTCAGGGGCAGGCACACAGAAGAGTTGGACAAGCCGGGTCAGACCAGACAGTCAGTACAGGAACAGATGCAGCAGGCAGAGGCAGGAACGTGGAACAGGCCAGGTTGATAACGGATGAGCACGGATGGACCAGAGGATAAGACAGGTGCAGAGTCATAGTCAAACCGGAGGCAGAAGGCAGGGATGGTCACAGGTCAATACACAAACAGATCAGATCCAGGCAATAGTCTCAGCAACACTGTAGATCAAGCAGCAAGATCTGAAGGGAGAACTGGGTTTAAATAGCCCGCCTGGTGCCTGTAACCGTGCGTGCGCACACTTGCACGGACATGCCCAGGTGACGGACCACTGTCCCCAGCCAGCCTTTCCTGACAGTTACCCAGTGCCCCATGAAGGAAAGGTAATATCCCTGTCCATGCCTGCTAGACCATGGGTCTGTGGTAATATACACCTTACTGCTGACCGCCCTGTCCAACAAGACAAAAATATTGCCTTCCGCATTCCGGTAGAGAGCTGGAATGGCCTTCCATGAAGAGAAAGCACGTTTCTCTGAGGTACAGCACATTCCACAAATTCACGAAAGGGGGCAGAGTCTACCAGCTGAAAAGGCAGTAGTTGCAGTGCTAGCAATTTGGCCAAGCTGGCATTCAAGCTAGCATTCAGAAGGTGAGCATGTGGATGGCTGGGACGAATTTCTTTTTAATGTTTAGCAACTATAGAAATTCTACCAAGAAGCAAATCCCCTCAAAATGGCAGGACTTTTCAGGCATAGATTGTAAAACTTACAACACACATATAAAAAATTCTGCAATCACTTTATTATGACAATGTATCAAAAAGTATACACATAATAAAACAAAATACAAAGGTGTATTTTTGGATATTGGATATTGCTCTGTGGATGGTACTCTGAAGAAAAGGATAATTTGATTTTCAGGGACTCACACAAAGCTCTCCAAAACCTGGACGTATCAGATACGATAGTGGCAAGAAGTCCGTGCAGCCTTACAATTTCTTTAATGAAGATCTGCTCCGTCTCAGAGGCGGAGTACCCTTCATGGGCAGGAAATGTGCCATCTTTGACAACCGATCAATGACTACAAAGATGGTCAAGCAGCCTTCGGAAGGGGTAATTTCAACGATAAAATCCATTGAAATAATTTGCCAGGGTCTATCCAGGACTGGCAAAGGTCTCAATAGACCCCAGGATTTTGTCCTATTAGTTTTGTTTCTGGCACAAGTGGGGCAGGCTTCGATGTACCTCTTGCAGTCTTCTTTTAGACAGGGCCACCAAAAGGTATGTTGTAAAACTTCAGCTGTCTTGTGGACTCCAGAGTGTCCTGCAAGGGCATGATCATGGCAGAGGCCCAAGGCGGAGACTCGTAAACCTTCAGGTACAAAGATCTTGCTGTTGTGCCATAAAAGACCATCTCTTGCTTGTAGCGTCATCTCTGACGATGGTGAGATATCAATGGAGGCTTGCCCAATCTGTGACAAGAAATCTCCCTGCAATAAAAGGACATTTCCGGGAGGAAGGATGGTGTCTGGAGGGGATGGTTCTTCTGCCACACCAAACATCCGAGACAGGGCGTCCAGCTTAGTGTTCTTGGATCCTGGCCTGTAAGTAATGTGAAAAATTAATCTTGTAAAGAAAAGTGCCCACCTGGCCTGCCGAGGTTTCAACCGTCTTGCGGCTCGCAAATACTCCAAATTCTGATGGTCAGTATAGATCAAGATCGGATGAGCTGCTCCTTCCATCAGGTATCTCCACTCTTCAAGAGCAGATTTAATTGCCAGAAGCTCACGGTCTCCCACGTTGTAATTCTTTTCTGCTGGGGACAACTTGCGGGAAAAGAATGCCACAGGGTGTAGCAAAGGTTTGGCCCCTTGGCGTTGTGACAGAACTGCCCCCACCGCTGTCTCTGAGGCATCCACCTCTAGGACAAATGGCAGAGCAGGGTCTGGATGCTGTAATCTAGGTGCGGCTGTAAAAATACTCTTTAGGGTTTCAAATACGGTTTGCGCCTCGGGAGACCACTGGAACCGTTGGGATTGTCTTGTCAGTTGGGTTATGGGGGAAATTATGGCAGAAAACCCCTTAATAAACGTCCTATAGAAGTTTGCAAATCCTACGAACCGTTGCACCCCTTTCTTGTCCGTAGGAGCTGGCCAATCCAGGATGGCAGAGACCTTCTGAAGGTCCATTTTAATACCGTCTGTGGAGAGGATAAGGCCCAGGAACTGGATACTTTGGCACTCAAATTCGCACTTCTCCAGTTTTACGTACAAGTCATGCTGCCTAAGTCGGGCCAGGACCTTTCTGACGTGTTCCCAATGGATTTCTAAATAAGGGGAGAAAATCAAGATATCATCCAGATACACAATAACAAATAAATCTAGATAGTCCCGGAAGACATCGTTAATGAAGTGCTGGAACGTTGCTGGGGCGTTACAAAGGCCAAAGGGCATTACTAGATATTCAAAATGTCCAAACCTTGTATGGAAGGCCATCTTCCATTCGTCACCTTCACGGATACCTACCAAGTTATATGGCCTTCATAAGTCCAATTTCGTAAAAATGACAGCAGAACGAAGTCTCTGGAACAGTTCTGGTACAAGAGGCAAAGGATAACGATTCTTAATCGTAATTTTATTTAAGTCTCGGTAATCCACACACTGGCGAAGGGAGTGGTCTTTTTCTTTTTTTTCAACAAAGAAAATTCCAGCTCCGGCTGGTGACGTGGAGGGACAGATAAACCCCTTTCTCAGGCTGTCATCAACATACTCTTTCAAGGCAGCAAGTTCAGGTTCAGTCAAGGGAAAGATCCGCCCGAAAGGTATTTCGGCCGCAGAGAGGAGCTCGAGGGGGCAGTCGTATTGCCTATGTGGCGGGAGTGTCTCAGCCCCAAAACATCGGCAAAGTCTCGGTAAGGTGCAGGAATAGATGAACAATCTTCGGTGTGAGAGTCCACACACAGCAGAGAGGAAGGATGAAAGGACGGCTTGGAGAGGCAATGTTGCTGGCAGTAGAGGTGAACTCGATCTTTCCTGAATCCAATGAATGCAGGGATCATGTGCCTGGAGCCAAGGCATACCCAAGATGATAGGGAACAGAGGTGATGCTATGGCATCCAGGTGTAACAGGACCGGATTTAATATGCGACACCATCTGCCAGGTGGATATAGAGTCCATGGGCTTTGGGCTGCACGGGAATTTGATGTTGGAGGGCAAAAGTCAGATCAATGATGCAGCTACAAGCCCCCAAATCCACGTTGGCAGGTACCTGGATAACTCTCTCTGGAAGTTGCAGTGAAATCTGGATGGCCAGGTGAGGAGAATTGGGAGGCAGAGATGGCTGTCTAGCAGACGAGACAATCGGACATCTTTGGATCTTGGCAGGACAGGATCTCACATAATGGCCTTTTTTCCCACAATACAGACACAAGTAATTCTGCTGGCGGTACAGGTATTCTTCTGGCAAGAGGGAAGTATGGGACATGATGAAACGGAGCTGGAATAGTTGGACCAGGGTCTTGCGGCAACAACCCTATAGGCTGAACTCGACCAGCCAACCTCTCAGCCCTGCGTTCTCTTAAACATCTGTCAATTTGAATTGTCAACTTGATCAGTGCTTCTAAGGATTCAGGTACCCCAACATGAGCCAGCTCATCCTTTAGGGGTTTGGATAACCCTAGACTAAATTGGTGACGGAGGGCAGTACTGTTCCATTCGACATCTGCACTCCAGTGTCTAAAGTCTGTTACATAGTCCTCAGCGGCTCGATGGCCTTGCTGGAGCATGAAAAGGAGGTCAGGCTTGACAGACAGGGGTCATCCTGTTCCAGTAGACGGTGAGCCCAGGAGTGAGGTTCACCCTGTAGAAGAGAAATCACATACCCCACTTTAGTGGTTTCATGAGAAAATGTCTGGGGTTGTAGTGAAAAGTAGAGAACACAGGCATTATGAAAAGTCCTGAACTTGCCACGATCACCAGAAAATCTCTCTGGAGTAGGTACCCGGGATTCAGGTGACTGCATTACTAAGGCAGGTGCAGGAGAAAGTCCCTGGATCTGTCCCTCAAGCTGACTGTAATTCTTCTGTAGGCTCTTGACCGTTTGAGTGAGCGTAGAAAGATGATGACACAGCTGTTCCACCATGGAGGTTGCCCGCTCAGGCTTGGTCATGGCTGCTTTGTACTGTCACGTACCTGGTAGAAGAGCCTGAATGGGCGAGAAAGGCCTCCCTTACCACTCTGGCTCAGGGCCCCTGATAGAGTAAATGGTGCGCCCAGGACTGAGGTTCACCCTGTAGAAAAGAAATCACATACTCCACTTTAGTGGCTTCATGAGAAAATGTCTGGGGTTGTAGTGAAAAGTAGAGAACACAGGCATTATGAAAAGTCCTGAACTTGCCATGATCACCAGAAAATCTCTCTGGAGTAGGTACCTGGGATTCAGGGGACTGCGTTACTAAGGCAGGTGCAGGGGAAAGTCCCTGGATCTGTCCCTCAAGCTGACTGTAATCCTTCTGTAGGCTCTTGACCGTTTGAGTGAGCGTAGAAAGATGATGACACAGCTGTTCCACCATGGAGGTTGCCCGCTCAGGCTTGGTCATGGCTGCTTTGTACTGTCACGTACCTGGTAGAAGAGCCTGAATGGGCGAGAAAGGCCTCCCTTACCACTCTGGCTCAGGGCCCCTGATAGATTAAACGGTGCGCCCAGGACTGAGGTTCACCCTGTAGAAAAGAAATCACATACTCCACTTTAGTGGCTTCATGAGAAAATGTCTGGGGTTGTAGTGAAAAGTAGAGAACACAGGCATTATGAAAAGTCCTGAACTTGCCACGATCACCAGAAAATCTCTCTGGAGTAGGTACCTGGGATTCAGGGGACTGCGTTACTAAGGCAGGTGCAGGGGAAAGTCCCTGGATCTGTCCCTCAAGCTGACTGTAATTCTTCTGTAGGCTCTTGACCGTTTGAGTGAGCGTAGAAAGATGATGACACAGCTATTCCACCATGGAGGTTGCTCGTTCAGGCTCGGTCATGGCTGCTTTGTACTGTCACGTACCTGGTAGAAGAGCCTGAATGGACGAGCAAGGCCTCCCTTACCACTCTGGCTCAGGGCCTCTTATAGAGTAAACAGTGCGATCTGCTGCACACCTTTCAAAAAAGGCCAACAGCAAGGAACTTTTCAAAATCAGCAGCTCCCTGCACCTGCGGAGCTCCTCGGTGTGATGCAGTAGGGTGGCTGCGTTTAAGCTGCCCCCTAGAGGACATCCTGCCTTGTTCCTCCTCCTCCTCCTCTATTATATCAGGCACCCAAGTACAGTCAGTGACCCTTATCATCCCCCTCCCTCCTCGTCACTGGAACAAACTTGGCACTATGCTGCAGCTGGGGGAACATGTAGGATTGCCACCTGTCCAGGATTCACCCGAACAGTTCGGGTTTGGAATCATGTGTCCGGGTTTCAGACTGGCTGCAGTTGTCTAAGCTGAGAGTGTCTGTTACTCTCTTTCACACTCCCCAAAGCCAACACTAACAAACCCCCCCCTCCCCAAACACATACAGACGGAGAGGGGAGAGGACTCGATCTGCACTTCTTCCCCCCCACCCCTACCCCTCTTTGTCTGCCCACACTCCAATCCCTGACACTGTGCCTCAGAAAAGGGAAATTTGGGCCAGAAATTTGATCAGATCCAACTGGATGAGAGGTGCTGACTGTCAAGAGGTGAGTGAGCTCACCATCTATGTTATTTAGTAGCAAAATAGATGTATAGTTTATACTATAAAAAAAGATTGCTGTGCGCCGCTAAAGTGTTCGGGTTTGACTTGAAGAAAAGGTGGCAACCCTAGGAACATGACTGGCAGTTTCTTGGCCTTCTTGGGCACCCCCTCTCTCTAGGCTTACGTTACGCCCTTCCTCAAACTGGGAACTTCAAATCGCTGTGCATCCTCCAGCAGCATGTACCCAACACTGTGGTTAAATAGTTTGGGGGACTTATACATGCATGATGGTTAGGCTACGGAAGGAGTGACAAGGATAGGCCACTTATGCAGCTGCATAAGAAGAAAAACTAGTCTGAGCATGGATGACCGAGGATGAGAAGGAGGAGGACAGCTTTGTTATCCACTCCACCAACTCTTCTGCATGTTGTGGCTCAATAACACGGCCAGCAGCAGAAAAAAAAAGGACAAGTGTGCCCCACGGCCACCTGCAGAGGATGCACCATGTCCATGAACAGCACTGTTGATTGTAGACACAGAGCCTGCTTGCCCTCTTTTAGTGGCCTGCTGTGAGTGTCTGCCTCTCCTTGGTGACCTTCTGGACATGAGGTATATTTTATTTTGCAACACCTCACTACACTGTATTGTGTACTGTGTACACCACCAGACGGCTGCACTGTATTGTAATTACAATTTTTGATCTAATATTTTACAGCAGGGCCCGTTCCAGCGCCCACCAAGAGTAACTGTGAGGGCTTACAGTGTTCTGGTACCACCAACACCAAAGGCCCAATTTTATGCAGAGTGTATAGGGCAGACTGTATAGTACATACTGGCGGTCCTCTATTTTCAAACATCCGACTCACAAACGACTCCTACTTACAAACGGAGGCAGATAACAGGAAGTAAGAGGAAATCTACCCCTAGGAAGGGAAATTCTCTCCTGTAATGCCCCGTACCCACGGTTGGATTTTCCAATGGAAAATGGGTGATCGGATCATGATGTTGGAAAATCCAATGTGTAGGCTCCATCATACTTTTTCCATTGGAATTTCCGACACACAAAATCTGATCTGGTAAATTCCGCTCGTGTGTAGACAAGTCCGATGCACAAAGTGCCAGGCATGTTCAGAATAAATTACGAGACGGAAGCGATCGGTCTGGTAAAACTAGCGTTCATAATGGATATAGCACATTCATCACGCTGTAGTGTTAAAAATTGTTTAATGCAGCGCATTCTCTTTCTCTTTATAATGCTAGAAGAATGAAGTTGTTTTGCTGCTCATATTCACACAGACGTCTCACAAACTTCTTTCTTTCTTCTTTCTCCTGATTTCATGAATAAAATATTTTTATTCGTCAGATCTTCCGAATAATTTTAGATTTTTATGTTTTAATATTTTTAAAACATTTGTGGCAGTTTTTTTACTCAAGATCTCCTTTTTTTTTATTTTGGTGATCTTCATAATTGTTTTGTGTGTTTGGTTTGTCAACTTACCACAATACCATTATTACCATTTTATTGTTTTATTTTTTAATCTCGAGGAGGTTGGTTGGTGTTGGTGTCCTTTGTTAATTTTACTTTGTATTTTTGAAATGTACCTGCCTACTCACAAATAAACTGTCCTTTTTTTAAAAGTAAAACACACATAGGCAATTCTTTCTTTAACCAAAAAATACATTTATTAGGGATCATAATCAAATAAAGAGGAAGGCAACGCTGGAGAAACTGGGGAAATTGGTGAAGCCCCCAAGGCACATTTCAATTATTTAAAGGCAAAATTGGTGGCCTGATCAGTCTATATATAATGGAGTACAATCTGGTCCAGAAGTCCAAGAGATCAGGAACAGCAACAGATGACATATCTGTCCCCAGGCTGTGGTCATACAAGATCCTGCATCTTTTGTCAGACCAGACTGAACCCAGGCCATCACTCTCTGGTCTTTCTTCAAGGCTGTGGCTGTGGTGTTGGAGGTGTGGCAGAAGCAGAAGGAGGAAGAGGAAGATGGTCCAACTCACACAGGTGTTTTTTTTTGGTGATTTTTGCCCCTCACCCCCTTATTTAGTGTGGGATAAATTAGTTCCTCACACACGAGGCGTTGCCCCTCCTACATTTTCTCCAGTTTGCAAGCAGCCAAGGAGGCAAAGGCCTCTTGATGAGTGGGGGTGGTTTTGAGGGCTGAAGAAACCTCTCCAATCAGCCTGAGCGCTGACTCCTCCACGTTCCTCTCCTTCCTGGGCCTTTTGGTTGGAAGGCGGAGGGGAGGGACCTGGGATTCTGTGAGGCTCCTAGGCCTGCCCACCTCCTGGCTGCCACTAACCCCTGCCTCCTCCTGGCTGCCACTAACCCCTGCCTCCTCCTGGCTGCCACTAACCCCTATAAACTAGTGCTGCGCTTAAAGGCACCTATTTAAATAGGTGAAAAAAATTTGCATATCTGACAAACAAACAAGTGAATGGAAAGTCCATGAAATATTTAAGAACAGTCCCAAAATTAATCACTCTGGTGCATCTAGAGCTTAGTTAAAAGTCCTCAGGTGGCATTCAAGGTTAAATATCTTGTCACTTCTCAGACTTCAAAAGCTCTTGAAAATGGGTTATAGGCAAGTAGAGAAAGTAGATGCTCTTACCAGATGGGTTGGACACATCCACCGTATAGTAGTGTGTCTTGCGAGCTTATGGGGGGGCTCCAGCCACTCACCCCAGTGCACCGATCAGATGTTATTTTCCTCTCAGGGTTCCTTACGGTATCCGGATGGGGAAGATGAGTGGGGTTTCTGTACCGTAAACTACTGTAGAGCTTGGTGCCAGAAGTCTCGTGAGGGTTCACTATAAAAGGAACAAAGCATAAAAAACGCCTTGCATGGTGAAATACAACCAATGATGGGTTATTTAAAAAATTCAGTTGTATTTCACCATGCGAGGTGTTTTTTATGCTTTGTTCCTTTTATGGTGAACCCTCACGAGACTTCTGGCACCAAGCTCTACAGTAGTTTATGGTACGGAAACCCCACTCATCTACCCCATCCGGATACCGTAAGGAACCCTAAGAGGAAAATAACATCTGGTCGGTGCACTGGGGTGAGTGGCTGGAGCCCCCCCATAAGCTCGCAAGACACACTACTATACGGTGGATGTGTCCAACCCATCTGGTAAGAGCATCTACTTTCTCTACTTGCCTATAACCCATTTTCAAGAGCTTTTGAAGTCTGAGAACGTGACAAGATATTTAACCTTGAATGCCACCTGAGGACTTTTAACTAAGCTCTAGATCAGCGATGGCGAACCTTGGCACCCCAGATGTTTTGGAACTACATTTCCCATGATGCTCATGCACTCTGCAGTGTAGCTGAGCATCATGGGAAATGTAGTTCCAAAACATCTGGGGTGCCAAGGTTCGCCATCACTGCTCTAGATGCACCAGAGTGATTAATTTCGGGACTGTTCTTAAATATTTCATGGACTTTCCATTCACTTGTTTGTTTGTCAGATATGCACATTTTTTTCACCTATTTAAATAGGTGCCTTTAAGCGCAGCACTAATTTATATATGTTATGTGAACTTGGTTTGCTTGTGTGCTAGCAGCTGGGCTGTGTTTCTCACAGAAATTTTGTAGTTTCACTACTTTTCCTCACTTTTTTCATTTTTGAAATAGCGCAGTGTTTTTTCTTTTTTGTTCTTTTTTGCCACTAACCCCTGCCTCCTCCTGGCTGCCACATTCCACAGCCACCTCCTGGCTGAGGTCTTCCTGTGTAGTGATGGCCGAACGGTTCGCCCGGCGGTCGTTTCGCGGCGAATTTCCGACATTCGCGGTCCGCACGTTCGAACGCCTTTTTCCGTCGTTCGCCGCGGCGGACTTACGTGTTTAATGTATACAAGAACTTTAACCTTTGGTGACACGTTTATCATGTGATACAGGACAGCCAATTGAGACATGACAGCACATGGACACTTGTACATTCCCCCTAACCTATAAATACACCCGATCCGGTGGCCATTTTACATTCTTTCTTCTGTTAAGATAGGGACAGGTTCCTGTGTGGAGTAGGGAGAGATAAACCACTAGCTATTTGGTACACAAAAGTTCTTTTCAGGACTGGTATAGGTGTTAGGTGTTGATAGGTTTGCTGTGCTGCTGATTCTTGCAGCAGCCTGAGTGTCTTTTGTTAGTTTAGAGAAAGGGAAAGGACGGTGTATGCTACAGGGACAGCCAGATTAGTCTTTCATCATCATCATCATCATCATCATCATTAGCTGTTACTATCAAGGTCCACAAAAGAGCTGTTCCAGTAACCACTAATCGTTCTCTTTTTTTGCCAATTTGTATAGGGACAGGAAGGAAGCAGTGTTGTCAGGCAGTGAGGGTAATTTTAAAGACTTGCTGTTATTATTAGTTCCACAAAGGTTCTTTTCAGGACTGGTATCAGTGGTACAGTAATAGGCTTGTACATGTATAATATTCTTTCTTCCAAATATAGAAAGGATATTATACTTGACTGCTGCCCTTCTGCTGCAGTCTGCTAAACATTCACAACTCACTTGTTCCACAAAAGTTCTTATAAGGACTGGTAACTTGGTATAGGGTGCTACGGTACATAGGCTTGAGTGCGGTACAGTCTGCTGTTCTGTAAGGACCGCTATCGGTCCACAATAGATAGGGTTGACGTGCACCACTGCTGACCGCTGCCCTATACTGCAGCAGTCCTTCAGCGGTATAGGGACTGACGTACAGTCTGCTAATCACTAACACACAACCTGCTTGTTCCACAAAAGTTCTTATAAGGACTGGTAACTTGGTATAGGGTGCTACGGTACATAGGCTTGAGTGCGGTACAGTCTGCTGTTCTGTAAGGACCGCTATCGGTCCACAATAGATAGGGTTGACGTGCACCACTGCTGACCGCTGCCCTATACTGCAGCAGTCCTTCAGCGGTATAGGGACTGACGTACAGTCTGCTAAACACTAATACACAACCTGCTTGGTCCACAAAAGTTCTTATAAGGACTGGTAACTTGGTATAGGGTGCTACGGTACATAGGCTTGAGTGCGGTACAGTCTGCTGTTCTGTAAGGACCGCTATCGGTCCACAATAGATAGGGTTGACGTGCACCACTGCTGACCGCTGCCCTATACTGCAGCAGTCCTTCAGCGGTATAGGGACTGACGTACAGTCTGCTAAACACTAATACACAACCTGCTTGGTCCACAAAAGTTCTTATAAGGACTGGTAACTTGGTATAGGGTGCTACGGTACATAGGCTTGAGTGCGGTACAGTCTGCTGTTCTGTAAGGACCGCTATCGGTCCACAATAGATAGGGTTGACGTGCACCACTGCTGACCGCTCACCTATACTGCAGCAGTCCTTCAGCGGTATAGGGACTGATGTACAGTCTGCTAATCACTAACACACAACCTGCTTGTTCCACAAAAGTTCTTATAAGGACTGGTAACTTGGTATAGGGTGCTACGGTACATAGGCTTGAGTGCGGTACAGTCTGCTGTTCTGTAAGGACCGCTATCGGTCCACAATAGATAGGGTTGACGTGCACCACTGCTGACCGCTGCCCTATACTGCAGCAGTCCTTCAGCGGTATAGGGACTGACGTACAGTCTGCTAAACACTAACACACAACCTGCTTGGTCCACAAAAGTTCTTATAAGGACTGGTAACTTGGTATAGGGTGCTACGGTACATAGGCTTGAGTGCGGTACAGTCTGCTGTTCTGTAAGGACCGCTATCGGTCCACAATAGATAGGGTTGACGTGCACCACTGCTGACCGCTGCCCTATACTGCAGCAGTCCTTCAGCGGTATAGGGACTGACGTACAGTCTGCTAAACACTAATACACAACCTGCTTGGTCCACAAAAGTTCTTATAAGGACTGGTAACTTGGTATAGGGTGCTACGGTACATAGGCTTGAGTGCGGTACAGTCTGCTGTTCTGTAAGGACCGCTATCGGTCCACAATAGATAGGGTTGACGTGCACCACTGCTGACCGCTCACCTATACTGCAGCAGTCCTTCAGCGGTATAGGGACTGACGTACAGTCTGCTAATCACTAACACACAACCTGCTTGTTCCACAAAAGTTCTTATAAGGACTGGTAACTTGGTATAGGGTGCTACGGTACATAGGCTTGAGTGCGGTACAGTCTGCTGTTCTGTAAGGACCGCTATCGGTCCACAATAGATAGGGTTGACGTGCACCACTGCTGACCGCTGCCCTATACTGCAGCAGTCCTTCAGCGGTATAGGGACTGACGTACAGTCTGCTAAACACTAATACACAACCTGCTTGGTCCACAAAAGTTCTTATAAGGACTGGTAACTTGGTATAGGGTGCTACGGTACATAGGCTTGAGTGCGGTACAGTCTGCTGTTCTGTAAGGACCGCTATCGGTCCACAATAGATAGGGTTGACGTGCACCACTGCTGACCGCTCACCTATACTGCAGCAGTCCTTCAGCGGTATAGGGACTGACGTACAGTCTGCTAAACACTAATACACAACCTGCTTGGTCCACAAAAGTTCTTATAAGGACTGGTAACTTGGTATAGGGTGCTACGGTACATAGGCTTGAGTGCGGTACAGTCTGCTGTTCTGTAAGGACCGCTATCGGTCCACAATAGATAGGGTTGACGTGCACCACTGCTGACCGCTGCCCTATACTGCAGCAGTCCTTCAGCGGTATAGGGACTGACGTACAGTCTGCTAAACACTAATACACAACCTGCTTGGTCCACAAAAGTTCTTATAAGGACTGGTAACTTGGTATAGGGTGCTACGGTACATAGGCTTGAGTGCGGTACAGTCTGCTGTTCTGTAAGGACCGCTATCGGTCCACAATAGATAGGGTTGACGTGCACCACTGCTGACCGCTGCCCTATACTGCAGCAGTCCTTCAGCGGTATAGGGACTGACGTACAGTCTGCTAAACACTAATACACAACCTGCTTGGTCCACAAAAGTTCTTATAAGGACTGGTAACTTGGTATAGGGTGCTACGGTACATAGGCTTGAGTGCGGTACAGTCTGCTGTTCTGTAAGGACCGCTATCGGTCCACAATAGATAGGGTTGACGTGCACCACTGCTGACCGCTCACCTATACTGCAGCAGTCCTTCAGCGGTATAGGGACTGACGTACAGTCTGCTAATCACTAACACACAACCTGCTTGTTCCACAAAAGTTCTTATAAGGACTGGTAACTTGGTATAGGGTGCTACGGTACATAGGCTTGAGTGCGGTACAGTCTGCTGTTCTGTAAGGACCGCTATCGGTCCACAATAGATAGGGTTGACGTGCACCACTGCTGACCGCTGCCCTATACTGCAGCAGTCCTTCAGCGGTATAGGGACTGACGTACAGTCTGCTAAACACTAATACACAACCTGCTTGGTCCACAAAAGTTCTTATAAGGACTGGTAACTTGGTATAGGGTGCTACGGTACATAGGCTTGAGTGCGGTACAGTCTGCTGTTCTGTAAGGACCGCTATCGGTCCACAATAGATAGGGTTGACGTGCACCACTGCTGACCGCTGCCCTATACTGCAGCAGTCCTTCAGCGGTATAGGGACTGACGTACAGTCTGCTAAACACTAATACACAACCTGCTTGGTCCACAAAAGTTCTTATAAGGACTGGTAACTTGGTATAGGGTGCTACGGTACATAGGCTTGAGTGCGGTACAGTCTGCTGTTCTGTAAGGACCGCTATCGGTCCACAATAGATAGGGTTGACGTGCACCACTGCTGACCGCTCACCTATACTGCAGCAGTCCTTCAGCGGTATAGGGACTGACGTACAGTCTGCTAATCACTAACACACAACCTGCTTGTTCCACAAAAGTTCTTATAAGGACTGGTAACTTGGTATAGGGTGCTACGGTACATAGGCTTGAGTGCGGTACAGTCTGCTGTTCTGTAAGGACCGCTATCGGTCCACAATAGATAGGGTTGACGTGCACCACTGCTGACCGCTGCCCTATACTGCAGCAGTCCTTCAGCGGTATAGGGACTGACGTACAGTCTGCTAAACACTAATACACAACCTGCTTGGTCCACAAAAGTTCTTATAAGGACTGGTAACTTGGTATAGGGTGCTACGGTACATAGGCTTGAGTGCGGTACAGTCTGCTGTTCTGTAAGGACCGCTATCGGTCCACAATAGATAGGGTTGACGTGCACCACTGCTGACCGCTCACCTATACTGCAGCAGTCCTTCAGCGGTATAGGGACTGACGTACAGTCTGCTAATCACTAACACACAACCTGCTTGTTCCACAAAAGTTCTTATAAGGACTGGTAACTTGGTATAGGGTGCTACGGTACATAGGCTTGAGTGCGGTACAGTCTGCTGTTCTGTAAGGACCGCTATCGGTCCACAATAGATAGGGTTGACGTGCACCACTGCTGACCGCTGCCCTATACTGCAGCAGTCCTTCAGCGGTATAGGGACTGACGTACAGTCTGCTAAACACTAATACACAACCTGCTTGGTCCACAAAAGTTCTTATAAGGACTGGTAACTTGGTATAGGGTGCTACGGTACATAGGCTTGAGTGCGGTACAGTCTGCTGTTCTGTAAGGACCGCTATCGGTCCACAATAGATAGGGTTGACGTGCACCACTGCTGACCGCTCACCTATACTGCAGCAGTCCTTCAGCGGTATAGGGACTGACGTACAGTCTGCTAAACACTAATACACAACCTGCTTGGTCCACAAAAGTTCTTATAAGGACTGGTAACTTGGTATAGGGTGCTACGGTACATAGGCTTGAGTGCGGTACAGTCTGCTGTTCTGTAAGGACCGCTATCGGTCCACAATAGATAGGGTTGACGTGCACCACTGCTGACCGCTCACCTATACTGCAGCAGTCCTTCAGCGGTATAGGGACTGACGTACAGTCTGCTAATCACTAACACACAACCTGCTTGTTCCACAAAAGTTCTTATAAGGACTGGTAACTTGGTATAGGGTGCTACGGTACATAGGCTTGAGTGCGGTACAGTCTGCTGTTCTGTAAGGACCGCTATCGGTCCACAATAGATAGGGTTGACGTGCACCACTGCTGACCGCTGCCCTATACTGCAGCAGTCCTTCAGCGGTATAGGGACTGACGTACAGTCTGCTAAACACTAACACACAACCTGCTTGGTCCACAAAAGTTCTTATAAGGACTGGTAACTTGGTATAGGGTGCTACGGTACATAGGCTTGAGTGCGGTACAGTCTGCTGTTCTGTAAGGACCGCTATCG